>NC_087348.1:55270833-55895833 GCF_030014295.1 Loxodonta africana | reverse complement strand
CTCCAATCTTGATGCCTCATTCTTCTTCATATAATCCAGCTTCTCGGATTATTTGCTCAGCATACAAATTGAGTAAGTATGGTTAAAGGATACAATCCTGATGCACACCATTCCTAACTTTAAACCACACAGTATACCCTTGTTCTGTTTGGAGGACTGCCTCTTAACCTATGTACAGTCTCCTCATGAGAACGATTAAGTTTTCTGGAATTCCCATTCTTCATGATGTTACCCATAATTTGTTATGATCCACACAGTTGAATGCCTTTGCATAGCCAATAAACTACAGATAAACATCTTTCTGTTATTCTCTGCTTTCAGCCAGGATCCATCTGACATCAGCAATGATATTCCTGGTTCCACATCCTCTTCTGAATCTGGCTTGAATTTCTGGCAGTTCCCTGTTGAGGTACTGCTGCAGCTGCTTTTGAAAGATCTTCAGCAAAACTTTATGTGTGTGACATTAATGATATTGTTTGATAATTTCCACACTCAGTTGGATCACCTTTCTTTGGAATAGGCATAAATATGGATGTCTTCCAGTTTGTTGGCCAGGTAGCTATCTTCCAAATTTCTTGGCATAGATGAGCGAGCACTTCCAACATTGCGTCCGTTTGTTGAAACATCTCCATTGGTATTCCTTCAATTCCTGAAGTCTTGTTTTTTTGCCAATGCCTTCAGAACTGCTTGGATTTCTTCCTTCAGTACCATCAGTTCCTGATCATATACTACCTCCTGAAATGGTTAAACACAGACCATTTCTTTTTGGTATAGTGACTCTGTGTATTCCTTCCATTTTCTTTTGATCCTTCCTGTGTTGTTTAATGTTTTTTCCCTGTAGAATCCTTCAATATTGCAGCTAGAGGCTTGACTTTTTTCTTCAGTTCTTTCAGCTTGAGAAATGCTGAGCATGTTCTTCCCTTTTTTTTTTTTTTTTAGCTCCAGATCTTTGGACACATCATTATAATATTTTATTTTGTCTTCTTGAGTTGCTCATTGGAATCTTCTTTTCAGCTCTTTTACTTCATCATTTCTTCCTTTTGCTTTAGCTACTTGAAGTTCAGCAGCAGGTTTCAGAGTCTCTTCTGACATCCAATTTGGTCTTTTCTTTCTTTCCTGTCTTTTTAATGACCTCTTGCTTTCTTCATGTATGATGTCCTTGATGTCATTCCACAACTCGTCTGGTCTTTGGTCATTAGTGTTCAACATGTCAAATCTATTCTTTAGATGGTCTCTAAATTCAGGTGGGGTGCACTCAAGGTCGTGCTTTGGGTCTCATGGACTTTGTTTTAATTTTCTTCAGTTTCAACCTGAACTTGCATATTGAGGGTCTGTTCTACAGTTGGCCCTGGCCCTTTTTCTGACTGATGATATTGAACATTTCCATTGTCTCTTTCTATGGATGTAGTCAACTTGATTCCTGTGTATTCCATCTGGCAAGGTCCACATGTATAATCACCATTTATGTTGTTGGAAGAAAAGCATTTGCAATGCGGAAGTCACTGGTCTTGCAAAATTTTATCATGTGATCTCTGGCATCATTTCTATCACCAAGGCCATATTTTCCAACTACCAATCTTTCTTCTTTGTTTCCAACTTTCTCATTCCAATCACCAGTAATTGTCAATGCATTATTGCATGTTCGACCAATTTCAGACCACGAAAATTGGTAAAAATATTCAATTTATTCATATTTGTCCTTAGTTGTTGGTGTGTAAATTTGATAATAGTCATATTAACAGGTCTTCCTTGTAGGCCTATGGATATTATCCTATCACTGACAGAGTTGTACACTATATGAGGCCAAATTATAATCAGATGGTTATTGTGGTGAGCATGGAATCAGAATAAGCCAAAACCAAACCTGTTGCCGTAAATTTGATTCCAACTCATAGCGACCCTGTAGGACAGAACGGAACGGCTCCCCAATGTTTTGAAAGCTGTAATTTTTACAGAAGCAGACTGCCACATCTTTCCCCATAGAGCAGCTTGTAGGTTTCAAATGCTGACCTCTTAGCAGCCAAGAGCTTTCACCACTGCACCACCAGGGCTCCTTGGAACCAGTCGTGGTTTCCTAATCTGACTCGTCTTTGAATTACCTGAAGAGCTTTTGAAATTTTCAGGAGCTTGAGACCCATCTCTGACCTAAGGTTAGCCTGAGGCATTTGTATTTTTTTTTTTTTCTCAAGGATCTCTACACGTGATTCTTTTGGTCTGTAGAGATTGAGACCATTGACCTGACACATTTGTTTCCATAATAGGAATAGCTTTGTAATAGTGAGAAGCCCTGGTGGTGCAGTGGTTAACCTCTCAACTGCTAACTGAAAGGTCAGTGGTTCGAACCCACCAGCTGCTCTGAGGGAGAATGATGTGGCAGCCTGCTCCTGTAAAGACTTATAGCCTTGGAAGCCCTATGGGGCAGTTCTACCCTGTCCTATAGGCTCAGTATGAGTTGAAATTCACTCAATGGCAATGGAGTTTTTTGTCATGATGCCATATTACTCGATGTCCATTGGGCAATATTTACGCTCTCCTGGATAGTGCTTGAAATCACAGCTTCAAGATTTGCCTTGGTTATTTCCCTATGTCTGGGATTACAAAGATGATCAAGCTCCCTTTTTAGATACGGTTTTTGCATTTACACAAATGTTTGCTTGAAGCAGAGTCATTTTAATTTTAGTTAACTTTGCCTATCTCTGCTGTGATCTAGCATGCATTGATCATATAATTAATATCTCTAGCACACACAACCTTGTTTCTTTATTTGCAAGTTTTCAGGGACCCCCCCTTTTATTTTAACTCCATGATCCAGTTTTTCAACCAGGAAAAGAAACTAGTGGGCAAAAGAAGATTTTTCCCTGAGCCATTAAGTTTGTGCAGAGATAAAATATTCACATGGAAATATATATTTGTTGCCATAAGAGCCAAAACCAGAGGCTACCAACCCTGAATTGCAGCCAGAATGATCTTCCTTAAACATAAATCTGATCATGCCCATCCCCTTCTATGAATTTCCGAAGCATTCATGCTTCAGTCTAAACTTTGAAACCTGTTTTCTACCTTGCTTATTTCTCTAGTGGCATCACTCTTCTTCATCTCCACAGGCATGCTTCCGCCATTTTTGGACGTTGTTCAGTTCCTTGAATGTGCTGATCTCTTATATTTTCTCTGCCTAGGACACTCGTGTTCCTCTCTTTCACTGGTTAGATCTTTTTCTCCCTTGATTTTCAACCTAAATGTCACTTCCATGGCAAGGCCTTCATTCCTCAGCCATTTTAGAACTGTTAACCATGAGCTCTCATACCAGTTAGTGTAGAGTTGATAACAACTCATGGCAACTCCATGCATGTCAGAGCAGATCTGTACTCTGTAGTATTTTCAATGGTTGATTTTTTGGAAGTAGATTGCCAACTCTTTCTTCAGAAGTGTCTACGTCTGAGTGGACTTGAACCTCCAACATTTTGCTTAGCAGCCAAATGTGTTAACCATTTGTACCACCCAGGGACTCCAATAAGCTCTCATACCCATTGCCATTGAGTCAATTCCTACTCATAGTGACCCCTTAGGACAGAGTAGAACTCCCCCATAGTGTTTCCAAGGCTGTAATCTTTGCAAAAGCAGGCTGCCATATCTTTCTCCTGTGGAGCAGTTGGGGAGTGCGAGCCACTGATCTTTTGGTTAGCAGCCAAACACTTAACCACTGCATCACCAGGGCTCCTTGAGAGTGCCCTTGATTTCCATAATTGTAACTAGTTTACATTTAAAAAAGTCTCAGTGATTTGCCATAGCTTTTAGGACAAAGCCCAAATTTAGCTTAGTACTTAATCAGCCAGACTACTTGGAATCTCATTCCCTAGTCTCTGGCCCACTGTTTCTCAAGGACTCTTTATTTCAGTCATGCTTACTTCTTAGCTTTCTCTAACTGCCTTCATCACCAGGTCAATATACCAGGGAAAAAAAAAAAAAACTTGCCCTTTCATTTGAATTCATATTGTGGTTAGAATTAAACATATGTTCTTTGCAAATCACTGTAGACAAAAGTAGAGTGGTATGATATTTTCAAGGTGGATTTTGTTAAAATGTTAAGACATTCTCTTTCTTTGCTGTTTCTGAGTTTAATTTCTAGAGACAGCCAGTCTCGTTAATCAGAGAGTGCTACCTCCGGCTGTGTCTTTACTGAATTGAGTAAGAGGGGAAAACCCTTTTTGTAAGCATGGGGGCTCAATCACTTTGCCAGGCTTAATTGGGAGGAAGTTAGGATGTTGATGTGCCTACTCTATATCCCAGAGTTTCCAAGAGGGTTAGGATTTCATGTAATTTTGTATTTTTCAATATTGGCATTGTGTTAAATGTTCCCCTATGTGGGAATTGATTTTTAAAACTTTTAAAGGTATGAATAAATTCACAACCCTAACAAAAAACCCTTTGTCAAGCTGTATGACTATACAACTGGATCTCTGGTTTGGTAATACTGTCGCTGGAGATATAGAAGCCTCCTCTTCCTCCAGCAGGGGTGTAAGGGAATAATGTTCTCCCAGTCTCCCTACTGAGCCGTTAGGTGGTGCAAACAGTTAAAGCACTCAGCTGCTAACCAAAAGGTTGGTGGGTTGAGTCTGCCCAGAGATGCTTCAGAAGAAAGGCTTGGTGATCTACTTCTGAAAAATCAGCCTTTGGAAACCCTACAGAGCCCAGTTCTACTCTGATTACGTGGGGTTGCCATGGGTCAGAGGCAACTGCCTTTTTTTTTAAGCCCACATAGTCTTTCATTTCATGATAGGTGTCCACACTTTCTTCACATACGTCCCACCTATTAGACCTGAATTCAAATCCTGGCTCACTCCCTTACTAGCTCTCCTATTTACTTTCCTGCTCCAAGGGCTAATGATGTGCTATGGGCAGGATGAACTGAGATAATATACATAACATGCTCAGCATAGTCCCTTCTGCAGATCAAGTAGTAAAAAGTTGAGAATGGTTTTGATTTCTCTTCAGGCACACTGAATTCTCCATTTCCAGAACGTATCTTCAAGCTGCCATGCTATTGCCAATACTGTTTCTTCCACCATGAAGACTTTCCAAGCTTTGTCAGTTTTATTCCCTTCTTTCTCCAGGTACCCAAATCCCCTTTGTTCATATCACTCTCATAACACTTGGCCCTTTGTATTGGAAATCTTTTACTTGCCTGCCTTTCTCAAAATGCTATGAGGTCCTCCAGAGGAGAGGAGCAGCCATATTCATTTCTATGTTTCAAGAAGACGGTACTGAATTAGGCAACATTTTGTTCTGTTGTACAGGTAACCCCTGACTTACGATAGGGTTTCGTTTTGACAACTCCATCATAAGTCAGTGTCTTAGTTATCTAGTACTGCTATAACAGAAATATCACAAGTGGTTGGCTTTAACAAACAGAAATTTATTCTTTCACAGTTTAGGAGGCTAGAAGTCTGAATTCAGGGCACCAGCTCCAGGGGAAGTCTTTCTCTCTCTGTCAGTACTGGGGGAAGGTCTTTGTCATCAATCTTCCCCTGTGCTAGGAGCTTCTCAGCACAGGGACCTTGGGTCCAAAGGACACACCCACTCCCAGCTCTTCTTGGTGGTGTGAGTTCACTCTCCACTCTGCTCGCTTCTCTCTTTTATGTCTCAAAAAAGATTTACTCAAGATACAACCTAATCCTGTAGATTGTCCTGCCTCATTAACATAACTGCCTCTAATCCTGTCTTGTTAACATTATAGAGCTTAGGTTTTACAACACAGGACAATTACATCAGAGCACAAAATGGAGGACAGCCATACAATACTGGGAAGCATGGTCTAGCCAAGTTGACACACACTTTTGAGAGACACAATTCAATCCATAACAGTTGGCTCTGATGTAAGTCAAATACTTCATCTTCTTTTTTTTTTTTTCATTATTATTATCTTTTACTATCAGTATCTTTATAAGTCCAATTTTTGTCTTTGGGGTTAGAAATATTACTTATAAACTTACAGATATATTTTAATGCATACATAAAAAATACACAAATCAAAAACATTTACTCTGACAATGAAGAAGAATTGGACGATGCTGCCATTTTGTCAGTTATAATAATAAAATAATAATTCCACTTGTGGAAGGTTCTGGATCATCTGGATTATCCCTGGGAATGGGGATGGCATTTCTAGTCAGAAATTTAGTGAGAGTTGTTTGTATGTTTTTTTCTTCATATATTTTGTGGTAACATCTCAGTTCTTCCCGAATCTGCCTATCAAATTTAGCCAAGTGATGAGAGTTTTTAAGCCCAGTTTTCAAGCAACTGAAGCCCCTGATGTAGTTTAGAAAACTAAATCTATATGGAAGTGTTTTGAACAGTCAATCTAAGACTGAACATGTGTAAGTGAACATCCGAGAGGAACATCAGCAGATTATGTGCTACAACATTGTATGTGGTGCATTTTCCTAACGATACAATGTACAAAGAAGAAAAACAAAAACCTGAAGCCAAACTCGTTGCCGTTGAGTCGATTCCAACTCATAGCGACCCTATAGGACAGAGTAGAACTGCCTCATCGAGTTTCCAAGGAGCGTCTGGTAGATTTGAACTTCCAACCTTTTGGTTAGCAGCCGTTGCACTTAACCACTATGCAACCAGGGTTCCCAAAACAAAAACAGATGGTCATAAGTGCAGTTTGTCATAACTCCAATATGTCGTAAGTCAGGGACCACCTGTATGTAAGGTGGCTATGACCCAGAGCCAACTCCACAGCATCTAAGAACAACAACGACAACAGGAATAAAATGCCTGGCAATCGGCTCCCAAAAATCCGCCAGTGAAAATGCCATGAATCAACACGGCTGTTCCAAACCACTGGGATTATTGACAAGATTTCAGGTCAGCAGGATAAATCAAGTGTAGGTTAAACGGCAAATAGTTCTTTGGTCTTGCTAATCCATAAGGATGAGTTTTTAAAGCCTGAACTCTCACAAGCATCATTTTCTAATGGATTTTATTTTTACTAGGTTTTTGGTTGTCCTCACAATTGCATTCAGTTTCTAACTTCATATAGCAATAAGCTGCTTTGAAAGTGTCTAAAGATTCAGTTGAATGCTGGTTTCTGCACTTGGGCAAGGCTGATCTACTTGCAGACAAGCAAATTTTTTAAAAAAGGCCTATTATAGCCAACACTGTCAGTTTTTTTTTTTTCCTCTTAAATTGCCAGCATGGGCAAGGATGCATAGACTTATTCAAGAAATATGTAAGCAGAATGTCATGATAGAGAGTAACTATGAAGGCATATTTAGATCATGTGGTCAGGGAAGGCCTATCTGAGGAGGTGACATCTGAGCTGAGGCCTGTCATGGGAAGATGAGGTGGAAGAGAGTTGTTGGCCGAGGAAAGAATAAGTGCTAAAGGCCCTAAAGTACAAAAGAGTTGATAAGCTTGAGAATCAGAAAGGAAGCCAGTGGGCCTGGAGCAGACTGAGTAAAGTGAATCCCATGAGGAAAGAGAAGCAGGCAGAAGACAGATCATACAAGCTATTGTAGGCTTTGATAGGTTTAGATTTCATCCTAAGTACAGTGGAAAGTCATTGAAAGATTTCAGGCAAAAGGGGAGGGGCGCAAGATGCATAGAAATGCCTAAAGTAAGGATGCCCTTTTCTCAATTTAGACTCCAGAAAACCAGACTACTGGTGGTACTTTGTATATTCCTAGCTGTTCCAGCCACACAATGTTTGCTTATGCTGTTCTTTATTGTTGTCATTGTATGCCATTGAGTCAATTCTAACTCATAACAATTCTATATGACAGAGTAGAGCTTCTTAAGCTATGATCTTTATAGCAGCAGATCACCAGGTCTCTTCTCACAGAGCTGTTGGTGGGTTCAAACCACCGATCTTTCAGTTAGCAGCTGATTGCTTAACTATTGCACCACCAGGACTCCTTATGCTGTTCTTTACTAGTATTGAATGAGATACTGACAAATAATAATACTCAATAAATATTGCCTATACTTAATAAGAGCAGTGCCCAGAGTGGGTGCTTTGTGGAACACAGAGCGTGATCTATTAATACTTTGTGAATGGATAACTGTATTTATTGGGGGTGGTAAGTACAGGTCCTGAGCCTGGGCACCTGGGAAAGTCTAGGAGGAGAAGAATGAGGTGCTAAACTAGACACCCATGAGGACTTTGTGCATCCAAACATAAATGCCAAAAGCAGGCACAGGGGACAAAGTGGGTACAGAAGGCGATGACGACAAATTTTGTCTTCTCAACAATTTTTGGTGCAGGAACAACACAAACCGAAACTTCTATGCTCTACACAACGAGAATAAACTTCTTTAAAAAAATACAGCTGAATTTCAATGAGTCATATTTCTTTCTTGACGATGTTTGGAAAGATCTAGTGTCTAGACGTGATTGCTCCCACAGAATGCATGTGTCTCTATCTCTGCTGATCAGCAGCAGGCTTGTCAGCCCCACTCAGGAAGGGGTGGGCAGCCAGGTTGGTTGTCCTTGACTACACTACTTATCATAAGCACTCTAATAAAAAAAAAAATGCCACCCAATAATCAAGGGGTGAGATTGGCCCAAGTCCTTGAACAAGGACTCTTAGGAAAATGTCAAGAAAGAAGGCTCCAGCATCAATGATTGCACTGATGACATCCCGATTTTTTTTCCCCTCTTGGTACCAGCTCAAGCTCCAAAGCTAATATCCTGAGCTCTAGAACATTCCCAGATAGAGGTGACACATGCTTAGTCCCTGGTACAGTGGCTTTCACACTGGACACTCATCTCAGTTTACTGGAATTATATTTGGTTACAGAAAGGTGGGAAAATATAAAGAACAGAACTGACAAGGAGTCAGAGAATCCTGAAAGGCAGAGCTTCCTTGAGTAACCTCTTTACATGACTTCATTCATATCACAGTCTATATAGGTAGTACCCCTGGAGTTGTACAGCACAAGGCTGTATGGCCATTTGTGACAGCTTGAGAGCTTCCAGATTTAAAACACTCCAATTCCAAAATGCGCATATGAGTATTGACCCCTCAGTATGTGTGAGATGCATTATTATAGAAAGTATTAATTTATTATGCTCTATGTGCTCCACAAAACACATACTCTGGGTACTCCTCTTGTTTATTATAGCTAACATTTATTAAGTGCTTATTATTTGTCAGGCACTGTGCCAAGTCTATCTCTCCCAGTAGAATGTGAACTTCATGAAGGCAGGGAATTTGTTTCGTTCACAGCTCTTCCTTCTAAATGTAGAACAATATTTAGCACATGGTAGATTCTACATAAATGTTTGTTGAATGAATTTGTAATAAATTTAGTCCATAGAGCAGGGATTCTCAAAGTGTGACCCTGGACTAGCAGCTTCAGCATCACCCAGGAACATGTTAGAAATGCAAATTTTTAGGTTATAACCTGGACCTACTGAATCAGAAACTCTGGGAGTAGGGCCCAAACATTTATGGTTTAACATTCTCCAAGTGATTCTGATACTCATTCACGTTTGAGAGCCACTGCCTTAAAACAAACTTGCAAAATATTATTAGGCCACTCGTACCGATAAGGAAAGTAAATTACAGTGAGGTTGTGTAATTCAGGCAACATAAGGAAGAAGTAACATTTATTACTACATGTTACACTATAAGCACTCAGTAATAGAATTAGTAATTGTATTCATCCACTACTCGTTTGTCAATATGTCACATTGTGGTGGCCTGCATGTTGTTGTGATGCTAGAAGCTGTGCCACTGGTATTTCAAATACCAACAGGGTGACCCATGGTGGACAGGTTTCAGCAGAGCTTCCAGACTAAGGTGGACCAGGAAAAAGGACCTGGTGATTGACTTTAAAATGTGCCAGTGAAAACCTTATGACTAGCAGCAGAACATTGTATAGTGCCAGGAGATGAGACCCTTAGGTTGGAAGGACTCAAAATATGATTGGGGGAGAGCTGCCTCCTCAAAGTGGAATCGACCTTAATGATGTGGATGGAGTAAAGCTTTTGGGACCTTCATTTGCTGATGTGGTATGACTCAAAATGAGAAGAAAAGTCTGCAAACATCCATTAATAATCGGGACGTGTAATGCATGAAGTATGAGTCTAGGGAAATTGGAAGTCATCAAAAATGAAACGAAACATGATGGATATGCTAGGCATTAGTGAGCTGAAATGGACTGTTATTGGCAATTTTGAATAGGACAGTCATAAGGTCTACTATGCCATAATGACAAATTGAAGAGGAATGGTGTCACATTCATTGTCAAAAAGAACATTTCAAGATCTATCCTGAAGGACAATTTTGTCAATGAGAGGATAATATCCACACGCTTACAACGAAGACCAGTTAATATGATTATTATTCAAAATTATGTACCAACTGCTAATGAGAAAGATGAAGAAACTGACGATTTTTACCAACTTCTAAAGTCTGAAATTGATCAAACATGCAATCAAGATGCATTGATAATTATGGGTGATTGGAATGCCAAAGCTGGAAACAAAGAAGGATTGGTAGTTGAAAAATATGGCCTTGGCGATAGAAACGATGCTGGAGATCTCATGATAGAATTTTGGAAGACCAATGACATTCATTGAAAACACCTTTTTCTACCTATATAAACAGCAACTGTACACGTGGGCCTTGCCAGATGGAATACACAGGAATCAAACTGACTACATCTGTGGAATAAGATGACAGAAAACTGAGTATCATCAGCCAGAACAAGACCAGAGGCCAGTGCTGAACAGACCATCAATTGCTTGTAATACAAGTTCATGTTAAAGTTGAAGAAAATTAAAACAAGTCTACGAGAGTCAAAGTACGACCTTGAGTATACCCCACCTGAATTTAGAGACCATCCCAAGAATAGATTTGGTGCATTGAATGGTAATGACCAAAGACTAGACTAGTTGTGAGATGACATCATACATGAAGAAAGCAAAAGATCATTAAAAAGACAGGAAAGAAAAGAAAAGACAAAATGAATGTCTGAAGAGACTCTGAAACTTGCTCTTGAACATAGAGTAGGTAAGGCAAATGGAAGAAATGATCATGTAAAAGAACTGAAAAGCAGATTTCAAAAGCCAGCTCAAGAAGAAAAAGTAAAGTGTTATAATGAAATGTGCAAAGATCTGGAGTTAGAAAACCAAAAGAGAAGAACACACTCAGAATTTCTCAAGCTAAAAGAACTGAAAAAAAAATGCAATCCTTAAGTTGTAATATTGAAGGATTCTATTTGCAAGATGTTGAAAAACACAGGAAACATCAAGGAAAGACAGAAGGAATACACAGAATCACTGTACCAAAAAGAATTGGTTGATGTTCAACCATTTCAAGACACAGCATATAATCAAGACTCAATGGTATTGACAGAAGAAGTCTAAGCTGCACTGAAAGCATTGGTAAAAAACAAGTTTCCATGGATTTACAGAATACCAACTGAGATGTTTCAACAAATGGATGCAATGCTGGAATTGGTAACTTGTCTGTGCCAAGAAATTTGGAAGACAGCTACCTGGCCAACCAAGTTGAAGAGATCCATATTTGTGCCCATTCTAAAAAAAAGATTATCCAACAAAATGTGGACATTATTGAAAAACATCACTAATATCACACACAAATAAAATATTGCTGAAGATAATTCAAAAAATGTTGCAGCAGTGCATTGACAGGGAACTGCCAGAAGCTCAGTTCTGATGCAGAGGAGGATGTGGAACATGGGATATCATGGCTGATGTCAGATGGATCTTGGCTGAAAACAGAGAATACCTGAAAGGTGTTTACCTGTGTTTTATTGACTATACAAAGTTATTCAGCTGTGTGGCTCATAACAAATTATGGATAACATTGTGAAGAATGGGAATTCCAGAACACTTAATTGTGCCCGTGGGGAACCTGTACATAGACCAAGAGGCAGTCATTTGAACAGAACAAGGGGATACTGTGTGATGTAAAATCAGGAAATGTGTGTGTCAGGGTTGTATCCTTTCACCATGCATATTCAATCTGTATGCTCAACAAATAATCTGTGAAGAAGAACACAGCATCAGGATTGGAGGAAGGTGCATTAACAGACTTCCATACACAGATGACACAACCTTGCTAGCCGAAAGTGAAGAGGACTTGAAACACTTACTGATGAAGATCAAAGACCGCAGCCTTCAGCATAGATTACACCTCAACATAAAGAAAACAAAAATCCTCACAACTGGACCAACAAGCAACATCATGATAAATGGAGAAAAGACTGATGTTGTAAAGGGTTTCATTTTACTTAGATCCACAATCAACACCCACGGAAGCAGTCAAGAAGTTAAACAACATATTGCATTGGGCAAATCTGCTGCAAAAGACCTCTTTAAAGTGTTAAAAAGCAAAGATGTTACTCTGAGGACTAAGGTGTTCCTGACCCAAGCCATGGTCTTTGCAGTTGCCTTATATGCATGTGAAACCTGAACAATGAATTAGGAAGACCAAAGAAGAACCGATGCCTTTCAATTACGGTGTTGGTGAAGAATACTGAATAGACCATGGACTGTCAGAAGACGGAACAAGTCTGTCTTAGACAAAGTACAGCCAGAATGCTCCTTAGAAGCAAGGACGGCGAGACTTTATCTCACATAATTTTTTCATGTTATCAGGCTGGAATAGTCCCTGGAGAAGGGCCAGTGAAAAAGAGGAAGATCTTGACACAGTGGCTGCAACAGTGGGCTCAAACATAGCGCGATTGTGAGGATGGTTCAGGACTGGTTCAGTGTTTCGTTCTGCTGTATATAGGATCGCTGTGAGTCAAAACTGTCTGGACCACACCTAACAACAACAATAATATTCACAATAATATTATTACCCATCTATGTGCCAGGTATTGTATTTAATCCTTGCAATAATTCTGTACAGTGGGTATTATTGCTTAGTCTTAGTTTACTGAGACTCAGAAAGTGAAGAATCTTATCCAAGTTCAAAAGCAAGCGAGAGACCAAAAGATTTGCTTGCTTGCTTGCTTCCTTCTTTCCTTTTTACAAAGAGATCTATCTAAGGACAGATCACTCATGTGGCAGCAAATACGCAAAGAAAAGACATTTGGTATTTTCTGAAACAAATGCCAAGATTCTACATTAGGAAATGACGAATGGTGGGTCCTGACAACCAGAGAACCCTTGGAAAGGGAAGTAGATGCCCTTTCATCCTGTTGGATTCAACTCAGAGACACTGGCCCAAGCTGATTTTCATGTGTCCCATCTTATTCGACCTTGGACACAGGAGCTATGTGGCACTTTGGATGTGGGCTGGCAAAAACCTGGCTTGGGCACCAGGAAGTATGAATAATTGTGGGCTCAGCAAATCACATGAGCCTCACTGTCTGCATGGAAGAGAACTGACATTTGATGGTGACGGAGAAGACGATGATGGAAATACATAAATATACAGACTTCTGAAGTCAAGTTACATTTGTTCTTGGAACTGCACACCCTGAACACATACAGACAAAAACCCCAAACAAAAGACCCCTAAAATTATGCCCTAGCAACCTGGTCAATTTAACCATGAATATTGATGGGAAGATTACATCAACTGGCCTTTCCATTTCCTCCTTGTTCCTTGCTCTGTTTTGGGTTTTCATAGCAGCATCAACTCATTCCCCCCCCCCTTTTTTTTTTATTTCTTTTATAATATAGAGACAAGCATTCATGGGATGAATATGATTTTAAGTGTGTAGTGTAGTCAAGGCTAGTGTTCTATTAATGTCCACTTAAAGGTTATTATTTTTACAGACGTATATTTATAAATGGAGGATTTTCCAAGGATCCAAGATAATGTTAAAGCACTGGCTTTGAGGTTGCTGTTGGTCTGGAACATGACAGGTAAACAACATGGGAGTAAAGCCACTGTTCTGGGAGTTACCAGAAAGAAGGGACCCTGTCTGAATTGTGTGTGTCACAGTCCCTACTCAATACCTAGCACATAAAAAAGCAACAAATAAATCTGTTCAGAGTCAGTATTTTGATGGTGAATACCCAATAGCAACTCAACAGTTTTTTGATTAGAGAAAAGGAAGAAAGGAAGGACCCTCACTGTATCTGTCATACAGCAGGCATTCAATGAATTTCTTGATTAAGAAAATACAGCTGAGAGCCTTAGTAAATGTCCAGTGAAGGTGTGAGCAAATGCTTGGTGCATAATTGGCAGTCAAAGAATGACACCAAAATGAAAAAGGGGTCATATTTCCTGCCACATAAATGATGTTTAGAGTGTAATGGAGAGACACAGATACTTCCTGAGAGCAGGATTGTTATGCTTGGAACATGCCTTTTTTAGTAAGTCTCTGTGTACTCTACAAGCATTAACAGAAACTTGGGTTGTTCATTTGTTCGGTAATGGCTTTGTTTCTTTTCACACCACTTCCCGGAGGCACACAGACACTCATTTGCCCAAGCTCACACATTAAGGCAAGAGTACAACCCAGGCTTCTGATATATCCACACTCATCAGATCCACCAGAAAGTGATATCCCCCCAAAACATCTAAAGAGCGGCTCTGTTTGTGCACACAGATCCAGTGCGTCAGCCCACAGGACAGAGTTCTGACACATATGGTGCTGTTGGAGCCTGTGACATCATGAATTTTTCTAGATGTCTCCCTTTGCTATCCAGATACGAAGGCCATGCAACTAACTCTGCTGGGCTCTCAAACAGGACTATTGTGGCAAAACTTTTCTGGAAAACAGTTTCATCTGTGACTGGTGTTTTTCTTTAAAACTGAGGTTCTAGTCTCAGCTTGGCTTTAGTTTTCTTTGGGTTAGAAGACTAGGTGTCTCTGGGGATATGAAATCTCTTCCCATTCTGGAAGGAGGCATTCTCTGTTAGTAGTCTGAATTCCTGGGCATGTTAATTAAGCTCTTTGTGCCTCAGTTTTTTCAGATGAAGAAATGGGGTTAATAATATGTATTCTATAGGGTTGCTGTGAGGGTAAAGAGTTATGCTGTGGGAAGCACTTAAAGCAGTGGCTGGTTTGTTGGAAGCTCCAGGAAGTCTAGCTTTGGTTGAGGCAGAAGTCCCAGGGTCCCATATCTTTCGAGGTAGCCTTAGTTAAGGGGGAGAAAGGGTGGACAAGGAGATGATAGTTTGGGGGAGCTCTGTGCCCCTGAGCTACTTCAATCTGTACAGCACACTTACCCACCTAATAGCTTGGGGCTCCATGTTAGATTTCAGTTATCAAAACCTTTCAGCTGTTCCTTAAAAAAAAAAAAAACTTGATAACCATAGATGTAATCTTCCATTTTACAAATGAGAAGTCTGAGGACTCAAGAACATCTCCTGATCCTCACACCAGTTGCTTGCTTTACTTGCCAGCTCTGCCTCCTTTCAAAGTTGATTGTTCTTATCCTATAGCTACAACCTACACCGCACTGGATAGACGTAAGAGAAACGTAGTCAACTCTCTATTTCTTGTTGCGAAAACTGAGGCCCATATCTTTTCAATAACTTGCTCAATGCTAAAAGATGCTCGAACTATAAATGTGTTTCTTTTATTCATTAGAAAATATACTTTATACAACATCTACTATGTTTCTGTCTCTTCCAGTACTATTTCTACTGTTCTCTGCAGGACCCTCTGCCCAGGATAGGGCTATAACCAGAAAATATGAACATTCCCACAATGCAATGTTATTTTCCAAGGTTTTGCTCCCTCTCATTTCTCTCAAGGAGCTAAAAAGGACTTAGGAAACTTTAAAGCCTTCCAGAAAATGAGTACCTCATAACCTGAGTTGTGAGGAGGCCAGAATCTACCTTCAACAAGTACTTTCAAGTTCTTCGCATGCCCTTTTTTTTTTTTTTTAATTCATTTGTAAAACAGAGATGAAAATGCCCATCTCATCAGGTTGCCTGAAGGGCTGAATGAGAGAATATGTGAAAAGCCCCAGATCCTCACAGAAGAAATTCAGCCCATTAGATCTCCCTGCTCCCCTAGTGAATATGAGTATCTGTTTTCCCAGATTCCTTTTAGGGGTCTACCCAGAGAGCTAAATTCTTGGTTCTGAACTCTTTCCCTCTGGCCTGAATGAAAAGTTCTGTTTGTGTCCTAGCCCTCAAGGTCCAGTCTTCTGGTCAGCACAGTAACCGTGCTTGTGTGCGATTATCTTTTTTGAATCCTAATATTAGGCCTGAGACGTGAGCAGGGTAGGTGACATTACTCTCATTCTTCAGAAAATAACACTGTGTTTCAGGGAGGTTAAGTGACTTGCCCAAGGTCATGTAGCTCATGCTAGTATGCAAATTCAGGTTTATCTCATTTCATGTCCACTGTTCCACCTGGAAGCCTGGCCTCCTCAGGTTGGAACCTTTGTCTAACCTCTTCCAGCATGGCAAGTTGTATTTTTATATAAGGCAATTTTAGTCACCTCTCAATGGGTGGTAAAAATACTGGTGAGGGAGGTCATTCCACCTTAGTGGCTGCTTCGAAGGACTGGAAATGTGTGGGAGGCAGAAGGAGGAGGTTGGGTTGGAATGACATTTGGCCCCCCACGTGAGAGTCGAGGAGGTGGGAGACATTGGGACCAGTCAAGCGTAAAGGAAGAGCAAGGCTTTCCAAGCACTGCCCTATATAAACACAGCCGTGACAGAGGGAAGGTTGCATACAAGGACACACTTGACGTTTCCTTAAGTTTTCGAAGGGAAGGGCTGAGTCATCAGAGAAACTCTGTTGCTTTCCCTCCCCGAGGGCACAGACAATGAGGTGTGACTCTAAAATAATGTGATTGATACTTCCCATTCCTGAGCTGCTCACACATCCAGGGGAGGAGTACCTGTTTCACCCTTCCCCCCCCACACTTACCCATATGCACCTTATCCCACTATTTGAGGCTCCAAATTACTGTTTTGATCTCACCCTCCAGTGTCTCCTAACCCAGAGTCATACACCTTGATCTTTAATTTACTGGCAAACCTATCTCTTACTCTCTCAGGACCTCATCTACAAAATTTCAGCTGCAGTTAACAGAAGACTCGGCTTAACATGGCTTAAACATTAAAAAAAAAAAAGTGTTATCTTAAATAACAAGAAAAAAGGAGAGAAGTGTTTGCAGGGTCGGTTAACTCAGGGGCTTCAAGCCAGCAGCTTTCTTTCATTTCTCTACTGTCATCTGTAGAGGGCCAGTTCCACCTTTAGACTCATATGATTATGGTCCCAAGAAAGCTGTCAGGGCCCCAGGCATCACAGTTTTAAACAGATAAATCCAAAGGCAGAAAAAGGGAGCTTTCTCCTTGTGAGGTTTTTCTTTTTTTAAATCAGGGAATAAAGTATTTCCACAAGCCCTGTGACAGATATCTCCCTTCTCTTCCCTTTTTGTCAAATTGCTTCTTGCCCGTAGCTAAAACAGGCTATGCCAACAGGAATAAAATTACTACCACCAACCTAGACTAATGAAGACTCATTCCTGGAGTCGGACAGGGGCTGTTCCAGGAGGACAGGTATGTCCAGGAGGAATAACCAAAATGAAATTAGGGGTTTGCAGCAAGCAAGGAGGAAGGAACAAGACTGTTGGGTAGGCAACCAAGAGTGTCTTCTACAATATTACCTAAGACTGTTGTGATGATTAAATGAGATATGTGAAACATACTATGTATGATTCCTGGCAGATTGTAAGTCCCAAAATAAGTGTTAAATGTTACCTTCTCTACGCCTATTTTTATTCCTCAAATTCGCTTACAGCCTTATCCCATATTTGCTCTGCTTAGAAGGCCCACTTCCTGTTGCAATGCTATAACCCAAGGCCCATCTCAAATGTCAAAACCACAGTGAAGTCTTTCTGAGTTCTCAATCCTCCAAGATATTTGTTCCTGATTTATGGCTTTATCACACTTTGCCTTGTATTTTTGCACTTTCGGAGATCTTCCTAGAGCGTGAGGTCCTCGAAGGTTAGTCTGGATTTCATTAATCCCGAAATCCCTCGAATAAGTCCCAGCAGGCCTAACACATAGTAAGCGCTCAGGAAATATCTGTGGGAATTGAATCGAATGTACTTTGTTTAAAGCTGCTGCCCTGGCTCCACAGTTCTAGAATATTAGGCAGAGCTTGTGACACATTCCTTTGACTTGTACCAGTGGTGGCAAATCTCAGACTTTGGAGGATGAATGCAATTTTTGCCATCAGCCAGATGTCATGTCAGTCCTTGTCTATCACAATCAATCAAGCCAACGATGACAGATTTCAGTCAAAAAGAAGCTGCGGGACGGATCAGCATAGTGATTCAGAATTCATGGTCTAAGCTCCATAGACCTAGTTCTGAATGCTGTCGCCACCACTTACATCCTCTCTGGCCTTCAGCAAGTTACTCTACATCACAGAATTTCAGTTTTGTTGTCTGTAAAATGGGGATAATATTAGAACCTACCTCTTTGGTTGTTGTGGTAATTAATAGAATAATACAGGTAAAGCTCTCACTGTAGGGCCTGATATACAGTAAACAATAAATGTAGTGATTAAATCATATGATAATGAGTAATGGAATAGGGTCAGATATTGATTCTGAAAGCACTTTTGAGAGGGAAGTTTCGAACTAGCTTGATGACTGGTGATATTGAATGAGTGTTTAACCCCGGAAAGTATGTACCTTGATGGACAGAATTCATTTAGATATCACAGTTTTGTCACATGTTGCTTTAGTTAAGATTCTTTTGGTTTCCAGTAAGAAAAACCCGCTCAAACTGGCTTAAGCAAAGTGGGGACTTTATTTTAGGAATACAGAGGGTTCCTAAAGAACTCAAGAGGGAGGGCGTAGCAAGGCTGCCCATGTCTATCTGTCTCCGGTGCCCATGTATCTCATTGCTTCTTCTCTCTGGGATCTGTTACCCTTTCTGGAGACTTGTTCCTTTGCTGGCTAGTACACATGATGAGCCCATTTTTCCTGACTTTTCTGATTCTCAGTTCAGTCTCAAAAACTATATTGATGAACCTGAATCCCAATCGCAAGTTCCCAGGAAAATCCAATTAGCTCTGGTGGGTCAGGTACTCATCCTGGATGAAATTGGGATGGGGAAGTGTGTGTAGAGGTCATGTGGAAAAAACATGGCTGCAGAGATCGGTATGGTGGCCTATGGAAAAAGTAGGTTCACGTGGTTTTGGCAGATCCATCAATAGGTGCTCACAAGAAAAGACTTTAACACTGCAGTCTGCCTCTTTTAGTCACGTTTTAAACCCATAATCTCTTCTTGGCTTTTTAGGGGTGTCTCCCATTCTCTAATCAGAAATCCTGCCCAAGAAATTGGGTTAAAGGAAACCTCAGACCAATGTCTCTTCTCAGTCAAAATATCTCATGTTCGAGATGCCATTCTGCTTTGAGAAGTGCCCAGAGTTCACACTTGACAGAACTGGTTCTTGGCAATGTTACAGACTAGTGACAGATGACCCGTCATTACAACAACTCTGGAGATGTGTTTTGCCAGCATAAAAGGGGAAAATAACCCAGAGAAGGAGAAGAAGAAGAGAGGTCTTTAACATTTTGGCCACTGAAGTCTTGTCATCCATCAGGATCTGGAACTCTGCCACCCACCCACTTGGCCACTGCTGAACTAGAAATGATGAACATAAGTCATTGTGGTTTTTTGGTTTTATAAAAATAGAAGAGATTTGGCTGGAATGTGGCATGTCTGAGTTTCCAGATACATCTGCTTACACAGGGAAATGAAGGCCCAGGACATGTTATTGTAGATATCATTATAGGGGTCCCCAAAGTCTCAAGGCTATCAGTCCCCATAGAGCAGAGGAAGATATTTTTTCTACAGGACAATTTTTATCATCTTTACCACTTTTTATGATTATAAATGTAATAGATTTTCATAAAAAAAAAACTTTACGGAAGTATTTAACTTAGAAAGTAAGAATTCTTTATAACCTACAGATACAACCACTAGAAGTAATTTGGTTTATATTCATCCAAATTTTTTTCCTATACATACATGCTAATATAATTAAAAACATGCTTATTCCACACACAATTATTTTTACCTAAATAGGTTATGTAATAATGTAGTTCTGCAATTCTTTTCTCATAACAATGTTTCTTGGACATTTTTTCTTGTCAGTACCTAGAGCTCTCTCATTCTTTATAAGCTGCACAATTTTTCCATCGTGTGGATGTACTTCATTTATTCAGTCCTCATTAATGGCTATTCAGAGAGTGAGGCAAATGTTTAATACTCATATTTTTCTTCATTCTCTCTCCTTCTTGCTTCCCATACCAGTAGTATTTTATTGGGCAAAGGTGACTTTTGGATCAAAAATCAGAAGTGGCTGGTGTCCACTCTAGTGGCTGCTTGATGCTTTAAAATTTGTATCTCTCTTATTTACTCATTGTGATGCTTAACAATTTGGTTACTAACACTCAGAGAAATCACACTTCATCTGGAAATTAAGTGGTAATAGAATGCTCACAGAACTACAGAAATCTAAGAGGGGTCTCCGAGCTCTGGGAAGAAGCAGGCAACAGGGCCACAGAGCTCTTCTCTAGTTTTTGCATTGCGTTTTGATTTTTTCCTCCTTGTTTGGTTTCCATGGGAATTGATGGCATGGTGTGTGTGTGTGTGTGTGTGTGTGTTATGCATGAGTGTGTATCTGGGAAAAAAGGTCTGAAGGATGAACTCCCCTAGAGAAAATGCTGATCTGTGCAAAGTCCAGGGAGGCAGCCAGGTGGAATTTTGGGGTCATCAGGAAATAGGAGTGACCCTAGTATATCAAGAAAAAGCTTAGATGCTATTTCTGTGGTTTTCATGAATTTAGAAAGTTGATTTATTTGCCAGTATGACAATGCTTTGGGGGCCTCTAATTATTAAGTTCCTTTGGGCCCCTTTGTGACAAATATGACTTCTGAGTAACACCATTGAATAAACCAGGATGTTCTGGAAAAAACTCATGTCGTTTATAATTCATATCTTGCTTGGGCTACAGATGTTGGAAAAGAGCTTCGATTTAAGATGGATGCTGGTTGCTAGGGGGTGGGAGGTTGGGCGGTGTGATTGGAGGTTGGTGGGTAAGGATTTAGGGTGAATTCAAGACATCTTGCTAGTGTTTTCAAAATACTGTTGTCTGTAGTTAAAGAAATGTGAGGCTGTGTTGCTTAAGAAGGGCAGCCTATCTTAGAGAAGCTTTTATTCTTCAAGTGCTAATTTAAGCACAGCGTGGTTTCCCGAGTATAAATACAGATTTAGTGTGTACTCTACCCTACTCAATATACGATCGTGTATCTGCAAAAGCCACCTTGTCCTCAATCTCACATTGCTGGGTGCAGGCAAGAACAACTAGCCTCACATTCTGATTTTCTTTAGGGGTGGGGGTTATTTTCTTGGGACCAAGGAGACTATTACACCCTTTGTGGTAATAGAGATTACTCTTTGCATTAAATTGTCCTTTTAATGTATAAAGTCCCTTACATTCATGGTTTCATAAGCTCCTGTATAGAAATCCCTGGGGGGTAGGCGTGGATTATTGTCCCTTTTTTTGCAGATGGGGAAAATGAGCTCAGGAACAGTAAGTGGGAGGCAGGTACCATGGTGATTAGGAACACGGACACTGGAATCAGACAGAACTGGGTTCAAATCCAAGTTTACCCTTTATTGCCTATGTGGCCCAGGCAAGTTATTGAATTTCTCTGCTTTTCAGTTCCCTTTTCTATAAAGTGAGGATAATAATTTCTACTTTATAGGGATTATTGTGAGATTAAGTAAAATAAGGTTTATTAAGCATTCAGTATAGTGCTTGGCAGATAGGAAGCCTGGCACCGAGAACGCCCTCAGCAAATGTAGAAATTGATAATATTGTCCAAGGACACAAAAATGGTAAGTTACTGTGCTAGAATTTGAATCTGACTGTGTCTAGTGTTTGTTTTTTTTTTTTTTCCCTATACCATACAGCTTGTCCCAAGACTGTCTTGGGAAAATGTATTCTTTCCTGTTGAAATAATCTATTATCACCCCTTTGTGGAAGCTGTACATTTGAAATGGGGTGATTCTGCCAATTTGGGAAAGAAAGAATGAAAAATTAGCTAATATATTCTGTCCTACTATGTGGTAGGTAGGTTTACAATGTTATCTCGTTTTGTGATCACATTCTTGCTCACCAGAATAGGAGGCTCAGAAAGAGCTGAGGTGAACCAGACATCAAGATTCAGAGCTGTCCAACTCCAAAGCCATCTTTCTGCCGCTCCAACTGAGGGCCCCGACAAAGGCTTTTTTGAGGAGGCAAAGTGGGGGCTGAGAAGGTGTGGGCTGTATTTGGTTTGCCTGCCTGCTTAAAAGACTTCTTCCTCAGTCTGACTCTGTGGACTATTTTGGGGCTGCCATGTCATTTCAGTCCCCCTCAAAGAGCCCTGAAAAATGTGCAAAGAAAAAAAAGAAATCCAAAGAAAACTATTATTGGCATTCGCCCTCAATTTGCTATTATGACGTCCATCCTGCAAAGAAGCGTTTATACCCTTATAAGGTTCCCAGCATCAATTTAACTATGTTATCTCCCAGTAGATGATACAAAATGCACTCTCAGTAGCATACGGTGGAGAGAGGTGGGAGAGTTTTCTTGGCTGTGGAATGAGAGAGAAATTAAAAAGGGCCTACTATGCTGAGTCACTAAGGCACACAGCTTACTATGGACCACATTCAGGCCTGAGCCAACACGCAGCAACGAGTCGGTTTCTGTTGGGGCCGCTAAGATGTTCCTCATTGGGAACGGCTCTTCTGAGAAGAAGCTGCAGCCAGAAAAAAAGGGGGAAAAACGCCAACATCCTGAACATTTTAAGTTCATCAGTTATATTTTTACACAGTTAAATCAAGCACAAAAACAGAAAAAAGAAAGTCATGTTTCCACCAGCTTTCCTCAAGCCTCCCCCAACACAGGCTCGCCAGCCGGATGCCTTATCCCTCCTCCCTTTGTCATCATAATAATGTCAGCTAGCATCACGGATTGTTGCTCATTACTGGGTGAGCTGGGCACTGGGCTTGGCGTGTCAAATGCCAGCTCTCATTCAATCCTTGCAGATATCCCATGGGATAGTACATTTATCATACCCATTTTTGAAATGAGGAAACCGATGTTTAGAGAGATTGAGGAACTTGATCACGTTTCAGAGCTAGGACTAGAACCTGATTCTTTATGATCTTAGAGACTGAATCCCTAACTACTGTGCACTAAAGCTGAAAGGGACAAGTAATCTTCCAGATTAGGAGTTTCAACCTGGCTTATTATCAGAATAACCTGGTGAGCTTAAAACAATAAACAAACAAAACTACAGATTCCTGGATCTACCCTGAAGGCTCATTATTCAGAAGGTTTGTGTTGGAGACTGAGACTTCATATTTCAGTTCCCCTCCAATGATTTTAATGAAGACCCAAGTTGGAAACCA
Source organism: Loxodonta africana (assembly GCF_030014295.1). Taxonomy (NCBI): domain Eukaryota; kingdom Metazoa; phylum Chordata; class Mammalia; order Proboscidea; family Elephantidae; genus Loxodonta; species Loxodonta africana. The sequence goes on along the minus strand of NC_087348.1, from coordinate 55,872,444 downwards.
CAGATCTCATCTATTCCATTCCTTTATAAAGCATCAGCTTAGAATAATGGTGACTTGCCCACAGAAGTACATCAAGTCCATGGTAGATCAGAGCCCGATTCTTAGACCTCTCCCCATATTGCTATGCCCATCAGTTGATTAATGAATCAGTAAGTCAGAACTCTGTGGCCCATAGTGGCTGTGCTCTGAGTTGGAGGAGGAGGACACAGTCGGGTCTGGGATATTAGCAAGGACAAAATTCATTAGGGAAGGCTATTAGCTGGTGATAGACCTACATTCAACAATGTTTGATAAACATGCCAGTCCCTTAGTTATCAATAAACTGGATTTGAAGAGACGGGGATTAGGAGACCAAATTGGGAGTTTTTTCAGAAAAAGGAAGAATCATTTGCCAAAAGCATGGACATACATATGCGAATGCTGTGTAGGACACAAAAAAAATGCCAACCTGAGGAGCAACCAAGTATAGATGAAGTGCTAGATGAGCTCCGTTGGAAAAATGGAAATCAGATTAAGAAAAGCCTATAATTTAATGAAGTACTTGCAACAGGCGTATGCCATTTTGTTCACTGTCTAGAATCTGAACCTCCTTTCCATATGAAGAATGGAGCCTGCCTCTATGTGACTCTATGAATGTGGAAGAAGCAAGACAGATATTTGCTAACCTTTGAAAGCTGTGAATGGACACGGTGCTTGGACAATCAGATACTACTAACCAGATTGTACATCTAATCTACTGATTCACGTACAATTTATTTGGGTTGTTGTAGCAGGGGTGTCCAGGGTTCAGTGGTAGCAGAGGTGATGGGGCAGAGACTATATCCAGTGTCTATGCAGACTGGTCCTGGGTTATGCCCTTGATTGTGTCCTGCTCTCTGCCTGAACCAGGCCTTCCAACTGAATCTGGGAGCCAATGTCCTGGAAACAAACCTTTGCTGCTTCACTTAATCAGAGTCAATTTATGTCCTTCACAACCAAGAATCTTGACCTGTGTGCTTCCCCATGCTGAACCTACTAACTTTCTGCTAGAATTTCTCCACAGTTTTCTGTTTGACCTGTTCCACCTTTCCCCTAACAACAGTCCACCAAAGAATCTGTCTGTAAAGCCTTCATTTTCTTTAATCCTCACAACCAAATCCATTTGTAAAGATAAGGAATTTGAAGCTAATCAAAATAAGTAAGAACACCTGGGTTCAAATCCAGGCTCTGACACTTACCTCTATAACCTTGGGTGAATCTTTTTACCTCTCTGAGTCTTAGCTTGCTTGTCTTTGAAAGGGAGACAGTGACTACCTAGCATCCAGGATGAAATGTATGACAAAATATTCTGGATGTTATAAAGCTATTTTAAGTAAAACTTATCAACTGTGTGACTTCAATCTCCAGATAATCCCATGCATTTTAATTCACTTTAAAAGCTGTGTTTCAAAGAAATAAAAATTACAGCCTGAAATCCTCCCTCCCTCCAATCCCAAATGACATCCAAGTCAAAATGTAAAAACTGGATAATTTTGAACAAAACTGGTTTTCAACTACATTTTGATTCCAGTTCTGTCAGTGGTTCGTTTTGTTGTCCCTGGTGGAGTGTTTTGTCTGAATTATGGCTGTTTTATAGGAACACAAGGTTGAAGGCATCTCTCTGGAGGGAGATGAGCCAGAACTAACTCCGATGAATTGACATTTTCCCTAAAACGTGTCTGGTAATGGAAAGAAAAATGATCTCTTTTAATTGGAAGGCTCGGTGAGACCTGACCTACTGGAAACAATGAAACAATAAAACCATCACTTAGAATCCATGACAGCGGTGAGGGCTCAAAAAGCTCCTCTTGGATGAAATGCCAAGGGTTTAATGGTCAGAGCAGGAGTGCTAGGCCCTTCCCTTGATGCTGGTGGGGAGGAAATGCTTTTCTAGGAATGGAGGACTGTTTCTAGAGAAACTATTCTGGCATGTGCTTGGTTGGGCCTATGGTGCCCATTTTCATTTAGAACTTCAGTGATTGACACTTGACTCTTCCAAGAAAGATGGGTAAATTTGGCCTTTTTCTTCTTCCCTTCAAAGTTGGGAACAATTTGGATTTTCTAAGGTTCACAGTTTTAGAAAGCTCTTTTCAGGTACACTCCCTCCCCACTTCTGCTCCCATGCCCCTTGTACCGCAGGCCATTCCGAGTACCTTCTGTGAGCTTCAAATATAATTTATATATATATACCTCTTCGCACTTCCTTTTTCCTTTCTCTAATTCCCCAACCCCTTCCCACCATTACATCTCAGAGGAAAAGAGGTCATTCATTCTTATCTACGGCTGATCTCTATGCATGGTCTTGATTCTGTACTTTTTCACATACTCTATGTTCATCTTCTGTCTTCCTCCCTTTCTAACAGTTTAATTTCTCCCTTTATTTCGTATCTATCTATCCAGACTTAAGTGCTTGCAGGTTCCTCCTTTCTTAACAAAACTCCCTCTTGACGTGTGTTCCTCTCCAACTACCATCCTTCTGTCTTCACTTTACAAGCAGCCAGAGAGTCATCTCTATTCCTTATTGCACTTTCTCACTTCATTCAGCCTCTTATAATCTTTCCCTCTGGCTCCTGCTCCCACCACCCCCACTGAAATATCTCTTGCTTAATTCACCAGCCACCAATTCAGTAGATCCTTTCAGTCCTTATCTACCTGAAGGCTGAAACATTTGACTGTGATGACCTCTTTCCTCCTTGAAACACTCTTCTTTTTTCCCCTGACACCACTTTTCCTTCATTTTTTTCTTACTTCTATGATAACCCTTCCTCAACCTCCTTCTCTGTGGTCTTTTTTTCTCCCAATCTCTTCATTAGTGGTGATACCCAAATTCTACAGGTGACAGCTACTCAGTAGTCATTCCCCCCTGTATTTTGTTTGGCTCTTGGGCAGGGACCTATTTATCTTAGGGTAGGTGGGTTCCTATCTCAGATCTGGCATATACATCATGGCTGGTCTAAGCAGGAATAGTAATTCCATTTCCTTTCACCAGTGATTTACATGTAAACCAGTTTTAGTCAATGAGATAAGGACAAATCTGCTAGAGGATTCTGAGAAGAATTATTTTTCCTTATAGAAAGGCAGAACCTCACAACATGGCAACTTTTATACCTACTCGTATTCCTACCTTGAATATGCTTAGGCAAGAACGTAAAGTTTGGGCTGTGGCAACCATTTTGGGACCATGAGGCAAGAAGCCTGAGGATGAAATGCCAATATACAGAAAAGGCTGTGTGGAAAATAGGTGGAGCCTGGGTCCTTGATGACATCACTGAACTTTGGACTAACCTCAGAACCACCTACCTCTACAATTCTTATGATGCAAGACTATTAAAGGCCTTGATTAATAAGTTAAGTCACTGTTAGTTGGATTTTGGCTACTTGCAGCTGAATGCGTCCTAAGTATTATTGCAAGGCTTCAGCTTGTTTTTATTCTTTTCTCTTCTCCATGTATGTTCTCTTTTCTGGGGCAAACTTATAGCATCTATGGCTTCAAGTATCCCCTGTATACTGGGGACCCTCAAATGTACACTTCCAGCCAACTTCTTCATGAAGTAATGTATTGAGCATTTGCTATGTATCAGGCATTGTTCAAGGTGCTTTACACATTTTAGTTAATCTTCACAACAATTTTATGAGGAATATCTCATTATTATCACCATTTCGTGGGTGAGAAAACTGTGCTAAAGAGAGTTAACTAACTTGCCCAAAGTTCACAGAGCTATTATAGATCAAACTCTAATTTGAACCCCATCACTTTGGTGCCAAAGCCTGAGCTCTTAGCCACTCTTCTCTGCATCACACTTTCAGAGACGTTAAATATTAAAAAGTACTTCTTTTTATGGAAGTTTAGTCTGTCCTCGTTTATTCTACTTTAGTTGGTCGTAGTCTGCATATTCAAGGCAAGTTTCTCCTGTCTTCTTCCTGTCGTTCCTTCATCCTTTTATCTTCTCTTCCCTTCCTCAAGGCAAAAGAACACCAGTTACTAAAACAGTTCCTCATGTAATAGAATTTCCAGACCTCTCACCAACCTGGCCATCATCCTAGCTATCATCTTAGTCTGGAAAAACTTTAGTCTGATTGTGTCCCTCTTAAAAAGGGGTGCTCCTTAGTGGACCTAGCACACATGTGTGGTCTGACCCATGCAAGGCCAATGGGATGATCACATCCCAGGAAGTCCAAATAATGACATTTAATAATTATTTACCACTACTTTGTGCCTGACTGCATGCTATTTTATGTGCCCCAAAGCTTCTCAAATTTTCTGCTGAAATACCCTGAAGACAGAGAAGAGTGATTGTGTACTCCCCAAGAACTAGGAGCATAGACTATACGGCAGCTAACTGCTATCTAGAAATTTCTTCACCATTTTGAGTTTTAAAAATGCAAGCAGATTTTGCTTTCTACTCAATAAGAGATTCCCTGCTTGGTTTAACATAAAAATAGGTTGTAAATGATTTGCCATTGAATAAAATAGAAACATTGGGAATATGCCTTATATTTATGCCATGGCCTCCCATACTTCTAAGCATACTGCCAAATACTCCTAGGAATTTGCCAACCTAATCTGAGAAGTGTGGCCATACATTATCTTTATTACTTACAACACTAGGCAAGGGAAGCATATTTGGGACAGCTCAACTAGCAGAGACTCAGAGATAACTTGCTCAAGCTTTCAAAGATAGTAAACCTATCCTGGCTTTGAATACAGATCTGAGTCCTTTCCACTACACTACGTACTACCTTTGAAGAGAGGATGTATGAGTGTGTACCTGAGAATGCAACGTGAGTCTCCTTTATAGAAGATGAGGATCCCACTCCTGAGTCAGCCTGAGTCCCAAATACAAACACCATTCTTCTGTGAGCTCAGCCCAAGCTAGCATGTACACTGCAGGTTTCTGAACATCTTGGAGCCTATTTCCAGGGACCTGCTATAAGGACTCTGTGTGGTGAGCAATTTTTGGACCCAAATGCTGGGCTTGATGTTTATCTCAGCTATATTTCTTTCCAGCCTTATGTTCTAGTTTGTCTAGAGAGTTTTGAATCCAAAATTTGATCAACCAACCTGCTTCCTTATCCCTATGATGGGGAATTGTTATACCAGTTGATCCAGGGAGCTTTCTAGAAACCATTTTAAAGAGCTATTAGAGATAAAGATAGGTACTTTTTAATTCTGAAAACACAGACTCACACATTTGGTGTCTTTAAGGATGCTTCCGTAGAGAAAATGTCTATATTTTCTTTAACAGAGGGGTTTTCTGTGACCTTTCTCCTCTTCAGAATCTGCCTGAAGGGCTGCTCTCTGCCTGTCCATCCCACCCTTTCTTAACCCATTCTTTTACGACCAGCTGCGGCTGCTAACCAAAGGGTCGGCAGTTCGAATCTGCCAGGTGCTCCTTGGAAACTCTATGGGGTAATTCTACTCTGTCCTATAGGGTCACTATGAGTCAGAATCAACTCGACAGCACTGGGTTTGGTTTGGTTTTTTGGTTTACCACCAGCACAATGCCTAGACTCCTGCCTCTGATTCATAATTGCTGTTGTTGTTATGTGCCATCGAGTCAGTTACTATTCATAGGCACCCTATATGAGTCCGAATTGACTTGATGGTAACTAACAACAACTCTGGCATCATCGGGGCAGTGGTGGTTCAGTGGTAGAATACTCATCTTCCAAGCGGGAGACCTGGGTTTGATTCCCAGCCAATACATCTCATGTGCAGCCAACACTTGTCCACCAGTGGAGGCTTGTGTGTTGCTATGATGCTAAACAGGTTTCAGTGGCTATTCCAGATTAAGATAGACTAGGAGGAAAGACCTGGTAATCTACTTACAAAAATCAGCCAATGAAAACCCTATGGATCACAAGGGTCTGATTCATAATCAAGCATGGGGGTGATGCAGGACCAGACAGCAGTTAGTTCTGTTGTAACATGGGCTTGTCATGAGTTGGGGGCTGACACAACAGCAGGTAACAACACAACAATACTCTGCCATCAAAACCCAGAGCTCAGACATGTAGAACATGAGATCTGGACATGCTTATTGTAGATGCAGCCTCACTAGAGCTCACATTTCCCTTTTAACAAATAAGGAAAATGAGGTCCAGAGAGAAAAAATGATAGGACAGAGAAAGGGTAAATCATTGAGCTGAGATTAGATTGCAGGTTCACTGACCAGTGGTAAACCAGTCAAATCAGCAAGAAAGGTCTGTACTGCCAAAAGCCAAGTGGGACTCCTCCCAGCATTTATCCAGAAGAACTCTTCTTTTCTAATGAGAGCAGGGGAAATGGAGTTTGAAGCAAGAGTGAGGTTCACTGGCAGGGTGAAGAGAGGGTGGGTGGGGTAAATGTTTCTCTTCCTAGAGAGACTATACAGAAAAAGGAAAGCAGAAATCTTCAGCATTTTAGGTAATGCAGAGTTTTCATAGCCCTGGGCACTGCCATAGCGGTTACCCTGGATGACCAGGGAAGTCCTGGAATTGATTGAGCCCTGCTGCTGGTAGTCTGCTGTCTGCTCTTGTAGAACAGACAATAAATAGAACAGGGTCAAGGCAATGCTATAGACCTGTGCGTCCCACTGCTTCCAATGCTTGCAGCCTTGAGTCCAGGTGGGCCCCTCATTGCCCAGCCTTTCTTGTCAATGCACTAATTACATCAGCTTCTCTTGGTCACTGTCCTGGACTCCCAACACTGTGCACTTTCCATAGTACTATTTTGGTCCCTGTTAGGTGTCTGATACTCCTGAAGAGTATACCACTAGGAAAGATCTAGTAAGGAAAACAGGATCAAGTAGTGGTTAAGCAACAGGCCTGTGAAGTCAAACTTTCTGGGTTTAAATCTCACTTTACATAACCTTAGACAGGTTATCTAACCTTTCTAATTGTCTTAGGCCGGGTTCTCTACAGAAGCAAAACCGGTAAAGCATATAAATGTATTTATATAGAGAGATTTATATCAAGGAAACAGCTCATGCGACTGTAGTCTGTAATGTCCCAAGTCTGTGGATCAGATTAGAAGTTTCTCCTGATTCACATAGCTGCAGGGGCTGGCGAGCCCAAGATTGGTAGGCCAGAGAGCAGGGCTCTTGCTCACAGGCTGTGAAGATCAACGAATCCCAAAACTGGCAGGTAAGCTGCTAGCTCAAGTCCCAAGAACCGGAGGTCAGACGAATGAGAGGCAGCTGCAGGATCCAGAACTAGCTGAAAATACTGGCAAGGCAAGCAGAGAGGACGTAGGCTACAGAGGGTGGCAAGATGAAGGCGGAGGCGGCGGTGAGCTGTCACAGGCCCTGCCCCCACCAGTACCACTCAGCAGATACCATCATGGGGTGATCACATATCAAATTTCAACCGGGAAGTGATCACAGTATTATACAACTGCCAAAACGCTGAGAATCATGGCCTAGCCAAGTTGACACACAGTCTTAACCATCACACTAATCTTCAACTCCCCCATCTATAAACAGGAGACAATAATTAAGTCACCTGAGATTCTGGTGGGGACCAAATAAAATAAAGCACATAAAACAACTGGTACATAGTAAGCATTCAATAAAGGTTAGCCATTGGCAATGTGTAATAAATGAATCATTTGCCTTTTCCAGATACTATAATGCAAAGATGGGAAATATATTTAAAGCCCACGTGATTTTATATATGGTATAACAGAAACGCATTGGACTACAAAGTTCCTCTGTTGTGTTACTGTCTGATCTTGGGCAAATCTTTCTCCTCTCAGGTCAGTATCCCCATTTGTAAAATGAGAGCTCACCTTGGTCCTTCTGTGACTTACACTGTATGTCCCCAATTTTTAGTAACACAGCAAGCCTTTGGGGATGATATTTCGAGAAATTAAAGTTAGCTCTACATGGTACTCAGTGCTAAGAGCTTCCTAGTCTCTTGGCCCCTCCCTTGAGCTAACTGTATGGGTGATGGGCCTTGGGGAGGGCCTGTGTGAGGCAGGGGAGACATAATAACATTCAATTCAAGAACAGACATTTTTTGGGAAAAAAAGTGTGTGTGTGTATGTATTTTAAATTAGAAGTCCAACAGAGAGATGAGAAATGGAAATGGTTTTATTCTTATGATCAGAAAGTTAAGTGTCACAGAGTTATGACTAATTCACAGGTAATGTGATCTCCAGAGGTGAGCTTCAGGAAATGGATTGGCAAGTGTGCTATTTTTACTTCCTCCCTCCCTCTGTGGCTGGCCAGAGCCTCAGGTGAGCCTTGCTCATAGGCAGGTGGGGAATTTCCTTGAGGTACTGAATGCGCTGATGGTAGCTTAACAGCCTGTTTACTCCATGAAAAGAGAGTTGGAGGAGCCAAGGCAAAGGGTGCCTTACAGTATAGAAAATGAACTCAGAGAAATTTAAAACTTTATTGCCAAATCTAGATGAAAATCTAGGCTCTGTATTGTCTTCTGGATTTGTATTGGGCATCCTTTCTGTCAGGGGATCTGGCCAGCTCATTTCCTTTTTCTGTTATTTGGGGTACTACAGACATTTCTGTATGAGGTAAGAGAACCATCATATGCTTATCAGGCCAATGAGAAGGAGAGCGAGCCAAGATACATTGGGAACCAGTAAAGTACCACACTCTAGCTTTGTTACATTACATATATTCCCCAATTAATCTTTACAACATCCTATGAGACGGGTGTTGTAGTCCACATTTTACAGTTTATGAAACTAAGGTTTAGAGATATTGAAGAACCTGCCAAAGTTTAATCAGTTAAGAAATGGCAAACCAGTTAGGTCAGATACATCTAATCCCAGAATCTTTGCTGTTTTTAGAAAACCACACTTTTAGGTCAGTGTTATCTTCTCAGAAAATAATCAGAAGATAAATTTGCCTTCCAGTCCATTCCTTACAACTTTACTTTCATTTCATTCCTTGTTTCCCAGCTCCATTGTCTCTCTTGGTCTATATCACAAGACCATTATCAAAAAGACTAAATACAATAAGAATAGGCTGAGTATTTGTTATGTGACATGTACTATGCCAAACCTAGGAGATTATACTTAAGTTTCTCGCAGTGCAAAGGCAAAGAAAAAAACATGAATCAATAAATATCATATAAAGCATGAAAGAAAAAAAAGTCCAAAGTGAAGTATTATATTTTACAATATAAATTCTTAAAACAGAAATAGCAAATATAGTTATGTATCCCATAAATCTTACTCCTAAATCCAAAACAGACATGACTCATTGATCACAGAGTTCCTTCTCCTAGAGCCTGAATGCAATCTTAGAATTCTCCTGTCTTCTTCAGGAAGTGGCCACCAATTAACTTGCAATCTCTTTGTCATCTCTGTTTTAAGGGAAACTATTCATTTTGGGGAAACCCTGGTGGCGTAGTGGTTAAGTGCTAAGGCTGCTAACCAAAGGGTTGGCAGTTCGAATCCACCAGGCGCTCCTTGGAAACTCTATAGGGCAGTTCTACTCTGTCCTGTAGGGTCTCTATGAGTCGGAATCGACTGGACGGCACTGGGTTTAGTTTTGGTTTTTTCGACGGCACTGGGTTTAGTTTTGGTTTTTAGATTCATTTTGGCTTGAAGAAGCTGTGACGTTTTCACGGAAGAAACTGTATTTGAGCACGGCCTTGAGAAATGAGCAGTATTTTAGTGAGTAGGAAATTTTTATGCCAAGGCAACAGTATGAGCAAAGTAATGGAGGCTGAAATGGCAGAAGAAATTTAAGAATAACGAGTAATCTGGTGTGTGTGTTGGTGGGGAGTAGGGGATCGGAATTAGTCCTGGGAAAAAGTGACTTGGAAATTAGGTTGCACTACAGTACAGAGGGCATTGAAAAATCATGTTAGGATATCTGTACTTTCTTTCATAAGCCATGAAGCATTATCTAAACATAATGCTTAGCTTGATAGCAACGGCTTTTTTTTTTTTTTTTATTGGGGGGGGGTGTTGATCTTTCATGGTAGCCCTAGAGATGAAAAGAAGCATACAGATTCAGGATATATGCTGGAAGTTGAACTCATTGGAGTTGGTTTGAGATTAAATATGGGAGATAGAAAAAGAGGGGAGTCAAGAATGATTTGTAGGTTTTGGGGTATAGTAACTGGGTGGATGAGAAGAAAGGTAAAAAAGGAAGTAAGGGAGGGCATAATAACTATCTTATATTATGATTTTCCCTGGAAGGGATTAACACTTAATATAATAAGTATTATGTCACCATCTTTGCTTTACAGCTGGATCCTTTATAGCTTACTCAGAGCTCAGTAGATATCGCATCAAAGCCACAGAGGGAAATGCTCAGAAAATAGAAATGACTTAATTCCATTCTCGTACATGGCTAGGGGAGGGTACATGATTATAGTATTTCTGAATTGCTATTTGGCAAACTGTATCAAGAGCCATAAAAATGTTCACGCTTCATTGGCTAATAAATTTCAATTCTAAGAATAGAGCCTAAGGCAACACTCAGAGAAGAACATAACGATTATGAACATATGCTAATGTCAATGTTAATTATAATATGATAACAAATGGAAGCATCCTAAATGTCCAATAATAGATGATTGCTTAAAAATTATGATACATTCATACAATGTTATATTAGATAATCATTACAGAAATAAGGGTCTAATGGAATAATCAATGGTGAGAAAAAGAAATCAAAGTACAAAACTGTAAACCGTTATGATCTCAATTCTGTAAACAAGTATATATGTGATAATATGGAGAAAATGTATCATCTATGAAGCTAGTATCAAAATTCCTTTGGGTTAAACTGCTGCAAACACTTGGAAGCAGAACTTTGATAAGTTCCTTGGAGATTGTGAGACCCCTAAGGGTAAAAAAAAAAAAAAAAAAATTTATAGTTTCTAAACTTTCCTTTTCTAAAGAGGTACTTCCTATTGTTGGTATATTATTTTGTTGAGCAGAAGATAAGGGAAATATGTAAGTCTGTGGGTAGACAACATTGCTTTGCATAAGCAAGCGAGGGCAGTAGGAAGCCTGGGTGCTGTGTGGGAAAGGAGAATGAAAGGACATGGGGGCAGCACAGCAGGAAGGGGGCTTTGTGTTAAATGGTATTGCCAGGTTGTTTGCTACGTTTTTTTGTTGTTGTTCTTGTACATGCTCCCTTCCGTGTCCCTTAAGGTATCTTCAGTAAATTTTTTAAATTTTCCACTAATTACAGTGGACAACCTGTTGTTTATGCCCATCCACCATCTATTTCATCTTCTGCTAACACCTTGGTTTTCTTCTGGGGAACTACCCATCCCTCCCTCCCAGTTGATGTGTTTCAGGTGTCATTGACTTACTCTCATCGCACTCCTGGCCCCCTCACACACCCTCTTCCCTGCCTGCCCCTGCCACACCACATATATGAGTGGACACTTGACTCAGACCAGGCTCATGAGAGCATCATACACCCACTCCTCTGACAGTGATAGATTTAGGGTTGGGCATGTGAGCCCACATTATGGCACTGTAGGATTCTCCTCGGGACTGTTTAAAGAGTGGTGTCTTAATTATTTAGTGCTGCTATAACAGAAATACCACAAGTGGATGGCTTTAACAAACAAATTTATCCTCTCACAGTCTGGGAGTGTAGAAGTCCAAATTCAGGGCACCAGCTCCAGAGGAAGCCTTTCTTTCTCTGTCAGCTCTGGGGGAAAGTCCTTGTCATCAGCCTTCCCTTGGGTCTAGGAGTTACTCAGCACAGGGACGCCGGGTCCAAAGGACAATCTCTGCTTCTGGCTCTTTTTTTTTTCTTTTTTTTTGTGATATAAGGTCCCTGTCCTCTCTGCTCACTTCTCTTTTTTATGTCTCAAAACAGATTGACTCAAGATACAACCTAGTCCTTTAGATTGTGTCCTGCCTCATTAACATAACTGCCTCTAATCCTGCCTCATTAAAGTTATAGAGGGTTTACAATGCATAGGATAATTACATCAGAGCACAAAATGGAGGACAACCACAAAATACTGGGAATCATGGCCTAGCCAAGTCAACCCACATTTTGGAGGAACACAATTAAATCCATAACAAGTGATATGCTCTCTCTGTCTCCCAGGATTTTTGAGGGGAAAGTACCAGTGTATCAGCCAGAACTGTGAAGATGCAAACTGTAAGCTTTTGTTAACTCTTTTCTATCACAAAGTGAGAGGCTGTCTATCAATGGAGCTTACCTGGAAGAGGACAGAGTTGAGAGATGGACTGAGACAGGGATACAGATGTATTAGAAGCTGGAGTTACTACTGGACCTTTTTTTTGAAGTGTATGGAGGAGTGTGTGTGTGTGTACATGTGTACAGAGGGGGTATCTTAAAACATATATTATGAAATCTTTCAGATTTATGAAAATGTATAACCAAAACCAATGAAAATGTATAGAACTAGGAAAACCTGCTGCAAAAGATCTCTTTACATTTTAAAAAATGAAGGTAATACTTTGTTGATTAGGGTGTACCTAACTCAAGCTATCTTCTTTTCAGTCACTTCATATACATGTGAAAGCGGACCAATGAAAAAGGAAGACAGAAGAAGAGTTGATGCATTCAAATTTGTGGTGTTGGCAAAGAATATTGAATATACCATGGGTTGCCAGAAGAACAAATAAATCAGTCTTAGAAGAAATACAACAAGAATGCTTTTTAGAAGCGAGGTTGGTGAGACCTATCAGTTTAGACTGAAGGGGAGAGAGAAAGAGTGAAAGGGAGGAACACACTGTCTGCTTCTTGGAATTCTACAGGCAGAAAACAGGCCAAAGGAGCTACATCTGTTGTCCTTCAGGAAAAGAAAAGGACCACCCCTGAAGCAGCTTGGGGATCAGTGGAACTCTTGGACGGAGCATGGGAAGCAGGGCTTTCCCTGTTTCAAAGACTAGGGCTACAGTCTCCTAGGTTTCAGAGTCAGATCTTCCCCAACTCAGTCCTGGAGTGTGAAGCTGCTGTTAAGGTGTGCCAGGCAATGGAGCTACAGCCCAAACTAGAGGGGGTGGGGGTGCCATGCCCAAGAGGCAGAATGGGGTCTGCTAAGGTTGAAGGAATGGGGTTGCCACTCAGATAGACTAGGAGACAGGGGCTGCCCAAAGCTGAGGGAGTAGAGTTGCTATCCCAGTAGGCCTTGAAGGCAGAGCTGGGGGGCCTCCACCCAGAATCTAGAGAATGTGGCCAACACCCAGAGTCTGGAGGGTAGAGCCATTGCCTAGATAGCCCCAAAGAACAGAGGATTATTTTCAAGCCTTGAGAGCTAATGTAAATTGTTCTGCTGGGTTTTGGACTTTCCTGGTGTCCACTGGAAACCCTGGTGGCATAGTGGTTAAGAGCTATGGCTGCTAACCAAAAGGTTGGCAGTTTGAATCCACCAGGTGCTCCTTGGAAACTATATGGGGCAATTCTACTCTGTCTTATAGGGTCGCTATGAGTCAGAATCAACTCGATGGCAATAGGTTTTTTTGTTTGTTTTGATGCCCATTATTCCTTCTTTCCCTTCAATTTCTTCCATTTGTAGTGAAAATTTCTACCTTGTGCCTGTTCCACAATTGTATTTTGGAAGCAGATAACTTTAATTCTAGATTTCACGGATTCACAGATGAAGAGGAATTTTGCCCCAGGCTGGAATATGTGTAATGTCTCACCACATTTGATTTAGATGATTAAGAAGATAAAATTTTGGATTTGTAGCTGATTTAAGACTTTTGGGATCATTTGATGGGGTGAACGTGTTTTGTGTGTGGGAAGGACAACAGTGTAGAATATTTTTGGGGGCCAAAGTGTAGAATATTATGGATTGAATTGTGTCCCCCCAAAATATGTATTGTAAATCCTAACCCCTTTATCTGTGGTTGTAATCCCTTTTGGGAATGGGTTATTTTGTTATGTTAATGAGACAGGATTAGTGTAGGGTATGTTATAAATCTTGGCAGAGTACAGAGTCAGCGAAAAAGAGGAAGACCCTCAACGAGGTGGATTGACACAGTGGCTGCAACAATGAGCCCAAGCATAACAACGATTATGAGGATGGCGCAGGACTGGGCAGTGTTTCGTTCTGTTGTGTATAGGGTCGCTATGAGTCGGAACTGACTCAACGGCACCTAACAACAACAACAACATGTCATAAATCAATCTCTTTTGAGATATAAAGGAGATTAAACAAGCAAACAAAACTAACAGAGATTGGGAAAGAGAGATGCCAAGCCACATGAAGATCACCCAGGAACAGAGGCTCAAAATAGGCAAGGACCTTCCTCCAGAGCCAATAGAGAGAGAAAAAGCCTTCTAGAGCTGGCACCCTGAATTCAGACTTCTAGCCTCTTAAACTGTGAGAAAATGAATTTCTGTCTGTTAAAGCTATCCACTTGTGATATTTTTCTTACAGCGGCACTAGATAACTAAGACAATCACCAACATATTTAAAGCCTTCATTTTGCCTCTCCCTGATCGCAACCCTGTCTCTCCCCCCGAACATGAAGTTTATTTCTTCTAATTCTCCCACTTTCCTCTTTTTTTCAGATGTATATGCATTCTTGAGCTATGTTTGTATGTATGCTTAAACAATTGCATATACAAATGGTATCATAGTACTGCATTTTTTTTGCAATGTGCTTTATTTCATTCAACATTATCTTTGTGAAAATTACCCCTGTGCCAATGTATAGCTTTAGTTCACTTATTTTCTCTGCTGTATAGTATTTTATTCTATGATTACATCACAGCTTATTTAGCCTTCTCCTATGAATGGACATTTAGGCTGTTAACCTGAAATTTTCCATGATCAAATAAATTTCTTCTTCTGCCTAAGCCAGTTTGAGCTGAATTTTCTGTTACTTGAAACAGTTCTGACAAACACTTGAAAGGTTTTTGTATAGCCTATTGTAAGCTCAAAAAGGGGAAGAGAGAACAGCTGATGTCTGGATTACAAGTATGTATCCTGAAAAGAAAAAACTGGAATGAAATGCACCAAAATGCTTGGTGGTGACACTCTGGATAATTTTTTTAAACTTGTTTTAAATATTTCTCTGCTTTCCACAATAAATATGTATTATTATTATAATCAGAAAAAAAAAAACCTGTTATAAATAAAGATTAGGAGACAGTTATTGCAAAGTGACTCCTCCGGGGTAAAAATGGCATGGATTCATTAGCAGAGTGGAAGCAAGAGAGGATTCACAACATGTACCCCATAGCAAATGACATGAAAATGCCATTTAGATATTTCTCCAAAGAACCGTTTTCCATTGTGCCACTTGATTCCCTGGTGGTGAACATTCTTATTTATTAGGAAGGTCTGAAGCCTTGGAGATGGACCCCTCTTTGCTCAGAGGATCTTTCTGTTTTTGCCTGGTGGTTTCACTGGAAGCAGGAGAGGAGGTAACCAGTTGGGAATGGCAAACTGATGCTCCTTGTTTCTCTTCCTCCCTCACAGAGCCTCAGTACTCCCCCCCTTAAAACCGGATAGCTTTTGAGCCCCAAGCTGGAACCCAGCCATGTGAGTCACCCCACTTAATAGCGCTAAAGCAAGGAAAAAATAACAACAAAAAATTACTATCAGTCTTTATATAGAGTGTCTTGGAAGATGGTGCTGGAATGGAAGAGACAATGAGAAATCGTTCCCCAAATTAGGAATAAGGCAGTTCGGATTTAGAATCTGCCAGCAAGAAAGGGCCTTAAAAAGTGATCTAATCCAACCCCCTCACTTTACAGATGCAAGAAGTGACTCAAAGAGAAGCAAGGTGGTTTGCTCAAGGTCGCACACCTAGTTTGTTGTCAGGCTTGCATTTGACTGTGTCTAGACCCCAAGTTCAGCACTGTTTTTGCTCTGTTGTCTTAGCTGAAGGGAAGCAGTGAAGCTATTGCTTTTGCTATCAGCTCTGCTATCTCCAGAATTTACATTCAATTATTCCAGGTTGCTTTCCCTTTCTCATAGTAGGACAACCTTGTAGGCAGCATACATATACAAATGTCTCTAATTGTAACCAGAACAACAGGTGCCAACCATTGGGTTAGCAAGAAGGTAAACGGTAGAACACCCGCTATGATTTTTAGGACAAGAGTGGGTCGGATTTTGTGAGATTGTTATTTAGTAACTCCAATAACAAACTCTTAAAACAAGAATACAATTTTGAGCACAAAAATAAAAAAAAAAGCAGATTCTAACCAGAAATTTCAAGTTGTGGGAGCTCTTTCCTCTGACAGGTGGTTAAAAAAAAAAAAAACGAAACAAACAGGCATTAGGGATTTAGTGAGAAACATCGCTAACTAACAACCAAAGATATTTCCAAGCTAGGTCTTCAGTCCAATACACGCTTAGCTCCATCTCTTAAACTACTGCATCCTTGAGCAAGGGGTGTTGACATTCAGAATGATAACTCAGGGTCCTGGGGGCTGCGCAACCGTTCGAGTTTCCAAGACTCAATTGGGGCAGACATGTGCTATTATCAAGGTAGAAAACAAGACTCATGGGTTTTTAAAAGAGTTTAAACATTTTTTTTTTAAACAAAAATATGTTTGGAATTTCCCCTAAGAAAACCAGGACATCAAATTAGCTAGACACCCCATTCCTTTTCCTGATTCTTTCAGGTAATTTGTGTCCTCCTATATACTTTTTATATACAAAATGGTAGAAGTCAAATTTGTACAAACAGCCGGAAAAGGGGGCAGCTTTAAATATTATTGCCACTAGATTTGGAAAAATGGATCTGTACAGATAGAAACTCTCTAATGAGGAAATGCACTCATCATCCCACACCATTTTCTCAGAAGCATAAATGTTCATTTATCCATTTAGGCAAAATTTTAAATGAGTCACCGAGAACATAAACTAGGGAGAAAGAATGGCTAGGACTGTAAAGCAGAAGCAAGAGGAAATATTTAAGTCTGAAATGAAGCTGGGTTGTTTCAGAAGTGGATTCAAAAGGAATAGTAAGAAGGCCCAACAGGGAGCTGGTGGATGGAGTACCAATGGGCTGAGGGAGGGGATAAGCCAGTAGTGATGCAGCAATAAAAAACCCAGAATCAGGAAACAGGATAGATGATTTAGAAAATACTCGATTCTTAAAAACATTTTTGTTGAAGTGATACCAAGAGGTCAATGTATAATTAAAAAAAAAAAAATTTATTTTTACTCTTTGTTGTAAATAGCTCTGAACTGAGCATCTATTCATCAAATGTTTATTGAGCACCTACCAAGTTCTGTTCATCTTTAGAACAACATTTAGAAGTGGCTGCCTAGGCTATTCAGCTAAAGATGATTCTAAGGCTGGCTATGGGCTCAGCTGGAGAGAGTGCCTTGATCAATTAGTGATGCCTGCCATCGGCATAGAAGGAGGGAGTGGTAATACCCATGTTGAAAATGTGATATTGATGTGCTAATTTCCCCTGAACAACCAGTGATGTGAGAGATAGCCCGGCCAGAAAATTTTTCTGATTTGCCTGTCACTAGTTTGGAAACCCTGGTGGCGTAGTGGTTAAGAGCTACAGCTGCTAACCAAAAGGTTGGCAGCTTGATTCCACCAGGCATCCCTTGGAAACCATATGGGACACTTCTACTCTGTCCTACAGGGTTGCTATAAGTCTGAATCGACTCAAGGGCAAGAGGTGGTGATAAAAAAATGATTTGGAGATAGTCCCTACTTTTAGGGAGTTCATGGTCTAGTGAGGAAGACAAGACACATATACAGATAATTCTAATACAGAGTGTTTTATGTGACAGTAGACCTGTATTCAAAATGTAACAACGTAGGGTAGATCTGTAAGCAGTTCATTTGTTTGGGAGAGCTGAGGAGGGCTCCATATAGGAAAAGGCATGTGATATGGGTCTTGAAGCATAAATAGGAGTTCAACATACAGAGAAATGGGAAGGAGATGATTCCAAGCAGTGGCAGTAATATATATATGTGTCTGTGTCATATATATATATATAAAACCAAACCAAACCCAGTGCCGTCGAGTCGATTCCAACACAGACACATGAAAAAGCCTGGTGTACTTGGGGATTGGTAATTAGATTAGTAGAATTAGAGTATATGATGAATGGGAAGAGGTAGCAGGAAACGAAAAGTACACAGGTAATTTGAGTCCAGAATGTGAAAGACCTTATAATGCCCCATTATTAAGTTTAGACTTTCTGTTGTGAGCAGTTGGGATTCTTTGAAAATTTTTGACCAGATTTGTTTCTGCAGCAATGTGGAGGGTAAGCTGAACATGGAAGGGAAGTTCTAAAAGCCAAGAAAAGCAAGTCATGCAAAATAATGTGTCCTTAATACAAAAGACACATTTAAAAGTGTGTCCCACATATAAAAGGTTATCTGGTGTCATTAGATAAATGTCAAAAGAGTAGGCTTATGAATAATAAAATAAAAACATTCGCAAATTTGAAAAAAATGCTCTTTATGCATAAATTCATTCAGAAAAAAAAAATTACTGTCTACTATGTGCCTGGCTCTGTTCTAGGTACTGAACAAAATGGAAAAAATCTCATCTTTCATGAAACTTACATCCTAGTGAAGAGACAGATCAAAAAAAAAAAAAATAACGGTGCATAATTTGTCAAGGAATGGCACATGCTTTGAAGAAAAGTGAAGCAAGATAAAGAGATACAGTGGAGTTGCTATTTTAGGGAGGGTAGTAGAGAAGACAGAGCTCTTTTATTTGTTTTTATCTGCTTGATGATATAGACCTGAGAACAGCCAGGCAAATATTTGAGAGAAGATCATTCAAGGGAAAAGAAATGGTAAATGGAAATCTTTGAAGCACAAGTGTTGCTTGATGTTTTGGAGAATTACGAGGCCAGTGTTGCTGGACCAGGAAGGAGGGTAGTAGGAATTAAGATTAGAGTGGCCAGGTCTTCTGAGGCCTTGTACTCCCACTTATCTCATGATAAGGGCATGCATGACCTCATTTCCTTCTCACAACCATCCTTTGAGTAGTCCTACTATCGTTCTTATTTTACAGAAGAAATAGTCACAGAGAAATTGAATGACTTGTCCTAGGACACATGGCTAGAAAACGGTAGCTCCATTTTAGGATAGAGTTTACCCTGACTCCAGAGGCCATAGTTGAATTCACTACTTCCCACTGACATTTTTTTTTCACATGAAACCACTTCACACGTGAATTTCCTTATCACTTATTAAAATTTTCCCCATTCTTCATCACTCATCTCAGGAGGCAGCTTCTTGGTGAAGTTCTTCCTGATCGCTCCAACCAGGTATGATCTCTCTGCCCTCTGAGGTCTAATGGTATTGAGCTGATCACTAGCCTGATACACTTGCCATTCCTGGTCTAGCTTGGTGGCCATTTGTGGACATATCTTTGGCATCTCTATCCCAAATCACCAGTGATTAAATCTTCCTGGAAGACAAGAAGAATTTTGCAGCAAATGTGGCATGGAGAAAGAATTTTGGACTTTGTAATCTGAAGACCTAACCTTCCAATCTGGCTCTAATCTCTATTATCATTAACTGGGAGCCTATACAAGTTACTTAATTTCTCTGAGCCTCGTTTTTCTCATCTGAAGCACTGCTGTGATGGTAAGATGTGGTCATTTATGGAACTCATTAATCCTCTCTGACAATTGTCTCATCCTCCAGTGTTTTCCATCTCATTTGCTAGTATCCAGAGCCATGACAAAGACCCATGAAACATTCTTGACAACTACTTCTCCGCCACTTCTGCATCTTGTCAGTCGTCAGTTCTATCAATTCCACCTCCTAGTTTTCAAAGCCACCTATTTCTTCTCATCCCACTCTCCACTACCACTTCCAAGCCATCATCATCTCTCAGGTGGAATCTTCTGAGTCTATTAACTGGTCATCCACCCTTGCCTACCTCTGATCCATCCTCCATCCAACATTCAGGGTGATTTTCTAAAATACAAAGCTGATCAGGTCATGGCTCCTCTACATCTTCCAGTGGCTTCCAATTGGTCCAGTTTTGAAGATGTCTTCAGAGTCCCACTTAACCCAGCACCTGTGTTCTTTTATCACAAGCGACTCCTTCTCTGACTAACTCTTTATGTTCCAGTCATACTGGCTTCTCCCTACTTCTAGAACACTACAGGGCTTTCACATGTGCTGTCCCCACAGCCTGGAAAGCTCTTCCCACTCTCTTCTTCTGGGTATGTCTAACTTATCCTTCAGGATTCAGCTGAAACCATCACTTCTTCAGAAGAACATCTGCCCTTACAAACCAGATTAGGCTTCTCTGTAATCTGCTTTCATTGCACCTGTACCTTCCTTCCTGACACTTACCACAGATGGAATTAAATAATCATTGGAGCAATTACATAGTGATGTATGTCTAGATTGTAAATACAGTGACGATAAGTCTTCATTCATCTTGTTCATTATATCCCTGGTTTTTAGCAGAGGATCTAGTGTACATACAAGGCTCCTATAAGGTGGTTATTCTCAGGCAATGAAACCCAGTGCATTAATGTTTCAGTGAGAGAATTCTCACCTTCTGTGTGGGAGACTCAGTTTCAATTCCTAACAAATGCTCCTCATGAGCAGCCCCCAGCCATTTGTCAATGGAGGCTTGCCTGTTGCTATGATGCCGAACAGCTTTAGCAGAGCTTTCAGTCTAAGACATGAAAACTGTATAGTGTGCATGGGCTTGCCATGACAGCAGCTAACAACAATAAACCCCCTAAATCAAACCCACTGCCATCGAGTCAATTCTGACTCATAGCAACCACATAAGATGGAATAGTCTCTCCCATAGGGTTTCAAGGCTGTAATCTTTATGGAAGCAGGCTGCCACATCTTTCTCCTGCGGAGCGACTGGTAGGTTCCAACTGCCAACTTTTTGGTTAGCAGCCAAGTACTTAACTACTGTGCCCCCAGCGTTCTTTAATAAACCCACTACATGTTTTTTATAAAAAATCTTTTGTAATACACCCTTTCCTACCTTGAAATGAAATTCATAGATAACATAAGCTGCTTATACTCACCATTTCAAAAGAATCTGTAAGATGGTTGTCACTGTGAGATAAAGCATAATTAAAATGAATGTAATTAATAATAAAATAATATATATTTCATAATGCAATAGCTTGAGCTCAAGCACATTAGAAGGCATTAGACAAGAGTCAGATACTCGCACCTCTACATAGAATCTCCAGAAATGTGATAGATACAGGCAATATAAGTGTCAGTCTTAAAGGCTCTGAGTGATGTCTACTTCCATGATGTATTTGATTTTTTGAAATAGTGAAAAATTCTTAGTAAAGTTATTTTTTAAAAGTACAACTTACTCTTGATTTACATGGAAATTGCATTCCCAGAAAATTCAATGTATACTGAGACCTTGTACAAAAAAGTTTTTTTATATATGCAAAATAGAGTTAGGTTTTAGACTCAGATAATATAAACAAGTTTTCCTTCTTGCTTATATGAAGAATGGGTGGGACATTAAAAAGTCATATGGGACATGGGACAGTTTTCCATTGGACAGGACTGTTCCCCATATTGCAGGATATCTAGTGTCCTGATCTTTGTCTAATAAATACTAGTGCTGCTCTCCTAAATCATTGTGACAACCAAAAATGTTCCCACAATTTTCTAAAACATTACCCCAGGGACAGCTCTGTCCCCACTGAGAACTATTGATACAAGGCATGATTTCTATGTCACCCAAAGGCTTAGTTTTTTACTTTGCATGTACAGTAGAAGCTTTTAAAAATTTCATTTGAATGAATATAAATAGAGATATATAAAAGGAAAATTTTGATAAGAGAGCTGATTTCTGTGTTGTGGATACAATGAATATTTTTAACTAAGTCCACTTTGAAGGGTAAACATGGCAGCAAACATGGGCAGCTGATATCTTTTACTAGGTGTAAAATAGGTAAATATGTTTAGTTTCTCATATTCCAGAAACATGAATTAAGCACCTCCAAGTGCTAGAATTGTGCTAGAGCTGCCAGATTCAAAGAGAAATACAACATAGCCCCCATAAGGCAGTTACCCCAGGAGGGAATAATGTATTGAAAAAGAAATAGAACTTACTCAGCAGTCTGGCAGTTAGTAAAGCTCATAAAAAATGACTTTCCCTTAAAAACAGTTTTACAGTGTTGTGTTTTTATTAAAAATCCTAGTTTTTCTCCTGAGAGAATCATTCTGCTAAAGCAACAAGCAGAAACAAAGCAGAGTGGGTGACATCCAAGAAAATGACTCTGGAGCCAGAGTGTACATATCTTACACAATAAACACTGTCATTTCATGTAAACTGGCGAGAATGGGGTAAAAAACTTGTTATTATGGAAATCACTCTAACACTTCTCAGTTCTACAGATGTAGTCTCAAAAAAATCACAACCATATCAAAGTGGAACAGATTGCTAGATTCAACAAGAAGGTTGACAAGCAGTGAGCGTTTCTGTTAAGAGAACATTTCTACCAAACTCTCTCCACCTCTGGGTTTGATGCCATCTACCAGCTTCCCCAGTGGAGAATGCTGCTAAGGAATATGGTGACCGAGTATCAAGGTAGCTCTGTCATAACAATCATTGCAAATCCACGGTTCCTCAGCTGAAAGAGCCTTCATGCATTCATTCACTCATCTACACCACAAACATTTACTGAACAACTACTATGAGCCAGGTATATTTAGGTGCTAAGTTAAAAAAAACAAAAAAAATTTTTTTTTTTTTAAGTTATAGCGGTAAATAAGGTAGACAGAGTTCTCCTCAAAGGCATTCCATGACATAAAATAAGTACATAAATAAGTCAATATATATGCCAATATCCATGATGGTGATTGTGAAGATGACAGAACCAGGCAATGTTTTGTTCTGTTGTGCATGGCGTTACCTTGAGTCAGAGTTGACCAGAAAACTGCTAATAACAACAGCAAAAATAGTGTCAGTATCTGGTAGTGATAGGTGCTAAGAAAATGTTAAAGCAATGTGCTGCTGGGTGATTGGAAGTGGAGATGGGAAGCTATTTGTCTGGAGTGGTCAGGGAAGATCTCTGCTAAATTGTCAGGGGCCATTTCTCACGAGACGGTGACCTAGAAACTGAGATCTGAGTAATGACAATAGTATTTTTTAACCAGTGTAATCATCTCAAAATATTTGGGCCCAATGAGGTGGGTCTTTTAATGCTGGACCCAGTTCCTAATAGAACTGGAGAGTATATAGACGGCACATCTGCTTCTTCTAGAAAAATTGGAAGTTGTCAAAAATGAAATAGAACTCTACAAGACAGATATCGTTAGCATTAATGAGCTGAGATAGACTGATATTGGCCATTTTGAATCAGACAATCGTATGGTCCACTATGCCAGGAATGACAAATTAAGAGAAATGCTATTGTGCTTATTGTAAAAAAGAAGATTTCAAGACCTATCCTGAAGTACAATGCTGTCAGTGATAGGATAATACCCATATGCCTAAAAGGAAGATCAGTTACTAGGACTATTGTTCAAATTTACGCACTAATCACTAATGCCAAAGATGAAGAAATTGAAGATTTTTACCAACTTCTGCAGTCTGAAATTGACCAAACATGCAATCAAGATGCGTTGATAATTACCAGTGATTAGAATTCAAAAGTTTGAAACAAAGAAAAAGGATCAGTAATTGGAAACTATAACCTCAGTGGTAGAAACAATGATGGCGATTGCATGATAAAATTTCTCAAGACTGATGACCTATTTATTGGAAATACCTTTTTTAACAACATAAATGGTGACTGTACATATGGACCTCAGAGGATAGAATTCATCAGAATCAGATCCACCACATCTTAGGAAAGGGATGATGGAGAAACTCAATATCATCGGTCAGAGCAAGGCCAGGGGCCAACTGTGGAACAGACCACCAATTGCTCATAAACAAGTTCAAATTGAAGCTGAAGAAAATTAAAATAAGTGCAAGAGAGCCAATGTACGACCATGAGTATATACCACCTGAATTTAGAGAACATCTCAAGAATAGATTTGATGCATTGAACACTAATGACTGAAGACCAGACAAGCTGTGGGATGACATCAAGGACATCATACATGAAGAAAGAAAAAGGTCATTAAAAAGACAGGAAAGAAGGAAAAGACCAAAATGAATGTCAGAAGACACTCTGAAACCTGTTCTTGAACGTAGAGCAGTTAAAGCGAATGGGAGAAATGAAGTTAAAGAGCTAAACAGAAGATTTGAGAGTGTGGCTTGAGAAGACAAAGTAAGGGATTATAATGAAATATGCCAAGACCTGGAGTTAGAAAACCAAAAGGGAAAACACGCTCTGCATTTTTCAAGCTGAAAGAACTGAAGAAAAAATTCAAGCCTTGAGTTACAATATTGAAGGATTCTATGGATAACATGGAGCCCTGGCGGTGCAGTGGTTAAGAGCTTGGCTGCTAACCAAAAGCTTGGCGGCAGTTCTGATCTACCAGCTGTTCCTTGAAAACACTACGGGGCTGTTCTTCTCTGTCCTATATGGCCTCTATGAGTCAGAATCTGCTCGACGGCAACAGGTATATATGGGCAAAATATTGACCAATGCAGGAAACATTAAAAGAAGATGGAAGTAATACACAGTCACTGTACCAAAAAGAATTGGTCTATGTTCATCCATTTCAGGACATAGCATATGATGAAGAACCAATGGCAGTGAAGGAAGAAATCCAAGCTGTATTTAAGGCATTGGCAAAAAACGGCTCCAGGAATTGATGGAATACCAATTGAGATACTTCAACAGAGGGATGTAACACTGGAAGCGCTCACTCATCTATGCCAAGAAATTTGGAAGACAGCTTCCTGGCCAACCAACTGCAAGAGATCCATATTTATACCCATTTCAAAGAAAGGTGATTCAACAGAATCTGGAAATTATCGAATGATACCATTAATATCACACCTCAGTAAAATTTTGCTGAAGATCATTCAAAAATGGTTGTAGCAGTACATCAACAGGGAACTGCCAGAAATTCAAGCTGGGTTCAAAAGAGGATATGGAATGAGGAATATCATTGCTGATGTCAGATGAATCTTGGCTAAAAGCAGAGAATACCAGAAAGATGTTTACCTGTGTTTTATTGAGTATGCAAAGGCAATCAACTCTGTGGATCATAACAAATTATAGGTAACATTGTGAAGAATGAAATTTCCAGAGCACTTAATTATGCTCATGCGGAACCTGTACATAGACCAAGAGTCAGTTGTTTGAACAGAACAAGGGGATATTTTGTGGTTTAAAATCAGGAATGGTATGAGTCAGGGTTGTATCTTTTCACCATACTTATTCAGCCTGTATGATGAACAAATAATCTGAGAAACCATACTATATAAAGGAGACTGCAGCATCAGGACTGGAGGAAGACTCATTAACAACCTGTGATATGCAAATGCACAACCCTGCTTGCTAAAAGTGAAGAGAACTGGAAGCACTTACTGATGAAGATCAAAGAATACCGCTTTCGGTATGAATTATACCTCAACATAAAAAAAGCGAAAATCCTCCCACCTAGACTGATAAGCTACATCATGATAAATGAAGAAAATACTGAAATTGTCAAGGGCTTCATTTTACTTGCATCCACAATCAAAGCCCATGGAAGTAGCAGCCAGGGAATCAAAGACTTGCATTGGTCACGTATGATGCAAAAGACTTCTTCAGAGTGCTAAAAAGCAAAGATATCACTTTGAAGGCTAAGGTGTGCCTGGCCCAAGCCATGGTATTTTCAATTGCCTCATATGCATGAGAAAGCTGAACAATAAATAAGGAGGGCTGAAGAAGAATTTATGTCTTTGAATTATGGTGGTAGTGAAGAACATTGACATGGACTGCCAGAAGAATGAACAAATCTGTCTTGGAAGAAGTATAGCCAGAATGCTCCTTCGAAGTGACGATGGTGAAATTCATCTCCCATACCTTGGACATGTTATCAGGAGGAACCAGTCCCTAGAAAAGGACATCATGCTTGGTAAAGCAGAGCGTCAGTGAAAAAGAGGAAGACCGTCTAACAGCTGGCTTGACACAGGGACTGCAACAATAGTCTCAAACATTGCAATGATTGTAAGGATGGCACAGGATTTGGCAGTGTTTTGTTCCATTGTGTGTAGGGTCGCTATGAGTGGGAACTGACTTGATGGCACACAACAACAACAACAGTCTCCTTCTTTCTTAAGTCAATAGGTACATCCTAAACTCCTAGGAGACCACATAGTATAGTACAAAAATCTCAGGACTGCAAAGTTGGATAGTCTTAGTTCTGACATTCCTTATAATTGACTGCTTGACCTTAAGCAAGGCATCTGTTGTGGATTAAATTGTGTCCCCTAAAACATGTGATGTAAATCCTTAACTCCTATGCCCATAGATGTAATTCCATTTAGAAATAGGACTTTGTTATGTTAATGAGACCATATCAGTGTAGCATGCGTCTTAACCCAATCACCTGGTAATATAAAAACAGCAGTTCAGGCACAGGGAAGGAAGCACAAATGGAGAGGAAGACACACTCCACATGAAGATCACCAAGGAACTGAGGAACAGAAGTTGAAGAGTCAAAGACCTTCTCCCCAGAGCTGAGAAAGGAAGCCTTTCCCTTGAGCTGGTGCCCTGACTTTGAACTTCTAGTCTCCTTGCTGTTATGGAAATAAGTTTGTTTGTTAAAGCCACCCACTTGTGGTATTTCTGTTATAGCAGCACTAAGAAACTAAAACAGCATCCATCCTGCTGGGATTGCTTATCTGTAAAATACAGACAGACTGGAAGTTCCATGAGGGAAAGTTCCATGTCTGAATTGTACATTGCACTGTCTCCAGCATCCAGCACATGGTATTTGGTAATAGCCAGTGCTCAGTAAAAGCTATATTTATTGTTGCTTTTATTATTAGCTGATAGATAAGATTCTTTCCCACCCTGATATTCTAGTATTTCACCTCTATCACTTTATGTTAAAAAAAAAAAAATCATCTATCTCTGACTCTGCTACAACCTGGCTCTACTATCTGGGGACAAGGTTCTTTTTTCTGGGCCTCATTTTCTGTTATCCAAAAAATGAAAAGATTACATTATCACAGCAATTCATCCTGGCTCTGAAATTACATATTTTTAATTGAATTTTGCAAATAAAATTGTATTTTAAATACACTAGGGGGACCCCATGGTGAATTTTAAAAGAACCATGTGGTGGAATTCTTTCCCAAAGCAAGATGTATCATTTTTTATACTATCCTTATAGATTGAGTCTTATTGTATGAGAATAGGCTTTTCTTAGAGGGAGGTAAAACAGATTTCAAAAACATTGCAACTCCTTGCTTCTGCTAAGGGAGCAGGGGTCATTTCTTCGCTCCAGTACCACACTCCAGCCTGTCAGTGAGAGGTATGAACACAGGAACTCAACATTCTCTTGGAAGTTGCATTCTGCTTCGTGAATGGACTTTTTTTTGGTTCAGGAATCTTGGAGACATTACCAATAAATCAGTTCCATATGGGAAAGACCCAGAAAGTATACCCTTTACCAGGAATGAAAGAAGGGGTAGGGAGCAATGACTGAAAAAAATCTTTCTTTAAAAAAAAAAAAAAAGTACTATAAATGAAATAATAACGAAGAAGAAGTTAAAGTTTATTGAGTGTGCAATATGTGCCAGGCATAACAATCCTACCAGGCAGGTGCTACTATTATGCCCATTTCCTGGTTGAGGAAATTGTGGCATGTCAGTTTAATATTCATGGAGATAGATGTAGGTTCAGATGAGAGTCAACAGGAGAAAAAGAAGGGATGGAGGCAGGTATGGGAGGTACTAAATCTGGAAATTAATTGCTGAGTTAGTGGTATGAATTGGAAAGAGTCCAAATTGGGAGTAAAGAGACCTGAGTTCTAGTCCTAATTCTTCCACTAACATATTTGTCAAACAGATGTGAAGATTAAAACAAGACTATGTATGTATATATGAAGGGTTAGCACAATATCGCCAGTGCTCAGTGACAGTTTCCTTCTATGAGACATTGGTCTTCTTGCCTGAACAAGCAAACTATTGCCTGTTTTTTGTCCTTCTCTGACATATCATTGTCTCCCCCATGCTTTATCCAAAACCTTCTCTAATCAGGAATGACAGAATCATGAGGAAAGACTCTATCCATTCCTTTAAGTCACAGATCTCAAAATGGTGGCCCTCACACTGACGGCACAATTCTTAAGTGCTCAGCTAACTCAGGGGTTGATGTTCTGAACTCTTCAGCAGCTCCACGGGAGGAAAGACCTGGCAATCTGCTCCTGTAAAGATCGTTGTTATTGTTAGGTGCCATTGAGTTAGCTTCAACTCATAGTGACCCTATGTACAACGTAATGAAACACCACCTGGTCCTGTGTCATCCTCACAATTGTTGCTATGCTTGAGCCCATTGTTGCAGCCAGTGTGTCAATCTATCTTGTTGAAGGTCTTCCTCTTTTTTCACTGACTCTCTACCAAGCATGATGTCCTTCTCCAGAGACAGATGACTCCTGATAACATGTCCAAAGTATGTGAGACATAGTCTTGCCTTCCTTGCTTCTAAGGAGCATTCTGATTGTACTTCTTCCAAGACAGATTTGTTCATTCTTTTGGCAGTCCACGGTATATTCAATATTCTTGGCCAACAGCACAATTTAAAGGCGTCAGTTCTTCTTCAGTCTTCCTTATTCGTTGTTCAGCTTTCACATGCATATGAGGTGATTGACAACACTATGGATTGGATCAGGCACACCTTAGTCCTCAAGGTGACATCTTTGCTTTTTAACACTTTAAAGAGACCCAACTGAAATTAAAAGAATCATAACAGAATACTATGAAAAACTGTACCCCAACAAATTTGAAAACCTAGAGGAAATGGACAAATTTCTAGAAACACACTGCTTACCTAAATTAACACAAACAGAGGTAGAACAACTAAATAAAACTATAATAAAAGAAGAGATTGAAGAGGTAATTAAAAAACTCTCAACAAAAAAAGTCCTGGCCCTGACAGCTTCACTGGAGAATTCTACCAAACTTTCAGAGAAGAATTAATACTACTGAAGGTATTTCAGAGCATAGAAAAGGATGGAATACTCTCCAATGCATTCTATGAAGCCAACATAACCCTGATACCAAAACCAGGTAAAGACACCATAAAAAAAAAGAGAAGAAAATTATAGACCAATATCCCTCATGAACATAGATGCAAAAATCCTCAACAAAATTCTAGCCAATAGAATTCAACAATGTATCAAAAAAATAACTCACCATGACCACGTGGGAGTCACACAACATAGGTAGGGAGGGTTCAACATTAGAAAAACCATCAATGTAATCCATCGCATGAATAAAACAAAAGAATCACATGATTTTATCAATTGATGCAGAAAAGGCATTTGTCAAAGTCCAGCACCAACTCATGATAAAAACTCTCAGTAAAATAGGAATAGAAGAGAAATTCTTCAATGTAATAAAAAGCATTTATACAAAGCCAACGGCCAGCATCACCCTAAATGGAGAGTCTGAA
The DNA here is from genome assembly GCF_030014295.1 of Loxodonta africana. Classification (NCBI taxonomy): domain Eukaryota; kingdom Metazoa; phylum Chordata; class Mammalia; order Proboscidea; family Elephantidae; genus Loxodonta; species Loxodonta africana. Next base: position 55,842,999 of record NC_087348.1, on the reverse strand, counting down.
AGCATTTCCCTTGAGAATGGGAACCAGACAAAGATGTCCTTTATCACCACTCTTATTCAATATCGTGCTGGCGATCCTAGCCAGAGCAATTAGTCAAGAAAAAGAAATAAAGGGCATCCAAACTGGTAAGGAAGAAGTAACGCATCCATATTTGCAGATAATATGATCTTATACATAGAAAACCCCAAAGAATTCACAAGAAAACTACTGGAACTAATAGAAGATTTCAGCAAAGCATCAGGGTACAAGATAAACATGAAAAATCAGTGGGATCCCTCTACACCAAAACAGAGAACTTTGAAGAAGAAATCACCAAATCAATACCATTTATAATAGCCCCCAAGAAGATCAAATACCTAGGAATAAACCTAACCAGAGACATAAAAGTCTTATACGAAGAAAACTACAAGACACTACTGTAAGAAACCAAGAGACATACGTGAGTGGAAAAACATACCTTGCTCATGGATAGAAAGACTCTACATTGTGAAAACGTCAATTCTACCCAAAGTGATCTACAGATACAAGGCAATCCCAATCGAAATTCCAATGACATTTTTTAATGAGATGGAAAAACAAATCACGAATTTCATACGGAAGGGAAAGAGGCCCCAGATAAGTAAAGCATTCCTGAAAAGAAGAACAAAGTGGGAGGCCTTATACTACCTGATTTTAGAACCTATTATACCACCATGGTAGCCAAAATAGCCTGGTACTGGTACAACAACAGATACACAGACCAATGAAACAGAATTGAGACTCCAGATGTAAATTCATTCACCTATGAGCAGCTGATAATTGACAAAGGCCTGAAGTCCGTTAAATGAGGAAAAGGCAGACTCTTTAAAAAATATTGCCGGCGTAGCTGGATATCCATCTGCAAAAAAATAAGACAAGACCCATACCTCACACCACACACAAAAACTAACTCAAAATGGATCAAAGACCAAAATATAAAATCTAAAACAATAGAGATCATGGAAGAAAAAATAGGGACAACACTGGGAGTGCTGATACATGGCATGAACAGAATACGAAACATAACTAAAAATGCACAAATACCAGAAGAGAAACTAGATAACTGGGAGCGCCTAAAAATCATTATGCTCATCAAAAGACTTCATCAAAAAAATAAAAAAGACAACCTAGAGACTGGGAAAAAATGTTTTGGCTATGACAAATCCAATCAGGGTCTAATCTCTAAAATCTACAAGATACTGCAAAACTTCAACCACAAAAAGACAAACCAATTAAAAATTGGGCAAAGGATAACAGACACTTCACCAAAGAAGACATTCTGGTGGCTAACAGATACATGAGGAAATGCTCAAGAGAAATGCAAATCAAAACTACAATGAGATACACTCTCACCCCAATGAGGCTAGCATTAACCCAAAAAAAAGAAAATATCTCTGGTTCCACGTCCTTTTCTGAATCTGGCCTGAATTTCTGGCAGTTCCAGGTTGATATACTACTGCAACCGCTTTTGAATGATCTCCAGCAAAATTTTGCTTGGGTGTGATATTAATGATATTGTTCAATAATTTCTGCATTCAGTGGGATCACCTTTCTTGGAAATAAGCATAATAATGGATCTCTTCCACTCAGTTGGCCAGGTATCTGTCTTCCAAATGCCTTGGCATAGAAGAGTGAGCACTTCCGGAGCTGCATTCATTTGTTGAAACATCTCAACTGATATTCCATCAACTCCTGGAGCTTTGTTTTTTGCCAATGCCTTCAGTGCAGCTTGGACTTCTTCCTTCAGTACCTGATCATATGCTACATCTTGAAATGGTTGAACGTTGACCAATTCTTTTTGGTATAATGACTCTGTTTATTCTGTTCCTTCCATCTTCCTTTGATGCTTCCTGCATCATTTAATATTTTACCTCATACAATCCTTCAGTATTTGCAACTCAAGGCTTGAATTTTTTCTTCAGTTCTTTCAGCTTGAGAAACACCGAGCGTGTTCTTCCCTTTTGGTTTTCTATCTCCAGGTCTTTGCGCATGTCATTATAATACTTTACCTTGTCTTCTTGAGCTGCCCTTTGAAGTCTTCTGTTCAGTTCTTTTACTTCATCATTTCTTCCTTTTGCCTTAGCTGCTCAACGTTCAAGAGCAAGTTTCAGAGTCTCTTCTGACATCCAATTTGGTCTTTTCTTTCTTTTCTGTCTTTTTAATGACCTCTTGCTTTCTTCATGTATGATGTCCTTGATGTCATTCCACAACTCGTCTGGTCCTCTGTCATTAGTGTTCAAGGCGTCAAACCTATCCTTGAAAAGTGGTCTCTAAATTCAGGTGGCATATACTCGAGGTCATACTTTGGCTCTCGTTGACTTAATCTAACTTTCTTCAGTTTCAACTTGAGCTTGCCTATGAGCAATTGATGATCTGTTCCGCAGTCAGCCCCTGGCCGTTTTCTGACTGATGATATTGAACTTTTCCACCATTTCTTTCCACAGATGTAGTTGATTTGATTTCTGTGTATCCCATCTGGTGAGGTCCATTGCTAAAAAAAGGTATTTACAACAAAGAAGTCTTTGGTCTTGCAAAAATCTATCATGCAATCTCCGGCATCATTTCTATCACCAAGGCCATATTTTCCAACTTCCTATCCTTCTTCATTTCTAACTTTCGAATTTCAGTCACTAGACGTTATCAATGCATTCTGGCTGCGCGTTTGATCAATTTCAGACTGCAGAAGCTGGTAAAAATCTTCAATTTCTTCATCTTTGGCTTTAGTGGTTGGTGCGTAAATTTGAATAATAGTCGTATTAACAGGTCTTCCTTGTAGGTGTACGGATATTATCCTATCACTGACAGCATTGTACTTCAGGATAGATCTTGAAATGTTCTTTTTGACAACGAATGTGACACCATTCCTCTTGAAGTTGTCATTCCTGGCATAGTAGACCATATGATTGTCTGATTCAAAATGGCCAATGCCATTCCCTTTCAGCTCACTAATACCTAGGATATTGATGTTTATATGTTCCATTTCATTTTTGACGATTTCCAATTTTCTTGGATTCATACTTCTTACATTCCACATTCTGATTATTAATGGATGTTTGCAGCTGTTTCTTCTCATTTTGAGTCGTGCCACATCAGCAAATAAAGATCCTGAAAGGTTGAATTGACTCCATCCACATCACTAATGTTAACTCTAGTTTGAGGCAGTTCTTCCCCAGCCGTCTTTTGAGTGCCTTTCAACCTGGAGGGGCTCATCTTCCGGCACTATATCAGATAATGTTCTGCTGCTATTCATAAGGTTTTCACTGGCTAATTCTTTTCAGAAGTAGACTGCTGTGTCCTTCTTTTTAGTCTGTCTTAGTCTGGAAGCTCATCTGAAACTTGTCCACCATGGGTGACCCTGCTGGTATCTGAATAGCTTCCAGTGTCACAGCAACATACAAGCCCCCACAGCACAACAAACTGACAAAGTGACACGTGGGGGTTATAAATTGTAGGCAGAGTTAAAAGTATTAGAATTTCTATGACATTTCAGTAGGATACATAAAATTTTTAAATGGGCACAATCTTTCATCTTTTGGGGCGTCTGGGCATTCCATATATGGTGTCTCAATTGTAAGCTCACAGGTAATGAAGACTGAGCACTCACAGAGAAAGATTCTTTGAAATTGATCTATTCTTCCTTGAAAAGTAAAATTCAATTGATGATGACAGCCACAATGATGACAGCTGGTACTTAGTATTGTACTTATATTTATTGAGCAGACACTGTTCTAAATGGTTTGTATATTTGTTAACTCATTAAATCTTCTAAACAGCTCTGAGGCGAGTGCTATCAGTAGCACATTTTGCAGATGAAGCAAACTGAGTCACAGGTGGGTTAAGTACCTTGACCAAGATCAATCCAGAGTGGCTCACTCTGGAGACAGCAAAGTTTGTTGGTGTTTTAAAATGGTTCTTGTTCTCTCCATCAGTGAACCATACTGTCTGTGTATATTGTGTTTGACCCAGCAGAGATTAACTCTAACTGCCCTGGGCTCTATGGCTAGCCTGTCAAATAGTCTCCAGGGGACAGAATTGAGAGCTGGCTAGTGCTCTCTAAAGATTGCTTGCCTGGGAGAACAGCTGAGAGCAAGGGACTGGTCAAGAGAAATCAATATGTCAATGTGAATGTTTTATTAAAATACCAGCCTTGGTTTCTGGCCCAATAAAGTATATTTGCTCAGAGCCTAATTAGAGCTATTGCTGCCTGCTGCCACCCATGTGCTGTGGCAGACAACGGACTCAACTTGATTTGGGTCATTGATTTCAGCTTTTTAACCCTTCTTCTTCTCTTTCCCAAGGATCTTATATTAAATGTCTGGTATATGTCATTCCTGATTGAGGCGTTGGGGATGGGCTGATGAACAGAACATAATTCTTGCCCTTGAGGAATCAGGCTGAGAATTTTGTCTGTTTTCTTTCAATCTGCAGGTTATCTCTTTGTGCTCTCATTGGGGAAGATAGAAAAGAATCCTACATTGTCAGATTTAGCCTGATGCCACCAACTAAGTGGTCCGGTATGATGGAAAGGATGTGGGATTAGAAATCAAGACACCAGGATCCAATCTGGGCTACTAACTCAGAGTCCTTTAGATCAATGACTTCACATTAGGGTGGCAATGTGAGAAGAGCACTGGATTTGGAGATGTAGATTCTGATATATTACTGGTTACTTGTTTGACTGCCTCTGCCTCTAAACAGCATGGGTAAAGGCCCAGCAATGGCTTAATCTCAGGTAGAAACTGTATTCCCAGTGCCCAACTCAACTGTGTTTCAAGCTAATACTATCAAATTCCTAGAGATCCTAGGAGGTAGCAGAATACACTGGAGGGATCTGCAGATCTGAAATCAGACCTGGCTTGGGATATATGCTCTATCATTGCCTACTTGTGGGATCTTAGACCTGTGATTTAGGGAAAACTCCAAATAACCATGGTTTAAACAAAAGAAAAATTTCTCTGTCGTATAAAAGTCGGCCATTCAGGACTGGTACAGCAGCTCCATACTCATCTGGGATACAGATTCCTTATATCTTGTCGCTCGCTCATCTTCAATGTGATTTCTATCTCAAGGTTCAAGCTGATTGCTCCTGCTCCAGCCATCAAAGCTGACACCCCAAACCACAGGAAGGCAGAACAGGAAGGAGAAGAGCTTCTTTCCTCCTTTTAAGAATACTTCCTGGAAGTTGAACACACCAATTCTGTTTATGTTCCACTGAACTTGTCATGTGCATACATACCTGCAAGCGAGGCTGGGAAATGTAGTCTTTATTTTGGGCAGCCATTTTCCCAGTTTAAACATGGGAGTTCTATCACTAAGAAAGAAGGAGCACAACTAGCAATCTTAACCACAATAAGTAATTTACCTTTTACCCTTCATTTCTCAATGAGTAAATGGGGATAATATTATCTGCTTCATTAAGATTTGTGAGGGTCGAAGGACTTAATGTATGAGAAAGCACCTAGCATGTAACAGATGTCCAATCGATGAGAATAAGTATAATTATGCATGTAAAATGCCTGGCACATAGTAGGTGCAGTTCCATCTCTTGTTTCACTTCTCCTGGTTTCATACATGCTAGATGATGTATATGAAAAAAGCTAAAAGAACCCAAGTCCTGGACTGGTGCTAGTCTGTTACATTATAACATTTACCCCTTTTACCTGTCCCTCCTTCCCTATTCCATCTGAAACAGGTCTGATGCTAAATGTTCTTAGGACATGAAAATAGAAGTAACCGCTTGGTAAACTGTCTCTCAGTTAAGTCTATCTTCTAGCAATTTTCAGAGTAATTGCTATCAGCAGTTCACATTAAGGGAAAGTAAAAGGTCAATGGGGGTTGGGGGGGTGCTTCAATAATTAGAAATTCTTCATTTTAGGGGTGAGTTTGGAAAAGTAAAGCTAAGCTCTTAAAACAATCAGAATGACCTCCTTATATCAGAGAGCAAAAGCTGGGAGACAAGCCATGGAACTCCTTCTATGGGCCCTGCAATGATTGTTAAGGTTGTGTGTCAACTTGGCTAGCCATGATTCTCAGTGGTTTGGCAGTTATGATGAAGTTTGGCAGTCATATCCGTAATGAGATTTGATATAATGGGATCACCTTCATGATGGGATCTGCTGTGGGTAGTCAATCAGTTGAAAGGGAGTTTCATTGGGGATGGAGTCTGCATCCAATACAGGCAGACTTTTTGGCAAGTCTTGTGGGCTTTTACTCGCTCCGGATCCTGTAGCTGGCTTTTGTTCATCTGCCACGTGGTTCTTGGGATTTGAGCTAGCAATTTACCTGCCAATCTTGGGATGTGTTGGCCTCCACATCCCATGAGTTAGAGGTCTGCTGTCTGACCTTTTGATCTTGGATTCTCTAGCACCTGTGGCTACATGAATCAGCATAAGCCTCCAGCCTGACTCAGGGACTTTGGACATTCCAGCCTCTACAACTACATGAACCATTTCCTTGATATAAATCTCCCCCTCTACATATATTTGTACGCAGCACTACTTTTGCTTCTCTAGAGATCCTAGCCTAAGACAGCCCCCAAGGTGTGGCTTTCATTAAAAATATCCAGGCCAGAGGCGGAGCCAAGATGGCGGACTAGGCAGACGCTACTTCGGATCCCTCTTACAACAAAGACACGGAAAAACAAGTGAATCGGTCACATACATAACAATCTACGAACCCTGAACAACAAACACAGATTTAGAGACGGAGAACGAACTAATACGGGGAAGCAGTGATTGTTTCCAGAGCCTGGAGCCAGCGTACCAGTCAGGTACGGCACAAGCACAGAGACCTGCTCCACCCTCCTGAACTAACCCCGGGAGGGGGACCAGCCGGTTCCACGGGCGGCGTGGGACGCAGCCGGTAGGAGAAGTCCCCGGGAGGCAGTGACTGGTCTTGGAGCAGAAAGAGCAGCATCCGAGCCGGGGAACCGTCCCGCAGGGATTTGGACTGGACGCAGGTACGCCATAAACATGGAGAGTTGCTCCACCCCCCTGAACTAACCCCGGGAAGGGGACCAGCCGGGTCGCGCGGGCGGCGTGGGACGCAGCCGGTAGGAGAAGCCCCCGGGAGGCAGCGACTGGTATTGGAGCGGGGAGAACAGCATCCCAGCCAGGACACTCGGTCACGGCACAAGCACGGGGACCTACTCCACCCATCTGAACTAACCCCGGGAGGAGGCTCAACGGGTTCTCGGGGCGGCACGGCCACGCGGCTGGAGGGAAGAGAAGTCCCCGGGAGGCAGCGACTGATTTTGGAGTCGAGAGTGCACCGTCCCAGTAGGGGAGCCTTGACACTGGGCGTGGGGCTGGAAGCGGAGGATCTGACCGTGACTCCAGCGGGCCAGACCCCCCGGGGGCAATCTCCACACAGCCAGCACACATAGGCGATGCGCCCGCGGGAATCTCAGATATAATAGTCATTCCAAGCAAGACAAGCAACTCTGGCCATATTCTGAGGTGCTACTCTCCTATCTCTCTGTTCCCTCCCCTACCCTCCCCAGGCGGCTTCATTAACATATGAATAGCCTGAGCCAGAGGGAGAACTCTGATAGGGATCTGACTGCATTTTTTTTTAGCGGATTTTCTGGAAAAACTAGTTTCCCAGTGATGGCTCGGAGACAACAATCCATATCAAACCACTTAAAGAAGCAGACCGTGACAGCTTCTCCAACCCGCCAAACAAAAGAATCAAAACCTTTCCCAAATGAAGATACAATCTTGGAATTATCAGATACAGAATATAAAAAACTAATTTACAGAATGCTTAATGATATCACAAATGAAATTAGGATATCTGCAGAAAAAGCCAAGGAACACACTGATAAAACTGTTGAAGAACTCAAAAAGATTATTCAAGAACATACTGGAAAAATTAATAAGTTGCAAGAATCCATAGAGAGACAACATGTAGAAATCCAAAAGATTAACAATAAAATAACAGAATTAGACAACACAATAGGAAGTCAGAGGAGCAGACTCGAGCAATTAGAATGCAGACTGGGACATCTGGAGGACCAGGGAATCAACACCAACATAGCTGAAAAAAAATCAAATAAAAGAATTAAAAAAAATGAAGAAACCCTAAGAATTATGTGGGACTCTATCAAGAAGGATAGCCTGCGGGTGATTGGAGTCCCAGAACAGGGAGGGGGGACAGAAAACACAGAGAAAATAGTTGAAGAACTCCTGACAGAAAACTTCCCTGACATCATGAAAGACGAAAGGATAGCTATCCAAGATGCTCATCGAACCCCATTTAAGATTGATCCAAAAAGAAAAACACCAAGACATATTATCATCAAACTCACCAAAACCAAAGATAAACAGAAAATTTTAAAAGCAGCCAGGGAGAAAAGAAAGGTTTCCTTCAGGGGAGAATCAATAAGAATATGTTCTGACTACTCAGCAGAAACCATGCAGGCAAGAAGGGAATGGGACGACATATACAGAACACTGAAGGAGAAAAACTGCCAGCCAAGGATCATATATCCAGCAAAACTCTCTCTCAAATATGAAGGCGAAATTAAGATATTTACAGACAAACACAAGTTTAGAGAATTTGCAAAAACCAAACCAAAGCTACAAGAAATACTAAAGGATATTGTTTGGTCAGAGAACCAATAATATCAGATATCAGCACAACACAAGGTCACAAAACAGAACGTCCTGATATCAACTCAAATAGGGAAATCACAAAAACAAACAAATTAAGATTAATTAAAAAAAAATAAATAAAAATACACATAACAGGGAATCATGGAAGTCAATAGGTAAAAGATCACAATAATCAAAAAGAGGGACTAAATACAGGAGACATTGAACTGCCATATGGAGAGTGATACAAGGCGATATAGAACAATACAAGTTAGGTTTTTACTTAGAAAAATAGGGGTAAATAATAAGGTAACCACAAAAAGGTATAACAACTCTATAACTCAAGATAAAAACCAAGAAAAACGTAACGACTCAACTAACATAAAGTCAAGCACTATGAAAATGAGGATCTCACAATTTACTAAGAAAAACGCCTCAGCACAAAAAAGTATGTGGAAAAATGAAATTGTCAACAACACACATAAAAAGGCATCAAAATGACAGCACTAAAAACTTATTTATCTATAATTACCCTGAATGTAAATGGACTAAATGCACCAATAAAGAGACAGAGAGTCACAGACTGGATAAAGAAACACGATCCATCTATATGCTGCCTACAAGAGACACACCTTAGACTTAGAGACACAAACAAACTAAAACTCAAAGGATGGAAAAAAGTATATCAAGCAAACAATAAGCAAAAAAGAAGAGGAGTAGCAATATTAATTTCTGACAAAATAGACTTTAGACTTAAATCCACCACAAAGGATAAAGAAGGACACTATATAATGATAAAAGGGACAATTGATCAGGAAGACATAACCATATTAAATATTTACGCACCCAATGACAGGGCTGCAAGATACATAAATCAAATTTTAACAGAATTGAAAAGCGAGATAGATACCTCCACAATTATAGTAGGCGACTTCAACACACCACTTTCGGAGAAGGACAGGACATCCAGTAAGAAGCTCAACAGAGACACGGAAGATCTAATTACAACAATCAACCAACTTGACCTCATTGACTTATACAGAACTCTACATCCAACTGCTGCAAAATATACTTTTTTTTCTAGCGCACATGGAACATTCTCTAGAATAGACCACATATTAGGTCATAAAACAAACCTTTGCAGAGTCCAAAACATCGAAATATTACAAAGCATCTTCTCAGACCACAAGGCAATAAAACTAGAGATCAATAACAGAAAAACGAGGGAAAAGAAAACAAATACTTGGAAAATGAACAATACCCTCCTGAAAAAAGACTGGGTTATAGAAGACATCAAGGAGGGAATAAGGAAATTCATAGAAAGCAACGAGAATGAAAATACTTCCTATCAAAACCTCTGGGACACAGCAAAAGCAGTGCTCAGAGGCCAATTTATATCGATAAATGCACACATACAAAAAGAAGAAAGAGCCAAAATCAGAGAACTGTCCCTACAACTTGAACAAATAGAAAGTGAGCAACAAAAGAATCCATCAGGCACCAGAAGAAAACAAATAATAAAAATTAGAGCTGAACTAAATGAATTAGAGAACAGAAAAACAATTGAAAGAATTAACAAAGCCAAAAGCTGGTTCTTTGAAAAAATTAACAAAATTGATAAACCATTGGCTAGACTGACTAAAGAAATACAGGAAAGGAAACAAATAACCCGAATAAGAAATGAGAAGGACCACATCACAACAGAACCAAATGAAATTAAAAGAATCATTTCAGATTATTATGAAAAATTGTACTCTAACAAATTTGAAAACCTAGAAGAAATGGATGAATTCCTGGAAAAACACTACCTACCTAAACTAACACATTCAGAAGTAGAACAACTAAATAGACCCATAACAAAAAAAGAGGTTGAAACGGTAATCAAAAAACTCCCAACGAAAAAAAGCCCTGGCCCGGACGGCTTCACTGCAGAGTTCTACCAAGCTTTCAGAGAAGAGTTAACACCACTACTACTTAAGGTATTCCAAAGCATAGAAAATGACGGAATACTACCCAACTCATTCTATGAAGCCACCATCTCCCTGATACCAAAACCAGGTAAAGACATTACAAAAAAAGAAAATTATAGACCTATATCCCTCATGAACATTGATGCAAAAATCCTCAACAAAATTCTAGCCAATAGAATCCAACAACACATCAAAAAAATAATTCACCCTGATCAAGTGGGATTTATACCAGGTATGCAAGGCTGGTTCAATATCAGAAAAACCATTAATGTAATCCATCACATAAATAAAACAAAAGACAAAAACCACATGATCTTATCAATTGATGCAGAAAAGGCATTTGACAAAGTCCAACACCTATTCATGATAAAAACTCTTACCAAAATAGGAATTGAAGGAAAATTCCTCAACATAATAAAGGGCATCTATGCAAAGCCAACAGCCAATATCACTCTAAATGGAGAGAACCTGAAAGCATTTCCCTTAAGAACGGGAACCAGACAAGGATGCCCTTTATCACCGCTCTTATTCAACATCGTGTTGGAAGTCTTAGCCAGGGCAATTAGGCTAGACAAAGAAATAAAAGGTATCCGGGTTGGCAAGGAAGAAGTAAAGTTATCACTATTTGCAGATGACATGATTATATACACAGAAAACCCTAAGGAATCCTCCAGAAAACTACTGAAACTAATAGAAGAGTTTGGCAGAGTCTCAGGTTACAAAATAAACATACAGAAATCACTTGGATTCCTCTACATCAACAAAAAGAACACCGAAGAGGAAATAACCAAATCAATACCATTCACAGTAGCCCCCAAGAAGATAAGATACTTAGGAATAAATCTTACCAAGGATGTAAAAGACCTATACAAAGAAAACTACAAAGCTCTACTACAAGAAATTCAAAAGGACATACTTAAGTGGAAAAACATACCTTGCTCATGGATAGGAAGACTTAACATAGTAAAAATGTCTATTCTACCAAAAGCCATCTATACATTTAACACACTTCCGATCCAAATTCCAATGTCATATTTTAAGGGGATAGAGAAACAAATCATCAATTTCATATGGAAGGGAAAGAAGCCCCGGATAAGCAAAGCACTACTGAAAAAGAAGAAGAAAGTGGGAGGCCTCACCTTACCTGACTTCAGAACCTATTATACAGCCACAGTAGTCAAAACAGCCTGGTATTGGTACAACAACAGACACATAGACCAATGGAACAGAATTGAGAACCCAGACATAGATCCATCCACGTATGAGCAGCTGATATTTGACAAAGGACCAGTGTCAATTAACTGGGGAAAAGATAGCCTTTTTAACAAATGGTGCTCGCATAACTGGATATCCATTTGCAAAAAAATGAAACAGGACCCATACCTCACACCATGCACAAAAACTAACTCCAAGTGGATCAAAGACCTAAACTTAAAGACTAAAACGATAAAGATCATGGAAGAAAAAATTGGGACAACCCTAGGAGCCCTAATACAAGGTATAAACAGAATACAAAACATTACCAAAAATGATGAAGAGAAACCCAATAACTGGGAGCTCCTAAAAATCAAACACCTATGCTCATCTAAAGACTTCACCAAAAGAGTAAAAAGACCACCTACAGATTGGGAAAGAATTTTCAGCTATGACATCTCCGACCAGCGCCTGATCTCTAAAATCTACATGATTCTGTCAAAACTCAACCACAAAAAGACAAACAACCCAATCAAGAAGTGGGCAAAGGATATGAACACACATTTCTCTAAAGATGATATTCAGGCAGCCAACAGATACATGAGAAAATGCTCTCGATCATTAGCCATTAGAGAAATGCAAATTAAAACTACGATGAGATTCCATCTCACACCAACTAGACTGGCATTAATCCAAAAAACACAAAATAATAAATGTTGGAGAGGCTGCAGAGAGATTGGAACTCTCATACACTGCTGGTGGGAATGTAAAATGGTACAACCACTTTGGAAATCTATCTGGCGTTATCTTAAACAGTTAGAAATAGAACTACCATACAACCCAGAAATCCCACTCCTAGGAATATACCCTAGAGATACAAGAGCCTTCATACAAACAGATATATGCACACCCATGTTTATTGCAGCTCTGTTTACAATAGCAAAAAGTTGGAAGCAACCAAGGTGTCCATCAATGGATGAATGGGTAAATAAATTGTGGTATATTCACACAATGGAATACTACGCATCCATAAAGAACAGTGACGAATCTCTGAAACATTTCATAACATGGAGGAACCTGGAAGGCATTATGCTGAGCGAAATGAGTCAGAGGCAAAAGGACAAATATTGTATAAGACCACTATTATAAGATCTTGAGAAATAGTAAACCTGAGAAGAACACATACTTTTGTGGTTACGAGGGGGGGAGGGAGGGAGGGTGGGAGAGGGTTTTTTATTGATTAATCAGTAGATAAGAACTGCTTTAGGTGAAGGGAAAGACAACACTCAATACATGGAAGGTCAGCTCAGTTGGACTGGACCAAAAGCAAAGAAGTTTCCGGGATAAAATGAATGCTTCAAAGGTCAGCGGAGCAAGCGCGGGGGTCTGGGGAACATGGTTTGCGGGGACTTCTAGGTCAATTGGCAAAATAATTCTATTATGAAATCACTCTGCATCCCACTTTGAAATGTGGTGTCTGGGGTCTTAAATGCTAACAAGCGGCCATCTAAGATGCAGCAATTGGTCTCAACCCACCTGGAGCAAAGGAAAATGAAGAACACCAAGGCCACACGACAACTAAGAGCCCAAGAGACAGAAAGGGCCACATAAACCAGAGACTACATCATCCTGAGACCAGAAGAACTAGCTGGTGCCCGGCCACAATCGATGACTGCCCTCACAGGGAGCACAGCAGAGGACCCCTGAGGGAGCAGGAGATCAGTGGGATGCAGACCCCAAATTCTCATAAAAAGACCAAACTTAATGGTCTGACTGAGACTAGAGGAATCCCAGCGGCCATGCTCCCCAGACCTTCTGTTGACACAGGACAGGAACCATCCCCGAAGACAACTCATCAGACATGAAAGGGACTGGTCAGCGGGTGGGAGAGAGATGCTGATGAAGAGTGAGCTAATTATATCAGGTGGACACTTGAGATTGTGTTGGCAACTCTTGTCTGGAGGGGGGATGGGAAGATAGAGAGAGAGGGAAGCAGGCAAAATTGTCAAGAAAGGAGAGACTGAAAGGGCTGACTCAATAGGGGGAGAGTAAGTGGGAGTAGGGAGTGAGATGTATGTAAACTTATATGTGACAGACTGATTGGATTTGTAAACGTTCACTTGAAGTTTAATAAAAAAAAAAAAAAAATATATCCAGGTCAGACCCTCCTGGGTTCCTCAGAACAGAGAAGAGAGCTTATGAGGAAGGATGTACCTCATTCAGCAGAATTCTACCCCAATATTGCCAATGCCTCTTCCACAGAGGGTGGGTAAGTGGTAATATTCAGGAAGACCACAGGCAGCAACTATTGGTAGCCACTTGAGTAAAATAACATTTAGGACCCCAGAACATCATACTTTCTCCCCAAATCCTTCCTCCAGGCTACCATAAACATCGACAGCTATGGGTGTGTAGAGCTAGGATCAGGGTTGAGTATCTCAAGCAGTGACATACTCAACCCTTCACTCTGCAACTGGTTGAAATCTATTTCGTTTATTAATTAAGTAACATTAACCCATTCATTCTCTCAACAATGATTTATTAAGCAAAAATGAATCCAGTCATATGCGTCTCTGGGTAGTGCAAACGGTTAAACTTTTGACTATTAACCAAAAGCTTGGCAGTTCAAACCCACCCAGAAGTGCCTTGGAAGACAGGTCTGGTGATCTGCTTCTGAAAGGTCACAGCCTTGAAAACCCTATGGAGCAGTTCAACTTTGCACACATGGGGTCACCATGAGTTGGAATCAACTCCATGACAACTAACAACAACAAGAACTCATACTACCCCTCCAACTGGAATGTTTAAAAAATGAACCAAGTCTCTTTTTATATATATATTTTTTTGTTGTTGTTGAGAATATACACAGCATCATACAATAATTCAACAGTTTCTACATGTATGATTCAGTGACATTGATTAAATTCTTCAAGTTGTGCAACCATTCTTGACTCCTTTTCTGAGTTGTTCCTCTCTCATTAACATAAACTTACTACCCCCTAAGTTTCCTACCTAATCTTTCAAGTTGCTGCTATCAATTTAATCAAATATAAGCAGATCTTAGATGGGGACAATGCTTAAGGCGGACATTATTTAGTAGTTAAGCTAAACTATTGTTTGGTTTTAAAAAGACTTCAGGAGATGTTTTTGGTTTAAGGTTTAAAGATTATCTTAGGGCAATTGTTTAGTGGGGCTTATCTATTCTCCATGGCTCCAGAAAGTCTGGATTCCAAAAGAATTTGAAATTCTCTTCTGCATTTTCCTCTTTTTGATCAGGATTATTCTATAGAATCTTTGATCAAAATTTTCAGTAATGGTAACTGGACACCATCCAGTTCTTGTCTCATAGCAAAGGAGGCAATTGTTCTTGGAGGCAGTTAGTCACACATTCCATTTTCTCCTTCTAATCCTTACTCATATTCATAATGTGAAAATCATGAATAGCAGCAGAACATTGTCTGATATAGTGCTGGAAGATGAGCCCCCCAGGTTGGAAGGCACTCAAAAGACAACTGGGGAAGAGCTGCCTCCTCAAAGTAGAGTTGACCTTAATGATGTGGATGGAGTGAAGCTGTCAGGATCTTCATTTGCTGATGTGGCATGACTGAAAATGAGAAGAAATAGCTGCGAACACCCATTAATAATCAGAACATGGAGTGTATGAAGTATGAATTTGGGAAAATTGGAAGTCATCAAAAATGAAATGGAATGCATAAACATCAATATCCTAGGTGTTAGTGAGCTGAAATGGACTGGTATTGGCCATTTTGAAAGACAGTCATGTGGTCTACTATGCCGGGAATGACAGCTTGAAGAGGAATGGCGTTGCATTCATTGTCAAAAAGAACATTTCAAGATCTATCCTGAAATACAATGTTGTCAGTGACAGGATAATATCCATACGACTACAAGGAAGACCAGTTAATAGAACCATTATTCAAATTTACTCACCAAAGATGAAGAAATTGAAGATTTTTACTAACTTCTGCAGTCTGAATTGGATCAAATATGCAATCAAGATGCATTGATAATTACTGGTGATTGGAATGGGAAAGTTGGAAACAAAGAAAAAGGATTGGTAGTTGGAAAATATGGCTGTAGTTATAGAAACGCACTGGAGATAGCATGATAAAATTTTGCAAGACCAATAACTTCTTTATTACAAATATCTTTTTTCAACAATATGAACAGTGACTATAAACATGGATCTCATCAGATGGAATACATAGGAATCAACTGACTACATCTGTGGAAAGGGACAATGGAAAAGCTCAACATCATCAGTCAGAATAAGGCACTAGGGGCTGACTGCAGAACAGATCATCAATCGCTCATATACAAGTTCAAGACGAAGCTGAAGAAAATTAAAACAAGTCCACCAGAGCCAAAGTAAAACCTTGAGTATTTCCTACCTGAATTTTGAGACCATATTAAGAATGGATTTGACGCACTGATCACTAATGACCGAAGACCAGATGAGTTGTGGAATGACATCAAGGACATCGCACATGGAGAAAGCAAAAGGTCATTAAAGAGATAGGAAAGAAAGAAAAGACCAAAACGGATGTCAGAAGAGTCTCTGAAAGTTGCTCTTGAATATAGAGTTTTAAAGTGAAAAGAAGAAATGATAAAGTAAAAGAGGTGAACAGAAGATTTCAAAGGGTGGTTCAAGAAGACAAAGTAAAGTATCATAACGACATGTGCAAGACCTGGAGATAGGAAACCAAAAGGGAAGAACACAACTGGCATTCCTTAAGCTGAAAGAAGTGAAGAAAAAACTCAAGCCTCAAGCTGCAATATTGAAAGATTCTACAGGGGAAAATATTAAATGATGCAGGAAGCAGCAAAAGAAGATGGAAAGAATACACAGTCTCTGTACCAAAAAGAATTGGTCAACTTTCAATCATTTCAAGAGGTAGCATATGAGCAAGAACCTGTGGTACTGAAGAAAAAGGTCCAAGCAAAAAAAAAAAAAAAAAAATACTGAAGGCACTGGTGAAAAATAAGACTCCAGGAATTGACAGGATATCAACTGAGATGTTTCAACAAATGGATACAGCGATGGAGGTGCCCACCAGTCTCTGTCGAGAAATTTGGAAGATAGCTCCCTGGCCAACCAACTCCATATTTGTGCCCATTCCAAAGAAAAGTGTTTCATTCAAATGTGGAAATTATTGAACAATACCATTAATATTACACACAAGTAAAATTTGCAGAAGATCATTCAAAATCGGTTGCAGCAGCACATCGACAGGGAACTGCCAGAAATTCAAGCCAGATTTACAAGAGGATGTGGAACAGGGGAAATATTGTTGATGTCAGATGGATCATGGGCAAAAACAGAGAATACCAGAAAGATGTTTACCTGTATTTTATTGACTATGCAAAGGCATTCGACTGGGTGGATCATAACAAATTATGGATAACATTGCAAAGAATGAGAATTCCAGAACACTTAATTGTGCTTACAAGGGACCTATACATAGACCAAGAGGCAGTCATTTGAGCAGAGCAAGGAGATAATGTGTGGTTTAAAGTCAGGGTTGTATCTTTTCATCATACTTATTCAATCTATATGCTGAAAAAATAATCTGAGAAGCTGGACTATATGTAGAAGAACGTGGCATCAGGATTGGAGGAAAACTCATTAACAACCCGCAATATGCTGATGACACAACCTTGCTTGCTCAAAGTGAAGAGGACTTGAAGCACTTAGTGGTGAAGATCAAAGACCGCAGCCTTCAGTATGGATTATGCCACAACATAAAGAAAACAAGAATCCTCGCAACTGAACCAATAAGCAACATCATGATAAATGGAGAAAAGATTGATATTGTCAAGGGTTTCATTTTACTTAGATCCACAATCAACGCCCGTGGAAGCAGCCAAGAAATCAAAGGATGCCTTGCATTGGGCAAGTCTGCCGCAAAAGGCTTCTTTAAAGTGTTAAAAACAAAAATGTCACTTTAAGGACTAAGGTGAGCCTGATCCAAGCCATGATATTTTCAATAGCCTCAGATGCATGCAAAAGCTAGACAATGAATAAGGAAGACCATGTACTCTGGATATGTTTTTAGGAGGGTCCAGTCGCCGCACCATGACATCATGCTTTGTAAAGTAGAGGGTCACTGAAAAAGAGGGAGACCCTCAGCAAGATAGACTGACACAGTGAATGCAGCAATGGGCTCAAGCATAAGAATGATTGTGAGGATGAGGCAAGACCAATTAGTGTTTCATCCTGTTGTACACAGGGTCGCTGTGAGTTCAAACTGATTCAATGGCACCCAACAACAACAACAACAATCCTTACTCTCCCTCTTCCTTTGTTGCTCCAGGTGAATAGAGACCAATTATTGTGCACTGGATGGACCAAGTCTTGATGATTTGGAAAATTCTCAGTCTATCCAAACTGCTAAAGTGCTAACATTAGGACATATACCACTAGGAAAGTGTGCTGTGGAGAGAAGTTCAAGGCTGTGGCTAGACAACCTTTTGCTTGTGGTGAAGAGATTAGAGATGGGATTATCCCAGAATTATCTGTAGAAAATCCTCTTGTCTAATAGTGTGGGGAGAGAGTGAAAAAGCTAGCCTTGAATTCAAAAATCTTGAGGTTGAGATTAGAAGGTAGAAGTGGTCATGCCTGGTCAGAAATTGGAATCACTGAGGTAATTCAAGTTTAAATTCTCTAAAGGAGGACCAAAGCAGCTGGAGGCCACTGTGTCAAATGCAAATAGCCCTTGCCTGGAAACCTGGTCTGTCTCCATCAGTTACTAACCTGAAATACCGTATGCTTTTCATTTTCTGTTCTATAAACGGAGGTTGGTAATACCCATTCTCTTGACTTGGAAGTTGATTTCTACAAAGTCGGAATGGCTAAGCAGGAAAAAGTATTTTAAAACGTCACTCCGCAAATGAGGTTTGTTTTCAAGATGTGTTTCAAACAGTAGAGAAGTGGGGATTCCAAAGACTCGCTGGGACTAGAAAAAAAAAATACTGCATAGTATGCAATAGCTCCTGGAGTTGGAAGGGAGGGGAGAGGGAGAAGGCAGAATGGTACACAGAGATCAGGAGTCAAACAGCAATTAAAGGAACAAAGGTCAGCTGGATGATAATTACAGGAGGCTTGGGAGGGAATTAAAGCTAGAGAGGTGCTAATTACATGGGCTATTTAGACGAGGGCAGGGCTTTGCTGAGAGGAACAAAAGGAGGGCTGATTACCTGCTAAAAATAAAGGCTGCTCCTCTTAGCCTGCACACAGGCGTCTGGCACAGTCCCAGGCAGCGTGCTGTATGCTCCACTATGCAGTGCCTGTGCTGCTTGTAGTGTGGGCAGGTCCTGCCTCCACCCTTCCTCAGGTTCTGACACTAGATCTGGGAGCTCCCTGTGGATCACTCCCTACTCATAGGAGGTGGAGGTTAGAGAGAGAGAGAGTTAGAATCTGAACATCCATCTATCAACATAATCACTCTAGGGACTATCAATGCCCTGCAGCAGGTGCCAACCAAGAGTACCACAGGAGGTGAAATCCAGGCCTCCAGGCCATACTTTGCTCTCCACACCAGTGCCCTGAAGTGGGTCTGTGGCTGCAGGAGGAAGGAATGCCTTTTCTTGATGTGTAATAAGGCACCATATGGACTACCTCAGCCTTGTAACCACTGCAGGAAGGTTGACTAGGTTTTTCCAGTGACCAGCATAGTATCTGTTATTCCTCCTGTGACCTTGTGGGACCACTGTTGTCCATTGGGGACTTGTGGGAAATGGAAAGATATGGGAGAGGTGGCAGAGGCAGACCATATTTTCCAGCCCAGTCAGGGCTTCTTAGCCTACTGTTGTACCCATTGTAAAGATGCCTGAGGGATCTACATCCAACTACTTACTGGCGTAGATGATTTCTCTTATACTGTGAAGATTCCCTGGTATGATAGGTAAAATATTAAATATTATAGTCTATGCATGCTTCATTTGATATTTTTGCTTTTGTTTCCTTCTGATTTTCCCTTTGTAATTATCTATTGCCGCATAGCAAATTTTCCCAAGACTTAGTAGCGTAAAACAACAATTATATTATCTTTTGCAGTTGTACAGGCCAAGGATTCAGGAGCATCTTAGCTGAGATTTCTGCTCAGGGTCCTTCATAAGTGTCAAGATGTCAGCTGTGGCTGTGGTCATCTGAGGTCTTGATGGAGGCTGGAGGGTGTACTTCCAAGGTGGCTCACTGGCATAGCTGGCAAGTTGGTGCTGGCTGTTGGTGGGAGGTCTCAGTTCCTCTTCATGTAGAGCCCCCTCCCCTCCAGGGCTGCTTGAGTGGCTGACTTCCTGCAGAGTGAACAATTCAAGAGACTGAGGTGGAAGGAACAATGTGGGCTTTCAGACCCAGCTTCACATATGACACATTTTAACTTCTGCAATATTCTATTGATCACACAGTTTATCCCTAATTTAGTGATAGGTAAGGATGTGAATACAAGTAGAGCATTGGGGGTTGCCTACCACATTCTTAAAAGAACAAAACTTAAAGCTTGTTGTAGAGCTATTAGCTCTTCAGTGTGCTTTTGTTCTCAGTAGCTCATTTAAGCGTGCTATAATATATTCACTCATTTATTCATTAATTCAAAAGCATTTATTAAGTGTCTACTAAATGCTAGACACTGTCCCAGGAACCTGAGAGATGGAGACTGATGCACAGCAGTCTAGTGACTTGCCTAAGTTTGAATGCAGAAGGTGATGAGAATTTGAGTCTGGCCACCAATATAGAGCAGTTGAGTGCAAGTCTCTGGGGGTATGGAGGTGAACAGTATTCCTTCCCTCAAGGAATTTGATGTCTGGTGGGTATACTCAGACACCGGGTGATAAGTACCAAAATGCCCCCCAAAAAGAACCAAAGAAGTTCTAAGCATGATCACTCCCAACAGGGATGGGAAAGGATGGTGACATGTACTGAGAGATTGAATTAAGAAGAGGACTGAGAAATGACAAGATAAAATTATTTGCTAAGCCCGGTAATACCAAAAACCAAAATCCGATGCCTTTGAGTTGACTCTGACTCATATACAGCAGGTTCAAAATAAAAATGGAGACTCTATGGCCGAAGTTAGATTGTGATGGAACTGGGGTCTGTTAGTAATTTGGGGGCGGTGGGGGCTGGAGCCCATCTTAGCATGCTCTTTATACACATACACACACACACACACACACACACACACACACACCCCTTAACTTGGAAGTGGCCCCTAAGACCCCTTTCCAGTAACATAACCAGTCAATGAATGGAATGGAGACCTTCAGAGGACTTTTTCTTGTATGATCTTGCCGCCTCAGTGGGTTTTGTCTTCAGTTAACGTATGTACAACCATAGAACAGTTCCTAGAATGTAGGAAATGCTTAGAACATATGAGTTATGATTTATCTTTAGTTTATCTACACTTAGCACATAACTATCTCATTGGTTCCCTGATGGAATTGAACTAAGTAAAAGTAAGATGCACTGTTAAGAGTAGCTTTTGAGAGGACAAGGGGGTGAGGGATTTGGGGAGGCAGTGGAGAGAAGAAACACTATATCAAGTGTACATTGAATGTAAGCTGCTTCTCCGGAAACATTAAAATGAGAAAATGTGGATTTATAATTGAGGAAATGCAGTACATAAACATTTAAGAAGCTTGTCTTCACCTTTTCCAGCTGGAGCACATCTGCAGCTGAAAGCCAGGGTGGGATGTCAGGAGGCCTTTCAGAGACTAGGAACAGAACCCTGTTTTGCTGGAAGGGGGAAGAATAAATGTCTTTTTTTGAGGTATAATTTACATATAGTCAAATGCCCAAATCTTGTGTATACAGCACCAGCCCATATTTAAAGTCATAGGGCTCTTGCCACAATATTTGAATTAAAATTTGGAACAGATGTATATAGATTTTACATTTATTATGAAAAAACAAAAACAAAACATCCCTTAATCAATATCAGGAAGGGAAGAAAACTCAAACTGATTGAACAGCTGTTATATGTTAGGCATTTTCCATACGTCTGTAGTCCTTTTTGGACTAAGGAGGAAGTGTTAATAGAATAAAATATCATGAAAAAGCATAGTAGAAACCGGGAACTGTTGGGTTAGACAGAGAAAAAGGAGAGAGGGAAAGAATTGCTGCCCAATGTTGGCCCCACAACTTAGCAGAGTCTGTGGCTGCCCAGATGGTGTGGAACAAATAAGTCTTTTCCACCACCACCCATTTCTTTGCATCCAGAAGCTGTAAGGGCTTTATCAATTTCTCCTACCAGATTTTGAATACTCTTAGGAAGGGTGACATCTAAGAATTTAATTAGCTTAAAGTCAGATCAGGGCTGGGCAGCAATGGGTCACAGAAGTGGGAAGAGGCCAGCGAGATAGGAGAATGAGATATTCATAGTAGGACCAGTGAAGGGAGATGGGGATGGACAAGACTTGTCTACATCATTTCAGAGGCCAGGCTATGGTCCTGTGGGAGTCTAAGTTATCATTGGGACTTCAGTCTTCTGGAGCTTGAACTGCCAACACCTTGATTTCCAATTTCTGACCTCTAGAACTATAAAAGAACACATTTCTATTGTTTTAAGCTACCCAGTTTGTAGAAATTTGTTAGGGCAGCCCTAGGAAACTAATACACTTGGTTCTAGGAAATAAGAAGGTTAATCAGATTTTGCTGCTCTCTCACTCCCTGAATAGACAGGAAGCCAGGAATCAGGATAAGGGGGTTTCTAGTTGTCCCTGGGGGTGCAAATGGTTAAACGCTTGACTACTACTGAAAGATTGGAGGTTTAAACACACCCAGTGGTACCTGAGGAGACAGGCATGATGATCTGCTTCTGAAAGGTCACAGCCTTGAAAACCCTATAGAACAGTTCTACTCTTCACACATGGGGTTGTTGCAAGTTGGATTTGACTTGATGGCAACTAAAAACAGTAATAACTATAGAGAGTGACAGACTTGTAATATGATGGCTGCCCCAGACCCTGAAAGGAACAAGTCTATGTGGCTGCATTTGTCCACTTAGCCCTCTGGATTTCAGCTACTGGATAATGCGTATTTCACAAACCTGAGAAGACTTAGATGAACTAAAAGAAAGATCAAATATACACATAGTGCACTACAAAATCAGAGACACTCTCAAAAAATCTTTTGATATTTTATATTTCAAAAAACATTAAGATAGTCATCATGATAAAAACCAGAGATATTTTCAAATTCCCTATCAAAAGAAGATAGAAGAAATACACAGAGTCACTGTACCAAAACGAATTGGTCAACATTCAATCATTTCAGGAGGTAGGATATGACCAATAACCAGTGGTATTAAAGGAAGAGGTCCAAGCTGCACTGAGGGCATTGGCAAAAAACAAGACTCCAGGAACTGACGGAATACCAGTTGAGATGTTTCAACAAATGGATGCAGTGCTGGAAGTGCTTACTTATATATGCCAAGAAATTTGGAAGTGAGCTACCCGGCCAATTGACTGCAAGAGATCCATATTTGTGCCCATTCCAAAGAAAGGTGATCTAACCGAACGCGGAAATTATTGAACAATGTCATTAATATCAGACACAAGTAAAATTTTGCTGAAGATCATTCAAAAGCAGTTGCAGCAGTGTATCGGCAGGGAACTGCCAGATATTCAAGCCAGATTCAGAAGAGGATGTGGAACAAAAGATATCATTGCTGATATCAGATGGATTCTGGCTGAAAACAAAGAATACCAGAAAGATGTTTACCTGTGTTTTCTTGACCAAGCAAAGGCATTTGACTGTATGGATCATAACATTGCAAAGAATGGGAATTCCAGAACACTTAATTGTGCTCACAAGGAACCTGTACATAGACCAACAGGCAGTCTTTCAAATAGAACAAGGGGATACTGAGTGGTTTAAAGTCAGGGAAGGGGTGTGCCAGGGTTGTATCCTTTCACCATACCTATTCAATCTGTATGCTAAGCAAATAATTCAAGAAGCTGGGCTATATGGAAACGAACATAGCATCAGTATTGGAGGAGGACTCATGAACAACCTGTGATATGCAGATGACACACCTTTGCTTGCTGAAAGTAAAGAGGACTTGAAGCACTTACCAATAAAGATCAAAGATCACAACCATCAGTATGGATTATACCTGAACACAAAGAAAACAAAAATCTTCACAACTAGACCAATAAGCAACATCATGATAAATGGAAAAAAGATTGAAGCTGTTAAGTATTTCATTTTATTTGGATCCACAATCAATGCACATGGAAGCAACGGTCAAAAAATCAAATGACAGATTGCATAGGGCAAATCTAGTGCAAAAGATTTCTTTGAAGTGTTAGAAAAGCAAAGATGTCACTTTAAGGACTAAAGTGTGCCTGATCCAAGCCACGGTGTTTTCATTCGCCTCATATGCACGTATGAGCTGGTCAATGAATAAGGAAGACTGAAGAATAATTGCGTTTGAATTATGGGATTGGCAAAGAATATTGAATATGCCATGCACGGACTGCCAGAAGAACAAACAATCTGTCTTGGTAGAAGTATGACCAGAATGCTCCTTAGAAGCAAGAACGGCAAAACTTCATGTCATATACTTTGGACATGTTATCAGGCGGGGCTAGTCCTCAGAGAAGGACATCATGATTGGTAGAGTAGAGGGCCATCTAAAAAGAGGAAGACCCTCAACAAAATGGAGTGACACAGTGGCTGCAACAATGGGCTCAAGCATAACGGTGATTGTAAGGATGGCACAGGACTGAACCATGTTTAGTTCTGTTGTATACAGGGTTGCTATGAGTCGGAGTAGACTCGATGGCACCTAACAACAACATATTTATCATATATATAAATATAAAAAAAATATATATATATAAGGATCCTCAAATATGAGGTTATTCTCTATTATCCCAGTAAGAAATTCACAAGAAAGTTTGGTTTGTCACCCAGAATATATAAACTCCTAGGTATGTAGATAAACCAAAAAACCAAACCCACTGCTGTCAAGTCGATTCCGACTTATAGCGACCCTATAGGACAGAGTAGAACTGCACCATAGAGTTTCCAAGGAGCGTCTGGAGGATTCGAACTGCCAACCTCTTGGTTAGCAGCCATAGCACTTAACTGCTACGCCACCATGGTTTCCAGTATGTAGATAAAATAACTAAATATACACATATTGTACATAATTTATTTAGTTACAGATGTTGTTAGGTTCCGTTGAGTCAGTGCCGATTCATAGCAACCTAATGTACAAGAGAACAAAACACTACCCAGTCCTGTACCATCCTCACAATTGTTGCTAGGTTGGAGCCCCTTGTATTGTAAATCACATATAATATAAAAACCAAACCAAACCCATTAGCATTGAGTTGATTTCGACTCATAGCAACCCTATAGGACAGAACAGAACTCCCTCATAGCTTTTCCAAGGAGATGCTGGTGAATTCGAAATGTCAACCTTTTGGTTAGCAGCTAATCTCTTAACCACTCACTGCACCACCAGGGCTCCACTGTGCCACTGGGACTCCATATATCAATTTAGAAACATGCCTTTTCTTTCTCATATGTCACAAAAAAATCATATTCGAATGCTTCAAAAGTATCTTTGACGTCAATATTTTAGCTATCACTAGAGCTACTTTTTGAGTCATTTAAGCACTTAAGACCCAAAAAGTTCACTTCCAGAGAATGCCATTTGTATTTTCACATAAGTTGGAAATAGAGCACTTATTGGAGATAGAGCACTTACTATATAACATGGTCACTGAATATTTTATCTAAGCACACAAGGAGCTATTTTCATAACATCAGGAGCTTTGAGTTTTTCATACATATAGGTTTCCAATTTCCACAATGTTAACACTTATTCAATTAACTATTAAAATGACCTTTAAAACTTTTGTTGAACAACATGATAAACATAGTTAATGTCACTGAATTGTACATGTAAAAAAATGTTGAAATGGCAAATGTATTACATTTATATTTACCACAATAAAAAAGACAATTAAAAAAAGCTTGTTTACAACAACCAATGTTTGAAATTATGGGCTAAGGCCCACAATAATATGTAAAACCACGTTAAAATTTTTTCCTGTCTTTTTTTTCTTTTCTTTTTTAACCAATTCCATTGGGTAATCATCCGAAACCACGTATTAATTAAAGCAGTTCTAAGCTAGAACTGAGATGTCATCTTACTGCTAAATGTGAACTGGGAGAAATGGAAACCTGTTGCTGCTAGGGTTTCTTAAGGTAGTTTGCCTGAGAGGGAGTTAACACAGGACAGCCAAAGAGAAATACAGAGAAAGAGAAGATGGTTCCTGAGTACATTGTCAGGTCCCTTGAATCAAGCTCTGCCTAAAGCCACCATTACCCCTAGTCTTTTTAGTGATGTGAACCAATGTATTTCCTTTTTGCCTTAAGTGAGTTTGATATGGAATTTGAAATTAAAGGAGTGCTATTTGATAAATGTATTTATAGGGGCTTTTGAGAAGAATTGTACTCTAACCCAAAGAAGTGATTCTAAAGGTATGAGTCTTTGAATCCTTGGAAAGGGGGACAGATTGGGAAGTGCCTTTAAATCAGTAATGTAGGTTGGCTGCTTTTTCATTCATTTGAAGGACAAGACCTAGACCTAGTGAGAACATAAGCCCCTGTCCCGACTCTAAGAATGGTCCCTAATGGCCATCAGGAAGTTGGTAGCTCTCCCAGGCTGAGCAGATAAACAAGGGGCTAGTGCAGCAATGCGGAGGTGGATGGACAGATGGCATCTACTTATACTTATTAAGGTTACTACTCACAGCCAGAAAGCTCTAGCTAGCTTAGGGATGATTAGAGTTTTCCTGATGAGTTTGTATTTGTCATACCTGAAAAGGTCACGATCCTGGTTATAGAGGAAGTGAGAATCTAAGAATGCAGCCGAAACAGCATAGAAAAAAATCACAAGAAAAGTGTTTTATGAAAAGATTCTCAGGGACCCTTGCTAGCCCATATCACATTTTGTTAGCCCACATCCACACTGTATATTGATCAAAGGCTTGACATGCTGTGGTGACAATATGATACAAATCCATCCAATAATCACTAAGATCACTACATCCCTTCCAAATGTCACAAGCCACTGTTCAAATTCCATGTGCGTGGTTGGAAAATGATGGCTCTTAATGACCTCATTGAAAAGACCCAGGCTGATGGGGAAACAGAAAATGAATAATGTTATAAATCTTATTTCTGACTAGAAGGTGTATCTTCTTGTTTTCTGTAGTTAAGAGCTCATTTCTTTAAAAACAAGACACCCAAATACCTACTATGTGCACTACAGTTTTTTATATTGAAAATAGAGCAATGAAGAAGATAAACAGACAGGGTCCCTACTCTCACTGACAATACAGTAGTACAGGACACTGACAGCACATCAGAGGGCATCTAATCCTTTGGGGATGGTGAGCATTGAAGATTTTCTTGAAGAGATGAGCTAGGGGAAATGAAAAGGTATTGAGATTAAAGCGTTGACAGAGGAATTATCAAAGCCCAGAAGAAACCAAGAAAAAAAGGTAGGTTTGAAGAACTGCAAGTATTCCACCAAGAGCAGACCAGAACATACAAGGGAAAGCAAGAGAAGTTTGGATCAAGTCGGGAAAAGCCTTTGAACTGTTTAGACACGTAGATTTTATTTTGAAGCCAATAAAAACATTTAAATAGGAAGGTAAGTCTCTCTTAAATTGGAGTTTTTACTTTTAATGCCAGAAAGGAAAGGGATACCCTAAGATTTTCAGAATTTTTCTTCTTTCGTTATGTGCATTAGGCATCATTTACAGTAGACAGAAGGTTAAAGCAAAGAACTAGACTATGAAGCAGTAAATGTGCAATAGTATTCCTGCCAATCTGTCCTGTGGGTTTCCCCTTTCCTCTGTGGCATTGTGTCTTGCAGAAGTGGGCGTAGTTCTTTCTTTCTGATCTCCAGGCCAGTTTTGAGAATCTGCAACAGGCACTGGAATCTTGAAAAATACAATGCCAACAACCAGAAAAGAAGCTGGGCAGCTTCCCAGAGGTACTGAATTTGAGCTAAAAGTAACAAATCTTCAATTTCCTATTTTAATACACTCATAGGAGAACCAACTCTGAAAGCACCTTTAGGGAAAGCCCTATTGGTAGTTATCATTGATGTTAGGATTATTCTTCCCGTTTGACAGATGAGGAAACTGTAGCCCAGAGTGACTTGCCCAGTCACAGAGCTCATTAGCAGTACATTCTGGCTTAGAAGCCAGGTCTTCTGATTCATAGTTTGTTCGTGATTCTTGGCAATGCTGAAACCAGATGATATGAAGAAAGGTTGCAAGAATAGGGCATGGTGGTCTTTAGCCTGAAGAACAGAAGACTCATTTGAAACGTTATTTTTTTCATCCATTCAATAAATGATTGGAGTATCTACCATGTGCTAGGTTCCCTGGCTAGTGATAAAGAAAACAGAAATGGCCCTTGCGAATATGACACTTGCAGTTTAGGGGGAGATGGGTACTTAACAAGGAAACAACCACATCTTGTGTTTGTCTGATCTCATTCATTAGGAAAGAATCTCTTATTCTTTCCATAGCGGGGCATGAAGTTTCTGAAGTACTGGCCTCACTAATTTCCCTACACATCCAATGAACACAGAGTAGGTACCTGGCTCAGATCTGGTCAGTCAATGAGTGACCCTGGCTTCAGCATTGGTTTAAGCCTGTCCATGTGATCATGCCCAGGAGTTTTGCAGAAGCCACTGGGAGAGACACTTGCTCTCTTTCCTCAGGGATCTTGGTCCGTAAAGTAGTATAATACTGGAAGAAATAGTGACTATTGTTATCATTCCAGGAAAGAAAAAAACTGCTTGAAAATAAATGACGCTAACACAGAAGAAGGCAGAATTTAGGAGATAAAGAGTGACAGTCCTGGAAGCTTCATGTGAACTCCTGAATCTAGATATGTCTTTCCAATTAGGACAATAGATTCCCTTTTATGGATTATTAGCTCGTGTTGGATTTCTGTTCTGATTGATCCAGAAATAATTACACAATTATAAATTGTAATAAATACTAAGAATAAAATGAACATAAGGCTATGAAAGAGAATAGTGGGAATGTAGTTCTCATGAGGTTGTAGAGAAAGGCATTCCTGGCAAAGTGGCATTTAATTTGCTACATGAAAGAGAAATGGGCTTTAGTGAAGTCAGAAGTTGTGACAAAGCCTCTTTGGGAAGGCATAGAGGAAAAGAACTGTTAAGTAGAATGAAATGTTTCTTTCCTTGGCTACATAGGGCTTTGGATGTCAACGGGTGGAAGTTATAGTAGGTCAGGTATAGGTTAAGCAAAAAGAGGGGCTTTTTAGCACTGGAGGATGCCAGTAGAAGTTGCATGGTCACAAATCAAGAGCATTTTAAATGAAAACTTAGTTACTAGATGAGGGGTGAATAGTATTCATTCATTTATTTATTTACTCCTTCAACAAACGCTTTTTCAGCTTCTGCAATGTACCAGGTGTAATAACTGGGTATAATAATAGACAATATTCAGTCCCAGACCTCAAAGACCTGACGTCTAATAGAGGATAGTGACAACTAGTATGTTAATTCCTTTACAGTTTGGTGAGTGGCAGAGTAGGTGTAAGCATAGGGCACATTGTAAGCACATAAATAGGACACCTAGCTCAGACACGAAGCACCTCTACGGTCATTTTCAATCCTGTCAAACTATGATTTTAAACATCAGGTAAAAGTTCTTTTGAAATTTGTGATTCGGATCTGTTATGGATTGAATTGTGTCTCCCCAAAGTGTGTATCAACTTGGCTAAGCCACGATTCCCAGTACGCATGGCTGTCCTCCATTTTGTGATCTGGTGTATTTACTCTATGTGTTGTAAATCTTCTATGATGTTAATGAGGCAGGATTAGAAGTAGTTATGTTAATGAGGCAGGAAACAATCCACAGATTAGGTTGTGTCTTGAATCAGCCTCTTCTGAAATACAAAAGAGAGAAGCAAGCAGAGAGGAGAGGACCACATACCACCAATTATGAAGAGCCAGGAGCAGAGTGCGTCCTTTGGACCCAGGGTCCCTGCACTGAAAAGCTCCTAGACCAGGGGAAGATTGATGTCAAGGACCTTCTCCTAGAGCTGACAGAGAAAGACTTCCCCTGGAGCTGGTGCTGTGAATTCAGACTTCTAGACTCTTAGACTGTGAGAGAATAAATTCCTATTTGTTAAAGTCATCCATTTGTAGTATTTCTGTCATAGCAGCACTAGATAAATAAGACAGGATCCAAGAACAAGCTCATGTCATAGATGTGAGAATCAATTCCCAGGGTAATGGATTTCCATTAGAACTAGGGCAAACCCTGATTTGAGGCAGAGGTTTATCCATCACAAATGACATAGATGGATGTCTTATGCTTAAAGAGATAAGGTGTCATTTTAACACAGTATGAGTCGAAATCGACTCAGTGGCAGTGGATCTGGTTTTTGTTTTACTCTTAAAACAGTATTATTAACAACAACAACAATACATCAAAAACCAAATGCATTACTGTTCAGTCGATGCCAACTCATGGTGAACCCACGTGTTTCAGAGTAGAACTGCACTCCACAGAGTTTTCAATGGCTGTAATCTTACGGAAATAGATTGCCAGGACTTTCTTCTGTGGTGCCACTGGGTGGATTCAAGCCATCAACCGTTTGGTTAGTAGCTGAGAGCAAACCATTTGCGCCACCTAGAGACTCTTAACGATAACACAATAGCTAACCTTCATTGAACATTTATTATGTGCCAAGCATTGTGCTTAATGTGTCCCAAACTTTATGTCATTAACACTTAACAATTCAGCAGTTCGGCCCAGGCCTTGGTTGTGTCCTTGAAAAAGAGAGCCATTCATTATTACAACCCTTCTTTGCTCATGGGACAGATTAAAACAAACAAACAAACATATGGCAGGGATTGATGAGGTCTGGCACATAATAAATGTAGAAGTGATTGAAGGAAAGCAAACCTCCTTAACAATCAAGACCCTATTCTACATGAAGTTGGGCCTTTGAAGAGTTGTACCTAAAAAACTAAGAGTGCCCTGAAATTAGTATTAGAGACATTGATGAGGAAAGGGGATACAAGCCAAAGAAGGCCTGGAATGAAATCCCATCTCGGCCATTTTCTAGCTAAGTGAACTTGGGAAAGTGACTTAATCTTTCTGTGCCTCAGTTCCCCCATGTTCAAAATCAAGAAAATAAGAGCACTCACTTCATAAGGTTTAATGCATGCAAAGGGTTTAGAACAATTCCTTGCATCTAGTAAACATTCAATAAGCATTATTATTATTATTTAGATTGGTCTGGGAACAAGGAAAATATGGTACAGAGGAAGAAGATGATTCAATAAATGCTTACTGAACACATACTATGGACTAGGCCAATTCTAGGGGCTGGGCATAAAGTAGTGAACAGAAAATACGGGTCCTGGATCGTAAGGGGCTTACATTCTTGAAAAAACCAAACAACACAAATAGGAAAATTTACATAATATCTTTATTATAAAGATAATATATGAATAAAGATATTCATATTAGATGACTAGTCTACTGGTTCCAAGGAAGGAGCTATTAGAAGCTAATTCCAGAATCTATACATATATGTATATTTATTTCTCTGTATGTGATACAGATACCCTGGTGGCATAGTGGTTAAATGCTACAGCTGCTAACCAAAAGGTCAGCAGTTCAAATCCACCAGGAGCTCCTTGGAAACTCTACGGGGGGCAATTCTACTCTGACCTATAGGGTTGCTATGAGTTGGAATTGCCTCACAGGCAACAGGTTTGTTTTTTGGCTTTTGGTAGGTAATACTATGCTTGTTTACCTGTTCAGTAAACAGTGTATGCATTTATATCCTTGAATTCATAACATTTTCAGGTGCTGAAATAAAAATATTTCTGGATTGGGTAGACTTATGTGACCCAAATTATAAAAAAAAAAAAAAAAAAAAAATTCTTTTTTTTTCTATGACAGTAAGTTCTATTTCCAAAACATACCCCAAATCTGTCTTCTTCTCATCATTTCCCTCCTTAACCTTGTCAAATCCACCATCATTCCTTGCCTGGATGATAGTAATAGGCCTCTACATGTTTTTTTGCTTCCACTTTTGGTCTCTCCATCTAATGTCCATTCTTTAAGCAGTAGCTAGAATAATCTTGGCGTCCCAGTGCGTGGTACAAATGGTTAACACACTCTGTTGCTAACTGCAAGTTTGGAGGTTCAAGTTCACCCAGGGGTGCCTTAGAAGAAAGGCCTATGACCTGCTTCCAAAAAATCAGCTGCTGAAAATCCTATGGAGCACCATTCTGTTCTGACATGAGGTCGCCATGAGTGGGAATCAACTTGATGGCAACTAGTTTTAGAGTAATCTTTTAAAAATATGGGTTAGATCATGTCATTCCTCTGCTTAAAGCCCTTGAATAACTTCCTATTGTGCTTTGGATAAAATCTAGCCTCCTTCCCGTGGCTTATAATGCCCATGTGTCTTGTTTCCTATCTTCCTTTCTGTCCTGTTTCTGTTTCTGTCGCTCCATGAAGGCCTCTGGACTTATTCTTCCCTCTGCCTGATCTACTCTTTCTCCATACCTGGGCATGGCTAGCTCTTTTATATCATTCAGTATTCACCTTCTCAGAGAAGACTTCCCAGTCCTCTGCATCGAGAGAAGCCCAACTTGAGAGTCTCAAATATTTGAGAATGAAGCTGCTTCATATTCTCCATGGTGCTGACTACCATCTGGTTTTCTGGATTTTGAATTTGCTTCTTGTTTATTTTGTCTTCCTTCAATGGAGTGTCAGCTTCACGAAAGCAGCAACCTTACCATCTTGTTTAAAGCTAAGCCTCCTTGCTAGGTGTTGAGCCCAAAACCTTGTGTCAAATGAGTGAATATTAGTGCTTATTAAGAAAATAAGGCAAGTATCGTGCCTTAAGAATGACCCTTTAGCAAATAAAGTAAAAATGCTACTATCATACAGTTCCTCTTAGGCAGGGATCTGTCTCTGGAAAAATAATTTGAAAAGATGTACTGGATGAACTCTAAGGTACTGGGAGTTCAAGGAGCAACAGGAAGCCTTGCAATATATTGAGATGGTTGAACTGTTTTGAAAAATGGAATAAGAGGAATTTGTGTTTTGCTTTTGGTTTTCTCAAATGTTGGTAGAGGGTAGTGGGAGCAGAGCCCCAAGTAGGGGAGAGGAGTCTGAGATACAGTCCATGGAAATGTTCCTGGCCATTGATTGGCATTTTAAGACTGGAAGATGCCCAATGTTCTATTCAGTGTAGCTTGCTACCCTCAGAATGCCTCAAGGGAGGGTACGTGAATGTGTATGCCTGTGTGAGAATCTAGGAAGAGAAGCAAATTTGTAACTGGGTACATGTTGTTTGAAACAGAGACACCATGAGTGGGAACAGGAGTCCAGAGGTGGCCATGATAACATATACTTTCCCTTCCCCCAGATTTGTAGAACTCCAGGGAAGAACTTGGAATCCTATGGAGCATAGAATGAGGAGTTTTAAATTTCAATGGATAAGGAGCACACCAGCCCCCCATGACCTCTGAGTTATGCTCAGTTTATTCTGGACTGAGTGGGCTCAATGCTACACTTCCGTTAGAATATGAATTGTATCATAACTGGTGGTGTATATACATAACTTCCTCCCAGTCACCCACATCCTCAAGGATCTTCAAGCTGATATCCTTGTCAACAGCAAGATCTCAGCTTCTCCAGTGCCCAGTACTAGAGGGGGCTAGATAAACACTTGTTTGGGGCCAGTGTCATTCCCCTATGGGCACAGGAGATATGAATCAGCCTCAAGTCACTAACAAGTTACAAGCTCCTAGGCAAAGGGCTGCACTGGTTCTGGGAATTGTGATAATGAGGCTGCTGAGGGCCTCTGGGCTGAGCCAGCTGCTAAGGACACAGGCCCTGCCCAGCTCCTACCTCGTGTGGGCTTTGACTGGAAACAAGGACATGGAAGCTCATTAGGAAGAAACGGTTTTAAAAAATAGCATCATCAACTCTAATCAGGCAGTGGCTAGGGGTCAGACCCCTCTTAACAGGAGTGTGGGCTGGGAGGGCAGAGTTGGGGCAGGCATAATAGGGCACGAAAGGGCAGCTGCAGCCAGCTGCTGTGAGTGACACTTCTGGTCAGCCTCACCCACCTCAGTGGGCACTGTGCTTGAAGGCCTAATTAGGCCGCCTATGGTGCAATCACATCCTCAGGAAACACTGCCAACCAGTAGCCCCAGCTTTATAGGAAAGTTAAGACATGCTCAGGCCAGGGCTTTGGTAGGGAAAAGCAAGGCTGGTGAGGAGTAAGTCTCAGAGAACGCCATCTCACCCACACAGGCCCAGCCTTGCCAACAGTTCTGGGCTTGTGCTTCCGGGACTTCTGATGGGAATGCTGAGAATAGATGAGGGGAAGGCCCAGACTTCCTCCCAACACAGACGCTGCTTATTGGAAGGATGTTGGCGCAAACTACACTTCTGGCTGTCCCACACTTCCCCTCAGCTCAATTAAGGCAATAATCGGTATTTCTTAATTGCTACTCTCTGCTCCATCTCCTGCCCCTCCTCTTCTCTCTTGTCCACTGCAGTAGAGTACCAGGAGACCAATCTGTCCTCTGGGACCAGCCTGGGAAGGAACGGGAAGTGGCTTGGGGAAGCTTAAAGGCCTCAACACCTGGTAGAAAAGAGCTTCGCAGAAACAGCTTTGTAGCCAGAACACTACTTGGCCACACTCAGACCTGAATCTGGTCTTCCCTCCAGCTACCAGGGTAACACATGGACCATCATTTGGGTTTATCTCTACTTGACTTTGCTTTTCCATTTCTGTTTCTACTTCCTTAAACCTGATTCTTATTCTACAGTTACGTTATTTTATTAAAGGTGCCAGTATCTGTGGTAAGCCCTCTCAGACCTTAGTGAAATGAAATTGTTGTTGTTGTTAGTGTTGCTGAGTTGGGTCCTACTCATAGTGACCCTATGTATAAGAGAACAAAACACTGCCAGTCCTGCATCATCCTCACAATTGTAGTTATGCTTGAGCCCATTGTTGCAGCCACTGTGTCAATCCATCTCATTGAGAGTCTTCCTCTTTTTTGCTGACCCTTTAGCAAGCATGATGGCCTTCTCCAGGGACTGATCCCTCCTGATAACATGACCAAAGTATGTGATGCAAAGTCTCACCATCTCTGCTTCTAAGGAGCATTCTGGTTGTACTTCTTCCAAGACAGATTTGTTCATTCTTTTGGCAGTTCAAGGCATATTCAATATTCTTTGCCAACACCATAATTCAAAGGCATCAATTCTTCTTCAGTCTTCCTTATTCATTGTCCAGGTTTCACATCCATACAAGGCAAGTGAAAACACCATGGCTTGAGTCAGGTGTACCTTAGTCCTTAAAGTGACGTTTTTGCTTTTTAACACTTTAAAGACGTCTTTTGCAGCAGATTTGCCCAAAGCAATGCATCGTTTAATTTCTTGACTACTGCTTCCATGCGCATTGATTGTAGATCCAAGTAAAATGAAATCCTTGACAACTTCAATCTGTTTTGTTTATCATGATGTTGCTTATTGGTCCAGCTATGAGGATTTCTGTTTTCTTTATGTTTAGGTGTAGTCCATACTGAAGGCTGTGGTCTTTGATCTTCATCAGTAAGTGCTTCAAATTAGCTATGATCATATCAAATAAAATTGTAATTATTTTTGTGGAAATAAAAAAAAAAAACGCTGGGTAATGTGATAGTAAGGGGCTGGTGGGTATGTGGGAGGCAACTTTAAAGAGGGTTTATTTGATGCTATCAAACTCGAAGTCAATGAAATGCTAAGGTAATTAGCTGGTATATGAGCAACTCTAGAAGCTAAAAGTTAGTTCTTGTTGAATAGCCCCAGAAGCCTGGGGTAGCCTGAGAGAGCATCTGGAGCTCTTATTTTAAAATATTCTAACTTGATTAACTTCTTGACCCTTTCTTCCTCCCTCCCTTCCTTCCTTCTTTTTTTCTCCGTTCCTTCATTCTTTCCTGTCTTCCCTCCTCCTCCTCTGTTTTCTCATTCATTTCCTTGTACATTTGAGCATTCAAGTTTCTCTGCTAGATTTTGAGAAAATGAAGCTAAATCAGACATGAACTCTCATAGGAAACTTTCTTGGAGCTACATGCTAAGAGGGGAGATCAGATATTTTCACACCTAACTATCATTTAGGGAAGGCAGTAATATTTGTCTTTAAACAGACAAAACTAAAGTACTAGGGGAATTTTTTATCCCTCCTTCTGCCCTTATCCTTGGCTTTTCCACATCACCCACTCTATCCCATGGTCAGAGACCACATTCAGGTATTCACTACACCTTTAAAGTCTGTACTTCTTGGAGGGGTTGACACTGCTAGACCATGAAATGCTTTGTCTCAAGGTGTGTACCTATTTGAGGCCCTGGAAGCCAAATATCTCTATAAATCACCTCTTGAACAGCTCTAGTTGATTCAGGTACTTAATTTATAAGTTGGCAGTGCTAGCTTGCTGCCTATGACGCTGACAGAGAGTGAGAAAATAAAAAGCCAGACCAAAATAATGCTTTCTCCTGACTAGACTTTGAAATCTATCTCTATTATGGGTAACATATTCATCTTCTTAAGCTAATCCATCAACTCTTTCTAAGGCCAATTGAGAATTTAAGTGGGCAAGAAAGTTCAGGCTTGCCGTGTCTGGGAAATCCTGCCAGGCCCCTCAAAGAACTGTTCAGGTAGTCTGGGAAGTAGTCAATGTCTCTATGCAGATATTAAACAATGAGTTAAGTGATGGGAACAAGGTTGAAAAGTAGAACAACTCTGAGATTCATTCAACTATTTAGATTATACTATTCAGTAGAAATACAGAGATGGCCATTAATATGGACCACTAAAATTTTCTTGTAGCCACATTTAAAAAGGTAAAAAGAAATAGGTGAAATTAATTTCAGTGACGCAGTTTATTTAATCTAATATATCCCAAATACTATCATTTCAACATGTATTCAATGTAAAAATATTACTGAAATAGCTTATATGTATTTTTTATACTAAGTCTAAATTTGGCATATATTTTACATTCGCAGATTAGATACATTTCAAGTGCTTAATAGACTCATGTGACTAGGAGCCACTGTATTGGCCAGCATAGGTTTGAATAGTAGTGAGAAGTTTGTTTTCAACAAACACCAGCATTAATTTTTATCTTCATTCCATATATATGCATATCACTTTCCCTTACAAAATGCAGTTTATCTACAAAACAAATCAGAAAATATCTATTTTTAATCTCCATTTTATAGATGAGGAAACTGAAGCTTAGAGAAATAAGTAATTTGTCTTACAAATGACTGTGACAGTAAGTCATAGATCTGGGACTTGAATCTTTCAGGTCTGTGCTTCCCATTGAACTAGCATTTCCCGAAGTCCTATAAGCTCCAAAATAGAAAAGTTTGGAGTCAAAGACTTTTGAGAAATGTTTTGCCCAATAGTCTAACCTTTGAAAGACACAGTGTGCATTAGCATATTGAAGGCTCTGAGATGTCCTGTAGTTAACACAAGGTTTCCCAAACAGATGATCACAGGACTCTCTTTTCAAATAATGTCTATTAACATTCCAAAGAGCTAGTGTTTCACACAATGTACTTTGGGAAATGCACTGTGCCAATTCCACTTCTTAAACATGGCTCTCAGTCACCTAAGAGGTCACTTCACAAGTAATGACAGGATTTTTGAATGTCAGCCTCAGGAATTCAAAGGAGGCACTGTCTGGCACCTCCAGTTTAGCAATAATATTGTTCCTATTTAGTCCCTTTAGCTTCAGATTAAAATCGTGGAGTGTGACCTGTAAGATTCATCTTAGGCAGCTGGAATCCATACAACACTACAGCCCAAACAACCAACTCTTTCATCATCTCACACAATAATGATTTATGTTCATAATGTTAATTGGGGCCCTTTAAGACCTTAGGATAACTTCTGAATCAACACAGAAAGATTCAGATTCATACAGTGTAGTTTTAGCATAAAGTAAATGTAATTACATCTACATCTTTTTAAAATCATGGATTCAACTATGAGAAAATAAGTGCTTAAATTTGTTCAACACTTACTATATTCAAAACATGGTTTGAAGACTTCACAGCAACTCAGTGGAGGTAGGAGATATTATTATCACCATCACCATTGTAAGATGAGGAAACTGAGGCACAACAGAGAGGTTCATTAACTTGCCAGAGTTCACACAGCTAGAAAGCAGCAGAACTGTGCTTTGAACCAAAGAGTCTGGCACTGTACCCACATGTTTGACCATTACTACTTTCTCCCAGATTGATGAATTCTCCCAGAACATCTCATTTTAGAATGCAACTGGACAAATGGAATGGGGGAGTCTAAGTGCATACATGCAGAGAGACAGAGAAAGAAAAAGACAGAACAGTGAACAGGAAAATTACAGTATACTAGAGATTGGGTGAAAAGTAGTGATGAATCCTTACGTTCATATTGTACTTTAAAACTTATGAAGAGCTTTCATATACATTATCTCACTTGAGCCTTATAATAATTTATTCAAGTTAGGTACTAGCATTGCTAACGAAGTGGCCTAGTGGGAGGGGAACTCTGGGCATCTGACGTCAATTCCCTACTCTTTCCACTACTAGACTGCTGCCACAGGAAATTAAACACAAGTTTCCTCCAGTCTTCTTTCCTTGCCTTATATCTTCTAGACACACTTTAAAATCATGGCTCTTTGTCCCAGGCTCATAGTACATACCATGGCCCCCTCCTTCAAGTTGTGAGTCCAGACGGCACCCAGGCTTCACTTCACATTTCTAAGGTCCCAATGAGACTGACCAACACTGTGTGGCAAGGAGCCAGAATTCTTATTTCCTGAGGTTGAATGGCTGCGAGGCCTCCTCTGGGTGTCTAGGCCCATTTCCCAGCACACAGCTGTGGTACAGCCTGTATGAATGTTTCAGCATTAGACTGGGAAACAGCATGAGGGAGTGTCTGGAGAATGGAAACTCTCTTCCGTATCAGTGTCGGCAAAAAGAAAAGCGAATCAAGGTCCGTAGGGGAGCCTAGATGGGAACTTGTCTGGTAGGTGTCCTAGAGAGCGCCTGACCCAGGTAACACCTGAAAACTCCAAACCCCTCTCTGTTCTCAGCTGTCCTCAGAGACCCGAGAGGACTGGCTAGGGATCAGCATAAGAAAATCATGTTGGAGGTGGGGTGGCACTAGAGGAGTGAGGGTGTTAGAGTTCCCCAACCTAACCTCATCCCTCTCCTGGAGGGTTAGATGGAGAGGTTGTTCCTTTGAGGGGACCAGGGTATCATCCTGGCAAGATCTGGGCTCCTTTTTGTTCCCCTGCTTGTTCCTACCAGATGCAATGAGAAGAGGCCTGTTTTATATTTCTGTAGAACAAATTAGTTACACCTTCTGAGTTTTCTCACACAGGCCTGCACATCAAAACAAGCCTGAAGGCTCTGGAGAATGTCCCAGTGGTCTCAGACCCTCTGGAAAAACACGCATTTAGACAGCTGC
Source organism: Loxodonta africana (assembly GCF_030014295.1). Lineage (NCBI taxonomy): Eukaryota > Metazoa > Chordata > Mammalia > Proboscidea > Elephantidae > Loxodonta > Loxodonta africana. The sequence continues at coordinate 55,803,637 of NC_087348.1, read as the reverse complement.
AGGAGATGGAACCAAGAATTCCCCTTTGAAGCCCTCTGCTAGATGGGGGGAACTTGCCAAAATTGTCCCCAAAACGAGACAGGAAAAGAATACATTGCAAAGGCAAACCTAACTCTGCGATCAAAATAGATCCATTCGCCACAAGGTAATCATGATGGTGATGTTAATAGCTGCCAGTTTTGGGTATTATTTTCCAAGCACTTTACACATTCATTCCTTCATTCATTCAGTAAAGATCACTTGATATTGTTATTATTGTTGGTAGGTGCTCTCAAGTCGATTCCTACTCATAGCGACCCTGTGCACAAAAAAGCAAAACACTGCCCAGTCCTGAACCATCCTCACAATCTTTATGTTTGAGCTCATTGTTGCAGCCACTGTGTCAGTCCGTCTCCTTGAGAGTCTTCCTCTTTTTTGCTGACCCTCTACTTTACCAAGCATGATGGCCTTCTCCAGGGACTCATCCCTCCTGATAACATGTCCAAAGTACTTGAGATGAAGTCTCACCATCCTCACTTCTAAGGAGCATTCTGGCTGTACTTCTTCAAAGACAGATTTGTTTGTTCTTCTAGCAGTCCACGGTATATTCAATATTCTTTGCCATCACCATAATTCAAATGCATTAATTCTTCAGTCTTCCTTATTCATTGTCTAACTTTCCCATGCATACGAGGCAATTCAAAACACCATGGTTGGGTCAGGTGCTCTTTAGTCCTCAACGTGACATGTTTCCTTTTAATGCTTTAAAGAGGTCTTTTATAGCAGATTTGCCCACTGCAATACATCATCTGATTTCTCAACTGCTGCTTCCATGGGCATTAACTGTGGATCCAAGTAAAATGAAATCCTCGATAACTTCAATCTTTTTTCTGTTTATCATGATGTTGCTCATGGACCAGTTGTGAGGATTTTTGCTTTCTTTAGGTTGAGGCATAATCCTTACTGAAGGTTGTTAGTCTTTGATCTGCATCAGTAGTGCTTCAAGTCCTCTTTGCTTTTAGCATTCAAGGTTGTGTCGTCTTCAGGTTGTTAATGAGTCCTCCTCCAATCCTGATGCCAAGTTTTTCTTCATACAGTCCTGCTTCTTGGATTATTTGCTCAGCATATAGATTGAACTATACGAATAAGAATGGGCATCAGGATTGAAGGAAGACTCATTAACAACCTACATTTGGCAGATGGCACAACCTTGCTTACTGAAAGTGAAGAGGACTTGAAGCACTTATTGATGAAGATCAAAGCCCACAGCCTTCAGTATGGATTACAACTCAACATAAAGAAAATAAAAATCTTTATAACCAGACCGATAAGCAACATCATGATAAACAGAGAAAAGATTGAAGTTGTCAAGGATTTTATTTTACTTGGATCCACAAAGAACAAACATGAAAGCAGCAGTCAAGAAATTAAAAGACGCATTGTATTGGGCAAATCTGCTGCAAAACGCCTCTTTAAACTGTTGAAGAGCAAAGATGTCACCTTGAAAACTAAGGTGTACCTGACCCAAGCCATGGTGTTTTCAATCATTTCATATCATGCAAAAACTAGATGATGAATAAGAAAGACCAAAGAAGAATTGACAACTTTGAATTGTGGTACTGGCAAAGAACATAGACTGTACAATGGACTGTCAAAAGAATGAATAAATCTGTCTCAGAGGAAGTAAAAACAGAATGCTTCTTAGAAGCCATCATGCTTGGTAAAGTAGAGGGTCAGCGAAAAAGAGGAAGACCCTCAATGAGATGGATTGACACAGTGGCTGCAACAATGGGCTCAGGCATACAATGATTTTAAGATGGTGCAGGACTGGGTGGTGTTTCGTTTTGTTATACATAGTGTCACTATGAGTCAGAACCAATTCAGTGGGACCTAGCAAAATGACCATAGATTAAATAAGTATGGTAAAAAGATACAACCCTGATGCACACTTTTGCTGATTTTAAACCAAGCAGTATGCCCTTGTTCTGTTCGAATGACTGCCTCTTAGTCTATGTACACGTTCTGCATGGGCACAAGTAAGTGTCCTGGAATTTCCATTTTTTCCAATGTTATCCATAATTTATTATGATCCACGGGATCAGATTCCTTTACAGTCAATAAAACACAGGTAAATATCTTTCTGATGTTCTGTGCTTTCAGCCAAGAGCCATTTAATACCAGCAGTGATCTCCCTTGTTCCACGTGCTTTTCTGAATTTGGCTTGAATTTCTGGCAGTTCCCTGTTGATGTACTGCTGCAGGCACTTTTGAATGATCTTCAGCAAAATTTTACTTGCGTGTGATATTAATGATATCATTTGATAATTTCTACATTCCATTGGATTATCATCCTTTGGATCTCTGGCAGTCAGTTGGCCAGGTAGCTGCCTTCCAAATTTCTTAGCATAGACAAGTGTTTCCATCTTTCCATTTGTCTGTTGAAACATCTCAGTTTCCTGGAGCCTTGTTTCTCACCAATGCCTTCAGTGCAGCTTGGACCTCTTCCTTCAGCACCACTGGTTCTTGCTCATATGCTACCACATAAAATGGTTGAATGTTGACCAATTCTTTTTGATACAGTGGTTCTGTGTATTCCTTCCATCCTTCCTTTGATGCTTCCTGCGTTACTCAATATTGCAACTCAAGGCTTGAATTTTTTCTTCACTTCTTTCAGTTTGAGAAATGCTGAGCATGTTCTTCACATTTGGTTTTCTAACTCCAGGTCTTTGCACATTTCTTTATAATACTTTGTCTTCTCGAGTTGCTCATTGAAATCTTCTGTTCAGCTCCTTTACTTCATCGTTTCTTCCATTTACTTTAGCTACTCGACATTCAAGAGCAAGTTTCAGTCTCTTCTTTTTTTTTTTTTAATAACTTTTATTAAGCTTCAAGTGAACGTTTACAAATCCAATCAGTCTGTCACATATAAGTTTACATACATCTCACTCCCTACTCCCACTTGCTCTCCCCCTCTTCAGTCAGCCCTTTCAGTCTCTCCTTTCTTGACAATTTTGCCGGCTTCCCTCTCTCTCTATCCTCCCATCCCCCCTCCAGACAAGAGTTGCCAACACAATCTCAAGTGTCCACCTGATATAATTAGCTCACTCTTCATCAGCGTCTCTCTCCCACCCGCTGACCAGTCCCTTTCATTTCTGATGAGTTGTCTTCGGGGATGGTTCCTGTCCTGTGTCAACTGAAGGTCTGGGGAGCATGGCCGCTGGGATTCCTCCAGTCTCAGTCAGACCATTAAGTTTGGTCTTTTTATGAGAATTTGGGGTCTGTATCCCACTGATCTCCTGCTCCCTCAGGGGTCCTCTGCTGTGCTCCCTGTGAGGGCAGTCATCGATTGTGGCCAGGCACCAACTAGTTCTTCTGGTCTCAGGATGATGTAGGTCTCTGGTTCATGTGGCCCTTTCTGTCTCTTGGGCTCTTAGTTGTCGTGTGGCCTTGGTGTTCTTCATTTTCTTTTGCTCCAGGTGGGTTGAGACCAATTGCTGCATCTTAGATGGCCGCTTGTTAGCATTTAAGACCCCAGACGCCACATTTCAAAGTGGGATGCAGAATGATTTCATAATAGAATTATTTTGCCAATTGACTTAGAAGTCCCCGCAAACCATGTTCCCCAGACTCCCGCACTTGCTCCGCTGACCTTTGAAGCATTCATTTTATCCCGGAAACTTCTTTGCTTTTGGTCCAGTCCAATTGAGCTGACCTTCCACGTATTGAGTGTTGTCTTTCCCTTCACCTAAAGCAGTTCTTATCTACTGATTAATCAATAAAAAACCCTCTCCCACCCTCCCTCCCTCCCCCCCTCGTAACCACAAAAGTATGTGTTCTTCTCAGATTTACTATTTTTCAAGATCTTATAATAGTGGTCTTATACAATATTTGTCCTTTTGCCTCTGACTAATTTCGCTCAGCATAATGCCTTCCAGGTTCCTCCATGTTATGAAATGTTTCAGAGATTCGTCACTGTTCTTTATCGATGCGTAGTATTCCATTGTGTGAATATACCACAATTTATTTACCCATTCATCCGTTGATGGACACCTTGGTTGCTTCCAACTTTTTGCTATTGTAAACAGAGCTGCAATAAACATGGGTGTGCATGTATCTGTTTGTATGAAGGCTCTTGTATCTCTAGGGTACATTCCTAGGAGTGGGATTTCTGGGTTGTATGGTAGTTCTATTTCTAACTGTTTAAGATAACGCCAGATAGATTTCCAAAGTGGTTGTACCATTTTACATTCCCACCAGCAGTGTATGAGAGTTCCAATCTCTCCTCAGTCTCTTCTGACATCCATTTTGGTCTTTTCTTTCTTTCCTGTCTTTTTAATGACCTCCTGCTTTCTTCATGGATAATGTCCTTGATGTCATCCCACAACTCACCCGGTCTTTGGTAATTAGTGTTCAACTCATCAAATCTATTCTTGAGATGGTCTCTAAATTCAGGTGGGACATACTCATGGATATATTTTAGCTCTATGGACTTGTTTTAATTTTCTTCAGCTTCAACTTGAACTTGCATATGAGCATTTGACGGTCTGTTCCACAGTCAGGCCCTGGCTTTGTTCTGACTGATGATATTGAGTATATCCCACCTGATGGGATTTGAATTCTGTGTACTCCATCTGGTGAGGTTCACATGTGTAGTCACCATTTATGTTGTTGAAAAAAAGGTATTTGCAATGGATAAGTTGTTGGTCTTGCAAAATTCTATCATCCAATCTCTGGCATTGTTTCTATCACCAAGGCTATGTTTTCCAGCTACTGATCCTTCTTCTTTGTTTCCAACTTTCCCATTCCAATCACCAGTAATTATCAATGCAACCTGATTTCATGTTTGATCCACTTTAGACTGCAGAAGTTGGTAAAAATCTTCAATTTCTTCATCTTTGGCCTTAGTGGTTGGTGCATAAATTTGAATAATAGTGGTATTAACTGGTTTTCCTTGTAGAAATATGGATATTATCCTATCACTGACAGTGTTGTACTTCAGGACAGATCTTCAAATGTTCTTTTGATGATGAACACAACACTGTTCCTCTTTAATTTGTCATTCCTGTCATAGTAGACCATCTGATTTTTCAATACAAAATAGCCAATACCAGTCTATTTCAGCTCACTAATGCCTAGGATGGAACCCTGGTAGCACAGTGGTTAAAAAGCTTGGCTATGAACCAAAAGGTCAGTAGTTGGAATCCATCAGCCACTCCTTGGAAACCCTATGCGACAGTTCTACTCTGTACTACAGGGTCACTATGAGTTAGAATTGAATTGACAGCAACAAGTTAGTGCCTGGGATGTCTATCTTCAAGTGTTCCATTTCAATTTTGACAACTTCCAATTTTCCTTGATTTCTACTTCATACATTCCACGTTCTGATCATCAATAGGTGTTTGCAGTTGTTTCTTCTCATGTTAAGTCTTAAAGAGCAGGACACTTCACACTTCACATTACCTTATTTATTATCATAATAACCCATTATGAATTAAGTATTATTTTCTCCAGATAACAAAATCAAAGGTTAGAACACTTATATTATTTAGTTTCCCTTGGCTGCTATATGTAATGGAGGTGGGACTTGAAACACAAGTTTTTTTTTTCCTGATTCCAAAGTTCATACTCTTAACTATTCATCTATTAAACTGATATTTATTAAGTGCCTGCTATGTGTCAGGCAGTTTTCTGGGCACTAGGGATGTAGGAGGGAACAGACAGGCCTTATGTTCTAGCAGAGTGAGAGAGACCACAAAAATAGTAAACTAGTGAAAATATAGTATGTCAGATGTTTACAAGTGCAGGGATAAAAATTAAGCAGGGTAAGAAGTATTGTGGAATGAAGGATATCACTGCTGAGGTCAGCTGGGTCCAGGACTTAGAACTAGTTCATTCAGGTTTGAAACTCTGCTGAGAATTTGTATTTCTAACAATTTTCCATGTCACTCTAATGCTGCTGGGTAAGGACAAATTCTGAGAAGCACCACTAGAGCAGTGGTTCTCAAAATTTATTATACATAAGAATCACCTGGGGATCTTGTTAAAATGTAGATTCTGCATCAGTATATCTCTGGTGGAAATGCAAATTCTCAGTAGGAGTTCAAATTAGAATGAACCTGTTCAAAGCCCTGGGTGGATCTTGGCTAAAAGTAAAAAATACCAGAAAGATGTTTACTTGTGTTTTATTGACTACGCAAAGGCATTCAGCTGTATAGATCATAGCAAATTATGGATAACATTGCAAAGAATGGGAATTCCAGAACACTTAATTGTGCTCATGAGGAAACCGTACATAGGCCAAGAGGCAGTCATTCGAACAGAACAAGGGGACATTGTGTGGTTTAAAATTAGGGAAGGTGTGTGTTGGGGCTGTACTGCTTCACCATACTTATTCAATTTGTATGCTGAGCAAATAATCCAAGAAGTTGGACGATATGAAGAAGAACATGGCATTAGGATTGGAGGAACACTTTTTAACAACCTGCGTTATGCAGATGACACAACCTTGCTTGCTGAAAGCAAAGAGGACTTGAAGCACTTACTAATGAAGATCATAGACTACAGCCCTCAGTACGGATTACACCTTAACATAAAGAAAACAAAAATCCTCACAACTGGACCAATAAGCAACATCATGATAAACGGAAAAAAAGACTGAAGTTGTCAAAGATTTCATTTTACTTGGATCCACAATCAACACCTATGAAAGCAGCAGTGAAGAAATCAGATGACATACAGCATTGGGCAAATCTGCTGCAAAAGACCACTTTAAAGTGTTAAAAAGCAAACATGTCATGTTGAGGACTAAGGTGCTCCTGACCCAAGCCATGGTATTTTCAACCACCTCATATGCATGGGAATGTTGGACAATGAATAAGAAGACTGAAGAATTAATGCATTTGAATGACGATGTTGGTAAAGAATATTGAATATACCGTGTAAAGAATGAATAAGTCTGTCTTGGAACATGTACAGCCAGAATGCTCCTTCGAAGCTTGGATGGTGAGATTTCGTTTCCTGTCTTCGAACACGTTATCAGGAAGAATCGGTCCTTGGAAAAGGCCATCATGCTTGCTAAAGCAGAGCGTCAGCAAAAAAGAGGAAGACCCTCAAGGAGATGGACTGACACAGTGGCTGCAACTATGGGGTCAAACATAGCAACGATATTGAGGATGATGCAGGACGAAGTAATGTTTCATTTTTTGTACATAAGTTTGCTATGAGTCAGTCAGACTTGATGATGGCATTTAACAACGACTATTTTTTTTTTTTTATAACAAGTATAGGGAGTGTTGGGGTGGGGAGAGGAGAATTTGCTATTTTGTATTGGGTAGTGAGGAATTTTTTTTAGTGAGGAACTTCATCCATCTTAAGGATATGTCTAAGTAAATACTCAAATTAAGGAGTAAGCTATCCATGTGGGGAGCGTTCCAGGCAGGAGAAATAAGTGCAAAGGACTTGAGGTGGTAATAAGTTTGGCACTGGAGAAAGAGCAAAAAAACCAGTGAGCAAAAAGACCGGTGTGACTAGAGTAAAGCAAAAATAACATTGAAGGGAATGGGGTCAGATGGTAGTGGGGGCCCAGATCAAGTGGGGACTTACAAGCCATTGTGTAGGGAGAGTACGATGAGACATCAGACAATGGTTTCAAGGAGATGAATGATCTGAGTTGACTTTTCTAAAGGGTGTGTGAGTTAATATGCATACATATATTTCCTAGCTCTGTCTGCTAAGAGGACATAGGAGCAATGACACCTCAGCAACAACAAGTATATCCAGCACCTAAATCTTGGCTTCTAAATATAATTTTACAACAAAAGAAACTAGGACTTCTTAGAGAAGCTATTTTTTCTAGGACTTGGGTCAGATAAATGCAAGATGAATGTGGAATACTTTGTGGTGCCATGCATAAAAGAAGTAAGCAAAAAAAAGGATGGGGCATGCCAAAAGTGTACAGGAGCCTATCTGAAGGCACTCCCAATAGCCAAAGCTGAGACAATTTGGACAGTAAAATAAATAATGATAGAATATGATTAAATTTGTATAATACAATAAATACAGTGACATAAACACATAATTGGAGCCCTGGTGGCTTCGTGAGCCCTGGTGGTGCAGTGATTAAGCATTTGGCTGAGCTGCTCCTTAGAAACCCTATGGGGTAATTCTACTCTATCCTACAGGGTCACTGTGAATTGGAATCGACTCTATAGCAACAAGTTGGGTTTGGTTTAAATACATAACTGAATAAACAAATAAATGGAGAAGGGACATCTCCTCCTTATAGAATAATTTAAATTAATAAATATAGAACAAATGAAGGAAATACAAAATCACCATTAGAACACCACAGTAATAAATGCTGTAGGTAACAATGGCCAATGAGTGCTAAAATTTCAGGGTGGAAGTTTGAAGAGCATAGTTTCAAAGTCTCTTCTCCAAGATACTGACCAATTACAATGAAAAAAAAAATGGCAACTTTTAAAGTATAGAAACACAGCAAACACCACTTGATCAAGTGATCAAGGTAACATCACCAATAATAATACACATCAACATCATGGACCCTGTATATGGTGCACCAGGAAGAACACAACATCACTTCTGTGGTGTACTTGCTAGAAGTGCATAACTTCAATCTAATCACAAAAAAACATCAAACAAACTCAAACTGGAAGACATTCTACAAAATAACTGCCTAGTACTCATCAAAAGATCATTAAAGACAAGGAAAGAAACTGTCACGGATCACAGGTAACAAAAGAGGTGTAACAACAAATAACAATATGGGATCTGGATTGGATCCAGGAACAGAAAAAGGATGTTAAAGGGAAAAATGGTGAAATTTGCATAAAAACCTTAGTTTATCAAAGAATGTTGTACCTAGGTTAATTTCCTGTTTTTCATCATTGCACTTATACTTATGTAAGCTGTTAACATTAGGAGAAGATGGGTAAAGGGTATGGGCGAAGTTTTTGTACTCTTACAGTAAGTTTTCTGTATGTCAGAAATTATCTCATAATAAAAAGTAAAAAACAAAAACAATCAGATTAAAAAAAAATCTTTAAACTAAAGCTTACCATATTGAGAATACACTGTATGCTGTATTGAGAATACATTGCACGGGCTGTAAAGACAGAAGTCAGGCTAGTTAAGAGGCTATAGTTGAAATAATCCAGGTGAGATTGATGGTGGCTTGGACTAGGGTTTAGTAGGGAAAGAAGTGAGAAATGGTTGGATTCAGGAATTTTTTTGTTAGTAGAGTTGACAGTATTTGCTGGTGGAAAGATTGCAGGAAGAAAAAAAAAAAGGATGATTTTAAGGTGTTTGGCCCAAACAAATATGATTCAAGCAGACCCATTGCTGTTGAGTCGATTCTGACTCATAGCGACCCCACAGGACAGGGAGGAACTGCCGCATAGGGTTTCTAAGGCTGTAATTCTTTACTGAAGCAGAATCGCCATATTTTTCTCCCAAGGAGCAGCTGGTGGGTTCAAACCACTGAACTTCAGGTTAACAGATGAGTCCTTTAGCCTTTGTGCCACCAGGATACCTTTTCTAACAGAAAATATTTTTAAAATAATTTATATTATTTGAATTATTCCTCACAAGGATAGTATACCAAAGTCTTATAATCAGCTGTTTTAATAGTAATAATGAAAACATGATATTTGCCAAATATTTACACTAGGCCATGAGAAATGTGGAAACCCTGGTGAATATTTCATTTCATTCTTGCCTGTGTGATAGGTGCTGCCTTAGTTATCCAGTGCTCTGTGAGAGAAATACCACAAGTGGGTGGCTTTAACAAACAGAAATTTATTCTCTCACAATCTAAGAGGCGAGAAGTCTGAATTCAGGGTGCCAGCTCCAGGGAAAGGCTTTCTCTCTCTGTCAGCTCTGGGGGAAGGTCCTCGTCATCAACCTTCCTCTGGTCTACGAGCTTCTCAGTCCAGGAACCCCAGGTCCAAAGGACACACTCCCCTCCTGGCTCTTCTTTCTTGGTGGTAACGAGGTCCCTGTCCTCTCTGTTCACTTCTCTCTTTTATATCTCAAGAGAATGACTCAAGACACAACCCAATCCTATAGATTGTGTCCTACCTTATTAACATAACTGCTTCTGATGCTGCCTCATTAAATTAACATCATAGAGGTTAGGATTTACAACGCATCAGATCACACATTAAAGGATAACCACACAATACTGGGATTCATAGCCTAGCCAACTTGACACACATTTTGGAGGGACACAATTCAATCCATAACAGGTACTATCATTGTTGTGTTGTTGTTAGGTACAGTCGAGTGGGCTCTGACTCATAGCAACCCTGTGAACAACAGAATGAAACATTTTCTTGTTCTGCACCATCCTCACAATTGTTATGCTTGAGCCCATTGTTGGAGTCACTGTTATCAGTCCATTTCATTGAGGGTCTTCCTCTTTTTCACTGACTTTTCCAAACACGATGACCTTCTGCAAGAACTGGGTCCTCTTGAAAACATATCCAGAGTAATGAGACAAAATCTCGCCACCTTTGCTTCTAAAAAGCATTCTGGCTGTCCTTCCTCCGTGATAGATTTGTTCATTCTTCTGGTAGTCTATGATATATTAAATATTCCTTGCCAACATCACAATTCAAAGGCATCGATTTGTTTTTTGGTCTTCCTTATTCATTGTCCAGTTTTCCCATACGTATGAGGCAATTGAAAACACCATAGCTTGGGTCAGGTGCACCTTACTCTTTAAGGTGACGTCTTTGTTTTTTAACACTTTAAAGAGGTCTCTTGCAGCAGATTTGCCCAATGCAACACATCACTTAATTTCTTCACTGCTGATCCCACAGGTGTTGATTTCCAATCCAAGTAAAATGAAATACTTGACAACTTTGATCTTTTCTTCATTTATCATGATGGTGCTTATTAGTCCAGCTGTGAGGATTTTTGTTTTATGTTCAACTGTAAGCCATACTGAAGGCCATAGTCTTTGATCTTCATCAGTACGTGCTTCAAGTCCTCTTCACTTTCAGCAAGCAAAGTTGTGTGTCATCTGCATATGGCAGGTTGTTAATGAGTCTTCCTCTAATCCTGATGCCGGGTTTCTCTTGATATAGTCCAGCTTCTTGGATTATTTGCTCATCATAGAGATTGAATAAGTATTGTAAAAGGATACAACACTGATACACACCTTTTCTAATTTTAAACCATGCAGTATCCCCTTGTTCTGTCTGAAGACTGCCTCTTTATCTATGTACAGGTTCCTCATGAGCACAACTAAGTTTTCTGGAATTTTCATTCTTCACGATGTTATCAATAATTTGTTATGATCCACACGGTCAAATGACTTTGCATAGTCAATAAAACACAGGTAAACATCTTTCTGGTATTCTCTGCTTTCAGCCAGGATCCATCTAATATCAACAATGATATCCTTTGTCCCATGTCCTCTTTTGAACCTGGCTTGAATTTCTGGAAGTTCCCTCTTGATATACTGCTGCAACATTTTTTGAATTATCTTTAGCAAATTTTTCCTTGTGTGTGATGCTAATGATTTTGTTCAATAATTTCTGCATTCTGTTGGGTCATCTTTCTTTGATGGATGGATCTTTGCAGTTGGTTGGCCAGGTAGCTGTCTTCCAAATTTCTTGGCATAGACGAGTGAGCACTTCCAGCACTGCATCTGTTTGTTGAAGCATCTCAATTGGTATTCCATGAATTCCTGGAGCCTTGTTTTTCATCAAAGTTTTCAGTACATCTTGGACTTCCTCCCTCCATACCATTGGTTCTTAATCATATGCCACCTCCTGAAAAAGTTCTTTTTGACTCTGAGTATTCCTTTCATCTTTTTTTCATGCTTCCTATGTCTTTCAGCTTTTTGCCCATAGTAACCTTCAATATTGTACCTTGAGGCTTGAATTTTTTTTGTTTTTTCAGCTTGAAAAATGCTAACTCCAGGTCTTTGCGTACATTGTAATACTTAACTTTGTCTACTCAAGCTACCCTTTGAAATCTTCCCACTCCTCTATCAGTTTGTTGTACTGTAGTGGCTTGCATGTTGCTGTGATGTTGGAAGCTATGCCAGCAGGTTTTCTAATACCAGCAGGGTCACTCATGGTGGAAAGATTTTAGTGGAGCTTCCAGACTAAGACAGAATACGAAGAATGATCTGGCGATCTACTTCCAAAAAATTGGACTGTGAAAACCTTATAAATAACAGCAGAATATTGTCTGAGATAGTGCCAGAAAATGAGCCCCTCACATTGGAAGGCACTCAAAATATGACTGGGGAAGAACTGCTTCCTCAAATAGAGTCCACCTTAATGATGTGGATGAAGTAAAACTTTCAGGACCTTTGTTTGCTGATGCTGTACAATGCAAAATGAGAATAAATACCTGTAGACATCCACTGATAATGAGAATGTGGAACGCAAGAAATATGAATCTAGGAAAATTGGAAGTTGTCAAAAATGAAATGGAATGCATAAACATTGATATACTATGCATTAGTGAGCTGAAAAGCACTGCTATTGGCCATGTTGAATTGGACAATCATGGTCTACTATGCCGGGAATGACAAATTGTAGAGGAATGAAGTCGCATTCATTGTCAAAAAGAATATTTCAAGATCTATCCTGAAGTTTTTTTTATCCTGAAGTACAATACTATCAGGGATAGGATAATATCCATAGGCCTACAAAGAAGACCAGTTAATATGACCATTATTCAAATTTATGCACCAACCAGTAATGCCAAAGATGAAGAAATAAGCATTTTTTACCAACTTGTGCAGTCTGAAATTGATCAAACAAGCAATCAAGATGCATTGATGATTATTCGTAATTGGAATACGAAAGCTGGAAACAAAGAAGAAGGATCAGTAGTTATAAAACATGGCCTTGGTGATAGAAAAAATGTCAGAGATTACATGATAGAATTTTGGAAGACCAACAACCACTTATTCAAAATACCTTTTTTCAACAACATAAACAGCAACTATAGACGTGGACCTCACCAGATGGAATACACAGGATTAAAATCCACTATACCTGTGGAAAGAGACAATGAAAAACTCAATATCATCAGTCAGAACAAGGCCAGGGGCTGACTGCAGAATAGGCCATCAATTGCCTATATTGCAAGTTCAAGTTGAAGCTGAAGAAAAAACAGGTCTAAGAGAACAAAGTACAGACTTGAGCATATTTCACCTGAATTTAGAGGCCATTTCAAGAATAGATTTGACATGTTGAAAGCTAATGACTGAAGACCAGAAGTGTTATGGGATGACATCAAGGACATCATACATGAAGAAAGCATAAAGCAACAGGTCATTAAAAAGACAGGAAAGAAGAAAAAAGGACCAAAATGGATGACAGAAGAGGCTCGGAAAGTTGCTCTTGAACATACAGTAGCTAAAGCAAATGGAAGAAATGATGAAGTAAAGGAGCTAAACAGAAAATTTCAAAGAGTACTCCTATTTAATATGTGAAAGATCTGAAACTCAGGGAGGTTAAATACTTTTCCCTGTGTCACCTGGTTAGTAAGTAATGGAGTCGGGATTTAGCCACCTAGAGCCTGATTATGGTGCCCACACACTTAACCACTGCACTATCTGGACTAGTTTTACAGTTGAGGAAACTGAGTTTTAGAAGGCTGAATAATCTGCCATGACTCATGCAATCCAATCATGGCAAAGCCAGAATTTAATCTTAGTTCTGATTTCAAAGTCCAAACTCTTCACCCTCATGCTCTGCTGTTAGATCATTGATGTTTGAATGCAGCTGGTGTCAGATACTGTGTTCTGTGGCATAGACTCCAAAGGACTGGCTGAGGGTTGTTGATGTTAGCTGCCTTTGAATTAGCTTCTAAAATACTGTCTGATTCTTCGCTAGGCCTTTCTTCTTAGTCTGTCTTAGTCTAGACATTCCACTTAAACCTGTTCAGCATCATAGCAACATGCATGCCTCCACTGACAGATGAGTGGTGGCTTCTTATGAGGTGTACTGGCTGGGAATTAAACCTGAATTTCTCACATGGAAGGCAAGAAGTCTTCCACTGAACCACAACTGACCAAAACCCACCCCATCCCCCCACCCCCCAGACTGTTGTTACTCAGAGTAAATCTTCCGACTATGGATACCACCTCCAGGCCAGACACTCAGTGGCTTCCTTGCCCCTGGTTCATATGCTGGCCAGGATTCTTCCATGCCCTGAGCATTGAGAAGGAGACTTCAGTTCTAGGACCAGGGCATCCTAGAATGGAACCACGTGTGCTCAGGAAATCTGCTATGCCCTGATCAGCCTCTCTGAAAGCTGCCAATTGGAAAGCATAGATATATCATGTACTTATTTCAATGGGCCACAATGCCCCTGCTTTACTTTTTCACTGTGTAAAAGGCCTCCACCCACCCACTCCTGCCCTCACAGCACGGAGGAGTGTTCTTAGTTTCTGAAAAGCTGAAATCAAGTCTTCTCACAAGAAGAGAATACGCCAAAATAAATGACCTTAAGAACCTCTGAGTAGTAAGAGGAGGGGCGATTATTTTTTCTTTTAGTTTATATGTTTTCCTGTCTTTTCCAGTTTTGTTTTGTTTTTTTACAATGATCATTCATCATTTGATATATATATTTTTAAATGTTTGGACTCTGAAGTCAGACTCTAGGTTTGAGCATCATTTACTAGCTATGTCATCATGAGCAAGTTAACTATTCGAGTAATTGTTTCTTTACCCGTCAAAAGGATTTAATATGAGATGCTACTTCATGGAGTTTTTACAAGGACTAAATGAGAAAATATACGCAAATAATTAGAGATAACTTCTAGCTATATTATGATTAACTTCTCCATTATACTGGATTTTTTTCCTCCACCCTATCCCCTGTCCCTTGCCCCCATCAGGGGGTTCATCTCATCGTGTTGGCAAACAAAAGAACTGCTGGGAAAACAGGGTGCCCCTTCAATGGATGGTCTGGGTGAGTGCTGGTGGGAGGGAGATTTCTCCAGAAAAAAACAAGTCATTTCACTATTATGGTTCTTAGCAAGGCAGTCAAACCAAGGCTGGTGTTTTTCGTTATTCCCATTCTCCAGGAAGCACATCCTCAGTGTCTCCAGTAAATCGGACTTTCAAAGGTAAATGTAAATTCTAGTGTTAATTTATTTAAAGTAAATTATTCAGAGAATCATATGTCAGCAAACCTCATTTTGTGGCACTATATTAATGTCTTCCTTAAATACAGCTCTCCTTTTCTAAAAGCTGTTTTATGGGTCCAGGAAATCTGTCTATTACAAAGAAGTGCTTATTGTAAAGGATGTTTTAGTCCTCGGGTTCAATTAGGGAGAGAGCCAAGGTCAATGGGAGCCCTATGTGTGAAACAGCATTAATAGCCAAGATGTAGTAGGGAAGTAAGAAGCCCGCTAAATCACATGGTTTTTTACTGGGCAGGAACGGATGTGAAGAAAGATAAATGAAAGGCTTTATTCAAATTTCACCTGCCTTCAGGGAGCCTGGAGGCAGCGTCTGACCAATCTGTTGTAGTGGACAGAAGGCGGGTTTGGAGTGGAAGTTTCCGGGTCCGAGTGTTTTCCCTGGAAATCCTGGTGGTGTAGTGGTTAAGAGCTATGGCTGCTAACCAAAAGGTTGGCAGTTCGAATCCACCAGGCTCTGCTTGGAAACCTTATGGAGCAGTTCTACTCTGTCCTTTTAGGGTCGCTATTTTTTTTATGAGTCGGAATCGACTCCACGGCAAATACCAATACCGAAGTGTCTTCCCTGACACAGTTAATCTCTCTGTGCCTGAACTTGCCTCTCTCTAGAGTGTCTGGTTGTTGTTGATATCAACTAAAACAGTCGTGAAAGTCTTTGAACAATTCTATCTTTTGAGGCGCTTCTGGGTGAACTCAAACTCCAGACTTTTGGTTAGCAGCCAGCACCTTAACGAACTGTATACCCAGGGACTCCTAAAAAATTGGGAGAGGCACAGAAATGTAAAGCATTATATTTATGGTTATTAATTACTATTTTGGAAACCCTGATGGTGTAGTGGTTAACTGCTATGGCTGCTAACCAAGAGGTCGGCAGTTCGAATCCACCAGGCGCTCCTTGGAAACTCTACGGTGCAGTTCTACTCTGTCCTATAGGGTCGCTAGGAGTCGGAATCAACTTGACAGCAGTGGGAATTGCTATTTTGAATATTAACAAACCTCGGGTACAGAGGATTGAATTATTCCTCAATTCTTGACATAGTATCATCGCGGGAATGTGCAAATCCCTTTCTCTTGTTTGTTTATTCTCTTTGACCCTCATTCTTCACTCCTATTCCCTGTAGCCACCACCCCCAACTACTCTAAAGTATTGAACATGTGCTTAAAGCACGCACACGTAAGTGTTGTATATACATGCATGTGTAATTTATATAAATTATATGGGGACATCGGTGGTTCAGTGGCAGAATTCTCACCTCTGTGCAGGAGACTGGGTTTGATGCCTAGCTAGTACACCTCATATGTAGGCACCGCAAGTCTGTTAGTGGTGGTTTGCCTGTTGTTATGATGCTGAGTAAGTTTCAGTGGAGCTTCCAAACTAAGAGGGACTAGGAAGAAAGGCCTGACAATCAACTTCCCCAAATCAGTCAAGGAAAATTCTACGTATCCTAACAGTTCAATGCATAACCAATCATGAGGACAGTGCGAGACTAGGCAGCATTTTGTTCAGTTGTGCATGGGGTTGCCATGAGTTGGAGGCTGACTCCATGGCATCTAACAACAACAACATTGTTTTGTAGATCTCATTCTGTTTCTTACTTTTATCACCCATCTCTATGTTTTCAGGAATCATCTATGCTGCTACCGGTACATCTAGTTCATTGCTCAAAATTGTCACACATTACTGCAGGGTATGCATTAACTCTCTGAGTGAAGGACCCTCACACTGCCTCCAACTCCCTGCTGCAGCAAATAACAGCAATTACTAGTCTTGTGCATAGTCCCTTATGGGCACCTTTGAGAGTTTATTTGGACAGTTTGCCCATAAGCAAAATTGGACAAAGGACATAAACAGACAATTTCTAGAAAAACCCCAAAATAGTAACAATCATTTGAAGTTTTGTTCAAATGTATTAGTAATCACAAAAATATGGATTAAAATAAGCCAGCTGTCACTTTATACATTTCAGGTGGACGATTAGAAAGTTGGATAGTATCAATTGTTGGCTGGAAATTTCTATATAGGGCCTTTGTCCACCGCTGGTGGGGACCTGTGTGGTGTGGCAATGGATACAGTGGCTCTGGAGAATTATCCAGATGTATTTAGCCAAATTTGCATATGCATAGTTTCTGGTAGTTAGACATTATTTTTATTATTGCTTTACTTGCTAAAAATATTTATTAAACATTTTTCTCATTAAAAATAATTATTAGACTTCTGGCCAGCATGGCGTCATAGACAGAAGCACCATGCCCTCCCTCTACAGCAAAGACCCGAAAAACTAAGTAAAACAGAGACGAATGTCATTCCTGGAACCTGAAGTGTCAAATGAAGAGATAAAGAACTCAGCCAAGGACCGAATGGAATAAGAAATTGACAGAGGACAGACAGCGAGGAGATACCTGCTGAAGGCCCTATCTTAAGGCAGCACGGATCCGCCATCTTGGGCTCCTGTCCGGATCGGCAGACAGGGAGCACGGGAAAGCAGCTTTGTGGCGCTCCCAGCAGGAGACAGAGCACCCTGTAACCAGTGATACACTCTTTCCCACCCCCACCCCCCCGTTCTCTCCCCCTGCTCAACCTCTGAGCTTGCTGGGAAGTGCTGCATCCATGCAGCTTGGATTCACCCCACTCACGTTGGAGATTGGTGGACAGTGAGTACTGGAAAGCAGCTTCCTGAAGTTCCCAACAGAAGACAGAGCACCCAGTAAGGAGCGATATATGGTTTCTTATTGTCCCCGTTCTTCCTCCCCCTTCGGCCTCCTCTGCTTCCTGCCAGTGGCAGTCTCTTGGCCAGGAGGCAATTGCTGTGGCCTCAGGCTGCTTGGATTCACCCTGCTCAGGCCAGGCTCCTGAGCCGGTGTTGGTTCTTTCTGTCTCCTTTGGTTTCTTCTATGCCTCCTACCACCTCCCTCTCCATTATCTCGAACACTTGGCTCTGTGTGCTTTTTTCTTCTTGAAAGGCCGTCAAGCCACGCTTGACTGGGGAACTACTCCCTTGTCCGTGGCACCGCACTGATGGAGCCCCTGGGGCTATTTTTTTTTGCCTTGTTTTTCTTTTCTTTTTCTTTTCTTTTCCTGTTTGTTTTCTTTTTCTTCTCGCAGCTTGGGAGCCCATTCTAGCTGGGCTGCACTGCACGGCTTAGGAGCCACTCCCCCAATTTGCACAGCTGCGTAGGTGGGATCCCTGGGAGCATTTCTTTTTTTTTTCTTTTCTCTCTTTTTGTCCCTTTCTGTCTTTCCTCATTTCTCAGTTCTAGTCTCTCTGTACTTATCTTCTTGTCCTGTCTCCTGAATACCTGGTGCTGTGTGACATCTATACCCCGTCTAGCTAGGCTATACAGTGCAGCCTGGGAGCAACTTCCTCAGTCTTAGCAGCCCCACTGTTGGGACTCCGGAACTCCGGAACTCCTGGGGGCTTTTCTCTTTTTCTTTTCCAAATTTTTATCTAGTTATTTTTTTCCTTTATATTTCCCTTTTTCTTTTTTTGCTTTTCTCCATTTCTTGGTTTCTTTTCTCTCCAGTCCAACAGCAAGCTCCCTTCCTACTCTTTTTTTAAATTTCTTTCTTTGCTTGTTTGATTTTAGCTGCTGTTTCTCCCTCCTCTCTCTTTTCTTTCCCATACCCCTATTAGCTCCCCACATCACAACCTACCCCTTCTTTCCTGCCCACCTGCACCATGCACTGAACATCACACCCCCAAGCAGCATAGGCACAGTCTACTGGAACCTGCCCAGCACTGATTCCTGTCCTGCCCTGTTGGCCACAGTATGTACCACAAACAACCCATCTCAGCCCCTCCCCTTTAGCCCGACCTGCCCTGCTGCACCATAGCTGATTGACTGACCCTGCCCATTGGACAAGGAGGCGAAAAGTATTGTGACTATGGATGAGCAAACAACAAAGAACACGCATAACCAAATAAATAAAAAGCAGGATGAAACAAACAAATCTACAATCAAAAAATGAAGAAAATAACTACTGAATGTCCCTAAAACACCAGACAATATTAAAACATACCAAAAAAAAAGGACAGAATGCTTCCAGTAGGCGGCCAAAATAAAACACCAGATGACTTTTAGTAGAAGAAAAGGCACTAGAACTACCTGACAGGGAATTCAAATCTCTAATATTCAGAGGAATCCGAGAGTTGAAGCAAAAAACAGACAAAAATGAAGAAAAAAATAGACAAATTTATGGAAAAGGCAGATAAATTTATGGAAAAGGCAGATGAATTCATGGAAAATACAGACAAAAAAAAAAAAAGGAACAATTCAGAAAAGTAATACTGGAACAAAATGCCAAAATAAACTCACCACTAGAAATCATACAAAAACAACAATTAGAAATCCAAAAGGTAAACAAGATTTCAGAAATGGACAGTGTCATAGAAGGGCTGTGGAGCAGGTTTGAAACAATGGAAAACTGAATCAGAGAAATTGAAGACAAACACTTGAATACAACTCTGTTTGAGGAAAAGTCAGAAAAAAGAACAAAGAAAAATGAAGAAACCCTGAGAATTATGTGGGATACAATCAAAAGCAAAAATTTACAAGTGATCAGAGTTCCAGAACAGGGAGAGAAAATGGAAAACAGAGAGATCATTGAAGAATTGCTGACAGAAAACTTCTCTAATAACATGAATGATGAAAAGCTGACCATCCAAGAAGCTCAACAAACCCCATATAGGATAGATCCCAAAAGAAAAACACCAAGGCATATCATAATCACACTCACTAAAACCAAAGACAAAGAAAAAATCCTGCAAGCTGCTAGAGAAAAACAAAAAGTCACATACAGAGGAGAAATAAGACTAAGCTCTGATTATTCAGCAGAAACCATGTAGGCAAGAAGGCAATGGGATGACATATAAAACCTTGAAAGAAAAAAATTGCCAACCAAGAATAATATATCCTGCAAAACTTTCATTCAAATATGATGGTGAAATTAGGACAGCTCCAGATAAACAGAAATTAAGGGAATATGTAAAAACCAAGCCAAATTTACAAGAATTATTAAAGGGAGTCCTTTGGTCTGCAAACAAACATCAGACCACAGCCTGAATCTAAGAGGTGAGATTGTACCAGCCAGATACCAACCTAGGAAATGAACTCTCAAGAACTATCCAAAACCAAAAGAATTGCAACAGGGAACCAGAGAGGTTAATCTGTAAGTGACAACAATGTCAGAATAATAAAAGAATAAACGGTATAGGTATAGAACTTTCTAATGGAGAGGAAGGCAAGGCAATACTAAGTAATAGTAGACTGGTTCAAACCTAGGAAGATAAGGGTAAATTTCAAGGTAACCACAAAGAAATTTAACAAACCTACTTATCAAAATAAAGAAGAAAAACATAAAGTCTCAATAAAAACAAAATCTACAAAAAACGAAAGAAATGAAAAAAAAATCCACGAACAAAAGGAACTCAGCACAGAAGAGTAAGAGGAACAAAGAAAATGTTAGCACCACATACTTCAGAGTAATTGTTCATTTAGTCTCATAAAGATAATTTAAAAATAATAATTATTAAACACCTACTAACCTGGTTCTCCAATCCTGACGTCATATTCTTTTTCGTATAGTCCAGCTTCTCAGATTATTTGCTCAACATATAGATTGAATAATTATGGTGACAGTATTCAACCCTGATGTACATCTTTTCCTATTATATCCCCTTGTTCTGTTTGAAGGACTGCCTCTTGGTCTATGTACAGGTTCCTTATGAACACAAGTGTCTGGAACTCCTATTCTTTGCAATGTTATCCATAATTTGTTATGATCGACACAGTTGAATGACTTTACATAGTAAATAAAACACAGGTAAACATCTTTCTGGTATTCTTTGCTTTCAGCCAAGATCCATCTAATATCCTGTTAAAACGTGTTGCCGTCAAGTTGATTCCAACTCATAGTGACCTTGTATGACAGAGAAGAACTGTCCCATAAGGTTTCCAAGGAGCAGCTGGTGGATTCAAACTGTCAGCCTTTTAGTTAGCAGCCAAGCTCTTAACCACTGCACCAACAGGGCTCCCCTCTGACATCTCCATCGATATTTCTCATTTCATGTCCTCTTCAGAATCTGGCTTGAATTTCTGTCTGTCACCTGTCAGTGTATGTCTGTAAAAAAAAAAAAAAAAAAATGTCTGTAACCGTTTTTAAATCATCTTCAGCAAAATTTTGCTTCCATGTGATATTAATGATATTGTTGGATAATTTCTGCATTCTGTTGGATCATCTTTCTTTGTAAAGGGCATTAATGTGGATTTTTCTCATTTGGTTGGCCAGGTAACTGTCTTCCAAGTGCTTCCAGTGTCGCATCTGTTTGTTGAAGCATTTAAATTTATATTCTGTCAATTTCTGGAACCCTGTTTTATGCCAATGCCTTCAGTGCATCTTGGGCTTCTTCCTTCAATACTATCGCTTCTTTATCATATGCTGCCTCCTGAAATAGTTGAACCCAACCAATTCTTTTTGGTACAGTGACTCTGTGTATTCCTTCCATCTTCTTTTGATGCCTCCTATGTCATTCAGTATTTTGCCCACCGACTCCTTCGCTATTGCAACTCAAGGCTTGAATTTTTTCTTTAGTTCTTTCAGCTTGAGAAATGCTGACCGTATTCTTCCCTTTTGGTTCTCTACCTCCAGGTCTTTGCACATGTCATTGTAATATTTCACTTGGTTTTCTTAAGCCTCCCTGACATCTTCTGTTCTTCTCTTTTACTTCATCATTTCTTTCATTTGCGTCAGATACTCTATGCTGAAGAGCAAGTTTCAGCATCTCTTCTGACATCCATTTTGGTCTTTTCTTTCTTTTCTGTCTTTTTAATGACATTTTGCTTTCTTTATGTATGATGTCCTTGATGACATTTCACAACTCTTCTGGTCTTTGGTCATTAGAGTTCAGTGCATCAAATCTATTCTTGAGATGGTCTCAAAATTCAGGTGCAGTATATTCAAGTTCATACTCTGGCTTTTGTGGACTTGTTTTAATTTTCTTCAGCTCCAACTTGAACTTGCATATGAGCAATTGGTGGTTTGTTCCACAGTTGGCCCCTGGCCTTCTTCCAACTGATGATACTGAGCTTCTCCATCGTCCCTTTCCACAAATGTAGCCAAACTGATTCCTGTGTATTCCATCTGGCAAGGTCCACAGTATAAAAAAAAAAAAATAGTCATCATTTATGTTGTTGAAAAAAGGTATTTCTGATGAATGAATCTTTCGTCTTGCAGAATTCTACCATGTGATCTCCAGCATAGTTTCTATCACTAAGGCCATATTTTCCAATGATTGATCCTTCTTTGTTCCCAGCTTTCACATTCCAATCATCACTAATTATTGATGCATCTTGATTGCATGCTTAATCCATTTCAGATTGCATAAGTTGGTAAAAATCTTCAATTTATTCATCTTTGGCATTAGTGGTTGGTGTATAAATTTGAATATTAGTCAGTAGTAACTGGTCTTTTTTTTGTAACCATACAGATATTATCCTATCACTGACAGCATTGTACCTCAGGATAGAACTCGAAATGTTCTTTTTGACAATGAATGTGACATTCCTCTTCAATTTGTCATTCTAGCCATAGTAGAGCTTAGGATTGTTGGATTTCAGCTCACTTATGCCTACGGTATTGATCTTCAAGCAGTCTATTTCATATTTGGTGACTCCCAATTTTACTTGATTCATGCTTCATACATTCCACCTTTCCATTACTAATGAATGTTTGCAGCAGTTTCACCTCATTTTGAGTTGTGCCACTTCAGCAAATGAAGGTCTCAAAAGGTTTACTCCATCTACATCATTAAGGCTGACTCAACTTTGAGGAGGCAACCCTCCCCCAGTTGTATTTTGAGTGCATCCAAAACCAAGGAGCTCATTTTCGAATACTATATCAATGTTTTTCTGCTATTCGTAAGGTTTTTATTAGCTAATTTTTTTCCTGGAAGTAGATTGCCAGGCGATTCTTTCTAGTCTGTCTTAGTCTGGAAGCTCCACTGAATATGTGAAAAAGAATGTGGCATCAGGATTGGAGGAAGACTCATTAACAACCTGCAATATACAGATGACACAACCTTTCTTGCTGAAAGGGAAGAGGACTTGAAGCACTTACTGATGAAAATCAAAGACTACAGTCTTCAGTATAGATTACACCTCAACGGAAAGAAAATAAAAATCTGCACTAGACCAATAAGCAATATCTTGAAAAACTATGAAAATATTGAAGTAGTCTATGATTTCACTTTACTCGGACCCATAATCAACACCCATGGAAGCAGCAGTCAAGAAATCAAACATATCTTATTTGGCACATCTGATGCAAAAGACCCCTTTCAAGTATTCAAGTCATGGTCTTTTCAATTGCTTCATATGCATGCAAAAGCTGGACAATGAAAAAGAAAGACCAAAGAATTGTTGCATTTAAGTTATGGTGTTGGTAAAGAATATTGAATATGCCATGGACTCCTAGAAGAACGAACAAATCTGTCTTGGAGAGAGTACAGCCAAAGGGCTACTTAGAAACAAGAATGGCAAGACTTTGTCTCACTTACTTAGACATGTTATCTGGAGGAAGCAATCCCTGGAGAAGGACATTATGCCTGGTATAGTAGAGGGTCAGTAAAAAGAAGGAAGACCTTCAATGAGATGGATTGGCACAGTATCTGCAACAATGGGCTCAAACATACCTACTGTTGTGAGGATAGTGCAGGAGCAGGCAACATTTCATTGTTATACATGGGGTCACTATGAGTCGGAATTGACTTGATGGCCCCTAACAACAACAATCTAGCTCTAGGTACTAGAGCTACAACAGTGAACAGCTGGCGCATGTCCCTTGTTCTCACTGCACTTATAATATCGCTGGAAATGCTTGAGATTTTCTCTACCACCAGGACCTCACAGGGTGTCTGGTTCACTGTAAGTGCTCAGGAAATGTCTGCTGGTAAATGAAGGAGGAGTTGAAAATTAATTACACCTCTGCTTTCCAATCCTACTGTAAGTGGATCAACTATCAGCCCCTACAACAATCCCCAGGTGAGATTAATTCTTTTTGTTCTGCAACCTTTTTGTGTGTGTGTGTGTGCCTCCAGTTCAAGCCTTAACTTCTTTGTAAAGGTATTTGTATTAACATTGTCTTCTAGGCAATTGACTAGGCTCTTTTGCCTCCTTCTATGCACTCAGTTTTGTTTTTTTTTTTAAATGCACTCAGCGATGTAGATACTATTTTTATGCTTATTTTACAGATGAGTATAACTTGCCTAAGATCACACAGCATTTGATGGGCGGGCCAGGCTTTACCCCAGACCATTTTCACTCTATGACCCATGTCCTCTCTACCACATCAGTATGTTTTGGTGTGTAGGTTGGGAACTTCTGTCTTTGTGGTAGTGCCTAGCCTCTTGCCATATTGTTCTTGGCAAATATCTGCTGCAGGAGGAGGGCTTTTTTTTCCCTGAAGATATAACACTAAATGTTTTATTTATTCCAAGTGATACCAATGTATTTTACTTTATTTATATATATTTTTTAATTTTATTTTGTTGAGAATATACACAGCAAAATATACACTAATTCAACAGTTTCTATATGTGTAATTTAGTGACATTTATTACATTCTTCCAATTGTGTAACCATTCTCACCCTCATTTTCTGACTTTTCCTGCCCATTAACATAAATTCATTGCCCCCTAGGTTTCCTATCTAATACTTTAAGTTGCTGTTTTCAGTTTGATCCAATATGGATTGATCTAAAAAGAGCACAATGCTCAAGGCAGACATTCTTTACTAGTTAAGCTAAATTACTGTTTGGTTTTAAGGTTTAAAGATAATCTTAGGGCAATAGTTGCAGGGGTTCATCCAGCCTCCATGGTTCCAGAAAGTCTGGATTCCATGAGAATTTGAATTTGTGTTCTCCATTTTACCTCCTTTGATTAGGATTATTTCATAGAATCTTTGATCACATCTTCAGTAATAGTAGCCGGGCACCACCTAGTTCTTCTGGTCTCATGGCAAAGAGGCAGTTGCTCATGGAGGCAATTAGCCACATATTCCAGATCCTCCTCCTATTCCTGTCTCTTCTTCTTCTGTTGTTCCAGGTGAATAGAGGCTAATTGTTGTGCTTGAATGGCTGCTTGCAAGTTTTTAGGATCTCAGGCCCCGCACAACAAACTAGGAGGTAGAACATAAAGCACTAAACACATTATTAGGCCAATTAACTGGGATGTCCCGAGAAACTATGACCCTAAACCTAGGAAAAGGGCATTTTTATAACTCCGTTAAGGCATTTGGTTTGTACACATGATTTGAATAGAGAATCATTAATACCAGCTCCCTGCCTCCTCTCCAATAGCCTAGCTTTAAGCAACAGAAAGTGCTTATTAGGATGGAGACCCAAGGCCTTTCCTTTGCTCCTCCCAGAGCTTTGGCCTTTCCCCTTCCAAAATGATTCTGTTCAGAATCGAAAAGATTTATAGCATCCTCTAGCTGCTTCTGATGTTTCCCTATTGATCCTGCTTCTAGACTGCTCCGGGGACAGGCAGTGACCAAAATGCTAAATTTTTGCCAGGCTCGCTGCAAAACCAGCCAGACAGCCTAGGCCTCCTTTGGGACCTAGAGCTGAAAACAGCTACTGAGTCACACACTTCCTCCTGATTCACAGTGGGCAAATTCTCCCGTCCTTTCACTCAGTGCCACAAGAACCAGTTTCTAGGCTTTGTCCAAGGTCTTTCCTGAGAGTTTCTCTCTTCCTTTTCTCTCAAGACACTCATTCCACTATGGATCCACTACACTACTCATATCCTACCTCAATATCCCCTCTCATGCTGCTCTTCCAAATTGGTCTAAAACATGTTTATTTTCTCTATTAGTCTTTAAACTTTTTGAGGGCAAGAATTGTATAACTCCAGCACCTAGAACAGGGCCTGATGCTGAAAGTGTTGAAAGAGAGAGTGATACACAGTGATACACACTGGTCATTCTCCACAGCAGGAACTGAGAAGAAAAGCCCCTACTGCCATGCATGAGTTACAAATGCCAAACTTCAGTTCTAAGACTCTGGAGGATAGGAACACCATTTATTTCATTTCAATTCATTTTGTTTTTCATGACCCAAAAACTGGTATAAGGATGGCAAAGTACATGTACATAGATCACTCCTCTGCATTACCACATTATGGCTGATACCATTAATTGTCCAAAGTGTCCTATTTCCCTGAGCATCCAGGCAGCTATCAATAATGTGAGAGATAAAACCTATGTGCCATTCCCCTCCTAGGAACAGTGCACCATATTGTGCTTCACACTGTGAGTGATACAAAGCCATGGTTTCTCACAATCTAATTCGAAAGAAAATGCTTTCACATATTAACATTAAAACAGCACCACAAAGTTCCATGATAGTTCATTCACTTAACAAAAGTTCACTGAGCATCTATTAGATGTCAGAATTATAGCAAGTGCTGGGGATATGTGGAGTTGAATGTCTTTGCTCTACTGTTCTACTGCAGTTACAAAATGTGCGGCACCAATACAGCGCCAGCCTTCATCTCTGCTTGCTCAATGGAAAGGAAGTTGTATGCATCAGAAATGGCAAGTTGATAATGTTTTTCCAAAATGAATAGCTTGGTTCATCCCCTCAGACTGTTTTATTTATTTATTCATTACAAAATGAGAATTAAAAGCCTATATGTTACAGGCATTTTCTGGGTCCTGAGTTTGTATTGTAGGGGTGAGCAAGACAAACAAGGTCTCATCGTCACTGAGCACAGAGCTCACAGAAAAAAAGACAGTTAAACAATAAGAGAAAGAGTAAGAACTGCTGTGATAAGGGAAGTACTCCACCATGACAGCTGGAGTAACTCACTTAAGTCTAGAAGGGTCTTCCCTAGGCTTTCCGGAGAAGAGAGGCAGAAGCAGAGATCTGAGCAATAAGTAGAAGGAGTTGGTTTAGTGAAAAGAAAATTCAGGGAGTCAGAGACAGACACTATTCCAGCAAAGATAAATGTATGAATAAAAAGCTTACAAACTAGAGAAAGCACACCAAGTTACCAGAAATGAAAGAAATTTAATATGGTGGGACCATAGAAATGAGTCTTCTACCATAAGGGCACTTATTTTTCAAACATGCCCCCAGGTGTATCACACAATGTATGATTTTGCCTTTAATTTCTTTCTTTCTTTTTAAAATTTCAACTCTCCTTTTGACTGTTCCCCACCCCATTACAATATCTACTTTTCCAGATGGTTCCCCACTCTTTGCCATATGTCTAACACACCTTCAACTTTTTGATCTTCTCCAGTGCCCCTGACACTGGTTTCCTATCTTGGTATAAATGACACCTTCCTGTCTAGTGGCTGCCCCAAAGCTTTTCTCATCTGCCTTTCTTGGGACTCAGGTTTCACACCCACAGATAGAAATCTTCAAAGGGGGATTGACCCCAGAGTAATAAACTCTCCAGCCTGGGCTTTGCAAAATGAAATAAAGTCTTTGATCGCTCCGTGGTTGCCCCTTGGAATGAAATGAGCTCTTTGAAGTGAAGTTTGGCACACCCAGAAATGACAAAACAGGACCAGGAGAGCTGCAACGTTAAGACCAAGATGGTGCTGCATGTAAATTATTTTGTTAAAGGATGGATTTGGGGAGATTGTTCCAGAACCTAGTTTACATTCAGGCTGTCAAAATTAACGTCAGAAACTAGATGATGACTCAATCTGAAAGATCTTTCCCCACTATCCTGGCTCTATATACCAGGGTAGCAATCCCAAACCATTACACATTCTCCCCCTAAGAACTTTCCAGAATGTATTCCAGATGCCATACAAATCAATATTCAGATTCATTTTGCACAGTGCATAAACACACTGTCTGCCTTCTAAAATTATACCTAGAAACGTTACTACCTTTGCCACTGAGGGTTATGTAAAATGTGTGCAAACAACAGCACCATCTGAGCACCAACTCAACAACACTGAAGTCATATGACTAAGTAGTTCACACCATGAGGGAAGGGAATCCAAAGATGTCAAGTTTATTTGGTAATCAGGCCTACCAGGCAGGGGTGGTTAAGGGCCGAAGGGCTGCTCTGGGGCCTGGAAGCTAGCCTTCAAATAACTCAATCCACCTGTTTTTTTCACTAAATCAGCTACATATGCTAAAGACCAGTTAAAGCATATGCTAATTAAGCCAACTATCCTCCAGATGAGGGCCATAACCAGCCTCAGACAGGAAGCCCTATTACCCTGGGTTCAATTCCAGCACTTTAAGTTGCCAGTAGGTGGCAGAAATTCAAAAAAATTTTAAATCCTGTTTTCTCTTTCAGTAAGGTCCAAGTATGTCCAACCCAATCTTTGATAGTCTTGCCACATCTGCATGTGATTAGAAGCAGTGAGAGAAATGCTTGTGAGGGTAATGAATAACCAGTTTGGATTTACCATGTTTTTAAGTAATTTTGGCAATTTCCCTGAAGGGTATGAAAAACCCCTATGATGCAAAGCATTTGATCCATTATATTATTTTTATAACTTGTTATAAGGAATTGTTCTGTATTGCATGGATTTTACTTTCTTGGCAACTCTTAAGTGCTGGGTCTTTTGATTGTCTGTTCACACTCTCCACTCTTGAATTTTGAGATATTATAGTTTCAACTTTTTCAAAGAGGACAAAGCTGGAAACTTCTTATGAACACTTACTCTTTTCTTAGTCTACAACATATACGTTGATAGATGTAGATTTTTTTTTTTTAACCACTAAAAGTGGATTTAAAAAAATACACATTTTTAGTATGCACTCAATGGGCAGAGTTATATGGAAATGAGAACTGGAGATGTGAAGAAATAAAATTTCCAGTCATGGTGAAAACCTGAAATAAAATACTTCAAATTAAAATTTGCGAGATATGATTTATAGGCTTTCAATCTGGGCCATTTGAAAGCAAGAGGAAACATATGACATAGGAGACACGGTAAAAAGTTTCCCTTCTTTTAGAACCTAGGAGAAAACCAAGCTTGAAGATGGTTCTTTTTTTGAAGACAAACCAAACAACAGCTAGAAGCCTCTTAGAGATTTTGGAATATAAACAGGTTTTTTCAGTAATTTAGAAATTCTTCAGGAAAGACTTGCATAGAAATACAAAGAATTATTGTTACTAAGGATGACTTTATGGTGATACAAAGGTATCAATTCACAGTGGCAAAAGATATGTATTTTTTTTCCAGTTATTAGCTTTGTTCTCTCCTCCTGATATGTGAGAGACAAGACCCAACCCAATTTCATTTCAAACAAATATTGCATTTCCCTCCAACAACTATGTTGAGATCCATCCAAAGCCAACTTTACCACTGAGTGGTGTGATCCTGGGCGATCTGCTAATAACTATAGTAGTTCGTCACTGTAGTTTTTCTTTGGGTTCGGAAGCAAAGAGCTGGTTGACTGAGGACCCTTCCTAGATTTCCCTATGCTGTTGCTTACTCATACGTTAGGGTAGTAGTTTTCAAAATATGGTCTCCTGACTAGCAGCAGCATCACCTGGGAACTTGTTTGAAACACAAATTCATGCAGCCCACCTATGGAATCAGAATTCTTGAACCTGTTGAATCAGGAACTGTGGAGGTAAACCCCAGAAAGCAGGCACTCTCCAGGTGCTTCTAATGCATGCTGAGATTTGAGTCTTCAAGAGAGTGGAGGCCCATGGTATCCAAGACTCAGGGGCTTCTCCTTCAGGTTAGTAGGAAGTGCATCCCTAAGTACCCGTGGGGCCAAGGAGAGCATATTAAAATCTCTTTGATCACCCTTTGTCCAAAAAATGACATCCTTTACTCTGTGAGTATTTTTCCACAAAGTGTTCTTTTTGACAATCAGTAGTATAACATTTAAGAGAACAGGCTCTGACTCTATCATTATTTAATGGTGTAAATTTGGCCAAATTACTGAACTACCTGTGCCTCAATTTCTACATCTGTAGAGTGGGTGTAATACAAATTCCACCCTTTTGGATTATGAGGATTAGATGAGGTAATGCATTAGATGAGGTAATACATAAAGTGTGAAAAACAGTGCCCGACACATGGCAAGCACACAATAAATTTTTATTGTGCTTCAACAACTAACTCATCCATTGCCCCAGTTGAGGTCTTCCCTATTCTGATTTGGTTGTTTCTTTATTTTATCTGTGCTGTAACAGCATTTTGTCCTTAGCATTTATACATTGCTTTGTAATTTAACTGCTCCCTAACAGATAGATTACTTGTTTTTCCAGAATAGGAACTGGGCCTCGTTTATCTTTCTTCTACCTTGCATTATGCTTGACACATTTTGCCAAATGTGATTGACAAAAGGAAGGAACATGATGATGATTTTGGGGAGTCCACCACATCCTCAGCTTCTTGTAGTCCACTAAGAAAGCTTTAAAGAAATGTTTTACAGTAAACTGGAAAATTTCATGTTAGAAAACAAATCACATCTTTGGGGTCTCCTCCCTTCTCCTCCTAACCCCTGATTTCTTCTACTTGCCTTGATTTCCTGAGTAGCTTCCTTTCCCTTTCCCTCACATTCTTTGGTAGTACTAAACTCAAGGATTTTCCTAGATTATGCTTCCGGAATGTGTAACCTCCCTAAAAGATAGAAGGAAATTCAACAGCAGAGACATTAGGCAAAAATGAATTTCAGTACTCCAACCATGTCTTAAGAACTTGGTCTTTTCTTCTTGGCTCTGTTTTTTCCTAGGTAGGTTTTTATTCTCTGGCAATTTTCTTTATATTTTGCCCCTCACTCATATCCCCTTAGTTGATGACTAAAAATGCAAAGGAAATAAGGCCCTAAATCTTGTCTGAAATAATGACAACTGTGGAGGCTATGTGCCTAACAGAGTCTCAATTCCATCCATGCCTTGCGATATTCCAGCCATGAAGATATAGGCCCCTCCAATTTTTTTGCAATAGAACCTTCAGAAGTTGAGGTGAAATGTAAAGTAGGGAACTAATTGTATTATTTTCCTAGGGATGCCATACCAAATTACCGCAAACTGTGTGACTTAAAACAACAGAAATTTATTCTCTCGCTGTTATGAAGGCAAGAAGTCTGAAATCGAGGCATTGGAAAGGCCATGCTCCCTCTGAAGACTCTGGGGGAGAATCCTTTCTTGCCTCTTCCTAGCTTCTGGTGGGTGCTGGCAATCCTTGGTGTTCCTTGGCTTATAGCTGCATGACTTCAATTTCTGCTTCCATCTGCACAAGGCTGTCTTCCTTCAGTATGCTTCTGTCTCTGTCTTTGCGTTGTCTTCTTCCCTATGACTCTCTGTACCTCTGTGACTCTTCTCTTATTATAAGGACAGCAGCCATATTGGATTTAGGGCCCACACTAGTATGACTTCATCTTAACTAATTACATTTGCAAAAATCCCTATTTACAAATAAGGTCAATTCCTGGGTTCTGGGTAAACATGAATTTGGGAGTGATATTATTTAACCCAGTACACCCACATGCTCATTCTCTCCTCTTCTTTACGTGTAGGCTTTACTTATTCACTAACCACATGTGAAATATAGCAGTCCTCTGCACCACCACACACTGTCCCCGTTCCCATTTCCCACAGACAAGTCTTTAAGCTATTTCTTTATTTACCTCCACATTTCTAAATAATATGCTCCTGATTTTATTTCCTGATTTAATTTTTCCAGTGTAGACATTACTAGTTGACTTGCTACTATGAAGGTTGAGGATTTTGACTTTTGCCCTACCCTTGCCTCAACCCCTTGCCCTACGCTGGCATACATCATCCCCCAACTCTTATCCTCCTATTCTACATGTAGTCACATCACACATTTCAGCTACATGAACACTCAGTGGTTACCTAAATATTGATTAAATTTAAGCTATGTGACACATAATGCTTATGTATCTTTTCTTGGATAACAGGTACCAGAAAAAATTAAGAAAGACTTTAAAACGGGCAAAACAAGATTAATGGGTCCTGTCTAGCTCATCCACTCAGGTTATCTTTGCCTTTCATGTGTTAGACTTATTTTACAATCCTGTAAATTAGAGAAAACTGATAATAATGCAAGTTGTTATCCATAGAAATGCAAATTAATTTTATATATTAGAATCCTGTGGTTGGCAGAATTCTAAAGTGACCTCCCATTGACCAGCCTTCTGAAATAACCTCATTCCCTGTGTGTGTACCAAATCTGTGAATATAATGAGGTATCACTCCAGTGATTATGTTATGCTATATGGCAAAAGGGAGATGATCAGGGTGGGCCTAATCTACTCACATGAGTTCTAATCACATGAGACCTTTAAAAACAGAGATATTTCTCCAACCGGTAGTAAAAGGGGAAGTCAGAGAGATTTAAAGCACCAGAAAAATTTACTGGCATTGAAGATGAAGGGGATGTCATGGATTGAATTGTGTCCCCCAAAAAATGTGTGTATTAGCTTGGTTAGGCCATGATTCCCAATATTCTGTGGTTGTACTCCATTTTGTGATTGTAATTTTATGTTAAAAAGAATTAGGGTGGAATTGTAACACCCTTACCAGGTCACATCCCTGATCCAATGTAAAGGGAGTTTCCCTGGGTTGTGCCCTGCACCACCTTTTATCTCTCAAGAGATGAAAGGGAAGCTAGCAGAGATGGGGGACCTCATGCCACCAAGAAAGCAGTGCCGGGAGCAGAGCGCATCCTTTGGACTTGAGGTTCGTGCGCTGAGATGCTCCCAGACGAAGGAAGATTGACCGGAAACACCTTCCTCCAGAGCCAATAGAGAGACAAAGCCTTCCCCTGGAGTTGATGCCCTAATTTGGACTTCTAGCCTACTAGGCTGTGAGAAAATAAGTTTCTCTTTGTTAAAGCCATCTACTTGTGGTATTTCTGTTACAGCAGCACTAGATAACTAAGACAGAGGGCTATGTGCAAGGAAGGACCAGAGGGTAGTCTCTAGGACCTATAGCAATCCAAGTCGACAGTCAGCAAGGAAATGGGGTTGCCAATCCTATAGCCACATAGAACTGGAGTCAGCCAGCAAGTTGAATGACCCTGGATGCAGATTCTTCCCCAGAGCTTCCAGATAGGAGTTCAACCCAGCCCATTCTTCATTTTCTTTCTAGTTTTCCGATGGTCCGATTTTAATCTCCTTTGATACCAGTATTCTAAATGGTGGTCTGCGCTCTTCTTTTCCTTTACCTTTGATATTTTTCTAGATGATACAATTTCCTCCTAGGTGATACCATCATAAGCCAACTATGCCTAAATTTTCAACATCTCAAACTAAACCTTGATCTTCTCCTTATATTTGGCTTCTTCCAGTATGTCCCATCTTAAATGCCCAATTGCAAAAACTCCTCGCTCCACCTTATCATCATATCCGATCCCATGCAACTTCTGTAATTTCTACCTGCAGAATGTCTTTTGAACCCATGTTCTTCTCGCCATCTCCATGGCCACCTACCATCATTGCTTTCTGGGTGGCTACAATTGCCCCCCAAACTAATGTCCTTATATCTGCTCTTGATTGAACTCTTCTGTTCTCCAAACAGTAGTTCAAGTGATCAAGTTTTAAGATGTACGTTTAATCATATTAGTTTTCTGATTAAAAGCCTTCAATACTTTTTCCACCTCAGGACCTCTCTTTACATGGCTTCTATTCATTGCTCAGAATTCAGCTTAAAGTCGCCTTCTAGAAAGCCTTCTTCTAACCACCTCAGTCTAAGTAAGGGTCATCTTTCATTCCCTCATTCCTTTTCCTTTATAATACCTGCCAAAAATTTGTATAATTTATTTATTTTACATATTTCTTCTCACCAGATCATAGATTCCATAAAGTCAAGAACCATGTCTGTTTGGTTTATTGCTATCCTAGCATTTAGCATGGAGATTTATCTATTAAATAAATGAATGATTGATCATTTGAGATTTTAGTAATCTGGGCTCCAGTCTTGGCTCCTTTACTAATTGTGCAAACTTGGGCAATTTACTTAACCTTCGCTGGTCTTAATTTCCTTATCTGTAGTGCCTCCCTTCTAGGGCCATTGTGAAAATTAAAAGAGAGAATCTATGAGAAGCTTTGCATAGTGCCTGGAACCAGGGATGGAACATATTACCCAATAAGCAAGGTACACACAGGTTTCCTTACTAATATGTAGTGTACAATTTTACCTGTTTTTCACCACATCAAAGATGTGGTGAAACCGTGTCAAATTGTGCACTACAGATTAGTAATTAAACACAATTAAGCCCTTGCATATCTTGCTTACTGGTTAATCCACCCCTGCCTGGAACGTATTAAGCATTCAGGGATTTAGATGCTGATAATGATGATGAGTACCTACAATTTGAGATCCAAGAGGAAGAGAAATGAGACAAAAGATAAAACAAAGTGTTCTGGTCATTCCTGAATAAAAGATTCACCTCTATTGTTTTCAATGAAGGTATTATGTGCTGCTGGCTGCCCCACCACCTGTGTTCCACAAATAGGTGAACATAGAAGATACCGTTGTTGTCTACCCTGAATTCATGTCTTCTCTTCCTTCTTACTAAACAAACATCTTATTTTCTTCTTTTTTTCTGTAGGTTCACTCTCTATTCCATATAGCCATGTGCTTCAATGAGAGTTGACCTCATTTTCCTCTCCAAATGGTTTCAAATTAGTCAAACCAATCAGTGGAGTCCCACTCTCCTCAGCAATGATTGATTTCAGGGTGGATGTACAACCTAGTTCTTGTCAATAAGATAAGGAGGGTGTTCTGCTGGGGGATTCGAGAAGGACCTGGGAAAATTTCCCCTTTTAGTAAGGTGCACAAGAAGAAGCAGTCTCTTTCCTGTCTCTGGATTCTGGCTATGGTACTCACAACAGCTGCAGCCATTTTATGGCTAAAAGGGGAGCCAGCTTTAAGAAAGAAGCTGCTGCAAAGCAGATAGTTGGAAGAAAATTGGACCTTCCTATGACATCATTGAACTACTCTTGTACCATGTCTGAAAGCCACTTTTTCCTTTGGACTTCTGCCTGTGGAAGACAATTTTCCCTAATGGTTAGGTCTGAGTCAGGGTATAATGTGACATGTAGCTCAAAGCATCTTGACCAGGATTCAGTGACTAGCTCTTCATTACAGGCTGGATGACCTCAAGGCCACAAGATCTTGGACCCGTCCTCCAACTTTGAAATAACTGTTGTTTTTGTTGTTGGAAGCCTTCAAGTTGGCCCTGACTCGTGGTGACCCCATGCACAATGGAATGAATTGCTGCCTGGTGTTGTGCCATTGCCATGATCAATTGCGGGTGGGACTGTTGTGATACACGGGATTTTCCCGGCTGATTTTCAGAAGTAGATCGGCAGGCCTTCCTTCCTAGTCTGTCTTAATCTGGAAGCTCTGCTGAAACTTATTCAGCATCACAAGAACATGCAAGACTCCATTGACAGATGGTGGTGGCTGCATATGATGTGCATTATCTGGCCATCGGGTCTCCTGCACAGAAGATAAGAGTTCTGCCACTAAACCACCAATGCCCCCCTTGAGATAACCAAGCGTCGCTTCTTAGACTCAATGGGTGTGAGGTGGGGGGAGTTTGAAAACACTTTTGCCTGTAAATAGAACTCCACATTTGAGTGCTTGCAAGTGGGTGGAGTGATGTAAACTCCCCACTCCCAGCTACAGAACTGTGTCACAATGGCTCCAGTGAATAGGTTCTTGTTTCCCACAACATTATTCTTCCACAGCCTTGCTGGTTGGAAAACATCATGTGTTTTTCTTTTAGAGAGAAGGGATAAATTCATTCTCTGAGTGTATCAAAGGAACATTCATTGCCTTGGCTCCCTTTGGCCTTGTTTTGGATGATTTCTACTACTCCACCCTGAACTCAGAGGTCTCAGGAAACATTGAAAGGGAAGTAGGTCTCTCAAGTCCACCTGAACAGGCACAAAGCAAGGTCAGAGCCACACTGGACTGCTTCATCAGGCCAGAGGGCATTGGAGCCTCGATAGTGTAGTGGTTGAGAGTTTGGCTGCTAACCAAAAGGTCAGCAGTTTGAATCCACTGGCCACTCTTGGAAACCCTATGTATGGGGCCATTCTACTCTGTCTCGTAGGGTCGCTATGAATCAGAATCGGCTCGAAGGCAACAGGTTTGGTTTTGGTTTGGAGGGCATTGGTATCAGAGAAAGCCTGAAAACTTGGTTGTCTAAGAGGGATTTATCATGCAACTACTTGCTCCATGTCAGAGCCCTGGTGGCTCAATGGTTAAGAGCTCGACTACTAATCAAAAGGTCAGCAGTTCAAATCCACCAGCCACTCCTTGGAAACCCTATGGGGCAGTTCTACTCTGCTCTATAGGGTCACTATGAGTTGGAATCAACTCAACGGCAATGGGTTTTTTTCTTTTTTCTTTTTGCTTGCTCTGTGCCTAGGCCTGTGGTAGGCTTGGAGAATACTGAAGTTTAGTAACATTGCATTTTATGCCAAGCTAGGTTCTTAAGTTAACACCTAAGGCAAAATTGCGTGTGGTCAAAAGTACTCTTGAAAGATCCCTTAAATAATTGATACAGAACAATGCACATAGTTTGCTGTTTACAACCCTGAGCACATATATATATGTCTGTATAATGTACAGTAGTCCATAATGAAGAAGACAATATTGTATGAAAAATATGTATCTCATTTAGGATAATACTGAGCAAGTTCACAGCATGGAAGACCAGAGGGAACTGAGACTACAAAGGGAACAGAGTTCCACATCTCCCTTCTCATGCTCACTCTGCTATGCTGCTGAAATCATCATTTATCTGTTATTCTTTTCTTAAATGAAGCCCACTTAGTTAACTGTACATATATTCTCTACACTGAATGGTGATGGTTTAAATTTTTTTTTTTTTTTACATCAAGAAGCCTAGGTAACAGGCCAGAGAGCTTGTTCAAAGTCACATTAATGGTTAATGGTAGAACTACACTGTGGTACTGTCACTGAGGTGGATTTGCATATCCAACACCAGGAGGCTCAGTGTGTTGTGCTAGAGGCTCACGTACCTGGCCAGGTGTCCCAGTGTAGGAAGTCATGATGCTTTTGCAGAATACCATGGAAAAATTAATATGTGAATCTTAAAATTAAATCAATAATCTGCTGCTAAATCATATTTGAAATGTCCTGGCAAGTGCCAAAGGTTTAAGGCATCATTCCTTAAATGCCTTTTATATTTTTTGTTTTTCTTTCTCTGCCTGTTTTATGTCATTGTTACAAAGAATTGATTTTTGCAAATGTTCTCTGTGAATTTCAAAGCATAGTAATTATATATTGTTTTAATAGCCACGGCTAAGATCCCAGTCCATAGATCCTACTTCATGAAATCATCAAAGTGGGGCATAGTTACACGTGGCCCCTGCAGGTCTGGGTCTGCTTGCTACTGCTGCTGTGGGACATGGCCCCTGGCTCTGTCTCCAAATTGATCATTTTCAGAAATCAGAAGAGGCCGCATTTAGAATCCCTGCCGTTTTTATCTGTCTTTTCTACTCTTTTGATGAAACCAGTTGTATTTTCTAACCTTGTGTGTTAGCCCTTAAGATAACCCCCAGTGATTCCTGCCTCCTGGTTGTCGTGTCCTGTGTAATCCTCTCCTCTTGAGTGTGGGCTGGATTCATTGACTTGCTCCTAATGGATAGAATATTGCAGAAGCAATGAATGTCACTCTAAGATTTGGTTACAAAAAGACTATGGCTTCTGTCTTGGGTGCCCTCTCTTGCCCTCTTTCTTGCTCTGATTGAAGCCAGCTGCTATCTTGTAAGCGACTCTGTGGAGAGGCTCCTGTGGCAAGAAACTGATATCTCCGGCAACAGCCAGGGGGATACCTGCCAACAGTCATGTCAGTCAGCTTGGATGCAGATTATCCCCCCAGTGGAGCCTTAAGGAGACCGTAGCTCCAGCTCACACAATGAGTGGAGGAGCCTCATGAGGCCCTGAGCCAGAGACATCCAATTATGTCGTATCTGGATTCCCGGCCCAAAGAAACTGTGTGTGAGATAAGAAAATGTGCGTTGTTTTAAGCCCTTAGATTCTGGGGTAATTTGTTACGCAGCAGTAGATAACTAATACGATTTCTTTTTTCTTCGTATCTATCCTGATCTAGTTCCCTAAGATAACTTTCCCTGTCAAAGGCCAGCTAATAAATATTTTCCGTTTTGCAGCTGTGGCATGATGGATCACTTTTGGGTGGCATTTCTCGCCACGGTCTTGTAACTCCCACCAAAGTGATTGGGTGGAATTGTGCAAATAAGGTAATCATGGCCCACCAAAGGAATTGGTCAGTTTTACCATTTCCCTAGGCTTTTTTTTTTTTTCCCTAGGCTTTAAAAGAGAACTAGTTCCAGAGCAGAGAGAGGATCCTGCCACCACCAAAGAAGAAGAGCCAAGAGCAGAGTATGTCCTTTGGACCCAGGATCTCTGTGCTGGGAAGCTCCTGGAACCAGGGGACCAAGAGAAAAAGAGAGAGAGAACTGTAACACTGAAGATGGAGAGTAGCAGTGGCAAAGAAACAGCAGCTGGAGAGACCAGCAGGAGAAGGTGTGGTGGCTTCCCAGCCCATGGAGTGAGAGAGCTGAGTGTCTTTGGGCAGGAAGCTTTAGGGCAAAGTAGGGTGCCTCTAGGCACTTGGGAGAGCTAGGTTTGCTGACCCACGGAGCTAGAGCTGAGTACCTTCAGGCTGAGGCTTACTACCAGAGTTGAGTGCCTCGGGGCACTGACAGAACAGCTAAAAGAGCTTTGTAGCACTTGCTGGAACAGGGGCCAGAGGGAGGTGTGCCTGTGGGCACAGCTAAGAAGAGGCTGTCCCTGATGGAAGAATTGTATCCTGAGCGTTCCTGAACCTAAATTGTAACCTGTTAATTTCCTAGTAAACCCCATAATTGTGAGTATTGTCTGTGAGTTCTGTGTGGTCATTGCGATGAATTACTGAACCCAGCAGAGACGTAG
This sequence comes from Loxodonta africana, assembly GCF_030014295.1. Classification (NCBI taxonomy): domain Eukaryota; kingdom Metazoa; phylum Chordata; class Mammalia; order Proboscidea; family Elephantidae; genus Loxodonta; species Loxodonta africana. The sequence goes on along the minus strand of NC_087348.1, from coordinate 55,764,515 downwards.
AGAGTGCCGTGGGAGGGACCTTTGTTGTCAGAATTGGTAAAGATGGTGGAGAGAGGAGGCATATCTGATCTCTCCCTCACAGAAATCAGCCTGGGGTTGTTGATCTTGATTCTCCTTCCACTGGTGAAGTTAGAGGAGGTCAGACACCACCTCTGCCATGCCATTTTTACAGCAGGACACATATAGTCTCTGTCTTATATTCTTCTTTTATATATAGTTTACCAAACCCAGAAGCCCAAGTATCCTGGTTCAGAAGCAGTTTCCTTAAGTCTGTCTCCCTCAGTCGCTCTTCTGCTCAAACTCTCGCACAGTTTCCCAGACCTCTAGGAGTGAGAGCCAAGTCTTTACAGTGGTCTGCAGTGTGCTGTGCATCATCTGCTGCTTGCTGTCCTTTATACTATATCTATACTACTCTGCATCTTTCACTTACACAGCTGCTTATCCTTTTCCAGCCATTCTGGGCTTCTCCATGGTCCTCACATGGGCAACCCACTCTTGTCTCAGGGCATTTGCACTTGATATTCCCTTTGTCTACCATGCTTTCCCCCCAGAAATCCATGCGGCTTGCTCTTTCACCTCCTGCCTTTTTCAACAGTTCTATTTAAAATCGCACCATCATCTTCCAAAACTCCTTATCCTTTTTCTGCTTTATATTTTGCTATAACACATATAATATATTTTTACTTATTTATGTTCCATATTATCTGCCTTACTTCATTAGAACATAAACTCTATGAGGTCAGGTTTTTTGTTGTTGTTGCTTTCCCCTCTGTTTTTCTCACTGCTCTAGGTCCTGTCTACCACATGTCAGTTTGTCATACTGTGGTGGCTTGCATGTTGCTATGATGCTGGAAGCTATGCTACTGATATTTCAAATACCATTTTCAGAGTCACCCATGGTGAATAGATTTCAGTGGAGCTTCAAGACTGAGACAGACTAGGAAGAAAGGCGTAGGGATCTAATTCTAAAAATCAGCCAATGAAAACCTCATGGATCACGATAGAATGGAATATTGTCCAATATAGTGCTGAAAGATGAACTCCCCAGGTTGGGAAAAAAAAAAAAAAGCACTCAAAATACACAGTGGTTGCAGCAAAGGACTCGAACATACCAATGACCGTGAAGATGGTGCAGTACCAGACAATGTTTCATTTTATTATACATAAGGCAACCATGAGTTGGAGCCGACTAGGTGGCAATTAACAACAACACAGGTCCTATACTTATAAAAGTGCATGGAACTTAGCAGACACTCGAACGATGTTTTAAAAAGAGCACTAGTCTGGGTTTGAAGCACCCTAAGTTCTAGTTTGACTATGCTAAGACTAAGACTTTCTGAATGAATGGCTTTAGGCAAGTATAAAATATTAAGCAGAAATTATAATAAATAAATAGATGTTATCATTAACTGGTGGCACAGTGGTTAAGCATTTGGCTGCTAACCAAAAGGTTGGTAGTTCGAATCTACCAGCTGCTCATTGGAAACCCTATGGGGCAGTTCTACTTTGTCTTGTAGGGTCACCATCAGTCAGAATTGACTCAACGGTAATGGGTTTTTATCATGAGTTGAGCATTAATTTCATGCCAGTGGTTCATAAGCATTACCTTATTTAATCCTAATGGAAGGCACTATTATAAGCTTTACTGATGAGGTTTACTGAGGCTGAATTTCATCATTTGTAAAGTAAAAAGGTTGGGGCCAAATAATCCCTAAAATCTCTTTCCCACTCAAAAGTTCTAAGATAGCTATGCCTTTCAATTCAAAAAGATCCATTTATTTATCCATGACTCAAAGGAAGAAAGTAAAATCTCAAAGGACCATCATGATTTCAGACCTCAATTCAACCCTTAGATAAACAATCATTTGCTGCTTTTTATTTTGAAATATGCACCTCCATCTTCTGGATTTTAGGTAAGGTCTGTGGAATTATCCCCACAGTATACTTCTTTTACTTGCAAATAACTTCAAACACAAATACCCAAAGTATAAGGTTAAATCCTGGCATTTGGAAAGAAAATCCACGATCAATTATTTTTAGGATACTTGAAAAAAGTTCAATGTTAATTACTGGTTTTCTATTAGTAATGGAATCCAGAGCTGTTGTCACTGAATGTTCTTTGCCTCGACCTGATAGTCTTTCTTTAGAAACTTGTCATAAGAAAGTTAGATTAAGGAAAATCTTTATGAGACTCTGTACCTATACCCAGAATCACACACTTAAGGGCTGTAAAGGACCCTCCCATTTTGTAGAACAGGGAATGACAGCTCAGAAACGGTAAGCTGTTTATCCAAGGACATACAGCTAACAAGTGAAAGAGCTGGGAATTTGAACGCCAAATTGTCCAATGCAAATCCCGTGCGCTTTCTACTGTATCATACTGTCCCCTGTGACCTTGAAAGGCAAGTTCCTTTCTTTGGATTATTTGGAATAGGAGTTTCTGTCTCCTGTGTTATAACAAATGGCCAGAAGACCTTCATATGTACAATTCATTCTCATGGTATATTCAGAATTTGATGAAAACCAAACAATATTTTGCATGAAAGTAAACAAATTGTACCGCAGACCACATGCAAGCAGAACCATAATTTGTAATTTGTACTATTATGCAAATGAACATAAGTAACTGATTAAGAGTTATAAGCACTTCCCCAAGTTCAAGATATAATAATGAAAATGAGACTGAGCTTTTACTAAATATTCCCCATGTGCCAGGTATGTGCTAAGTGTTTTAAACTCAAACCCAGATGCAACAAAGAATAGCAGTTGCTGGGATTCAAATCCTGGCTCTGCCATTTGCTAAGTGTAGAACTTGGGCAAATTACTTAGCTCGCCATTCTTTATTTAGGCTTATCTTTTATAAGATAGGTATAATTATAGCATCTGCTTCACAAGACTATGTAGAGATTAAGCATGTAGAATATCCACTGAGATTTTACTACTTGTCAGGCTCTGTTCTGTGCCCTCACCGAGTGGTAGCTCTCCTTCTCTCATTTAATCCTCACTGAACCCCCTCTAGAAGGCACACTTCATGAGTACAGACATGTCTGTTTCATTCAGTGTAACTGGCAGAATTATGCACGAGCCTATAGTCAGCAGTGCCTGGCACACAGTAGAAGCTCTTAAAGATCTGTCCAATGAATGAACCCTTTCAATTTTAGACTTGAGTCTTCATTTTGCAGATGAGGAATCTGAGGCTCTTCCTAGGATCACATGGCTAGGGTATGTGATATAATTAATATCAAAAGGTGTGATAAGCAATCACATGGCTAGGATGTGTGATACAATTCATGTCAAAATGTGTGATAAGCAAGCAGTCATATCAAAACACAATTATGTTAGCATGAGGCAGCAGGGATGACCCTAATTTTGTTCTAATTTATTTTAATAATTTGATGATTTCCAAATTTGACTGCTCTTACTATTTTAATGCGTAAGTTATTAGGGATCTACCCGACACTTGCCTGGGTTACGTCAGTGTGCAGGGATCAACCTGGAGGCAATGCAGAGCCACAAAGTCATTAGGCGTGGGGTGATGAGTGGAAAGCGTTTAAGGGCGAGTGTGCAGCAGCCCTGAGCACAGAGGACTGGAGGGCCAGGCACTGGGTTGGAAAGGTGAAGAAACTACCTTAGAGTTATCCAAACACCTCTCCTACCCGCCAGATCTCACTCACCAGAAATGAGTAGGAGGAAACCTAATCCAGGCTGGCAAGTTCCAAGCGGCCTCCAAGTACCCCCCAGCCCAGGTAAGAAAGGCTAGACGGTGAATCTGCCTGACCTCAGGGATATCGATAGGGTCCTTTTCAGGGGACAAGAAGAATTTGATCTGGGATTTACCTGTGCCTGTCAGAGGGGATGGCGTGCGCTCATGAATAATCCAGAGCAAATTCAGACCCCAGAGTGTGCTGCCCTGGCTGGCCCGGCTGACAGAAGCCAGGCAGGTGGTTCTGACCTCTCGGGGCCGTTCACCCCGAGGTACCTTTCCCTGCTCCTCCTCTGCAGCAGCTCAGCTCCAGCGTGGCAAACAGGCTGGAAAAGACTGAGGCAGAGGGAGAGTTTGGGGAGAGAGAAAGAGCTAAAGTGAAACATGCAGAGACAAGGCCTGGCTTGGCCTGAGGACAAGCTGCAGGCTGGTGAGCGAGTCAGGACCAATCATGTCAGCCCTAGCCTCACTGTGGGCAGTAAAAACAGTGTGGCTTCATTCATACCTAGGGCTGTCACTAATGCAAATTCAAATCTGGGGGATCGGGCATAGAGAAATACAGGAGGTGGAGGCTGCAAGTGAGAAGGGCAAGGTCACCTTGCGATGAGGTTGGCAAGGAGGGTAGGGGGCCTCCTGATTATTGACCATTATATTTGCAATTGTACCCAAGGGGCTATGACTACATCTGGGGGTGTACGGAGGAAATGAATGGAAAAGGGAAAGATTCAGGGTTCAGCCTGAAGGAGGCAATATTGTGCAGCAAAAAGAGAGCCGGCTTTAGAGTCAGAGAGAATTGGTTCAAATCCCATCTCAGCCAATTTCTGGTTGACACTTTGAATGGGTTATGTTACCTCTCTGGACCTCAGTTGAAAAAAAAAATCATCTGTAAAATACAGATGACAATGATGATAAGAAAATAAAATAATAGTTGATGTTTTGGAGTACTACGATATGCCAGAATTATATAGCATAAAGTATAAAAATTATATATGTATGGATTTAAATGCTACTGGTTTGAATCCTACCTCTGAGACTAGTTAAGTAAACTTGGGAGGATTATTTAACTTCTCTGAAAACTCTAGTTTCCTCATCTGCTAAATGAAGATAGTAGTAGTACCTGACTTTCAGGGCATAAGTCCAATAAATATTTGCTGAATGAATGAGGGTAATTAAGAAAAGTCCATATAATAATACATATAAAAAGCTAAGCCTAATGCTTGGTTCATAGTAATCATTAAAAAAAAATATTGGCTGTTATTATTATCAGTTAACAAATGTGAGTAAATGTAATAACATGTAAATTAAGAATCACGCAGTTGTTGCTTAATCAATGTTAGTTTCTTCCTCTTTCTTTCCTTTTCCAGCTCTGTGAATGACTCTCCAAAACCACCCTCTTACCTAGCTTTGACCTCCGTACAGAAATCTCCATGACTCAAAGCTGGTCAAGCATGTGTAAATCAACATAAAATCAATCTGCCCAATAGATCGGAGAAAAAAAGCACCAAGGCTGGTGTGGTGTCCTGGGTGGTAGATTTTCTCCAGAAATTGCAAGTTTTCTTCCTGCAATGCCATGATGGTCAGAGGACCTGGACACCTCACTGTACCAGCTGTTATGGGAAATCCTACCCCATTTGTGGTTTTGGGAGAAGATGAAGGCCAGACAGCTAGGTAAACTGCTGAAGTGATTCTGCAAAGAGAAGACCTGCCCCATTCAAAGCCAGACATTTCTTCCAGACAACCCACTGATTCCCACTATTACCTCCATCCCACCAAGCTACTAGAAATCCTTCTCCCTGCTTTCTGACTAATCAGATCCAACCCTTACTTCCAAGCCTCATTTCAGCAACACCATACTCATTACTTTCCTCAGGGCTCAGGGGCAGCCAGTTAATCGACAGAACACAGGAGCCCTTTTAAGCTCTGGGCGCAGCAGCTTGTGTTAAATCAGCAATTTGCAGTGTGCAAAGCACTTTTTGAATACACTGCACCACCTAGCATGTAACCTCCCTGAGGGAAGGGAGTTTGGTCTATTTTGTTTACTCTCTAGCTTCTAGAAAAGGGCCTACCAAGTAGTAGGCACTCCACACACATTCGATGAGTGAATGGCTGTATCACTTGATACTTTTTGCAACTCTGTGACTTTATCAGGACAGGTGTTATTATGATCGCCCACACCTGTAATGAGAGGAAAAGAAGGATCGGAGGTGAGACAGATTGTTGATAGACAGCAAAACAGACCTATAGACCTTAATCTTTAGCCTGTAAGTCCATGTTCTTTCCACTAAACCATTCTTCACTTCATGTTTATTTCCCCAACTATGTTTGAAGTTCCTCCACAGCCGTCTCCATGAGAAACCCTTCATGGAGGTAGACACTTCCTCCAAGTAGAGTTCTCACACTGCTCCAATATTCACTTGGTAGCTTCTTGACTTGACTTGTGGGTTTTGCTAATTTTCAGGCTCCAGGCTTGCCTTGGCCTCAGATATATACATACCTGTTTCTTCATTTTACCAATATGGAAACCTGCTGATATCTGCACCTATTTTCCAGTTCCAGCACATTCTCTTAAGAATGGCTGGCTGTGCTAGGGTTGCCAACCCTGTGGTCAACCACCCAAAACCAAACCAAACCCGTTGCTGTCGAGTCGATTCTGACTCATAGGGACCCAATAGGACAGAGTAGAACTGCCCCATATGGTTTCCAAGGAGCGCCTGGTGGATTCGAACTGCCGGCTTTTTGGTTAGCAGCCACAGCTCTTAACCACTGTGCTACCAGGGTTTCTGTGGTCAACCACAGACCCAATATAATAGTATCATTTCTTTACAAAGCCTTTAACACTTAGCCTATTTATTATTCATACATACATACATATATATATATATATATATATATATATATATAGTGCATATTTTTGGCATTGGTCATCTAAAGTTGGGGTAGAAAAGGGGTGGTTTACAGAGAAGATTTTGCTTTTTACTATGTATTTGTGAGTTGAAAAAAACTTTTTACAAAGATTTTTACTTCTATAATCAGCAAAAGTAATAAAGATTTCTTCATTAAAATTTAAAAATATATATTTTTGTCATTAACTTAGCAAGACACACTGGAAATACTCCCACAGACATCCTGGATATACAACTGTAGTCTTGAATTGTCCTACCTCATTCAACTGTATCTTGGTCCATTGTCTCCACTCCTTGCTTTGCCAGGGACTCACACCTGAGGCCTTAGAACTCCCTTTATGTTGGATGGGCGAATGAGCTGTGAAAGTAACCCTTATCAATTGAGGAATGCCCAGACATTTAGGCTTCAATGAAGAGATGGTTGGAATATAAAGCGTCCCTTCTCTGATTCCACAGAAATTCACATTCTTACCACACAATTAAGTATTGAGTTATTATATACCCACTGGTTTTTTCATTGGTTCTGGGTATTTGCCTCCTTTTTCCAAATACATCTTAAATTTCTCAAAGACAGGTATCTTCAGTAATAGTTCTCTTTATCCCACCTAGAAGAAACTTAATGTTTTTCATGCCTTAGACCCCGATTCTTTCTACTATGAAGGGCATTTTTCAACAGCGTTTGGCAAAAGACATTTCCCAGTATTGTCACTTGCTGAGAATATCTCCAACAGGTTTATTTAAAAAGTGATTGAGCTCAAAGTATTTATTATGGCTTACAAAGGCCTTCAGAATCAAGTAATAAACTATGTCACTAGGCTCATCGCATCATGCCCCCTCCCCCACACATGCAGCCCAGTTTCCAGTAATCATTTCCTCACCATCTTGCAAATACATCATCACCATCACTGTTAATTATGCCTTTATGTTTTCATGCCTTTGCCGGGTGTGTCTAGAATGTCATCCTCCCCCTACCCAATCTAATAAAGTCTTCTGTTTCTTCCAAGATCCATCTCAGATGGTCTTCTTCTGAAAAGCCTTCCCCAGTTCCTGTGGCAGAGCTAGTCTCTCCCTTGTCTGTGCTTCCACAAAACTTTAACATTTGTCACTTTAATTGTATGATTCCAGGGCTTTGGACCTGGTTTGGTCTGGTTTGAACCTCTGCTGAGAATTTATATGTCTAACAAGTCTCCAGGCAATGCTAATGCTGCTGGTTAGGGACCACTTCTAAGAACCACTAGCAGAGCAGTTCTCAAAATTTATTATACATAAGAATCACCTGGAGATCTTACTAAACTGTAGATTCTGATTCAGTATATCTGGGGTGGAATAGCAAATTATCAGCAGGGTTTCGAATTGGAATAAACTGTATGATGTTTTCTGGCTACCTCAGGGTAAGACCTGGATTTGAATGCAGAGTGATGGTGAACAATGAAAGAAAGGAAGGGGGAGGGGGATCATTTTACTGGAAGTCAAAGGGATTAGCTCTTGCATCACCCAGTGCAGCTGACCGCTCCCAGAAGGGAGACATCCAAATGTAAGATGCAGAACATTAAATATTGAAAGCAAAAGTTAAATATTAAATTTTAATATGAAACATTAATGCCAATAAACAAAGCCAACAAGAGGGGGACAGAATTAAGACCAGGTCGTAGCCAAAAATGCAAAAGTCATGGCTGCAAGTGGACCATGGTCTGGACTTTCCCAGCAGGGCTTGTTGGTAACAGCCACACCCATCAAATTTCTCAGGAGAAGCACTGGGGGGGGGGGGGGGGGGCGGGAAACCTTTTATAACCCACAGCCATAGAATTCAAGTGTTTCCTACAAAACAAAATACAGTAAAGTGTTTCAGACTCAAGGCTTCAGAACTCATGGTACACTGGAACAAAAATAGAGGCAGCAGAAAGGAAAATATGAGGTTGCTCAACCCTTGGGGCAGGGATCCTATCTTTGCTTGCACTGGGTGGGACTGAGTTTGTGTGCAGCCAACTTGGGCAGAAGGAAATAACAATTAGAGTCAGAAAAGGAGCAAAAATAATGGGTCTCCGCCTGTTGACGCCAGTGGGTGTTTTTTGCCTGAATGAGGAATAATCCTGGGAACAGAAAATTCAAATGAGAGCTCAAGGTTTTAACTTGTTAGGGTTCAAAGCTTACCCAAACTGGGGACACAGGAGCATCTATGCCTATAATAGCCATTCAGGGACAAAGACCCACCAGCCTCATAAACCTGAAATCTCACAAATCACGGGGTTTCCATCAGAAAGTCAAAGGAATCGGTTGGTGAAACTCAATTGTTGGACAAGGCCTTGAGTTAGATGTCAAAATGGTCTAGACAACTTAGTCCTACACCTATACCGAAATCTTGCTCAGCACCCTTAGTTCATGAGCAGTTCTTATTCGAAACATGAAGTCTGGGAATGCAGGGCCAGTTCGGATTGTTTTGAAGCAACTGAGGTGAGGTATGAGGAATCCAAATACGTGACCAATGAAAGGAAATAACTTCATGGCATTAGCTTTCAGGGTCAGGATGACACAGAAGACTATTTGTCTTGTTCTAAGCCTCGGAGGTGAGGGGAAAAGTGGAGAATTCTGAGAGCAAGACCTCCATCACGGCAAATGTCTCACATAACAAACCCCCAGGTTACAGGAAATTTAAGAGGTCACTGAACGTAAAACCCCTACTCCCAGACATTCTTTCACCTAATCTGGGAAAAATGAAAAAGTGTGGAGTAAGTCAAGACAAAGCAAGTGCTCCAACGAGCCTCTCATTCCCTGAGAACCCTCATGGTTTCCTGGGGAAGAATGGATGGGAGGATAAAGGAATCAGAGTAATTTAGCTGGAGGGATAATCTTCAGAATAAATTAGCAGGCGTAAGGGGGAAAACGAGCATGGATTGGTAGTTTAATTTATACCATATGGAAGGATTAACTGATCGGTGCTATCAAGTAACCATATCAAGTGAAAGTCACTTAGGAGACAGCTTGGGGGAAAATCAGTTTTTCTTAAAGGAAACAAGGTATGAAAATGGAAGCTGGAGCCAAGAAACACAGGCTCCATATTATGTGATGTTTTCTTTCCTCAAGGTCTCTCCCTTTCTTATGATAAATTTTGATTATTTTCCTTTCTTTCAAATCTTTTTGTGCTTTTATCTGATCTAGTCCTTTATTCTCCCCCAAAACCAAAAACCCATTGTCAGGTCAATTTCAACTCATAGTGGCCCTATAGGACAGAATAGAATTGCTCCGTGTGGCTCCCAAGGCTGTGATCTTTACAGGAGCAGGCTGCCACACCTTTCTCCTGCAGAGTGGCTGGTGGGTTTGAACCACAGACATTTTGGTTAGCAACTAAGTGCTTAACCACTGGGCTACTGGGGCTCCTTACTCATTCTCCTTATTTTTGTCTATCCCAGCATAGTCACATGATGCTGACCAAGTTCAGCCTTAGAAGTTAGGGTACCCTGCTGAGTTTCAGAAGAGAAAGGGGACTTTTAATGTGGGTGACCTGGGATATTCTTGGTGTAGACACAGCCTTACCTGTATCTAGACTTGGCGTGAATATAATCAGCTTCTCTGGTGGGATATTGCTTTCAGGCAAATAGATATTGAGCATGTTTTATAAGGAAAAAGTAGAAGTTATAGTTTATATGCTATCAGCAATACCAAATTATTCTTGATGCCTCAAAAAGTGCAGAGAAAAGAGCAATGAGCCAGACAGTCAGGAACAGAGCCCAGCCTTCATACTGATTCACTGGGTGGCCCTGAAAAATGAATTAAATTCACCAGGCTTTAGTTTCCATGCATGGAACATGACGAAATCAGACCAGGTCAGTGGTTCTCAGATTATAACTCAAAGTTCCCTAAAGGTTTGTAGAAGGGTGATGCAGGCTCTACCATAAAGGCAACAGGGAATTTGAATAAGTGTGTTTGGTTTCACACCCCATTAGCTACTTCGACCAGAGTAGTTCCATTTCAATCTACTTATTCAAATAGTGGACTTCTGCATAAAAATTTATGTCTAAAAATGGATTCATGCTGAAAAAATTGAAAACTCACTGGACAATAAATGATCACTGGTCCTAAAGACTCATGAGTCAGGATTGACTCGATGGAAAAGGTTTTTTTTTTTTTTGTAGGTTACTAAACAAGGCTGCCCTTTTCTGTCTCCTTTTACACACATGTAGAGCCCGCACCTCTGAGTATGAAGGAATTGTAGGGAACAGTTAGTTGAACTCCTCACTTTGCCACATAAGGAAATTGAGGACTAGAAGCAAAAGTGACCTGCTGAGACCTGATGGTGAATTGGTGACTGAAACAGGTTTCGGTCTTTTGAATACTCCAGATCTACTGTTTCCTTCACTAGGTTAACCAAAGCAAAAAACAACCTCCTTTCCATTGAGCTGATTCCGACTTACAGAGGCCCTATAGACAGGGTAGAACTGCTCCATAAGGCTTTCACTACCTCACAGAGTTTCCAAGGAGTGCCTGGTGGATTCAAACAGCCCACCTTTATGGTTCAGCTGTAGCTCTTAACCACTACACCACCAGGGCTCCATAATCTTTATGGAAGCAGGCTGCCATATTTTTCTTCTGTGGAGCAGCTTGTGGGTTCAAACTGCCAATCTTTCCATTTATAGCCAGGTGCTTAACCACTGTGCCACCAGGGCTCCTTTCACTAGATTAGTATTCCTAAACCTGATGAACATAGGAATCACCCAAGGAGTACTTTTTTTTCTATTCATCTTAATGCTTCTGAAAAATTAACATGAGTACTTGTTCAAAAAGTACTAGCAGTTCAGAAAGTCATACAGTGAATAATCACCCCAGTCCTCCAGTTTCTCTTCTCAAAGACAGCTATCATTACTTTTTATTGTGCATTTTCCTAGAAATAGTTGATGTATATTCAAACCTTCAGCAAAATTTTGCTTGCGTCTGATATTAATGATATTGTTCTATAATTTCCACATTCAGTTGGATCACCTTTCTTGGGAATAGGCAAAAATATGGATCTCTTCCAGTCAGTTGGCCAGGAAGCTGTCTTCCATATTTCTTGGCAGAGATGAGTGAGCACCTCCAGCGCTGCATCTGTTTGTTGAAACATCTCAATTGATATTCCATCAATTCCTGTAGCCTTGTTTTTCGCCAATGCCTCCAGAGCAGCTTGGACTTCTTCCTTCAGTATTATAGGTTCCTTGATCATATGCCACCTCTTGAAATGGTTGAACTTCAACTAATTCTTTTTGGTATAATGACTCTGCAGCAGTATATCGACAGGTGACTTCCAGAAACTCAGTCCAGATGCAGAACAGGATGTAGAATGTGGGATATCATTGCTGATGTCAGATGGATCCTGGCTGAAAGCAGAGAATGCCAGAAAGATGTTTACCTGTGTTTTATTGACTATGCAAAGGCATTTGACTATGTGGATCATAAAAACTTATGATTAACATTGCAAAGTATGGGAATTCCAGAACATTTATATTGTGCTCATGAGGAACCTGTATGTAGATCAAGAGGCAATTGTTCAAAAAGAACAAAAGGATACTGCATGGTTTAAAATCAGGAAAGGTGTGCGTCAGGGTTGTATCCTTTCACCATACTTATTCAGTCTGTATGCTGAGCAAATAATCTGAGAAGTTGGACTATATGAAGAAGAACGGGGCATCAGGCTTGGAGGAAGGCTCATTAACAACCTGCGTTATGCAGATGACACAACCTTTTTTGCTGAAAGTGAAGAGGGCTTGAAGCACTTACTGATGAAGATCAAAGACCACAGCCTTCAGTATGGATTGCACCGCAACATAAAGAAAACAAAAATCCTCACAACTGGACCAATGAGCAACATGATAAATTGAGAAAAGATTGAAGTTGTCAAGGATTTCACTTTACTTGGCTCCACAATCAACAGCCATGGAAGCAGCAGTCAAGAAATCAAAAGACGCATTGCATTGAGTAAATCTGCTGCAAAGGACCTCTTTAAAGTGTCAAAGAGCAAAGATGTCACCTTGAAGACTGAGGTGCCCCTGACCCAAGCCATGGTATTTTCAATCGCATCATATGCATGCATGTGAAAGCTGGACAATGAATAAGGAAGACCAAAGAAGAATTGACGCCTTTGAATTGTGGTGTTGGTGAAGAATATTGAATATACCATGGACTGCCAAAAGAACGAACAAACCTCTCTTAGAAGTACAACCAGAATGCTCCTTAGAGGGAAGGATGGTGAGACTGCATCTTATATACTTTGGACATGTTGTCAGGAGGGATCAGTCCCTGGAGAAAGACATCATGCTTGGCAAAGTACAGGGTCAGCGGAAAAGAGGAAGACCCTCAACAAGGTGGATTGACACAGTGGCTGCAACAATGGGCTCAAGCCTAACAATGATAGTAAGGATGGCTCAGGACTGGGCAGTGTTTCATTCTGTTGTGCATAGGGTCGTTATGAGTCGGAACCAACTCGACGGCACCTAACAACAACAACAATATTCAAACCTAGGTGTATATTTGTATCTCCCTAGTATTTAGGAGCCCGGTGTCATAGTGGTTAAGAGCTCGGCTGCTAATGAAAAGGTCAATAGTTCAAATTCCCTGGCTGCTCCTTGGAAACCCTGTGGGGCAGTTCTACGCTGTCCTATAGGGTCACTATGAGTCCGAATCAACTCGATAGCAATGGGTTTTTTTGTTTGTTTTGTTTTGGTAATACTGGGAAGATTTAAAACAAAAGCTCTCCTCTGGCTCAATCCCGGTTAACTGAATCAGAATCTTTGTGCCTTGGGGCACGGGACTGTAGTTAGAAAAGGCCCCCAGGTGTGCCCAATGACAAAGTAGATTTTTGGGAAACTGCTCTAGGCTCTTGCTACTCAGGAAGTGGTCTGAAGACCAGCAGTATCTGCATCCCTTAGGAGATTGTTAGGAATGCCAATCTACTGATCTGAATCTGCATTTTAATAACATCTTCTTTTAGGTAATTTGCATGTAAGCAAAGTTTGAGAAGCTAGGTGACCTTGGTATTTACTGGAATTTTCTGCTGGATCTGCTACTCAATGGAGCAGGCCTGGCCAAAAGAGAGGGCCCTGATGCTTCCAGGGACAACAGGCTCACATGGTGGCCTGTCACTTGAGCCAACAATTCCTCAGACCCCACGTCCCCCAAGATGAAGAGACAGCCTCAGCAGCTGCCCTGGCGTGCCTTCCCCCTGCATGTTCTCAATGCCCTGTTTGGGACACACTGTTCCTGAAGAACCTATTTTAGATGATTCCAGTTCTACAATCAGACAATCTTTTGATAGGGAACAAGTACACCCACTGAGAGCTGGAGAACGGCTCCATAAACCACAGAAAACACGCTGCAGAAGTGGCAGCCTGGCACTCCCCTGGCCTAGTGGCAATAAATTGCTGAGGCTATCATCCGTGGCAAATAACCAAGCTAGGCTGCCTGGCGGGCCCAGGAGGGAGGGAACAAGGGAGGGACGTGTCAGCCAGTCAATTAGCCACAGAAACAGCATTCCTTCCTCGAGGGCGGATTTTCCTCTTTTCAGCACCACTAACTCAAATGTCAAACAAGTTGTAACTGCCATGGAGAACAGGCCCTAGCTACAGTATTTGCTTTCTGCAAGAGAGGGAAAACAATCTATTCATTTCGGCTTTACTTCTGGAGTTTCAAGATTTGGGATGGGGCCAGGTAAGCTGCTTGTTAGCGGCTCTTCTAACCCCTGCCTGGCTCCTACATGCAGTGCTGCTAAAGAGAACCATGTCTGAGTCTCCTAGTACTAATTGTAAAGTCAGGGCTGAGGGAAGAGGGGAGGCTATTACATGAGGAACGACCCTTCAGAAGTCGCGGTGGGTACATGTCAGCCCCAGTTAAATTTGATCATGTTTTCAGCATCTTGAAACACACCTAGAAAAGTGTTAATGAGGTCTTGGATTCCACCCAACCCTTGAATGAGCTAAGATGCCCTTCACAATCCCGTAATGCCAGGTGTTTACTTCAAAGAGACATTTATAGGAGACACCAGTTTTGGCAATTCCCTTTGGCGAGAGCAACTGAGCCATGGGAACTGACCACCTGGGGGAATGTTAGGTGCCAAGAGCTTCTGTGGCTTGCCCAAGACTGCTTTGCACGGGAACTGCTAGGATCACAATCTTCCCAAACCTGAGCTCCCAGAAAGCAGGCCCCACAATTTGTGAACTGCTTAATGTGGTGTTTGGCCGGCTTTCTCAAGTGGGAGGCATGCGGGAAAGTTTCAATGCTGGGCAGTAGTGAGGATGCCTGGGAGTGGATGCCACCCAATCCTGAGGCCACTGGGGCTCCTTTGGCCCCACCTAGGACCTTAAACAGGTGAATATCTCAATGAGGGAGTGGGCAACATTCCAAAGTGGTTCCTATTTCTTCCCCTTATTTAGAATGTGGGTGAGGGAGGTGGTGGTAAATATTTGATCTCCATTTAGGAGAACTGTATAGATCTATGCAAACTTTGATGCTCAGGTGCTGCTGGGCCACATTAACCAAGGCAGCCAGGAACAGGAGGAAACGTCAAGTGAGCAAAAGTTGATTCCTTTGAGTGGGTCTGAATGGCAAAGGCTGGATTTTAAGGGGATAGATCTGAGCTGGAAAAAGAATGGAAAACTGAACAGTCAAAAACTGGGTAGAAGAGAAGCAGAATGTGGAACAAAACCTAGAGTAGAAACAGAGTCTGCAGACTTCATCACTGGTTTTTTCCTGGATGCTTGCTAGTTAGGACACGGACGAACACACTTGATTTAAAGAAATGAAGTACAGTGAACACAGTCTTGGGCACAAAATGCAGAAACGTCACTCCCTCAGCCAGCCATTAACCCATTTAAGCTGTCCACAATGTTGTGGTTATGCAGGTCCCTCTCCACAGCTCTGGCCACTAATATCTTAAATGCATCCCTGGGCATGTGAACAATGGCTTGCTAAACCTTGGTCTAAACCACTCCCTTTTTTTCTTGGAGATCAGCAGGGTGTCCATAAGATGTGGCCTCTCTTGAGAGCTTATTTCATGGTGTTATCACCTTGACAATTAATTAAACCAATAGCTTGAATAGCTAACACTAATATAAAGTTTACTGTGTTTCAGGCACTATCCTAAGTACCACAGAGATATTTACTCGTTTAATCATCAAAGTAACACTATAAGATTTGTTGCTATTTCTGTTACATCTTTGTCAAGTTAGTTCTGACTCACAGTGACCCTATGTACAACAGAATGAAACACTGCTGGTCCTCTGGCATCTTCACAATGATTGCTATGTTTGAACCCATTGTTGAGGTCACTGTGCCAATCCATTTTTAATAGTCTTCCTGTTTTTGCTCACCTCCTGCTTTACCAAGCATGATGTCCTTCTCCAGGGACTAGTCCCTCCTGTTAACATGTTCAAAGTATGTGAGATGAAGTCTCACCATCTTTGCTTCTAAGAAGCATTATGGCTATATTTCTCACAAGACAGATTTGTTCTTTTGGCAGTCAATATTCTTCACCAACACCACAGCTCAAAGGCATCAATTCTTCTTTGGTCTTCTTTATTCATTGTCCAGCTTTCTCATACACATTAGGTGATTGAAAACATCATGGCTTGGGCCAAGTGCACCTTAGTCCTCAAAGTAACACCTTTGCCTTTTAACAGTTTTCACAGCAGATTTGTCCAATGCAACACGTCATTTGATTTCTTGACTGCTACTTCCATGGGCATTGATTGTAAAGTGAAATCCTTGACAATTTTAATATTTTCTACTTTTATCATGTCACTTATTGGTCTAGCTGTGAGGATTTTTGTTTTCTTTATGTTGAGGTGCTATCCATATTGAAGGCTGTGGTCTTTGATCTTCATCAATTAAGTGCTTCAAGTCCTCTTCACTTTCAGCAAGCAAGGTTGTATCATCTGCATATTGCAGATTGTTAATGAATCTTCCTCCTGTACTGATTCTGTGTTCTTCGTCATATAGTCCAGCTTCTCAGATTATTTGCTCAGCATACAGATTGAATAAATATGGTGAAAGGATACAACCCTGACACATACCTTTCCTGATTTTAAACCATGCAGTATCCTTTCGTTCTTTTTGAACAACTGCCTCTTGATCTACATACAGGTTCCTCATGAGCACGATATAAATGTTCTGGAATTCCCATACTTTGCAATGTTATTCATAAGTTTTTATGATCCACATAGTCAAATGCCTTTGTATAGTCAATAAAACACAGGAAACATCTTTCTGGTATTCTCTGCTTTCAGCCAGGATCCATCTGACATCAGCAATGATATCCCACATTCTACATCCTCTTCTGCATCTGCACTGAGTTTCTGGCAGTTACCTGTCAATGCACAGCTGCAACCTTTTTTTGTATTATCTTTAGCAAAATTTTACTTGTGTGTGATATTCATGATATTTTTTGATAATTTCCACATTTTGTTGGATCACTGTTCTTTGGAATGGGCACAAATATGGATCTCTTGAGTCAGGTGGCCAGGTAACTGTCTTCCAGATTTCTTGGCATGGACACATGAGTACATCCAGCATTATATCCATTTGTAGACTCATCTCAGTTGATATTCCTTCAATTCCTGGAGCCTTGTTTTTCACCAATGCCTTCAGTGCAACTTGGACTTCTTCCTTCAGTACCGTCAGTTCTTGATCACATGCTACCTCCTGAAATGGTTAACATTAACCAGTTCTTTTTGGTACAGTGACTCTGTGTATTCCTTCCATCTTCTTTTGATGCTTCCTGCATTGTTCAATATTTTGCCCATTAAAAAGAAAACAAACAAACAAAAAAAACCTGTTGCCATCTAGTCAATTCCGACTCAGAACGACCTTATGGGACAGAGTAGACCTGCCCCATAGGGTTTCCAAGGAGTGGCTAGTGGGATTTGAACTGTTGACTTTTTGGTTAGCAGCCAAGCTCTTAACCACTACGCCACTGGGGCTCCATTTTGCCCATAGAATCCTTCGCTATTGAAACTTAAGGCTTGAATTTTTTCTTCAGTTCTTTCAGCTTGAGAAATGCCAAGCATGTTCTTGCTTTTTGGTTTTCTATCTCCAGGTCTGTGCATTTCATTATAATGCTTTACTTTGTCTTCTTAGGTCGCCCTTTGAAATCTTCTGTTCAGCTCTTTTACCTCATTGTTTCTTCCACTCAATTTAGCTACTCTGTCTTCAAGAGTAAGTTTCATAGTCATTTCTAACATCCATTTTGGTCTTTTCTTTCTTTTTAATGACCTCTTGCTTTCTTCATATGTGATGTCCTTAATGTCATCTCACAACTCGTCTGGTCTTTGGTCATTAGTGTTCAGTGCATCAGATATATTCTTGAGATGGTCTCTGTAAAAACGGTGTGGGGCTGTGCATGACCTCCTCTAACTTTATACGGGAGAAGGAGAATCAAGATCAACAACCTAAGGCTGATTCCTATGCGGTAGAGGTCAGATATGTGTCCTCTCTCCACCATTTTTACCATCCCTGACATCAACCATCTGTCCCACAGCACTCTACTTTTCTGCTGGGTTCAATAATTCATTGTAGTGGACACACAGAACTCACAGAAATACTTACGATTATGGGGTTTATTAGGGAAGTAATAGATTACAATTTAGGTTGAGGACTGCTCAGGATACAGTTCTTCCATTAGGACAGCTTCTTCACAGGCATGCTCACAGGCAGGCCTCTCCCTGGCCCTGGGCCTCTGCCCTGCTCGGGCAAGTGTTACAAAGCTCTTTTCACTCTGCCAGTAAGTGCCTGGAGACAACCCGCTCTGCCAGTGACCCTCAGCTGGAGGGTGCTCAACTCTAGCTCTGTGGGTCAGCAAACTGAGTTCCAAGTATGTGGAGGCATCTTATTCCACCAGCAAGCCTCCTGCCCAAAGGCACTCAGCTTTTTTGTTCCGTGGCCAGGAAACCCACCATGCCATCTCCTGCCGCCCTCTCTAGCTGCCATTTCTCTTCTACCGCTTCTCACTATCTTCAGTGTTACAACTGTCTCTCAGTCCAGGTTCCAGGAGCTTCTCAGCACAGGGATCCTGAGTCCAAAGGGCATGCTCCACTCTTGGCCCTTTTTACTTGGTGGTGGTGAGATCCTCTCTTTCCTGGCTCTAGGATGGTCCATTTCAAGCCCAGGGAAATGATAAAAATAACCACTCCCCGTGGTGGGCCACAATTACCCTATTTGCATAGTTGGGTAGAAGTTACAAGACAGTGGTGAGAAAAGCCATACAAAAGTGATCCATCACACTGCTGTCTCTAAATCCAAGTGGGATATACTCCAAGTTGTACTTTATATCTCGTGGGCTTGTTTTAATTTTCTTCAGCTTCAACTTGAGCTTGCATATGAGCAACTGATGGTCTGTTCTGCCTAATGATATTGAGTTCATCATCTCTTTCTGCAGATGTAGTCATTTGACTCCTATTTATTCTATCCGGTGAGGTCCTCATGTATAGTTGCCATTATGTTGTTGAAAAAGGTACTACTGTTATTCCCATCTTATAGATGAGGGAATTGAAGTGAGATTAAGAACTTTCCAAAGTCGTGTGACTAGTCAGCAGCAGAGAAAGGATAGCAACTCTGACAACCTATCTCCAGAACTGTGCTCTTAATCTCTATACCTAATTGCATTTTGAGCCCATTCTTCTACTCTTCTCACTGAATCCATGCAATTTTTCTCTGTATTGTCCCGGAGGGTTGGCAAATGTACCTCCACAGTAGATTCTTTATTAAAAACTTCATATATTTGGGGAAACTATTTGAGCTAAGCCTAGCCCTTCTCTACCAGGGCCCCTGTTGAACTCACTGATAATATTTAGGAAGCACTTTGTCCTAGAAGCTTCAAAGCAGAGCTCTCTAGTAGCTCCACAAGCAAGTGAAGGATACACGGTAAAAACTTCAAGGAATCGTAACATAACTCTAATATAGCTGGAGGTCTATATAGCCCAGCCTGTGCCCAGTTTCATTGTCATGGATTGAATTGTGTCCCCCAAAAATATCTGTCAACTTGGTTAGGTCATGATTCCCAGTGTTGTATGACTGTCTACCATTTTGTCATCTGATATGATTTCCCTACGTTTTGTAAATCCTATCACTATGATGTTAATGAGATGGATTAGCAGCAGTTATAGTGATGAGATCTACAAGATTAGATAGTGATCTCTTTTGAGATATAAAGGAGAAGTGAGCAGAGAGACATGGGGTCCTCATACCACCAAAAGAGCAGTGGCAGGAGCAGAGTGTGTCCTTTGGACTTGAGGTTCCTGCACTGAGATGCTCCCAGATCAAAAGAAGACTGATGCATCACAAGGACCTTCCTCCAGAGCTGACAGAGAGAGAGCTTTCCCTGGAGCTGGTGCCCTGAATTCAGATTTCTAGCCTACTGGACTGCCATCCGCTTGTGGCATTTCTGATATGGCAGCACTAGATGACCAAGACAGTCATATACAAAGAAGTACATTTCAATAACCAAAAGTAATTGTAAGTGAATTTTGATTTTTAGTTTCTTTTTCAATAACATTGGAAACCCTGGTGGCGTAGTGGTTAAGAGCTACGGCTGCTAACCAAAGGGTCGGCACTTCGAATTGCCAGGCGCTCCTTGGAAACTCTATGGGGCAGTTCTACTCTGTCCTATAGGGTTGCTATGAGTCGGAATGGACTCGAAGGCACTGGATTTTTTTTTTTTTTTTTGGTTTTTCAAAAACATTATGTGGGATCCATTACATAATTCATACTGATTTTTTAAAAAAATTCTTTTGTCTCTCTTCCCAAATTCATACCCCTAAACTGTCCCAGTGCTACCCTCTTCTGAGTTCATACTTTTCATTCCTCCTTTAAAACTATTCTTAGCACCGATGTCATCCTCTGCTCAGAAGCGGCTTCTGGAGAGGCCTTCTGTTCTCCCAAAGGACTTGGCAGCTCTGGGTCCTCTACTTTTGGCCCAAACCCTAAGGAAGACACTGAACCTTCATGGGAAATTTTTTTTTTTTCTCACTTTTACTATTTCTTAATTAGAAATACTCCTGGAGAATTGCTGGAAAACAATATTCTCACTTGTTACACTAATCAATACCATTTTTGAGTTGCCTACCCCTGGTGGTACAATGGTTAAGCACTCTGCTGCTAACCAAAATGTTGACAGTTCAAATCCATCTGGTATCTCCAAGGGAGAAAGACCTGGTGATCTGCTTCCTTAAAGATTACAGCCAAAAAAAACCCCTCTGGGGTAGTTCTTCTCTTGTCCCAGGGGGTTGCTACGATTTAGAATCCACATGAAAGGCCCCCAACAACAGCAACACAACAATATGCCAGTCCCTATGTTAAGTCCTTCAAATTTGTTATTTCATTTAACCTTCACAGCGAACCTCTTAGAAATGTATTACTACTATGCCCATTTTTCAGATGAGAAATATAAGGCTCAGAGAAGTTAAATAAATTGCCTAAGGTCATACAGCTAATAAAACAGCAAAGTCAACCCAGGCCAGGTTTCAAATTCTTGCGTTTCTTAAAGAGTGGTCTGCAGAACACTGTGATCAGAATGAACTGGAATGCTTGAAAATAACTCAGATTTTTGGTGCCACCTTAGACGAAGTTATTATGGGGAGTGGTGCTGAGGAATCTTAATAAATATTAAAATGTATGAACGTCTTGCTATACTTTACTGCCCTATCGTCTAAAACTATTCTGTCCCTCCCCCGTCCCCCCACCCTGCATTCCCTAGCCAGGGCTGTATCAGACCCTGGGCTTGCCACGCATATAACTAGCCCTTTCTCGTAGGTCATTATGAGTAGGAATCAGAATCAACTCAAAGGCAACAGGTTTGGGTTCCCTTTCTCCATAGAACAAGGACTAGCAGCATGTGCTTGCTTCCTGCTGGGCCTGGATTGGTATTTTCAGTTTGCAAAACACTTTTTCTCCTCCCTAAACGCTCTGAGGTCTGTGAATAGGGTGTTCACTTTATTCAAAGTCAGAAAACAAAGACGGCTCCCTGCTGGAAGGATCCAGGGAGGGAAGGACTCCAGCTGTCTGTGGCTGCCAGAGGGAGGGATCCAGGCCCCAGTCCAGGTGTCTGGAGCAGAGGACACCTGGGAAGAAGGCCATTTAGCATTATAAACAGAGCCCTGGCTAGAAGTGAGTGATCCAGATTCTAGTTCTTGCCCTTCCTCTGATTCTCTGGCAAGTCACTGGCCTCTCTGAGCACCATCTACATAATAAGTGGTTAAACAACAGCAGCTCCAAGGAACCTGTGCCCCTTTGTGTGCCTGTAATTCTAGAAAAGGATGTCAGACCACCTGGGGGACATCCCAGAGAAGCTGTGGTAAGGACGTTGGGGATACATTTTGTCACAGACTCTGGGTCATCCTGGCCAGTTTTGGTCTCTGGTATCAAACTACTAAGTAATTGGCACTTCTGCTGAAGCTAGGCTGAGACCTGGTATGTTTGATGAAGAATTAGACTCTTGTTAAACACAATTTACTAAGTGTCTCCTATTTGCCAGGTTAGTGCTAGGTACTCGTGATAAATCAATGAATACAACAGGTATGGCACTGATAGCATGAAGCTGACAATCTAGTGCAGGAGACAGACAGACAACAGAAACTAATACAATGCAGCACTTTAGCACTAGGATATGGGTTGGCATATCAAGGAGACATTGAGTAAGGGGCCACCCAGGCACCAGCAAGAGTCATGGTTTAGAGGGGGAAAGGTGGCATGGCAGAGACTCAAATGGATGCCATCACCCCTTATTTTCAACCTTAAACTTCAGTCATAAACTTTGGAGAAGAGGTGGAAACTCATCTTTTTCTGTCATTCCCACATCCTAACCCTGGAGGTCAAGATATACCTGCAAAATGCTGAGATGATGTTAGGTAAGAGGCTTCCTGGGGTGTGGAAGCCAAGTTGTATAGACTCCAAAGGGATACCCACCCTACTGTGAAGAAGAAGACTGTGTGGGGTGGCAAAAGAACATGGGAAGGCCTGTGGCTGTCAACCTGGCCCCAGCACTTACATGTTATGTGACCTTTGGCCAGTCCTGTCTGTAAGACAGGCATATTAGTCCTCATCTCCCAGGGTGGAAGTTAGCATCCAGAGAGGCTCTGCAGGTCAAATGGCTGCCATAAGGCCTTGGCGTTCTATTAAAAAACCAGTTGCCATTGAGTCAGCTCTGATTCACGGTGACCCCATATGTGTCAGGGTAGAATTGTGCTCCACAGGGTTTTCAATGGCTGATCTTTTGGAAGTAGACCACCAGATTTTTTTCTGAGGAGCCTCTGGGTGGATTTGAACCTCCAGCCTTTCAGTTAGCAGCCCAGTGCTTTAACTGTTTATAGTACCCAGGGACTCCTGGCACTCTATTGTTGCCGTTGTGTGCTGTCAAGTTGATTGCTACTCAAAGCAACTCTATATGACAGAGTAAAACTGCCCCATAGGGTTTTCTAGGCTGTAATCTTAACGGGAGCAGACCTTCAGGTCTTTTCTCCTGTGGAGTGAATGCTGGATTCAAACCATCGAATTTTCAGTTAGCAGCCATGTGCTTAACCATCGTACTACCAGGGCTTCTTGGTATTCTACTGGTGCTTAGTAAATAGTAAGAGATCCCACTTGTGGCGTATTTATTTATATTTCAAGCCTTGAGTGTTTCACATGCATGACCTCATTTAATCCTTAAAACCATCCCACGAAATAGGTATGATTATTATCCCATATTATAGGTAAAAGGAGCTCTGGAGGTGCAGGCGTTAAGCACTCAGCTCCTAACAGAAAGGTTGGTGGTTCAAACCCACCAGCCGGTCCATGGGAGAAAGATGTGGCAATCTGCTTCTGTAAAGATTAGGAAACACTGTAGGGCAGTTCTTCTCTGTCCTGTGGGGTCACTATGAGTTGGAATTGTCTCCATGGCAAACGACAATTATAAGTAAAGAAACTAATACTTGGAGAAGGTCCCATGGCTGGGAAGCAAGGGAACTAGGGTTTGAATGCAGGCAATCTGACCTCAAGACTCTGCTCTTCAGCATTGCACTACATAGTCCGCTCCTATCCAAGGTGTTGGCTGCCAGCAGCGTTTCTTTTCCAAGGTCTGTCTGGGTTCCTGGTGTCTTTGTCTCACTTACCCATAATAGGCTTCCACAGACCATTGCTGCCCCATCGCTGCTGTCTCCTCCCTTCCATTTGCCTGGATCCTTTCCCAGGTCTCCAGACCAGAATCTAGATCCTCCCCTTCTCTCTCTGGGTGAGGGCCACAGCCCATTTGCTGACTTTCTGGGGCTTACCTGCTCTGTCCAGGCCTGTTGTCTTCCACCAGCTCCATGGCAACCAGGCCAGTTCAGCTCAGGACCAGCCCTACAGCCATTTCTGTGGCTCCCACAGCTCATGTTACACCAAGTTCAAGCTTGACATTCAAGACACACAACATCCTGGATCCTAGGCACCTGCCTAGCTTGGCCCTCACCTCTGAGTACACTCCTGAGGCTGTGAATAGAGTGATTCTGTGGGGTCTGACATGCCTTATCCTATCTGAGTATCATAATTACCCTGCTAGCATGCTAATTCTATAGAAGCGGAAATTCAGGTTAGACTTTCTCACGATCAAGTTGGCAAAGAGTTGGAACTCAAACCCAAGTTGTCAGGCTCAAACTCCATACCCTGTACCTGCGTTTTTCTAAATTCATTTTTTCCCCTATTTTCATGATTTTTTTTTTTTTTTGCCATATCCTCATACACCAGCCTTATAATTTAGCGTTTTTCTTTCAAACACTTTTTTTCCTGTTACATTAATATATCTTGCTTTGTCCTAAACTATAAATTCCAAAAAGCAACAGATTTGATAAGCTGGTTATTTTTGGTAATATACCTTCAGATAAAATCTTCCCACATTTATCGATGTACCACTTCTGCCCTTAGGATTCCTTAATATTCTCCACAGATACAGTTCTAATGACAGGGTAATGACAGGCAACCTGGGGATTAAAAGCCCCTAGACCAGGGGATGGAAACCTGGCTTCTTGGCCTGACGGTGCAGCTACAAAGCCATCTGACTTTGGGAGAGGTAGTTCGAGGCCATTTCTGAAAAATGAGGCCACTGAACAAGAGTGGTCTCTAGGATCTCTTTCAACTCTGCCACCCAGAGCCTTCCTTCTCCTGAGAGCCTGTGATGAGCAACTAGGCAGATAGAAAAGTTCCCTGTATTTTTCAGGGCTGCTGTGGCATTTGGTGCACCATATAAACAAAGCACCCAGCACAATGCCTGGCACAGAGTCAGTGCTGAGCAAATACTAGCCCATCCCTCCCTACCAGAGCTGGTGGGTCTCAGATCTTCCTCTGAGAGGGAGCCCAGGCTGGCGATGTTAGGGGGTGGCAGAAAAGAGATAGTCATTCCTTCCCCCTTTCCTGGCCCTCTGTCCTCACCTCTCCCTCCACCTGCCAGGAACAGGGAGGGAAAAGAAACCAGAGAGGAGAGGGTGGTGGTGCAGTTGGAGCTGGGGAGGGCTGTAAAATAATCAGAGGGCAGCCGGCAGGTATCGCTTTGCAATGATTGCTCTGGGAGGTTGTGTCAAAGCGAGAGACTGAGTCGCAATCATGAAACATTAGCACGTTGACACATGTGGCCCCAGCAGAGCAGGGCTCTCTGGTTACTAGAAAGCATGACCTCTGCCCTGGCCCCTCAAAGCTGGATGACCCAGGACTTCCAGCCACCAGGTCTGGGGGTCAGCCTATGTGGGGAGGCCCCATTGCCCTGCAGGAGCTCTAAAGCCCTGGCTTACCTATGACCTGTGGCATTGGAGGGACTACTGGGTGGCCCTCCCTGCTGGATAGACATCAGTGCTCCTGTTGGATGCTGGGTGGGTGGTCTGAGGATGAGGCAGCTGAAAGCCTTGTTTCATACTTGGTTCCCTTCTCCTGGGGCTTGCAGCCAATCTGCCTTGAGTTCTACTCCATAAGGCTCTGTGACTTTTTAAGGTCACTTACTCTCTCTGAATTTGAGATTCCTTGTCCATTTAATGAGGATAAAGATATCAAGCTGTCAAGGTTAATGTGAGGGTTAAGTCAAATCTTGTGCATAATAGTTCCAGGGCAAAATCTCTAGCTATGACCAGAGGAGAGCAAAAGGCACCACAAAACCAAAAAAAAAAAAAACCAAACCCAGTGCTGTCCAGTCCATTCTGACTCGTGGCGACCCTATATGTCACAATAGTAGGGGAAATATAGGCAGTGTTCCTCTGTTTTCCTCTCTCCTTAAGAGAATTGACTCAGTCTCTCAGGTTCAGTGCTAATGCCTGCAGGTTTGGGGGAGGGTAAGAAATGAGCTTCTCATCCCAACAAGGGCTGTGTTTGCAGACTGGAGGCCCTGCTTTCTCTGATCTCTGAAAATCCCCATGTTTTTCACAGATCTCCTTAAGATATCACATACATGTGCTTAACCTGTGTTTATCAGCCCTTTGGCTTTACAGACACATCCAAATAGATGCCTCTGGTCTGCAAACATAGTCCTTGTTGGGATGAGAGAAAAGAGAATGAGTAGGTTGCCCCTCCTCCCAGTCTCATCGTTTTAGTGTCATGGAATCGACTTGAGGGCAATAGGTTTTTTGATGGAGTACACTGATAGCCACATACTTCTTACCTAAGACTGGCCTTTGCAAAACTTCTTTATGAAGCCTGTGGAGGCCAGTCCCTCTGATGACCTCCATTGATTCTCACCTCCTGATATTCCCATTCTTGTGTAATCTCCTCCTAGAGTGAACCAGTGATAATCCGTGTGACCAATAGATTATTACAGAAGGGCAGGTTATGATTTCCAAGTCTAAATCATAAAATGGAGGTGGCTCTACTTTGGTCTCTCGGATCACTTCTTCTGGGGGAAGTCAGCTGCCATGTTGTGAGAATACTCAAGTAACCCTGTGGAGATGCATATGTGGAGAGAAACTAATGCTTCTTGCCAACAGCCAGCACTAACTTGCCTCAATGTGAGTGAGCCATCTTGGAAGTGAATCCTGTAGCCCCGTCAAGCCTTCAGATGACTGCAGCCCCAGCACACATCTTAACTCAAATTCATAAGAGCCCCTGAGCCAGAACTGCTCACCTAAGTCACTATCAAATTCCGAGCCCAGGAGTAATAAATATTATTGTAGTTTTAAATGACTAAGTCTTTGGTTTATTTGTTACCCAGCAGTAGATACCTAACATACAGCATCTGTAGAAAACTCTGCACATAGGCCTCCAAGTAAGTGGATAGCACTTGGCATTGAGGAAGCTGCGTTTAGAGAATCAGAGAAGCAGCTGGAGAGAGGCTTTAGGAACATTTAATTCTGTGTTCCCAAAACCCGGCCTCTGGGCCTATGTTGGAATCTCTTGGGGAACTTGTGAAAATACATATTCCTAGGTCCTACCCAGGGAAATTTGGATTCACGATGTCTGGAGCCCAGGAATCTATCTTTAAAGTTTCCCAGGAGTTTCTGATAAACAGTTTAGGATATAGACCACAACCTCCTCGTTTTACAAATCAGGAAATGGAAGTGCTGAGAGGGGAGGTGACCCATTCAAAGCCACAAAACGAAGCAGGAGCAGGGGAAAGAACAGAATTCAAGGGTCCTGGCATGAAGTTTAAGGCTCTTTCACCAGGTTCACAGCTTTCTGAGTTGAGCTCAGATGTCAACACAGGAGAGTAGCTAGGGAGAGATTTATCTCAGGTGTGGAGACACAGCCCTGCCCTTTTCCTCTCAGGATGTGTTGAGGGGGGGCCCGCGGCAGGCAGGCAGACTCCTCTGCCTTTGTGGCTGGGCTAATCACATTCATCTCTGCACAAATGCCAGGTAATAGCATTGTAATGAGCCTGCTGTTCTTTTAAGGTTACGCTGAGCACGGCATCTGAGTGAAGTTAGCAGCTGGGTTTGGGATGGACTTCCATCTGCAACTGTCAACCAAATGCCACAATAAGAAGTGGGATTGCTGTGACCATATTTACAAGCTATGTGTGGGGTGTATGTGTACATCCGAGATAGTGGATATGTGTGTGCAAGGGTCTACCTGTGGGCCCAGATGCATGGTTGTGTGCCTATGAAATCTGTGAGCACACATATCTGTTTATGTGTGTGTGCGTGCTCATTGCTACCATCACATCCTGTACTCCAGAAAGCAGGCATGATTTGCAGACCCAGGAAATGTCTTTGATGTCATGCATACCTCTTGTCTGTTCTTGGTGCCACACATGGGCATGGTGATTTACAAAGCCGACATCCCATATTTGATCTGAGCGAGACCTGACAGGGAGCTATCAACCTGGTGGCTTTGTAAATATTTTCAGTGCTCCAGTCACAACTGGCACTGAGCGCTCTGTGAAGATCAAAGGCCTCACCTCTGCCATGGTATTTGTAAGAGGAAGGGATGCAGCCAAGTAGGTGTGAGGGTGTTTGTAGAAACAATGTTAGGGACGGGTATGGCAGAATACCTCCCAAGGCTCCCCGCCTTCCCATTGCTCTCATCCCCCCCCCAGGTTTGGGCTTTGGCCCCTCTCCCTGTGGGCCTCTTTCCAACTAAATTGGGGAGGGATGATTTTAAGGAGTCTATTTTTTTTTTTTTTATGCAGGGTTTACAGAGCTCTGGTGGCGTAGTGGTTAAGCACTTGGCTGCTAACCCAAGGGTTGGCAGTTCAAACCTACCAGCCACTCCATGGTAGGGATATGTGGCAGCCTACTTCAGTAAAGATTTACAGCCTCAGAAACCTTATGGGGCAGTTCTGCTCTGTCCTATGGAGTCGTTAGGAGCCAGAATTGATTCAGTGGCAATGGGTTTAGTTTTTCGTCTGGTTTATGCAGTGTTTGGCAACTTGACTTCTCATCAGTATTACTTTAATGTCTTAGTTCTAACAAGTAATTGCTGGTGATTCCAGCAACTGCTCCTCTCTTGCTCTTCCTGAGGCTTTTGACATATATGCTCCTATAAGAGTTATTTATCATGCTATATTTCAGGAATTTCTTAATGTGTCTGACTCTCCCGACTCCTAGTTCAGGACTCTTTTTTAATTTAAATTTTTATTGTGCTTTAAGTAAAAGTTCACAAATCAAGTCATTCTCTCATACAAAATTTATATACACCTTGCTATATATATATATATATATTTTTTATATTTGCTATATACTCCTAATTGCTCTCCCCTTAATGAGACAGCACACTCCTTCCCTCCACTCTCTCTTTTCGTGTCCAATCGGCCAGCTTCTGACCCCCTCTGCCCTCTCATCTCCCCTCCAGACAGGAGATGCCCACATAGTCTCATGTGTCTACTTGATCCAAGAAGCTCATTCTTAACCAGTATCATTTTCTATCCCATTGTCCAGTCCAATCCCTGTCTGAAGAGTTGGCTTTGGGAATGGTTCCTGTCTTGGGGTAACAGAAGGTCTGGGGACCATGACCACTGGGGCCCTTCTAGTCTCAGTCAGGCCATTAAGTCTGGTCTTTTTATGAGCGTTCTGGAGCTTTTTGAGGGCAGTTTTTACTCTATCTTGCTTACTGCTATCTCCTCAGCCACTAGCCCAGTACCTGGAACATAAGTGAGAGCCAGTCAACATTGACTGAATAGGTTCTGAATTAGGACTATGAGTTGGATTCGACTCGACGGCAGTGGGTTTTTGGTTCCTGTAATGAAATCTTTCCTCAAACCCCAAAGCTTTAATACTCAGATATCTATCTTCTGGCTCACCCCAACCCCTTGCTAGAGTCCCTGCTCAGTGACCTGTCTAGGATTCCAGATTTTTTTTTCTGGGTGCCAGACAGCATCCTCCCTTACGCTTACCAGTTCCTGCAGAGGCTGAAGTCTTGCTTCAGTCAGGGTAGGCCAGACAGCAAATGCTAGGTGCCTAAGTTGAGTATCATTTAGAGCCTGCATGGTGTAAGTGTCATGAGTCTGGGTCTGTGGTCACCACCCCCTAGGTGCCTGCCCCGTGTCTCAGTGATCCTGTCTGATGGCTAATTTCTAGCCTTTCAAGTGACTATAAAGTGGTGAGCTCCTCTTCTGATAAAGGGTAATCCTAACAATGCTTATCATTTGAATTATAAAGCTACTGAATACCTAGTGCCAAGTTTTATACACATATTTTAATTCTCACAGGGAAGATTCTATTACCCTCACTTTAAAAAGATGATGACACTGAGACTCAAAAGAGTTAAATAACTTGCTCAAGGTCACATGGCTTCTGAAGTCAAGACCAATGGAGATAGCATGGTATGGTTGAAGGGACATAGGCTCTGGGCTCAGAAAAACCAAGATTAGAGCTTGGATGCTAATTTGCTGATTTACCTTGGATTATACACTTGATAGGCGCCACAAAGTTTAAGGAGCTCTGGTGGTGTAGTAGTCAAAGCACTTGGCTGCTAACTGAAAGGTCAACAGTTCAAACCTACCAGCTGCTCCATGGGAGAAAGTTGTGGCAGTCTGCTTCTGGAAAGATTATAGCCTTGGAAGCCCTATGGGGCAGTTCTACCCTGTCCTATAAGGTTGCTGTGAGTTGGAATCCACTCGATGGCAATGGTTTTTTCGTTGTTATTACTTTTGGTTTAATGCACTTGAACCTCTTGGAGTCTTATCTGTAGAATCAGGGAAACATTAACTACCTCTTTGGGTAATTACGGCAACCCAAAGAGCTGTGTCTGCAAAGTATCTAGCACAAAGTTTTACACTTAGTAGGTACTCAATACCTGTTTATTGCCATCACTCCTTTTCTTGGCGTCTTGTTCCACCTGAGTTCATGGGCCCTGAAAAAGAGGAAGCACACTAATGTAATTTCTGATCAGAACTGTCAGAGCTACACTTTGCTCATGTCACCTATTTATTTCATTGTCTCTAATGGAACTTAACGAGAAAGCTGGTATTCACCAGCCTTTAAAAATTTTCTCCATGACAGTAAATGTATGTCTCCTCCTCCTCCCCCATTAAGGTTAGATCATTGTGAATGTGACAAGAGAGAGCCTTATAGAGAAGCAATTATCCCAAGCAAATGAATTCCACACAGATTCAAAGGGAAAGATTACAATGAGCACAGAGACGTACATTATTAGGAAATTAAAGTGGAAATCAAATAAGGATTAGGAACCCTGAGTCTCAAATATTTAATTGTCATAATTGCCTAATTAAGATTGGTTTTTAAAGCACTCCTCCCCCTCACTCACAAGTGCTTAAGGGCTCTATTGCCAGTAAGACAATTGAAGCACTTATACTTATCATAACATGAAGGCTGACCCCTGGCAAACCTTTTCTCTGAAAGAAAAGTTACGCTGCCTATTCATTCATGCCTTCATTTAGCAAATGCAAAGTGAGTATTACTACTATACACTGTTTCATAGGCAGTTTTAGGGACTATACCCTGGAGTTAAATGGTGTCAGGAGAAGTCCCCAGGGCCAAGATGAACTGACTGGCTTTACCCAAAAGACAGCTCATAGTATAGACAAGCCAGAGGGAGCTGAGGCCAGTAACCTGGACATGAAGCTGAGTGGTGGCCAGGAAGTAGGTCAGACTGGAGAAACTAGGAGGGACATAGAGTGAGGTGAGTCAGGATGTGAAGCAGAGAAAGTTGTAAGAACGGAACAGGTGATGGGGGTGGGGGTGGGACAGTCAAGATCTGAGTGTGCAAAGGTCCAGGTTCCCCAGGACATGCCTAGGTTGTTTGTTCAATGTCTGTCTTCCCCTGTTAGACTAAGAGCTCTGTGAGGGCAAGAATTGTGTCCATCTGATTTGCTATATTCCCAAAGTCCAGCACATAGTAGAGGCTTTTTAAAATGTGTTTTTGAATTGAATTGAATTGAGTTGAAATAACATTCCTTTGTTGTGACTTTGGTGCATTTCAGGAGGATAGAGGCCCTAGCAGGAGCCAAGATGGACACCTACTACACCTGGTGCATAGTAGTCGCTCATTACAAATGTGTTGAATGAATGCATGCATGCATGCATGAATGAATATTAAGCACTGCTCTAGACACTGAAATAGAAAGGTGATTAATACATGGCCCTTGCCTTTGAATAGCTCCTAGATGAATGAAGGTCACAAATTTGGGACCAGTTAATGAGAACCCAAACTAATCTGAGATGAGTCATATCACTTACCAAGCATGAGAACTGGCATCTCATTCTCTTTAATCTAAGGTACTGCTCCCAGGATCATTTTTGTTGGTCTAGAGACTTTATCTACTTAACTAGAGTATAAACTTTTTGAGATCAGAAATTCATATAACGGTAGGCTCTTTGTATTTGCTGGATGAAAAAGCAGTGTAACTTCCCTTCAGTGGGGTCTACTCTCATATCATAAGTGTAACTGCTACAATTTTCTTCCTGAGTAAATCCTATGTATTGCACCCAACTTTTCCTCCTTGCTTAACAATTATTTTTTTCCCTGTGATCCCAGATACCTCTTAAAAAAGGGTTGGGACATTCTCGATAAACTACTGCAGACACTATGCCAGATACTAAGGGGAGAAGCAAGAAACCATATAACTTATTCTCTGCCCTCAAAAGGCTTATAATATAGTGGAGGTGATAAAGCCTACCCCCACCAAAAATACCAAGTTAGCAACACCCAGACAGAGAAAATGAGATGCAGTTCTCATGTTTGAGAAATGATAACCTGCTCCTTCCCATGACCTTTTTGCCTGCTTCATCATTTCCATTCTTAGGTACTGTTGCCTGCTAAATGAGTTGGCTAGACTAGAAATATTATTTAGTGGGATGGACCTATGTTACCATTATTCTGGGCTAAAAATAAAAAGTGTTGGGCCTAGGACTGTCACAAAAAACCCTGGGACAGAATGGGAGACAGGCCACAAGAGATGTGTGTGTAACTGATGCTATGTCAGAGAAGGCTTAGGGAACACTTGACTAGGGAGGTGGTATTTGAACTGTGCATTGAAGGATAGATAGAATTCTACGTGGGGAAAAGTATGAGCACATACAGAAAAGGGAGGAGCTATTCTAGACACCCACCACTCGTTGGTCAGTTTGTCATACGGTGGTGGCTTGCATATTGCTATGATGTCAGAAGATATGCCACTGGTATTTCAAATACCAGCAGGGTCACCCATGATGGACAGGTTTCAGTGGAACTTTCAGGCTAAGACAAACTAGAAAGGCTAGGCAGTCTACTTCCAAAAATTAACCAATGAAAATTTATGGATTATAAAAGAATATTGTCCAATATAGTGATGGAAGATGGCACAGGATTGGGCAATATTTTGTTTTGTTATACAAAAAAGGTCACCATCAGTCAGAGCCAATTTGACAACAGCTAACAACAATGTAGGTACAGTGACATGATTTGACGTGTATACATCATCTTAGCTAATACAACAGTCTAGCAAGGTAAGTCCTGCTATTATCCCCTTTTTGAATTTGAGGAAACTGAGGTTTAGTGGGGTGGAATCCCTTGCCCATGGACACCTTGCTCAAAAGTAGTCAAGGCAGGCTTGAAGGCCATCTGCATCACTTCAAAGTCCATTCTCCTTCCCCCATGCCAGAGGAACTGGGGATGATAGAATTGGAAAGTATGTTTGAATCATAAGCTAGATGTTTTTAAAAATAGAATTGGAACCCTCTTCTAACTTACTAGCCCTTTCATTTGCTTTCATTTGACAGAGTTGTATAGTTATTTTTGCATTCACTTTAAAAGTGAAATCTCTACAGGTTGGGGAAGCAGTCATATGACTGACAACTCTAGTTGCATTCAAACTCCAGGTCAGCTATTTCAAATTTCTGACTTTGGGCGGGGGTGGGGGGGGGGACAAAAAAAACACCCTTCCTGAGGAGAAAAAGAGAAAGCGGATAGAAAAACAGGGGAAACGAAAGAAATGGGGAAGGGGCCACAAGAAAATAAATATGATAAACATTACTTTGATTTTCTACTTTCGTATCAATGAGCCATAGAGAATTTCTGTGTACCATAAAAAAAAAAAAAAAAAATTGTTCCTGCAAAAACTGGGAGTAGGTGGTCTCCAACATTTTCTTGAGCAGAGTAGAAGTGACAGGCATCATAAAGAATTGCTACAAGTGCTCAAAAAGAAGGATTCAGAGTGGAAAGAGAAGGAAGGCTCAAAAGAAGGAGCCATGATATTTTTCAGAGTAGATATGAAGATGTTTAATAATTTACTTCATTGCAGGATCCGACATAACACTTGAAAGCTTCAATAAATAAGCATAATGGGCTCCCTTTAAAAATGTATTGGTTGGCAATTTATTTACTCATGTATATGCATCTTATGGTATGTGACATGCTGCCCTTCCTCTCTTCGAGGAAAAGTACTCCATAGAAAAAAATAGGAAGATTTAATTAGCACTGGCAGCTAAAGCCGGAAACTCTTTCCTTTCCACACTTTCTCTCATTCTACAGTCTTCTACATTTATTTTACCACCTCTCTTTTTTCTTCTTTCTTTTTCTTCCTTTACTTCTTTTTCTTTCCTTCCTTCCAACAAATTTCCACAAATCTCAAGATCTCAAAATTGCATGGGGAAAACATATAAGAAAAGTACAATACAGTGTTACTAGCATTATAAATGATGTGTGTAGGAGGAACAAACATTATGGTTATACAAAATCTTAGGCACACAACTGATAGAAATTTGAAAATATATACCAGAGCTTTAAAAACGAACACAATCGTTTACACTGTAATTCTACTTTGGAGAACTTATCCTAAACAATGAGGGAAAATAAATCTCTGAACTTGGAGAAAGTTTTATGCAAAAGACATTGCTTATATAAATTATTATTTTTAAAAACACGAAATTTTGAAACAACTTAAAAAAAATAATAATGATTCTCAACTCAATCAGTCCAATTCTACCTAAGAGTAGGAGAAGAGTTCTAGAAATAATTCCTGGAAGAATTGGTAAGTCAGCAAAGTCTTTGGTCAATAAACACGAAGTTACTCAGAAACAGAGTCAATAAGCAATATTGATCAACTGCTAATTATCATGCAATATACTAGGTGTTTTAGCATATTTGTATTTTATTGTCCCTTATTAAACACTTACTAAGAGCCCTCGTGGGTCGAGTGATTAAGCACTTGTCTGGTAACCAAAGTTTGGTGGTTTAAACCCACCCAGCAGCTCCGAGGGAGAAAAGACTTGATCCACTTCCATAAAGACTATAGCCAAGAAAACCCTATAGGGCAGCTCTACTCTGTCATCATATGGCGTCACTATCAGTCAACATCGACTTGAAGGCACCTAACAACAATAACATGTGGCAGTTTGCTAGATTTTTAACTGGTGCTTTACGTATATAATCTTATTTTTAAGTTTCCTAAGATTCTTTAAAAGGATATCAGTATCCTTATTTTAAACGTCATGACAATGAAATTTAGAGAAGGGAAATGACTTGCCTGAGGTCCAGAGTACTGGGATTTAAGTTCAGATTTCCTTATTCAAAATTTGGTGCTTGTTCCATGATGCCCTGGCTGACCTCGTGGGGATTTACATACTGGCACATAAATAAAGTATGCAAACATCATAGCCACCCACACATATGAAAGTGGAGTAGAAGGTTGTTCCTAGGCCACTGTGTTAGTTTGTTTCCCGTATGGAAAAAGGCTCCACACCATTCTTGCTAAGCGAGCAGTGTTCCTCCTTGGAAAGCCCAAATTAAGATGGTAGCTATGCAAGTCATGAAATCATGGCAACGGCTAGTCACTGTGGTTAGTCTGAAGAGCTGGTCAGGGCAGCAATGTAGTGGTCATCTTAATTGAATTGTCTGTGTTTGCAGTTGGTGCCACAGGTAGGCTCAGCTGCCAGGAGGAGGGTTGTGTTTACTATACCATTCCTGCCTCCTGGTGCCATTTGGCTATATCAGATGCTGTCGTCAAAGCAAAATAACTACAATGGTATATCACGTGGCAGGTTCCAAAGCTCCTCCACATTCTTTTGATTCTCACAATAACTGTATGGGGTAGATAGAGCAGACTTTAGTATCCTCATTTGACAGATGAGGAAACTGATATCTGGTGAATACAAATAGTATGGCATAGCTCTAATTTGGTACATTCATTTTTGAAAGCAAATTAACTACACAGATATAGCAACTTAAAAATACTCAATACTCTTTTACCCTAGTAATTCCATTCTAGAGAAACTAAGAAAAGAATCCAAAAATTTATTAAAAAAACTATGTGCCCAAAGGCACGTATAGCAGTATTATTTAAAATTACAGTAACTGGAAACTATTAACATGTTCAGAAATGGAGCAAAGATTAAGGAAACCATGGTACATCCACTCCATAAACTGTTATCAACCAAAAAATGAACCAACTCACAGCAACCTTAAAGGACAGAATAGAACTACCCGTAGGGTTTCCAAGGCTGTAAATCTTTACAGAAGCAGACTGCCACATCATTCTCCCATGGAGCAGCTGCTGGGTTTGAACCACTGACCTTTCAGTTAGCAGCCAAGTGCTTAACCACTAAGCCACCAGGGCTCCTAGATTGTTATAGAGCAAATAAAATATATACTTTTTTTTTTAGCAAAAGGTTTCTAATAAAATGGGGAAATAAAATGATGTATACACCAATAGTATGCTTACAACTATATAAAATTGCTGACAGGAAGTATTCCAAAGTGTTATCAGTGATTGCCCTGAGTTATGGGATAGCGATTTCTTAGTATTAATAATAATTTTTAAATGTTGTGCCTGAAATAATTATATATATCATGTACTATTCTAAGCATTTTACAGGCATTAATTCCTTTAATTCTCACAATATTCCTATGACACAGGGGCTGTTATTACAGATGAAGTGGAGGGACTGAGAGGGTAGGTAACTGCCCACAGTCTCACAGTTATTAAGTAGCAAGGCTGGGCTGCCAAGCCAGGCATTCTGGCCTTTGAGCCACATTCACCCACAATGCTCTGCTGCCGGCTAACAGCTAACAAACACAGAGTGATTCCTAGGTTTCTAGATCTTACCTGGATCATCTCATTTAATCCTCCCATTAACTTTATGGGGAATACACTGCAATTATTCCTATTTTACAGATAAAGAAATTGGCATTTGAAGAAGTAAGGTAATGTGCTCCAGGTCCCCCAACTGACCCAGGCAGACTGACTCCAGAGTTCTGGCTGTTGAACACTACACTAAACTGCCTGCTTCTTCCTCTTATTTGTTTCTATTCTTTGCTAAACTTTCTGCAACGAAGATGCTTTTCATTACGATTTAAATCAGCAGTCACTAACTATGGCTGCTGGCCAAGTCCAACCTGCTGTTTATTTTTTAAATAAAGCTTTATGGAACACAGTCGTGACCATTTGTTTACATATTGCATATGTTTGGTTTTGCTACAAAGGCAGAGTAGTTGAGACAGGACCATGTGGTTCACAACCCTAGAAAGTGTGCTGACTGGCCCTTTACAGAAAAGTTTGCTAACCTTTGATTTAAATGGTCACTGAGCTTGTAAGGGTACTAAGAGGACTAGAATCTTAATCTTGCAAGTATCAACTTCTTGGTGGGAGTAGGCAGGAAAGGAAATGAGGAAGGATGTCTCCAAGTATGCCTGTATGTGTGCTATAGTCATGCCCCAATCTGCAGCTGGTTTTGTCTCTTCTCAGGCCAGGTCAGACTAGCAAAATCTAGAACAAATGGTAAGGCTGGCATATTGTTTTCACTTCTAAACCATTCTATGAAAAGCCTAACTGTCACAGAGACAGCAATGAATGACTGGGATTCTTTGTAAATTGCCAACATTAAAACCACTTTAAAAGATTTGGGTGTGTCCACAGGATAAAAATTTGAGCAGATAGTGAGAATTAAGAGGGTTTCTAAAGAGCATTCCAGTCATTCCAGAAGTTTCTCATCTAAACAGAAATGCAGTAAATGGACAGACACGCCCTTTAAAACTAGAAGAGCCCTTCCTCCAAAGTGGACCTTGGGAGCACTCCAGTTTTTGAGAGGGTACAAATACTATCTAATACCTTCTGAGGCTGTAGCGCACAGGTTAAGCTCTTGGCTGCTAACCGGAAGGACAGTAGTTTGAACCCACCAGTGGCTCCATGGGAGAAAGATGTGACAGTCTGCTTCCTTAAAGAATACAGCCTTGGAAGTCCGGTGGGGGCAGTTCTATTCTGTCTTACACGGTTGCTATGACTCGGAATCGACTTAATTGCAATGGGTTTGATTTGACTGGAAGTTGAAGGAAGTGTCCCAGGGGCTAAAGAACAGGCTATGCAGTCTTGGGACATCAAAGCAAAACTACAGGTGACTAGAAAACTGAGGACAAGTTGGGCTTTTTCTGGGGCTGAGAATGTTCTTACTACGGAAAGAAGTTGAAGGACATCTGAAGGAGAGAGAGAAACAAGAGAGAGAAGGACTTACTGAATGCAACTGTATGTTTCACATACTATGCTACTCTGTTTCCACGCATTGCACCACAGCACCTGTTGGTGCTTGTCTCAATTCATAGGTAAGGAAACGGAGGCTCAGAGAGACCAAAGAACTTGCTAAGTTTACACTCCTAATAATAATAAAAGGACAGACTTACTGAGCGCTGCTAGTATAGTGGTTTAGAAGATGGGCTCCAGAGCCAAGACCTCCTGGGTTAATATCTCAGTTCTGCCACTTACTTGGTGTAACACTTCTCTGTGCCTCATTTTTTTCACCTGTAAAGCAGGAGTAACAATTGCACCAACCTCCTAAAGCTGACTGAAGTTAAAAAAAAAAATTTTTTTTTTGAAGTAAATGAGTTAATATTTGTACAGTGTTTAGCACACTTTCTAACACATGGAAAGTACAATATAAAGGCCTATGCTGACACTATGTGCTAGGCAGTGTGCTAAGTATTTTATGCATTATTCGGTTGTGTGTATTATTCATATAACTCTAACAACAACCCTCTGAAATAGGTATTCCCCCTATTTTATAAATCAAAAGCCCGAGACAGTCAACAAATAAGCAGTGTTCTCAAATGGTACACTCAAGGGTCAAATGCAAACAGCTTGACTCCAAAGCTAACACTCTTAACCATGGCACTACATTGCCTCTACAGGTGATGAGTGACAGAGGTCTGTTTCCAGTGCTCATGATCTAGACGTTTTATGTCTTGGCATGCTCCTTGGTGCTAGAGCTCTGTTTGAGCACATACTCCATCATGAAAGATCCAAAATGGCTCCTAAGCCTCAGAGTCTGACTTAGTCCCAGGTCACCTTGTATGTCCTGTCTGAGTTTGCTCTATGCTTGGAATTTGCTGTTTAGTCAAGAACCCAGCTCTCAGTGGATGTGTGCCATTTCTACCTGGACAGTGAGAGACCTGGCTTAGAATAGTTTCCAACTGGGCCTTTTTAATGCTCTGAGTAGAGGATATTCTAGGATGGAAACTTGGGCAGGAGACTGTGTAATAAAGGGAGAGAACATGACATTTGGAATCTAAGGATAAGGCTCATAAATCAATATTTTGTTGGTATATGGACTTGAAAATTCATCTTGCTTCTACAACTATAAAACATATGGGAATAATGGTAACATACTTGGAATCTGTGTCTAATTTTGGACATTACACTTTAAAAGGAACATTGGCAAATTGGAGTAATCCATTCAAGAAGGACCAGAATAATGAAGGGTCTGGAGTAAAGGACATAGAAGTTACCATTGAGTAAACCAAGATATCTAACTTGAAGAAGAAAAGATTGTGGGGGGGGGGGGGGAAGAGGGTAGAAGGGGTGCTGAGGGCTGTCTTAAAATATTTGCTTACAATTATGGCGAAAAGGGAGTGGAATTAGTCTGGTTTCAGAGGGCAATCCAATGATAAAATTTCTAGGGAGGAAGACTTGGGCCCAATAAAGGAAGGAATGCCTGATAGTCAAGGTTCTTGAGTGACATAAACAGATGGCGCTCCACTGTTAATCTAAAGGTTGGCAGTTCAAACCCACCTGATGGTGCCCCAGAAGAAAGCCCTGGCAATCTGTTTCCATAAAGACTACAGCCAAGAAACCCTATGGAGCAGCTGTACTCTGTAACACATGGAATCACCATGAGTTGGAATTGACTCAACAGCAGCAACAATGGCATCTAATAGAGCATCCAAAGTTGAGGTAGTAAGTTTACTATTTCAGAAGGCTTAAAACCAAAGTACTTTTTAGAGCATGTACTTTGGCAAAGATGGTGCTAGGGAGTTTTCC
This sequence comes from Loxodonta africana, assembly GCF_030014295.1. Lineage (NCBI taxonomy): Eukaryota > Metazoa > Chordata > Mammalia > Proboscidea > Elephantidae > Loxodonta > Loxodonta africana. Next base: position 55,724,785 of record NC_087348.1, on the reverse strand, counting down.
AGAGTGGGGTAGAAAGGATCCCACATTGGGTGAAAGGTTAGAATAGCTGGTCTCTGAGGTCTCCAATTTTGAGATTCTCTCTCCCTTATGAGAAAGGGAAACTCAGGCCAGCAAATTTAGTTAATGGAGGAGTATTAAAAAGAGTCAGAGATTCTTGTGAAACTGGGAATAAAAAGCATAAATGTCACAAAGGACTGGGACTGGAAATTAGAAGGATTTCAGGAATAGAAGCAATCTCTCTCTTTTTCTTCACTGTGGATGGCTCCCAAAATGCCCCCTTAGTCTTAAAATCCCTCTCAACTTCCAGGCCCAGCACACTCACCTATATTAACTAGAACTTCTGACTTTGGGCTCCAAAGGAACTCAGCTTGAGTTAGATGTCCACCCTCAGTTCAATGCGCTATGTCAAGGGCAGTTTGGGTCACACTGGTTACAAGGTTCAGGGAGTTGTAATCACTCACCCTTATGGGAGTGGGTCAAAACTTCCAGAGCATAGGATGTGGGCTGGGTAGCCAAGAAAACTGAACCCATTGCCATCAAGTCAATTCCAACTCATAGGAACCCTATATCATATTTGGCATCAGCCACATAGAGATTGCTGGCCCCATCTTCCCTCAGAGATTTTGATTCAGTGGGTATTGGCTAGGTTTGGGAATGTACATTTTTTTAATTGCTCTCATAGGTGATTCTAACATTAACCACTGTATTATGTTGTGATTCTGTACTTGATGTTGCTAACTTCCCTGTTTCTCAATCAAAAGTACCCTGTGTCTCATAGAAAAGTATCTGTACCTTTCATATGACATATATCAATCTACACTCACTATAGTTTTGTCTTATATCCCCAGCTCAGTTCTGTGGTCCAGGAGGGCACTGATTATTTCTTCCTCATCTTGCCAACTGGTATAGCATTTACCACAGTGCCTGGCACAGTGTTGATTTCTCATAGAATCAATATGGTTCTGAGAACCTATGGAAAGCTACATTAAAAGGATCTTTTCCATCTCCCAAGCCCAGGCAGGGAAACCCACTCAGAAAATGCCTAATTGCTCGGTGATTCGACATAACTGGGTAGTCAGGCTGGGATGAGGGTGATTAATTACAGGCGGCACGCTGTGCTGCCCCAGAGGCTGGTAGCCTATGTTACACAGTCAATTAGCTACCAGACACAATCATCTAGGTTGTTATTTATTACTGGGTATGTCTGAGCAATGAATCCTGTGAGGCAGAGAACAAGTGAGGGGATCTGTCACTGTGGGCCTTCAGGCAGAAAAGCCAGAGAACATGGGGAATGCCAAGGGCCTCTGTGCAGGGGCAGTCTTCCCAACTTAGGCAGCTGGAGAGGTTCCAAGTCCTCTCACCTACAGCTGTGCACGCACAGATGAGGAGCTGCTAAACCAATTCAGTTCAACCCGTGTGTACAAGGTGCCATGGAGACCCTGGGGGGTTGATAACACAGAAAAGAATAAGATCCATGGCCCACAAGAGGCCTAAAAGATGGTGGGTGAGAAAGACACAGATAAAAAGATAAAGTAAATTACAATTAAAGCTTTAAAGAGATGGGCTGTAGAGAAGAAATAAAAGAAGCAAGCTTAAAAGCAAGCTCATGACTGATGTAAGCCATCATGATGGGAGTGCAAGGGGCCATCACTTTGGACAAGGGTAGTCTGGAAGGAGGTGGGACTTCAGCTAGTCTTGAGGGTCAAGAGAAAGCAACTGTAGGAAAGAGAAAGTGGAAGTGTTGAGGACACCTCCTCTCAGATGTTGTATTAGTTGTTGTGAGAGAGAGTGCTAAGAAGTGGAAATAGCACGGATGATGGGACCAGATTCAACCTGAGCTTTAAAATCCTAGTTCAACCACTTACGTTGTGCAGGTTTCTTAGCCCATCTGGAGCTGTTTCATAACCTGTAAAAGTGGAAAAAGATACCTACCTCGGTGTGTGGCTATGAAGATGGATTGAGATAATCATGTATGTGGAACACCTGGCAGCGCTTAAAAAGTGGTAGCTTGTGTTATTACTATTCAAAACGGACCCACGAAACTGGCTTATCCTTTCTACAGATGAGGAAACTGAGGGTTAAAGAAATGAAGTAACTTTCTAAGAGCACACAGCTGGTAAACAGCAGAGTTAGAATTTAAGCTCATATCTCTTTGACTCCAAAGTACATATCTTACCCAGTATATCTTGAAGAGAATGTGACACCATGAGATATACTTAAAGGAGAATGAGTATAACCTTTTGCCTGGAGGTGAGAGTTCACGGATGGCAGTGTCTTTACTCATGTTAACAAATTGGTCAAGGATGACACCCACCACTGTGTCCAACTGCTTTGAGCTCCTGCCCTCCTCTGCCCCTCTTTGCCCACCTGTGCAGTACCTTTGCCCTGTCAACTTCTTCCAGCCTCCACCACTCCGAGTGGCCTTGCTTCCAATGGCTCCTGTTGCACCCTACCATCCTCGCGCCCGTCATATGGTCATGATCCTGAGGGGCTAGGGAAGCTTGGCCTTATCTTGAAAGAACGTTTCTTCTTAATATACAGGCAGTCCCTGGGTTATGAATGAGATCCGTTCCTAAGTGTGTCTTTAAGTTGAATTTGTAGGTAAGTCATAACAGGTACATATGGTTCTTATTTAGTCTTATTTTAGTGCAAGAAAAGGCTCAAAGCCTTTTCAATGATTTTAAAAGCTGCACATGCATCAAGTAAAGGAGATTGTGATGAAAAATTTCTTTTGAGTAGGTTGCCTCAATTGTTTCAAAGTGAGAGCATACTTATATAACATTAAAGTGCAAGTACGAGTTGTCCGTAAGTGTGATGTTCTTAACCCGGGGACTTATTGTACTGAGCAGAGCTCCACGGTAGAATTTTCTAGGCCTCACACCACAGAGACTAGAGACACAGCTCTGTTCAGTCACACTTGGCCCTTTTCTCCACAGTGGCTCCCACACCAGAGGAGAAGCATGGAAAACAAATTTAAACCACAGCTCCCCTGCAATGCTAGAGCCTTCCAGCAAAGTCCAGTTTTTAGGCTAGATTCCCGTCACTGTGAGGAACTATCTCTCAGGAGTCTCATCACCATCATTTGGAATTTTGCTTCAAGAAATATCCCCATTACCACCCCCATATGAAGCCCATGCCTACTTGTGTGCATTGGAAGTCAATTCTTCTCTAGGTGGTCCTTTAACTTCTATGTAAATGATCACAAATAGCTACCACCATAAGGTGATTACCTAGGTTCACTTTCTAGTAATCTCTTAATATCAGTTTTCTCTGTTGCTATATTATTAATGTCATTAATGTTTTAGAGCCAGCTGAACAAGCTAATTATTTTTAGCCAAGAAGCCCAGGTTCTTTCAAAAAAAATTTATAAGGGTAGTTGTATCTCTGAGTATACAAGAAAGAAATCCCTGACATTACCTAAAACATAATAAAGGCTAATATTGTGGTGCAGTTGTTTAAGAGCTACAGCTACTAACCAAAAAGTCAGCAGCTTGAATCCACCAGCTGCTCCTTGAAAACCCTATGGGGCAGTTTTACTCTGTCCTATAAGGTTGCTAGGAGCTGGAATCAACTTGGCAGCAATGGAGTAGGGTTAAACACACAATTCATAAATCAGGACTTGGAGAAAACTTAGAACTAAACTCTTGAGAGGCTTGCCTTAGACAGAAGCAACTCTTGGGTTTTACATGGGCTGATGGTTGGAGGTGCTTCTGTTACAGCAATGGTTCACAAAGTCTAGCATGTATCAGAATGACCCAGAGCTTCTGATTCAGTAGACCTGGAGCTGGGCCCAAGAATTTGCATTTCTACCAAGTTCCCGGTGATGTTCGTGCTGCTGATCTGGGGACCATTTTGAGAACCACTCTATTAGAAGACCTCAAGACTTCTGCATTGTTGACATTTAGGAAGCTGTATTAGGATTCTGGGAAACTCTCTACACTCTCAACTTCTGCTGTTAATCAGGGCCAGAAATGTATTTTAGTTGGCTTTTCCTGGCATTGACTTTTCCACAAATGGCTGAAACAATCTCCCTTTGGGAGACAATTCAAATGGTACCAAAGAATGACCCTATTTAGGCATGCTAGAATAATGGGAAGCTCATTTAAGCTCAATAGTGAGAAGAATGTGAAGTGTGTAAATTATTTGGAAACCTGCCCAACAGAGAAGGCCAACGTGGAAATACTATTAGAAATGTCATGTTTCTTTTCCTTTGGGTTATAATGCAAAGAAGGGGACTTAACTTACTTGGTCACTTTATATTTATTGTTTAACAACCCTCCCCCTTGTGCCTTATTTGTGCATGACTATGCTTGCAGGGCCACAGGCCAGATGTGCACTCTCCTTACCAAATGACCTGGCTCATTTCTTTCTTTTTTATTCCAACTGGGAATATTGATATGGATAGGGATAGAGAGGATTGGTGTAAAAAAGAAATTTTCCCTCCCATTTTTCTCAGAGTCTCCTAAGGGGAGACTACAGTTGATTCCCTCTCCATGGGATTCCTCTTAGCAGTTAGTTCCTGTTTTAATTTCATAAGGCTGACAACAAAAAGGAACCTGGTGGTGCAGTGGTTAAGTGCTAGTTTGTTAACTGAAAGATTGGCGGTTTGAACCTACCAGTCACTCCACAGGAGAAAGATCTGGCATCGGTTTTCATAAAGACTTCAGCCTTGGAAACCCTGTCCTATTGGGTTCCTGTGTGTTGGCATTGACTTGACAGCAGTGGGTTTGGTTTTGGGTTTTGACATAACAAAATACCACAAAGTGTGTAGCTTTAAATAACAGAAATTAATTTTCTCACAGTTGTGGAGGCTAGAAGTCCAAATTCAGAGTATTGGCTATGTAGATTTCTTCTGAGGGCTTTGAGAGAGGAACTTTGCCTCTCTCCTAGCTTCTAGTTGTTGTTGTGCACCGTGGAGTCAATCCAACTCGTAGTGACCCTATAAGATAGAGTAAAAATGCCCACAGGGTTTCCTAGGCTATAATCTTTACAGGAGCAAGTTGCAAAGTCTTTTCACCTACAGGGTTGCTGGTGGATAACTGAGACCTTTCAGTTAGCAGCTAAGTGCTTAACTATTGCATAACCAGGGCTCTTTTAGCTTCTAGTAGGTGCCAACAATCCTTGGTGTCTTAGTCACCTAGTGCTGCTATAACAGAAATACCACAAGTGGATGGTTTTAACAAAGAAAAATTTATTTTTTCACAGTCTAGTAGGTTAGAAGTCCAAACTCAGGGCATCAGCTCAAGGGGAAGGCTTTCTCTCCCTGTCGGCTCTGGAGGAAGGTCCTTGTCATCAATCTTCCTCTGGACTAGGAGCTTCTCTGCATGGGAACTCTGGGTCCAAAGGCTGTGCTCTGCTTCCAGCACTGCTTTTTTGGTGGTCTGAGGTCCTCCAACTCTCTACTTGCTTCTCTTTTATGTCTTATGAAATAAAAGGTGGTGCAGGCCATATCCCAGGGAAACTCCCTTTCATTAGATCAAAGATGTGACCTTAGTAAGGGTGTTACATTCCACCCTAATCCTCTCTAACCACAGGCAGAGAATATAACACATAGGAAAATCACAAAATAGAGGACAACCACACACTACTGGGAATCATGGCCTAACCAAGTTGACACATATTTTGGGGGAACACAATTCAATCCATGACACTTGGTGTTCCTTTACTGAGTGCTTATAGATGCGTATGTCTCCGTCATCACATGGCATCTGTCTGCTCTGTGTGTGTCTCTGTTATAAGACAACACTTAAAGGGGATTAGGACTAGGACCCACTCTACTCTGGTGTGACTTAACTGATATCTTCAAAGAAGAAGTCTTTTTTTGAAACAAGGTACATTTACCAGTACAGGAGTTAGGACTTCATCGCATCTTTTTGGATGACACTTGGGTGATACAATTCAATCCATAACGTTTCCCTTTAGGAGGGTCTCTTGAGCAGGGTTCTTCAACTAAGACCTGGGTTCTGGGGCATTCCTTGGCGGTTCAAGGCCCTGAGACAGCATTTCCCACCACAGTGTGTACCCCAGGATGTGCACAGGTATCAAATGGGAAGAGTTTCAAAGTCAAATATGTTTGGGAAATGTTTAAACAGTCAAACAGGCTTTTTTATTACAAGACTTCTTAAAACTTTTATCTTGGTGGTATTGCTAGTAAATATCTTAAAAAAAAAATTTTTTTTTTTTTTTTAGATTACGGATAATTCTGTAGAAGTCCTTTACAAATTTAATTTTTTAATAGGTGACACATGGTTCAAAATTCAAAAAGTATAAAATAATATACACTGAAGAATTTCACTCATACTTCTATTCTCCAATTATCCAGTTCACCTCACCACACACAATATTGCTATTATTTTCTTGTATATCCTTCCAGAAATAGTTTATTCCTATTTAAGCAAATACATGTATTTGTCTTTTCATTTCTAAACAAATAGTAGTATAAGAACTACTCTACACCAAATTTTTTATCTCCATTTTTCCATGTTTGTACCTAAAAAAGCATCCTTATTTTTAAATGGTGCCATAGTATTCCATTTTGTGGATTATCACTTCTGTTGTGTGTGTGTGTGTGTGACTATTTAATATTTTTTCTAATTTGTAGGCTATTAAAAACATTACTGTAATAACTAATCTCATGCATACACATACATATTTTTCAGGTAAATTCCCAGAAGTGGAATCCCTGCATCAAGGATATATACATATAGAATGTATGACTGTGCCATGCAAAATTTTTGGAACTCTGCCAAAATAATTAGTGAAGAATTTTTTTTCAGTGTAGCAACAATTTGCATTTTTTCTTATTATGCATGAGTATCTTTAAGAGCCACTTGCATTTCTTTTTCTGTGAACTTTGCCATTTCTCATTAGGTTATTGGTCTTGTTTATTATTGATTTGTAGGCACTCTTTATGTATTAGAGAAATTAGCCCTTTGTTATTAAAAAAAAAAAAAAAAACTGCCATCAAGTTGATTCTGACTCATAGCGACCCTATCAGACAGAGTAGAACTGTCCCACAGGATTTCCAAGGAGTGGCTGGTGGATTTGAACTGCTGACTTTTTGGTTGGCAGCCAAGCTCTTAACCACTGTGCCATCAGCAAGTATTTTTCACTATTTATTCTTTGCCTTTTGTATTTGATTATGGTGTTTTTGCCATCCAGAATTTTTTTATGTAATCAAAATTATTAATCATTTCCTTTAGGCTTTCAGATTTTGTATCATAGTTTATACTGGGGGAAAATGTGGTTTATGCATCCATTTGTTTTTTCACATCATTAACAAGTTGTACCAATAGCAATCACTGAATAATTCATCTTGCCTCTAATGATTTCAGATACCACTTTTATTGTATATTAAGTTTCATTGCGTATTTAGGTCTGTTTCCAAACTTTTTATTCTGTTACTTGGGTCATTTTCCATTCATGCATCAATAGCACACTTTTAATTATTAAGACATTATAGTACGTTTTAATATTTGGTAAGACTTGTTCTATTTGTCACTCTTCTTTTTCAGAATTTCCCTGGCTATACATTTTTGTTTATTTTTCCAAATGAATTTTAGAACTAACCCATCTGATTCAAAGCAAATTCAGTTGGTATATTTATGGGATGGTGTTATTCTTATAGATTACCTACTGAGAACTGGTATATTTTTGATGTTGAGGCTTCCTGTTCAATAATATAGAATGTTTTTTTCATTTGTTCAAGTCTTTTTTGAATCTCTCCAAAGCATTTTAAAGTTTTCATCATATAGACCTTGGACATTTCTTATTAGATTTATTTCTAGATATTTAGTGTTTTATTGCTATTATAACGGGTCTTTCCTGCTACAATGTGAAGCTTTTTTGAAGGAAATCTCTTGGGACTAGTGGTCTGTGAGACCACCTTGGGAAATTCTACTCTACTTTGTGCATCCCCTGTGCCTTAAAAAATGTGTTTCCTGGAGAAATCACAGTGAAGTGCTCATCAAGGAATGGCTGCCTGGAGGTGGATATGACCTTTCCACCAAGCTTCTAGAGATCATGCGAGGAAGGGGAGAAGGCAGACCCTCCCTCTTGTCTTAGTGCAGTTTGGAACGGTTGGGTAGTTTGGGCCCATTCTATATTGTGTAGAAGCACTCGTAGAATACATGAAGTCTAAGATTGCTAAAAGATCAATCAATTAAATCCTCTTAAATGGTAGATGAGAAAATATATGATCAGAGAGGGAAAATGACCTGCTGAGGTTGGGCAGAGCCTTGGGCTCTGGCCCAAATCTATAGATGTCCAGGGCTTCTTGTAGCTGAGCTTCCTTGCCACCAGTAATAGGCAACATCCTCCTATTCTGTCCTGAATTTCTTCTTGATTTCATAAGGGTTGGAGGGAGTATACCCAATACCTATTTTACCCATATCATGTGCCAGATACTATGCCACCTACTGCATATACATAGATCTTATTGACCCTACAAATCCTGGCTTTCTGGCTATCTTGACTAACCGGTCTTTCAGTCTCAACAGAGCCCTTATTTCTTTTCTGCACTCTGACAAGTGTTGGTCAATTTGTGATTGTACTTGCAATCAAAGATTGGTTATAGCTAAGGTCTGATAAGACCCAAATTAAATTGCCGTCGAGTCGATTCCAACTTGTACTGACCGTATAGGACAGAGTAGAGCTGCCCCATAGGGTTTCTATGCTCTAATCTTTACAGAAGCAGACTGCCACATCTTTCTCCTGCAGAGCTGCTTGTGATTTCAAACTGTTGATCTGTCAGTTAACAGCCAAGTGCTTAACCACTGCTCGACCAGGGCTCACCTCTGATGAGTTTACCTATTCAAAGAAGCTCAGAAAATTAGGCTGCTTCCCTGAGTGTGCTGATTGTTGCTCACCTTGGCCAAGCTTCATGGAGTTGCTGCTTTGGTTTAATAAGAGTGGGCCTAGACCTCACCTACTCTGCCTCTTCCTTGATCTCCCAGCCTTTTCCACCTCACATAATAGAAGTTTAACTGTGAAATTTCTTTAACCCTGATTTAGAGTTATTGATGATCTTTCTTCTTCCCTTTCCCATCATCCTGGTTAATCAAGAGTTGACTACCATTTACCAAAAAGGTCTTTTAGTGATAATAATCATGCCGGTAAACTTTTTCCTTACAACCTGGTGGTTGGAGCACTGACTCAGGGAGTCAAAAGACCTGAGTTTAAGTTTTGTTCTGATGGTGACTAGTTGCATGACCTGTGGCTGATCACCTAAACTCTCCAGGCCCATTTCCTCCTCCATAAAACACTGCTATAATATTAGGTTGAAACATATAAAAATCCATATTTGCAGGCTGTAAATGGTCTAATATTGGAAGTTCCTTATGGTTCAACCTAATTGTATCTACCCTGTCTACCTTATATAGGGAGGAAAGGAAACAATGGGCAAGACAGACTGCTTTGAAATACTTCAGCTAGTTCACAGATGTAAGAGATTATTATTTATCCCCTTCCCAAGGAACTTACTATTTAGAAGTAGACCCTGAATAGTTCAGAGAAAATGTTCCTTAATGGTAGAATTTCAAATAGATTTAAAATTAAGCATTTATGTACCTCATGTGGTAGGCTGAATAATGGCTCCACAAATATGTCCACGTCCTGATTCACAGAACTTGTGCATGTGGCCTTATACGGCAAAAGGACTTATAATGTCTAATCACAATGGTTTTTACAAGAAGGATGCAAAGGAGTCAGAGGAAAAGATGATGTGAAGATGGAAGCAGAGATAGGACTGACATGCTTTGAAGATGAAGGAAGGGGGCAGAAGTCAATGAATACAGATGGCTACTAGAAACTAGACTGAAATATATCAATAACCCTGAGGATGGTACAGGACTGAGCAACATTTCGTTCTGTTGTATGTAAGGTTGCCATGAGCTGGAGACACCTTGGCAGCCATTAACAACAACAACTAGAAGGTGAAAAAGGCAAAGAAATATATTCTCTTCTAGAGTCTCCAGAAGGAACCAGCCCTGACAATACCTTAATTGTAGTACCATAAGACTTATTTCAGATTCTGACCTCCAGAACTACCAGAGAATAAATTTGTGTTATTTTAAGCTGCTAAATTTGCAATGGATTGTTAAACAGCAGCAATAGGAAATGAATAGACCCCATGACCTAGTTGCTGTGGATTGAATTGTGTCCCCCCAAAAAATATATGTTGGAATCCTAACCCCTATACATATGGATGTAATCCCATTTAGGAATAGTGGTTTCTTTGTCATACAAATGAGGTCTTATCGGTGTAGGGTGTGTTTTAAACCAATCACTTATGAGATATAAATGGAGCAGATTCAATACAGAAGTAAGCAAACATGAATAGAAGAAAGCTAGATGCCACATGAACATCTTCAAGGAACACTGAGAGTGCTAGAAGAGCTGAGACAAAGGTTTTCCCTCAGAGTAGATAGAAGGCAGAGCCAAGATGGCGGAATAGACAGAGCAGATAGAGAGAAACTCCCCCTAGAGCTGGCGCCCCAAATTTGGAATTCTAGCCTGCTGAACTCTGAGAAAATAAATTTCTGCTTGTTATGCCATCCACTTATATTTCTGTTATAGCCCAGCAAATCCTCTGTTATAGCAGCACTAAGAAAATAAGACACCTAGCAATTTCACTCCTAAGTAAATAACTAAGATAAACTTTTTACCAGTAGATGTATAAAATAATAATTAAAGCTGCACTGACCATAATAGCAAAAATGGAAGAACTCAAAAGTCCATCAAAGGGATAGTGAGTGAATGAATTGTATAAGATACTATTAAGCAGTCAAAACCTATGAACCAGAGTGATATGTAAAAATATGGATGAGCCTTAGCAACATACTTTTTAGGTTTATTTATTTTTATTTTGTTTGTTTTAAACTATCTCATACTTACAGAAAAATTGCCAATATAATCAAGACAGTTTTTTTTTCCCCCCTAAACCCTTTGAGAATAAAGTGATAACCTGATGCTTCATTACCCCCAAATACTTTAGGCTATATTTTCTAAATACTAGAACATTCTCTTACAGCGCCACAATACAATCATCAAAATCAGTAAATTATAGTGATATTTGACCATCACCTAATCCTCAAACCTCACATAAGTTTTCTCAATTGTTCCAAAAGGCTTTATAGAGCAAAAAAAAAAACGTAAAGAAAAGAAAAATCTAGTTTGTAATAACACATTGTATTTAGCGGTCATGTCTTAGTCTCCTTCATCTGGAATAGTTCCTTAGTCTTCTTTGATTTTCATGACCTTCACACTTTTGAGGATTACAGCAGAGTTATTTCCTAGAATATCCCTCAGTGTGGGTTTCTCTGATGTTTTATCATGATTAGATTTAGGTTATTCATTTTTGGCAAGAATATCCCAGAAGCAATGCTGTGTTCCTTTCATTGCATCCTATCAGGCACATGATTTTGATTTGTCCCATTACTGATGAAGTTCACTTTGATCTCTTGATTAAGGTAGTGTCTGCCAGGCTTCTCCACTGTGAAATTACCTTTTGGCAGCATAAAGTAAAAATAGTAAACCCAGAGATTACAAGAAGTATTTTTTTTTAAGTTTTTAAGAACTTTAAAAAAAAAAAAAAGTTGTACAAAGTTAAAAGTTAAAATTGACTTTTTTTAATTAAAAAAAAACCTTTTAGGAAGATATATAGATGAGATCAAATCATATAAAAGGTAAAAAAAAGAAAATGTGAACACCAAATTCATGTTGGTGACTACTTTGGGTGGAGAGGTACTAGGGAGAAGAATGCATAGGTTTGTGAGAGTTATTGCCAAGGTCTTGGTTTCTGCATTGGGTGGTGGATTCTGAAAGGCTTATTGTCAAAAACAAACAAGGTAAAAAATTTTTAAAAAGGCCATGTTTGCATCAATGATAAGAGGGAGTCATGAACCACAGATTATGATTAATCTAATGCTGTGCACTTGAATTCCTATTTTAAAAATTAAATATAAATTAAAAAAAAAATCAGATTGTATGATAGGTAGATAATGCAGAGATAATGGGGTTGGGAAAGAAGACCTTCTAGTGTCACTCCAATAATTGCTGTCCCCAACCCAACCACAGGGTTGCATTTTGTGATTACATGAAGTGAGCCTTGTCACTAATTGCCAAACATACAACATCCTCCTACTCTACTCCCCTGGCCGTAAAGGATTGGCTCATGCCAAGAGAACAGACTTTATAGACCCAGGAAAGCTATTAATGTTCAGAGCACTTTGATAATAAAATCTAGGAAAATCTATCTCCTTCCTGGGGCAATTTTGCATGGCCAGAAATTTGCATTTTTTCCAGCTGCATTTCTCTCTTGCAAGAACACATTCAAGCTTCTCAATCCTCTACCTCACTCAGCCCCTACTTCTCACATGAGTAGGTCTGGCACAGTTGACACAGAGAAGCCTTTACTGGAAAAAATTTAGAGGCATAATGAGGGTAACAGTGCCCAGGGACAATCCCTAACTTGTACCCCTCCCAATTCGAGTGCCCAGGGACAATCACAAAGTGGCACCCCTTCCCCCTTCCAGCCATTTCAAGATGAATAGACATTGATAGTGGGGACACATTAGCAGAAATGCTTTTCCCCCTCTTGTCTGGCTGACTCAGTCAAGCACTTTTCATATTTGTGGTACCTCGGAATATTCTGTGCCTCATCTGGCACCCCCTTGGACTTGCAATTGCCCCCCTCTGCCTCCCCCCTTTGCTGTACTTCTGAAAGAGTTCTGGGTTCTATTTCCAGATGGATTTTTAATTGCTGAGTGACCTGAGACAAATAAATTCCCTTCCATGAGCCTTAGTTTGGCCAGCTGGGATTGTTTACCCTGGAAATTCTGAGTTAGTAGTCTGTGTGAAACCCAGGCAGGTGTATTTTGGAAAAAGCTACACAGATAAGCATCATTGTACTTGTTGACCTGTATGTCTCATCCACACTCTAATGATCTTAATCTAATGCGTTCATGCTACTGTTTATCTGGATGTTTCAGTCTCTGATGGATGCATCTTGGGTTGAGTTTTTCTCTAGGAAATGGCCTCATGCCACAGAAGTGGGCAGTCATATTTCTGCCCTGTAATCTTGCCCTCAGCTGCAGTCAATTTGTGTAGGGGTGCCTGGTTCCCTGAGTCAAAAGAGGTCAATAAATCAACTCTGCGGCAACAGGCTAGGCTCCTGGGAATTTGGAATTAAGACAAAGAAGTTCTAGCTTCCATCTTGGCCATTCTCTTGATTCTCAGAGAAGATTTCAGCATTGTAAGATGGGGTAACAGAGAAACCCCTTTGTATAGAAAATAAGAAGCTGATATACCAAAAGGAGGCAAGATGGGAGCTGAGAAAGTACACTCTAAGTGCTCAATTGTTTTCCATTTCTCGGTCCAGCTGGATACCTAGCTTCCTTCCTACCCTTGGGTAGATGATAAGATTTAAAAAAGTCTCCTTTCTTTTGCTTAATTTGCCTCTTTAGAGACAATTTGCATAGTACATAGCTCTCCTGTCCACTTCTCAGTTCATTCTCTTCCTTCCTGGATTTGAAGAACTTCTTTGTGTTGCTTGACTAGAGACTGAATAGCTATTGGTAGAAACCAAACTGTGAACTTGGGATGGTGGTGGGGAAATCAGGGAGATGTAAAAGTGTTCTAAAGTTCCTAACTTGTCAGTGGGAGATAGATACTCCAGACCTTAGGAAAATATGTTTGAATATGTGTGTTAAAATTTTTAGAGTAACCATCGGAAAGGATATAAAATACTTATGTATTTTTCAAATAAGTTGTTGTTGTTGTTAATTGCCATTGGTTCGATTCCAGCTGATGGAGACCCCATGTGTGCAGAATAGAACTGCTCCATAGGGTTTTCAAGGCCGTGACCTTTTGGAAGCAGATTGCCAGGCCTGTCTTTTGAAGACCATCTGGTGGGTTAGAACCACCACTTTCTGGCTAGTAGTGGAACACTTAAACCATTTGCACCATTCAGGGACTCCTTTTCAAATAAGTAGAGTAAAACAAAATGGAAAGAGTGAATTTTTAGGCCTTTTGATATTATAGATCTCCCCATTAGAAAAACAAAAACAGGAACAGGACATCTCCCTCAATAAAAAGCAGGAATGATATTAAAACAATAGTGACCAAATTGTCAAAACAAAAACAAAAAACCAGGCAAACAAACAAAAATCGTAATATCTAGTGTTGTCTAAGGTGTAGAGAAATGAACACCCTGTTAAGTTTCTGGTATGGATATATACTGCTACAGTCTTTCAAGAAGGAAATTTGACAACACATGCTGAAAGTATTGATTTATGTATGTACATTACTGTGGACCCAGAAATTCCACTTCTGGGAATATACCCTTAGGAAATAGTTTTGTATATAAATAAAAGTACTCATTCTAGCATGGCTTATAATAGTGAAAATATTAAAATAATCTAACTGTCCAAAATTCTGCTCTTGTTATAATAAATCATGGTACATCCGTAAATTAGAGTCCTATGCAGCCATTATGAATTAATAGTATAGATTAGCATAATTAGCATGAAGTGGAAAGGCATTCACAATATTTTATTAAGAAGTAGCAAACTGCAAAGCAATATAGACTGAATTTTAATAAAAATTATATATATCTCGATATGCACAGAAAAATGAGGAGGATTCACACCATGGTTTTAACTAATATATGTTCATTTAAGTAATAAGGTGGATTGTTCATTTTATTCTTTTTGCCGGTCTTCTACAGTGGCACTTTTATGATAATAATATCCTTTTCCATAGTGACTTAGAGTTTGCTCAGAGTTTTCATACTCATGATTCCATTTGAGCCCAGGGAGCTCAGCAGAGAAAATATTATCATCATCTACTTTTACTCATGAGAAAGCAGACAGAGCTAGTGAGGGGCAAAAATGGCATTAATCCTTGGGACTTCTTCCTTTAAGGATGATTCTCTTCTAATACACCATGAGAGAATGGCACAGTGAAAGCGTCTAAGTGCTCAACAATAGATTAAGCAAATTAAAATATCAGTAAGTTATAGTGGGACAAAAATTAAATGCCTGTGGGTCTGTAGACACAAAAGAATGGTAAATAAGAACAAAAGGAAACCAAAAGATGTATGCATAGGAATCGCAGCTATATTAAAATTTATCCATATACGTGCATATGTGTATGTGTGTGTGCATACACACATATACACACATATGTACTTGTGTGTGTGTGTGAAGAAAATCATCTTGGGAGTACATTTATAGGAATGTTAAAAGAGGCATTTTCTGTGTAAAGTTTTGAAAATGTGTTGCTGTCCAATGTAGGTAGGACCAAGAGTCCCTGGATGATGCAAATGGCTAATGCACTCAACTGCTAACCAGAAAGTTGGAGTTCAGAGTCCACCCAGAGGCACCTAGTGAGAAACAGATGGGTTTCCCCAGACTAGAAAAAAAAAACAACAACTGGGAAAGCTCTGGACAAAATGGGGCCAGTCATTCCACTAGTATTGAGACAGGGAAGGAGGGAGGATATCGAGATGGAGTTGAGGCAGAGTTAAAAAAAATTCAGAAAGCCAGCAAAAACCGAGGGTGAGCAAGGAGGAAAGTTGGGCAGAGCTTTTACCCCTGTTTTAACTTCCTTTATTTGAGGAGGCAAAGGTTTGCTCTTATGCATTAGCTGCTAAAGGAGAGAGTGCATGACTTGGGTGCAGCTAGCCTATAATCATGGTGGGGCAGAGGAGGGATTTGGTTTGACTTTCTGGAAGACCTTTTATTTCATAGCTGGCCTCTAGACACAATTTGCAGAAGAGCTCAGCATTTGAGAGCTGTTTACTTGCTTGTCTGATGCCCTGGGTTTACAATGTGATGCTACTGCTGTCTGTCTGTGTGACTCGGATCAAGTTATCTAACATCTCTTTGCTTCAATTCTCTCATCTTTAAAATACAGAGCCATGGTTGTACAATGGTTAGGCACTCAGCTGCTACCCATAAGGTCAGTGGTTCAAACCCATGGAAGAAAAGACCCAGCAATCTGCTCCTGTAAAGATGACAGCCTAGGAAACACTATGGGGCAGTTCTACCCTTTCTCATAGGGTTACTATGAGTTGAACCAACTTGACAACAGACAACAACAAAATAGGAATAATCATAATCTTACTCAAAGGCTTGTAACGAGGACCAAATGAGATAATACTTACATGTATAATATCTGACACATATTATGCTCCCCAGATGTTAGCTATATTTACTAATACAACCACCCTCAACCTGGAAACAACAGTAACCCCAGTGGCATCCTTGGGCATTTGCATTTACTATCTAGGCACCAAAGTCATTCCATATCAAAAATAGTCTTCTAATTACTGATTGGCATCCCAACTACTTCTGATCCTGTTCACAATTTATGCCTACTTTGTCTTCCCAACATTCCCTGCCTGGACCTTTCTCCGTAGTCTATCCATTAAAACAGTCACCATTGTAATGTCACCATTTCGTCCCTCTCCCTGAGAAAGAACGCATCACCTCCAGGGAAGATGTTTGTATTATTATCAAGAACTTTCTAGGCACAGAATATCTAAACTGAGAGGTATTGAGGGCTTGCAAAATTAAGCTTTTCCAGGCCTTTCCATTCATACCTATGGCCCCTCCACTCTTACCCCTATGATGCCTAGGAGGAAGGCTGACCTGCTTACTCTGCCTGAAACTTAGTCTTCAGGGGGCTGAGAAAAGAGCAAACATAATTGGGTCAAACCTTTATTGGGCAAGTGTTGGCAATTAAGCCCAAGAGGAGAGGAGCAGGTCTGGAAGTGGGGAAAGCTAAGTGATTTTTAACTTGACCTCAGGGAACCTCAACCCACAGTTGGTTGATTTTCTTCGAAAATGCCCTAACCTCAGTTGTTAATGCTATTGCCAGTGGAAAATAAACAAGCAAAAATTATAAAGCTATGTGAATTTTGTTGTAGAAGGTGGATTGCCTTTGGGGCTAGATGGGGGCATTTCTAGAGAATTTCCCATGAATATTAGTCAGACAAATACTGACAACTGGGAAATGCTTATGCTAGCTAATGTAGGTAGGAAACAAGATGAGATGTTCCCAGTCTTAAGTAGTGTTGAGGCAAATTCCACCAAGCGTTATGATAAAGGGACCTTTCCCTGCCAAGTCCTTCACTAGGAGAGTTGGTCAACAACACCTGAAGGCACCCCAGACTTTGAATTTCCAAAGGGCTTTCATTCAATCATTCACACATTCACCAAACATTTATTGAAGTACTAGGTTGGCACCGAGACACTGTCCTTTCCCTTGAGGAGTCACAGTCTAACATGGGAGACAAGAGATAATTATTGGTAAAACTATATAAAGAAGGTCTGGGGGACACATAAGATGGGTGACTGTGATGGGCCTGAAGAGAGATGGGTTGAGGTTTCAAGGAAAGTTTTTCAGAGAGGAGAACACTGAACCAAACTTCAGATTAGACAGGGAGAGTGATGATGGGAGGGTTCTATCAGAGGAGATGTGCATCATAATGACGCAGAACATGGAGTGTCCACAGTCCCCGCATCAGATACACATGAGGAAGAGTAGACCGATCAGGTGGAACATGCAGGGTTATGTAGGGAAAGCAAATTATTGCCTATTTTATGCTATAGGCCATGAAGAGCCATTGAAGGATTTTATACAGCAAACACTCATCTTTGGAAGCTTACTCTGGCAACACCATGGAGGATGAATTTTGAACCAAAGTTCAGTAGTTGAAAATACTGATGGCCTAAACTAAGGCAATCTTAGTGTAGATGAAGAAAGGTCTAATTTGAAAATACATAGTAGTTAGAAATAATAGTTATTATAATAGAAAACAATTTTATAGCATTTACTATAAATGCTAATTTACTGTTCTATCCTCACAACAAAACTATGACTATGAGGTTGTGGTTGTTGTTAGATGCTGTCGAGTCAGTTCCGACTCATCGTGACAATATGTGCGACAGAACGAAACACTGCTGGGTCCTGCACCATGCTCACAATCTTTGTTATGCTTGAGCCCATTGTTGCAGCCACTGTGTCAATCCATCTCCTTGAGGATCTTCCTATTTTTTGCTGACCCTCAACTTTGCCAAGCGTGATGTCCTTCTCCAGGGACAGGTCACTCCTGATAACATGTCCAAAGCATGTGAGACGAAATCTTGCCATCCTCCCTTCTAAAGAGCACTCTGGCTGTACTTCCAAGATAGGTTTATTCGTTCTTCTGGCAGTCCATGATATAGTCAATATTCTTTGCTAACACCACAATTCAAAGGCATCAACTCTTCTTCGGTCTTCCTTATCCATTACCCAGCTTTTGCATGCATATGAGGCGCCGGAAAACACCATGGCTAGGATCGGGCACACCTTAGTCTTCAAGGTGACATCTTTGCTTTACCACACTTTAAGGAGGGTTTTTGCAGCAGATTTGCCCAATGCAATGTGTAGTTTCATTTCTTGACTGCTGCTTCTATGGCTGTTGATCGTGGATCCAAGTAAAATGAAACCCTTGACAACTTCGTATTTTCTTCATTTGTCACGATGTCGGTTATTGGTCCGGTTGTGAGGATTTTTGTTTTCTTTATGTTGAGGTGTCATCTATACTGAAGGCTGTGGTCTTTGATCTTCATCGGTAAGTGCTTCAAGTTCTCTTCATTTTCAGCAAGCAAGGTTGTGTCATCTGCATAATGTAGGTTGTTAATAAGTCTTCCTCCAATTCTGATGCCCCATTTGTCTTCATATAGTCCAGCTCCGTGGATTATTTGCTCAGCATAGAGACTGAATGAGTACAGTGAAAGGATACAACCCTAATGCACACCTTTTCTGATTTTAAACCTTGCAGTATCCCTTGTTCTGTTCGAATGACTGCCTGGTGTTTATGCAAAGCTTCCTCATGAGTACAATTAAGTGTTCTGGAATTCCCTTTCTTTGCAATGTTAACCATAATTTATTCTGATCCACACAGTTGAATGCTTTTGCATACTCTGTAAAACACAGGTAAGCTTCTTGTATTCTTTAGCCAAGATCTATGTGACATCAGCAATGATATCCCTTGTTCCATGTCCTCTTCTGAATCTGTCTTGAATCTCTGGCAGTTCCCTGTTGATGTACGGGTGCTACTGCTTTTGGATGATCTTCAGTAAAATTTTACTTGTGTTTTGATATTAAAGATATTATTCGATAATTTCCACACTTGTTGGACTGCCTTTCTTTGGAATGGGCACAAATAATGGATCTCTTCCAGTCAGTTGGCCAGGTAGCTCTCTTCCAAATTTCTTGGCATAGATGAGTGAGCACTTCCAATGGTGCATCCATTTGTTGAAACACCTCAGTTGGTATTCTGTAAATTCCTGGAAACTTGTTTTTCTCCAGTGCCTTCAGGGCTGCTTGGATTTCTTAAGTATCATCAGTTTTTCTTCATGTGCTACCTTCTGAAATGGTTCAACATCAACCAGTTCTTTTTCGCACAGTAACGCTGTGTATTCCTTTTATCTGCTTTTGATGCTTCCTACATCATTTAACATTCTCCCAGTAGAATCCTTCAACATGCAAATCGAGGCTTGAATTTTTTCTTTAGTTCTTTCAGCCTGAGAAATACTGAGCATGTTTTTTCCTTTTGTTTTTCTAACTCCAGGTCTTTTCATATTTCATTATAATAGTTTACTTTTGTCTTCTCTAGTCACCCTTTGAAATCTACTGTTCAGCTCTTTTAATTCATCATTTCTTCCTTTCGCTTTAGCTATTCTACATTCAAGAGCAACTTTCTGAGTCTATTCTGACAACCATTCTGGTCTTTTCTTTCTTTCCTGACTTTTAATGACCTCTTGCTTTCTTCATGTAGGATGGCCTTGATGTCATTACACAACTCATCTGGACTTTGATCATTAGTGTGATATATCAAATCTATTCTTGAAATGGTCTTTAAGTTCTGGTGGGATTTATTAGATACTATTCTTTTCCTCATTTTAAAGATGATAGAACTAAGACCAAAGAGGTTAAGACTTCTTCAAGATCATTTGTTATTGTAGTGGATTATTCCAGATGGCCTAGGGCCAGGAGGTAGGGATATGATTGTACCTGCAGTCAAAGTTTCATTATCTTGACATGAATTAACAATGGATCAGGTTGCTAGGAGTTGGAATTGACTCCACAGTAACAAGTTTGCTTTGGGTTTAAGGTTCAACACGGAATAAGCTTCCTCCCTTCCCCCAATAGAGCTCAAAAAGTTAGGCATCTGCCTAAATTTATCTAGGTAGAGATGGTTGGATATAGAAGACTGAAGCTTGAGAAATAAGTCTGGGTTGCAGGGATAGGTTGAGGAATTATTAGCTTGTAGGTGGTAATTGAAGCCTTATGAGTGATCTAAGGAATAGAAGATAGATGAGTAGAGATGAGACAAGAGCAAACTGGAAGATGGTTGAGGACCCTGTGGAAGATCGGTATTTAAGTGTCTGAAAGAGGAAAAAGTATCTATAAAGGATGTGAAAAGGGAGCATTCAGAGAGGAAGGAAGAGTACTACTGGTGAGTGAATTCATGAAGACCAAAAATATGAGACATTTACGGAGAAGGGAGAGAGCATTAGCATCAGAGGCTACAATTATGCAAAGTAAGAGTAAAACTGGAACTTTTCCATCAGTTTTAGCAAATAGCAAATAGAGGATAGCAACTTTGGAAAGCATAGTTTGAGGAGAGAACTAGGAGTAGGAGCTGGATTTCAATGGGCTGAAGAGTGACTAAGAGGTGAAGTCTTAGAAGGAGTAAGTTCAGACCATTCTTTGAAGAAGATGGCCAGTAAAGATTTCTGAGACAGGGTTTAGTCAGGAAACAGAGCCATTATAAGTAATTTAGAAATCAGGGATTAGTTATGGGAATTAGTCTTTACACACATATGGAGTAGCTGGGGAAGTAAAGGACTGGAAGGAGGGAGTTGGAGGGTCAGAGAAACAGTCACTAAGCTGACAGCCTAAAGAACTTTTGTGGGCAGACAAGTCAGAGCTCAGAGAGAAATCAAGAAACAGGCCTGGTTCCTAAAGTGAGACCAAAAAGGGAGCTCATGGGGAGTTCTGTGGAAACTGCTGTCCCTAAGGAAGATGTTGATTCTGTGTAGCTGCAGCCTCTGTGGATCTGGTGGTGGGCCTGAGGCAGCTGTTGGTGAGCAGGGCTAGCAGCTATGATGATGAGCTAGACATAAAGTAAAAAAAAAAAAAAAAAGACATAAAGTGGAGGCCAGCAAAACCAACTGGGGCCTGCTGAGTACTTCTGCATCTGTTTCTTTGTCACCATGGTGACCTTCTGAGAGTAATACCTCCTGCTTCACCTTTGCCTTCCAAATATCGTGTCAGTTGCTTCAATTGACAAACAATGACCCACACCCCACAAAGAAGAAGGTCCTGGGAAATGTGGTTCCCAACCTTAGCCAAGTTCACAAAACACAGGCCATCATGTAAAGGAAGGAGAAATAAAGGGTGGTAGCTTTGCTCTCGACCACCCACCCATCTTTCAGTTTGTTATGCTCTAGTGGCTTGGATGTTGCTGTGATGTTAGAAGCTATGGCACTGGTATTTCAATACCAACAGGGTCACCATGGTGGACAGGACCTAAGACAAACTAGGACCAAAGGCCTTGCCATCTACTTCCAAAACTTAACCAATGAAAACCTTATGGATCACAGCAGAAAATTGTCTGGCTCACTTGCTTTGGACACATCATCAGGAGGGATCAATCACTGGAGCAGGACATCATGTTTGGCTAAGCAGAAGGAAAACAAGGGCGAGGGGAGACCCTTAGTGAGACGGATTGGCACATAGCTGCAACGATGGACTCAAACACGCTGGCAATCACAAGGAGATGCAGAATTGGACATTTCATTTTATTGTAAATAAGGTTGCTATGAGTTGATTTGACAACAGATATTTATCTATATCTCTAGTTTTTTCCTAATGAAAGATTCTTGAGAATGCTACAAAAGGCACTGTTGCAGCATTGAGGCGATGACTCAAAGAGGCAGAAAGGAGTGCAATCCAGAACAGATTATTCTATGACAGGAGAAAGGACTTTGAATGCTGAGAGAAAGGAAGGAGAGTGGTAAGGATGTATGTGCCATTGATGCCTTAATAGGAGGAAAGGAAGGTGGAAATTATGGAGTTCTTATTGGAGTAAATAAAGCCTAACATGGGAAGTAGAGTGACCAGGAAAGTAAAGCCAAGACCTTGGAATTTTTCTTGAAGCCGGGATAAAGAATGGTAGACTTACATAGTTCCAAGATGGGCCATGTAGCTCAAAAGCACATGACTGCGGACTGAGTAATTGAATAAAGACTGGGAATTTGGTTGCTAAGAGCAACATGGACAAGGAAAAGTACAGCTTCCACTGATCTGGGAAGAAAAGCTTTTGTAACACAAGTTGTGATTCAGTACAGAGAAAGAACTGCAAACCTGTCCTTCTGTGTCCAGAACAGTGCTTTATTTGCATTTGATGAGGTAAAAGGGCAGCAGTAAGGAATTATGAGAAAGGAGACCAGCATGGACAGCCTCTGATGGACAGCTTACTTGAGTCCATAATGACAATTAGACCAATATTTAGAGCAGAGTTTCTCCTCATCAGTGTGACTGACATTTTAGGCTGGATAATTCCTAATTGTTGGGTGCTGTCCAATGCATTGCAGGGTCTTTAGCATCATCTCTGTTCTCCACCCACTGGGTGCCAGTAGCAATCCCTCATTCTTAACAACCAAAAATGACTCCAGACAATGCCAAATGTCCCCCAGTTGAGAATTATTGATTTACAGGAAAATGGCCAACATTTTTCCATTTTGCTAAACTTCCATTGCAGGAGGAGTGGCTTGGGATGAAGACCAAAATGCCTTTCCTGAAAATAAGAAACAAACTAAATATACAATAAAAGATTAGTCAGATTAATCTTGGTATATCCATACAATATTGTGTAACCATAACAAATAATAGTGTGAAGTATATTAACATGGAAATTGCTCCAGATTAAGTGAAATAAGCATGTATGTATATATATGTGTATATGTCTGGCCTAGGGGAAAAAAGCATAAAAAGATATACATCAATGTTAATCAGTGAAAATTTTAGGAAGGGAAGAATTACAGGCTTTTCTTCCTATTTTGTTTCTACATTTTCTACAAGCATACGCACTCTTTTTAAAAGATGGATATGGGAGGAGAGGGATGTGCCACATCTAGACCAAGAGAATGGGTGTTTTTTTAATCTATTTTTGTTTGTTTGTCTATTTGTTTTTTGCTCTTGAAGTTATAGCCCAAAGAACTGTCATAATTTGACCTTTTCTGGAGCATTTTTAGGGACCTAGTTTTTTTTTTTTTAGTGTGTGGATTTTTCTGGCAACATTGAGCAAAGATTTTCTGAAGGCTAGAGGATGGGTAGTCTAAGCTATGCCTGCAAGCCTGTCCTTTCTTCAAGGGGAAATTTAGATAAGGTAACCACCCAGAAGCATCTGGAAGAAAGTGAGTCCATGACAGTGTCCTGGAAAACCTCTTTCCTTCTGATGACCCAATAAAGGAAAAGGTAGCCTGAGGCTCCTCTTTGGGAACATTCCCTCTTTGGCCTAAATTGGCTGGAGGCCTCTTCTGTGAAATAACAACTCATTGGGCTGCATGTGGATCTTTTAATTACCCACTGGCTCCAGCAAGAACTCTTTTCTTTCCCCAGAAGCCATAACCTTGAGGGGGCAAGGCCTTCTTCAGGTTTCAGGTGGTCAATGAGAGGCCAGAGAGGAACAAAATGAGGGAAGTGCAGATGCTCTGGAGAACACGGGGTGCCTGAAGCCAGTCAGGCTGTAGACAACTAGGAGGTGCGGAACTCTTCAGTAGGGCCTTTTGTTTGAGATGCTCAGAATGGGGGCCAGAAGGGAAGGTAGAGGAAATGAAGAGCCCTCTCAAAAGCAACAGAAGTGATTTCTTCTTGTGCATTTATAAAGACAAGTTTTTAAAAGTGAGATTTGTTTGATGGTGAGTCATCCCCAACATTTGATGGATATGATTCAGATGACCTTCCCTGACAGCATATTCTGAAAATATGGGCTAAAGTTCCCTGATTGTTCTGAAACCCTCAAAGAGTTCTAAAAGGCAGCATCCTCAGCTTGGTTTTTAATCAACCCTATCTTTGTTGATGTTTTTGATAGACTCAAAGCGAGCAATAATAACCCCCTGGCTCTGCTGGGAGAACTGAATGCTTACCTAAAGAATGGCTATGATTAAGCTGCCATCAGATGCAGGGCAGAGAAATAAGGTAGGACTCAAGAGACCTGAATTCTAAAGACGCCTCTCCCAATAAACAGCAGGTGGCCTTGAGCAAGACACTTTAGTTCCTTGGGTCTCAATTGGCTTAAATGAAATATGAGAATAGAGTTAGGCTAAATAATGTTGAGATAGCCATCAGCCTTCCTTCGTGCCCCAATACTCATGAAGCTTAAATGTCCATTCTCTGTGCAGCCTTAGCATCTTGTGTTTATCCCTGTAATAGCACTTGTCACAGAGTATTGTCATTGTCTCTTTGGTCCATAAGCCTCCTCTACTCTATATACAGCATTCCTGACATTCACCACTATATTCTCAGTACCTGACACATTCCCTATATGTAGCAGAAAGTCAATAGATATTTATTGAATTAAAGCATGAATATGCTAGAGTTTCCCCCATTCCAGCCTCTAGTTTCATTCTTTCTACCTTCTATTATTTCCCCTGCCTTTTATGTAATTGGGTCTAAAATAGAAATTTTTATTCAAGCTTTGGTAACATTTGAGTTGCTTTGGAGAACCAGCCACACTTGACAACTTTTAGCTGTTAACAGTTGTTGTGACCATGAAAATGTGCCTCTCAGATCTCTAAGAGTGTAATTGGCCAATTACACTCCTGGACTCTGAAATGCATTGCCATGTTTGCTTCAAGGTCTCTCTTTTCAAGGACTGCTTCCAATGCCTGAGCCTAGCAGGAATACTAGTGCAGGCCTATTCATGGTAGACATGGAGTTCCTCTGATGGGCAACTTTAGCTTAAGTACTCTTTGATAGCCTTGCTGAATTCTCCTTAGAACTTAGAAGTGATCTAAGACAATTTCATCTAGCCTTTTTACCTTCCTTCCCTCTCTCTTTCATTTGGAATCTGTGATGGTTAAGGTTATATGTCAGCTTGGCTATGCCATGATTCTCAGTGGTTTAGCAGATATTATGCCATCGCCTGCATTTTGTGATCTGATGTGGGCAGCCAATCAGTTGGAAAGGGAGTTGCCCTGCATTCAATATATATGGTTGTAATGGCAAAGTTCACTGGCTCTTGATCCTGTATCTGACTCATCATCTTCTGACCTCTGGTTCTTGGGATGTAAGTCTGCAGCCTTCTTCCTGATCTTCTGATTTTGGGTTCGCCAGCCCCTGAAACCACGCGAATCAGGAGAAGCCTTCAGCTTGACGCCTGACCTACAGATTTGGGACTTGCCAGTCTTTGTAACTGCGTGAGCCATTTCCTTGAAATAAATCTTTATATATTTATATTTATGTTTCACTGGTTTTGCTCCTCTAGAGAACCCAGCATAAGGTAGGGTCAGATTTACATAGTGGTCTGATGGCTTGCCCCTGGCTCCCTTCTATTTCACAGGCATTTCCCTTAACACATGTTCTCCATGCTTAATCTTGTGCCAGTGTCTGCTTCTTAGAGGACTTGGGCTAATACAACGACTTTCTCTGACTTTCCTCTACACCCACTGAGTAGCAGTTCCCAAGTACCTTATTTGTTCTTTATCCCTACCCCTAGCAATTTGGACCAGGAATGGACAAATCACATTTTCTCTCCAAGTAACTTAATTGGGAGTCATATGTAATGAATTAGTCTCTGTGTGCAGCTGTAAGGGAGGGAAACAAACAATAAGCATAGGAAGCCATCTTCTTATCATCTTGTGTTTGGAGAAGCAGAGAAAGTCAGTCTGGAAAGAAAGAAAATTACACAAACCTCAGAGAACTAGAGATAGTACTGCCTGGGTACCCAATAACATAACTGTCCCTTGTACTAGGCCCCAGAGGCCTAGCCAGCCTTAGCTTTTGTGAGATACTTTAATACCTATCTAACATATTCAATTTTTGGCTTAAGCTAGTCTAAATTGAATGCTGCTTCTTGCAATCAGAACCTAGGCTGAGAGTCAGCGTTCAGACCTAATGCAAGGTCAACAACTAAATAAGTCTATTGTTAATATGTAATAACAGAGGGTATCTAGAAGCTTCCTTCTCAAGAAGAAGCCATATAGCTGATCATGAAAGTAACAATACAATTTATTGTCCAAACTGTAACACTTTTGAGAGTAAACCCAGTCCCAGTGCCAAGGAGTCGATTTCGACTCATGGCAACCCTACAGAACAGACTAGAACTGCCCCACAGAGTTTCCAAGGAGCGCCTGCCGGATTCAAACTGCCAACCCTTTGGTTAGCAGCCGTAGCACTTAACTGCTACACCACCAGGGTTTCCTTTGAGAGTAAAAGGGGGTGCTATTCATAATTGCACTGGAAAAACAGACTTAATCTGGGACTAAAAACCAAAAACCAAACCATTGACATCAAGTCAATTCCGACTCATAGCGACCCTATAGGACATAGTAGAATTGCTCCATCAGGTTCCCAAGGAGCAGCTGGTGGATTCAAGTGCTGACCTTTTGGTCAGCAGCCAAACTCTTAAAAACTGTGCCACCAGGTTGGTCCTGGATAAACCAGGGAATATTACAGTCATACTACTGTGTGAAGAAAGTCAGCTGGAAGAAAAATTATCAAGGATTGACAAAGTTGTGGTTAAACCCCTTATGGTATCTCACTGAAATTCCAGTTGTTTCCGAAAAAGGGGTTTTGGAGGTTATTTTGTCCATATCCTCAATTTGCAGATAAGGAAACAGGTGTGGAAAAAAGCAACAAACTCAAGGTTACTCAGCTAATAAACAGAAAAAGCCAAAAAACAAATCTTATAGCCATCAAGGCTGTTCTGACTCGTAGAGACCCTATAGGACAGAGTAGAACTGCTCCATAGGGTTTCCAAGGATAAAATCTTTATAGAAGCAGACTGCCACATTTTTTTTCTGTGGAGCAGCTGGTAGGTTTGAACCACTGATCTTTTGATTAGCAGCTGAGCTCTTTAAACTTTGTGCCACCAGGGCTCACAATAAATAGAATAGATAAACTCAAACCTACATCTCCAGTCTTCTACTCCAGGGCTCTTGCCTCCATGCAACAGTCCTCAGAAGTTTTGACTCATTTTCAGGGTAAACTAAGACCTGCAGTTGCCTGGAGTACCAAAGCCACTGATAGTCTATATTCTTTTTTTTTTTTTTTTTTTTTAGTATTATTGTGCTTTAGGTGAAAGTTTATAGCTGAAGTTAGCTTCTCACACAAAAATTTATATACATATTGTTTTTTGACATTGGTTGCAATCCCCACAATGTGACAGCACTCTCCCCCTTTCCACACCAAGTTCCCCGTGTCCATTTGTCCAGTTTCTGTCCCTTTCTGCCTTCTTGTCTTGCTTTTGGGCAGGAGTTGCCCATTTGGTCTCATATTTGACTGAACTAAGAAGCGTGTTCCTCACATGTGTTATTATTTGTTTTACAGGCCTGTCTAATCTTTGCCTGAAACAGAGTTTATATTCTTAACATAAATATATTCTGAAAACATTCCTAGGGGAATGAGTTCAACTTGTGTCAGTATAACCCAAACCCATTGCCGTCAAGTTGATTCCAACTCACAGCAACCCTACAGGACAGAGTAGAGCTGCCCCCCATAGAGTTTCCCAGGAGCACCTGGTGGATTCAAACCACTGACCTTTTGGTTACCAGCCTTAGCACTTAACCTCTATGCCACCAGGGTTTCCTGTGTCAGTATAGTAGATGATATTTTCCAAAGATAGTTGCAATGGTGTCTCCTGCCCCATATACTCTTCTACAATGGGTTCTTGGTTCTTGCCTATTGAGTCTATTTTTCTGTGACTTCTTCAACCAACAGAATATGGTGGAAGTGATGTTGAGCTGATGTGGTGTGACTTTCTTGTAGCTTCTCTCTGGGCTGTTTGGATCATTTACTCTTAGGAAGTTCCCTTTTGGAGTCCAGTCACCATGCTGTGAGAAGCTCAAGCCACCTGGAGAGGCTTTGGTTGACAGTCCAACTAAGCTTTCTATCAACAGCCAGCATCAACTCACAGCCATGTAAGTAAGCCACCTAGAACATCCAGCCCCACTGAGCTGGCAGATGACTGCAGGCCGGTCAACATACAATTATAATCTCATGAGAGACACCAATTGAGAATCACCCAGTTGAGCCCAGTCAACCTATGGAACCACAAGACATAATAAATTTTTGTTTTAGGTCACTAAGTTTGGGTGTTTTTTAAGCCAGCAACAGATAACCAGAACATCCATAAGTCCCTCGCCAACTATGAACCAGACTAAAACTGGGAATAGAACTCCCTCTTGGGGTCAAGCACTGATCCCCTAATAACTGTCACTGTGTAGAATCTGCTGTTTGTCAAAAGAACTCTTTTTAAAGGAGCTTGAGGCACCATTCATCTCAGCTTTTATTACCCAAGATAGGAACTGTGAATTCCCAGTAAAATCCAAGAATACTTGGCATGTCGTCATGACTTGGCCTCCTAATTACCTGTCTCATCCCCTAAATTCTCTGCTATGATCTGGCAATGCCTCATGGCTTGTAGTTCCTCACTGACAGCTTCCTGTTTTGTGGCAACATGCTGTACTTGTGTTGTGGTCTCTTGATGGAATTCCTTTACTACCTTAATTCACTTACTCCAATCTTACTCATTCTTGAAGTAGTTCAAGACTCAGAGCTGTTCTGTCAGTGAGGTCTTCCTGAATTTCCTGTATTTGCTACCTAAGTAGATAACTCATTTTATTGTAAAAAAAAGCCACACCCAGTGCCGTCGAGTCGATTCTGACTCATAGCAACCATATATATAGAGAGTAACTCACTTTATTGTAGTTACCTGTTAATGTGCCAACTTCACCAGAAGATGTAAGCCTCTGGGTGATAGGACAGTTTATATATCTATCTGTCTGTCACTCTCTCCCTCTATCATCTACCTATTTACCTGTGTTTATCTATCTATTGTTTATTTACTTTATTTTTGGGGGGGTCTTCTTATCTATTTTTTAGTCCTCCACACTAGAGCAGATACTGATCAAGCAATGTTTGATAAAGTAAAAATCAAAGAGGGTCAATAAAAATAAAAGAAAGGCTTTAAAAGAATTACTTTCCTTTTAACCAACCTCTCTCACCAATAGCTCCTGCATCCACCAGTAACAACAAAAGCAAAAGCAAACACTTTTAAAGCATTTACTATGGGAGGAACTCTTCCACATGCTATATACACACAACTCACGCAATTGTCGCCATTTTATGAGGTGGATATTATCTTTGTCCTCATTTTACAGATGTGGAAACCAAGTCATATAGAGGTGAACTAACTCACCCAAGAAACCAAGGGAGCACAGTTGGGTTTTGAACACACTCTGGTTCTAAAGCCTGGGCTCTTATCTACCCTTCAGCACTATCTCTCTGCCACTAATCTCCAGATCCTGAAATCCCTGGGAGTGCCCAGGGTTAACCTTTCCTGGCTCTGCTGCCATGGTCTGGCTGGGACAGGTGGCTAGTAACTGCTACATTCCCTTAGGAAGGCAAGGTTAATGAAAGATGAAGAAAGGCAGATAAATAATATACGACTTGAGCACTGAGATTTCTTTGATTAAGAGTCAGGAAATTCAAAAGACACGATTTAGACAATAAGGTAATAAATGACATAATTATTGTCCAATTGGTCATAGGCTCGTTCTGGCTCTAGAGTCTACATTTCACCTGATGTGGCTACTGCTTCTGCCCCTCCAACAAAATCCCTCTGCAAACAGAGGTAGATTTTCTCCTGCCCACCTCTATCAAAATGAATTTGCCTATAAAGCCTGAATTCTACTTTTTTTTTTTTAAGGGGCGAATCTCCCAAGTTATTAAGTGTGTGTATTCAGTTAGTGGGAAAGAGGGTAGAGGGAGGGATAAAGAGAGACAAAAAGAGGGGGAAAAGAACAGAAAGGCCTGAGGGAGATAGAGAGAAAGCAGAGAAAGACAGAGACAGAGAATCAGAAACAGAAGTGACAAAGACGCAGAGAAACATCATGCTGCTGTTTAATACAACCTCATGCTGGGCAGGGCACTCACTTCAGTGAGGAGCCTCAGGAAAGGTGGCTAAGCCAGCAACAGAGTCATTGAGGAAGTCAGACAACTGAGCATCCAAACTCCAAAACAAAACCGAAACCCCATTCTCTTACTGTTGGGGGACAGCCCCAGCAAGGAAAAAAGCTCGCTGTGTGTCCTGGCAGATTATCCGAAGAACCAATACACAGCCCTTTCCAGATTCATACGTTCAGGGAAACTTACTGACACGGGCAAGCAGCTGCTCTCCAGTGGCGGCTGGCCGGAGTATCTTCCGCAACCACCTAGTAAGGGACCCAAGCTTATATACCATTCCAGTTGGGATCAAGGTTCATTGTTTTCTCTCACATCCTTGGGCAGTCAGTGTTCCCAGGGGCTTCAAGTCCAGGCCCAGATGTTTTCCTTCTAGCTGCTAAGGCATTCTTTGGCCTTGGCTGCTGGCCCAGTCATGTCCCTCCCAGCCTTGTACCTTAGCCCAAGTCCATCCTAAATTCATCCCCAGCATGCTTCAGGGAAGAGAAAAGCTGATTCCTTAGGGAGGGGATGTATATAGCTGAATAGCATTATCCTACACTTACTCTCTAGAATAGGAATTGTTCTTATTTTCTTTTTGCACTGGCTGGTGTAATGGTTGAGTGCTACGGCTGCTAACCAAAGGAGTTCAAATCCGCCAGGCACTCCTTGGAAATGCTATGGGGCAGTTCTACTCTTTCCTATAGGGTCGCTATGAGTTGGAATCGACTCGATGGCACTGGGTTCTGGGTTCTGGTCTCTGGGTTGGGGAGGCAGTCCTGAGTAGTAGATGAATGAAAGTGTGGGCCAGACCTCTTGGCTTTGGATTCTGGCTGTACCACTCACTAGCTGTGGGACCTGGGGCAGATTTCTTAATCTCTCTGTGCCTCAGTTTCTTCACATGAAGGGGGGGTTAATAATAGTATCTACTACAGGGTTGTGGCGATAAATATCCCTGTAAAACAGAACAGTGCCTGACACATCGGAAGGCCTTGATAAATGTTAGCTTAAAAAAGACAGTATTAGCAAAATATATGAGGCCTGGAGCTCATTTTGTCTTTAACCTGTGCTGCAAAACTAAGGCTCTATAGGTTACTGCTCTTTGTTGACAGAGGTTATAGCCTGGAAAGAAGAATTTCACTTGATTGAGTGGAAGCCAGAAGAAGAGAACTGTTAAGGCTAGACAGTCATCACTTGGATCATTTCCTACCCATATGTCTAGTCATTCATTTATTAAGCACAAGTAAATATTATATTCTCCTTAGTAGGTCCTGCAGGAAACATCATAAGAAGATGGAAGGAATACAGAGTTATTATACCAAAAAGAATTAGTCAATGCTCAACCATTTCAAGAGGTAGCATATGATCAGGAACCAATGGTACTGAAGGAAGAAGTCCAAGCTGCTCTGAAGGTACCGGTGAAAAACAAGGCTCCAGGAATTGATGGAATATCAGTTGAGATGTTTCAACAAACGGATGCAGCGCTGGAGGTGCTCGCTTGTCTATGCAAAGGAATATGGAAGACAACTTCCTGGCCAACTGACTGGAAGAGATCCATGTTTATGCCTATTCCCAAGAAAGGTGATCCAACTGAATGTGGAAATTATAGAACAATATCATTAATATCACACGCTAGCAAAATTTTGCTGAAGATCATTCAAAAATGGCTGCAGCAGTATATCGACAGGCAACTGCCGGTTTCAGAAGAGGAAGTGGAACCAGAGATATCATTGCTGATGTCAGATGGATCCCGGCTGAAAGCAGAGAATACCAGAAGGATGTTTACCTGTGTTTTATTGAATATGCAAAGAGACATTAGACTGTGTGGATCATAACAAATTATGGATAACATTGCAAAGAATGGGAATTCCAGAACACTTAATTGTGCTCATAAAGAACCTTTACATAGATCAAGAGGTAGTTGTTCGGACAGAACAAGGGGATACTGATTGGTTTAAAGTCAGGAAAGGTGTGCACCAGGGTTATATCCTTTCACCATACCTATTCAATCTGTATGCTGAGCAAATAATCCAAGAAGCCGAGACTATGTCAAGAAGAATGGGACATCAGGATTGGAGGAAGATTCCTTAACAACCTGTGTTATGCAGATGACACAACCTTGTTTGCTGAAAGTGAAGAGGACTTGAAGCCCTTACTAATGAAGATCAAAGACCACAGCCTTCAGTATGAATTGCACCTCAACATAAAGAAAACAAAAGTCCTCACAACTGGACCAGTGAGCAACATCATGGTAAATGGAGAAAAGATTGAAGTTGTCAAGGATTTCATTTTACTTGGATCCACAATCAACAGCCATGGAAGCAGCAGTCAAGAAATCAAAAGACGCATTGCATTGGATAAATCTGCTGCAAAGGACCTCTTTAAAGTGTTGAAGAGCAAAGATGTCACCCTGAAGACTAAGGTGCGCCTGACCCAAGCCACTGTATTTTCAATCACATCATATGCATGTGAAACCTGGACAATGAATAAGGAAGAGTGAAGAAGAATTGATGCCTTTGAATTGTGGTGTTGGTGAAGAATATTGAATATACCATGGACTGCCAAAAGAACAAACAAATCCATCTTGGAAGAGGTACAACCAGAATGCTCCTTAGAAACAAGAATGGTGAGATTGCGTCTTACATACTTCGGACATGTTATCAGGATGGATCAGTCTCTAGAGAAGGACATCATGCTTGGCAAAGTACAGGGTCAGTGGAAAAGAGGAAGACCTTCAGCGAGGTGGATTGACACAGTGGCTGCAACAATGGGCTTAAGCATAAGAACGATTGTAAGGATGGCTCAGGACCGGGCAGCGTTTTGTCCCGTTGTGCATAGGGTTGCTATGAGTCGGAACCGACTCGACAGCACCTAACAACAACTACAGTAGGTCCTGTGCCACAAACTAAAGATAGAGGAATGAGTAAGAAAAGTCCATGCCCTTGAAGCCATCATAATCCAGGGAAAAATACAGAGGATTCCCAAAAAGATCTGCATTCAAATCCTGACTTCAACCGCTGATGAGCATTGTGCCCTCATGTCATGACTTCTCTGATCCTCAAATACCTCTTGCCTAAACTGTGAATGATAATAATATTTACTTTATAGGATTTTTATGAAGCTTAAATGAGAAAATTCACATCAAGATGCTTAACACAGAGCTTGGCACATATTGCACACTCAATAATTATAGTTTTAAAAGAAAAAGAATGTAATAGAAGTATGAATAAAAAGCTATGGGATCCAGAGGAGGTAGGTGGGTATTAATCCCACTGTGGAATGAAAGGGGGAGGGGCAGAATGGGAAAGGCTGCAGAGAGGAGGAAATATTGGAACTGGTTTTAAACAATGATTATGAGTTTACCAGGCAGAAAGGAGGGGCATTCCAGGCAAAAGGAATGGCAGAAGCAAGGGTATAAAGGACTTAAGGGGGATGGCAGGTTCAAAGAAGGAAAATTCAGCTAGGCAGGGAAGGGAGAGAGGGGTTGGAGATAGTATGGGAAGTTAAATCAAACCAGATCATAAAGGAGACAATGCTCAACAAAATATGGAGTTTAGACTTTATCCTGAATGCCAACATTTGCCAAGATCTGTTCTGTAATGTACTTACCTTGCAAGATATTAATAGTCACTATGTGAAAGAGCTCTTTACTCTTATAAGTATAGGAAGTGCTGGTTTGAACTAAAGTGAGCTCTTTACTCCCAGGCTCCCCAGCACCTTCAACACACAAGGGATCTCTCCCCCAAGAAGGAGAAGAGTGTACAGCATTTTCCAAGAAAGTTTGTCCCATACCCCTATTATTAGTGCTGAGGAATTCCTTTGAGCAAGTACTGCTGAGACCCAGGCTTAATCAATTACTTTGGCAGCAACTTAAGGAAGGGACTGAGATGGCAAGACTGAAGGTGGATAGGCCAGCAAGGAAGCTAGTGCAATGGTGCATCTGAAAGATGTTGAGGGTCAGGGGCAATGTCAATGAAAAAAGGAGAGGTGACGTGGAGTAGCAGTAAAGTCCATGGACTCTGTAGTCAAACCAGCTGGGTCTGAATCCCAGCTTTGTCCCTTACTAGCTAATAATCTTGGACCGATTATTCACCTTTCTGTGCCTCAGTCTCTTCTTCAGTAAAGTAAAAGTAATAATAGTATGTTCACAGGAGTATTATGAGGATTGAACGAAGATCAAATGAGGAAATATTTATAAAGCACTAGAATAGTGCCTCGCACATATTAACACTGCAAGAGTATTTTGCTAATTAAACAGAGAGGACAAGATAGAATTGTCATAAGGGTTTTATTAGAGCAAGTCAAAAAGGAGAGTATGTGCTGTAGGAAGCATGTCTGTCCTCTCTTGTCCCATGCTGGTTTCTTTTCTCTTCTGGTTCCCTTTCCCCTTCTTTTGTTTTGTTTTCACACAACAGCAGTCATACTGGCTTGATAAAGAAGCAAAATGAGGCTTTATAAGAGCATTTAACTTATGTAAATTCAAATAAAATAAAATAATTTGAATAATAAACATATAAATACATCATATATCAATATAAATATGTAATAAACATAAAAATAATTGAAGTGGTGTGGGCTGTCTTTCCACCATTGCACTCAGAGATTCTGCCATGGCAACTGTGACACTGCTGTTGGCCTAGTGGGTCTTGGCTCCCATGTGCTGCTCAGAAAGGAAGCAATGGTGGAGGATGATTCTAGGCTTGGAGGAAGACTCAATAACAACCTGTGATATGCAGATCACACAACCTTGCTTGCCAAAATTGAAAACGACTTGAAGCGCTTACAGCCTTCAGTATGGATAATGCCTGAACATGAAGAAAACAAAATTTCTCACAAATGGACTGATAAACTACATCATGACAAAGGGAGAAGAAATTGAAGTTGTCAATGATTTCATTTAGAAGAGGAGACTGAGGTACAGAGAGGTGAATAATTTGTCCAAGATCATTAGCTAGTATGAGACAAAGCTGGGATTCAGAGCCAGCAAGTTTGACTGCAGAGTCCATGGTCTTTCAGTCTACTTGGATCAATAAACAATGTCTATGGAAGCAGCAGTCAAGAAATCAGAAGAAATATTGTATTGGGAAAATCTATTACCAAAAGACCTATTTAAAGTATAAAAATCAAAGATGTCACTTTGATGACTAAGGTGCACCTGACTCAAGCCATGGTTTTTTCAATCGTCTCATATGCATGTGAGAGCTGGATAATGAAAAAGGAGACAGAACAATTGAAATATTTGAATTTTAGTGTTGGCAAAGAATTCTGAATACATTGTGGACTGCTAGAAGGACAAACAAATCAGACTTAGAAGAAATACAACCCAAATGTTCCTTAGAAGCTAGGATGTTGAGGCTTCAACTTGCTTACTTTGGACATAACATTAGGAAAGACCAATTGCAAGAAAAGGATATGTTTGGTAAAATAGAGGGTCAGTGAAAATGAAGAAAACCCTTAATGAGGTGGATTGACGCAACAGCCACAACAATGGACTCAAACATACCAACTCTCACGAAGATGGCACAGGACTGGGCAACGCTTCGTTCTGTTAAATATAAGGTTGCCACAAGTCGGAGCTGGCTCAATGGCAACTATCAACAATATTTTCCATGTGATATGTTTCCTAAACGCAAACCAACTTGGTCTGATGCTCAGCTGGAGAAATGGAGATCTGTTTCTGGAAGAAACACTGGCTATGTTGGTCTTACTGGAGGCACCTTTATAAAGGTTTTCCAAGTTAATTCTGATTATGTGTCATTTTTGTCTAATGTGCTTTAGAACATCACTACCACGTAAGTTGAGTCTCTCTTGGAATGTAGAATTAAGGTTCTTTGCAGACACTGATTATGATTCATCCATTCATTAATTCAATACCTATTTATTAGGTGACTGCAACATACCAGGAACTCTGGCAGAAGCAGAGGACACAGTGGAGAACAAGTCAGATTCAGTCCTTGTCTCATGGTGCTTCCAGACTCTTAGGAAGATGCTACACAAGAAATGAACTGATGCAGGGCAAAAAGGTGAGCAAAATTTATCCACTCATGGGGCACATAGAGCATTCTGCTCTAACCCACTTGATAAACCCAGATCTAAATTAGGGTCCTGGGTATTATAATCATATCCAAATCAAAACTTGGGCTTCCAGAAAAACTTCTTTAAACCCTCCAGTCTACCTAATCTCCCAATCCTTGAGCAACAGAAGAACTTACTCATGTTGACCCCTACTCATATTCCTGCATCACTCAGTAGCTGATTCCTCAGCTGATGCATCTTCTCCCTGTAAAGTCTATTTGAGGAAGGAACTGTAACTCGTATTTTTTTTTTTAATCTAGCACAGTACTTTCCAAGGTAGCATTATGTATATATTGAATGCTTAACACATAATTATTTTACTGTATTCAATTAAGGCCTTCTCTCAAGAAGGCCCTGTAAGATTCAGAGGCAGAAAGAAAATAACAGTTAGGTACCCATATCAAAAAAATCAAAACTAGGGCTAATTTTTGGAATTGTGAGTCTCAGAAAGCATGGCTTAGCCCAGTGATTCTCAACTCTGATGCCCATTAGGGTCATCTAGGAAGCAAATATACTTAGACCCCATGCCGGATAAATGTAATAAAAAATCTGTTTAAGCTAGAGACCAAGAGGCTTATAACTGACCTGAAGACAGAGTAGATGCTCTGTCTCCACACACATGTCCTCCAGCACAGATGCCCTAAACTTTAGAGCTAGAACTGAGATACACTGAGGCAGTATGACATGGAGATTAAGCACACTTAGTTCAGGAAATGAACTGTCAGAGCTGGAATTTTCTCTCTGCTACCTACTATGTGGCTTTAGGTATATTATTTAACCTCTTTAAGCTTCAGTATTCAATTAAGAGGATTAAATAATAGATGGGAACCTCTTAAACAGGAAATGACATACAGCAAATAAGCTCGTATTATTTTTCTCATTATGAGACAATCCCATAGACCAACGTGAAGCTTTGGAGAGCAATCCTTAAACTCCTTTTTCCCTGGGCTGTTGGTATGGCTCTTCTTCTGTGGTTCAGGTCTTATGTTGTTTGGATCTCTGGGCTTCTAAATTACCATGTTCTGAACCTTAATATCTCTTTTAATTGATGCTCTACTTATTCTTTGGTCTTTGGGTATTGTGATAGATTAAAAATGGCTTCAAATTCTTTACTACTCATTTCATCGAGAGGTAAAGTCTAATTTCTGAATTTGGGCTGACCT
Organism: Loxodonta africana; assembly: GCF_030014295.1. Lineage (NCBI taxonomy): Eukaryota > Metazoa > Chordata > Mammalia > Proboscidea > Elephantidae > Loxodonta > Loxodonta africana. The sequence continues at coordinate 55,687,325 of NC_087348.1, read as the reverse complement.
TGATGACTTGCTTCACCCCTAGAATGCAGCAGAAATATGTTCTAAAATCCAGAGGCTAGGTTGCAAGAAACTTTGCAGCTTCTACCTGGGCATCTTATAACATTCACTCTGGGGAAACCATGCCATGTAAAAAGTCCAACCTCCCTGAGGCAGCCATGCTACAAAGAACATATGGAAAGACTACATGGAGAGGTCCTGAGACTACAGAAGGAGGGAGAGAGGTGCCTGGCCAGCCCCCAACTACTCCAACCCTAGCTATTCTCTCAGCTGATGCCCCAGCATACGGCAAGGTGAGTCATTCCTGCTGAGCCTGCCTCAATTGCTGATTCATGAACAAAAGAAATTATTATGGTTTAGGATGTTTGTTTGTTTTACTGCAATAGAAAATTGGAACAGGAATTTTTAAACTCAGAGTCCAGGCGCAGCTTCTTCAAGAGAGTGGAACTGTATGAAACGCGGCATGGATGTCATAAGGAAGAAGCAATACACATTCTGTGAAGCTGGATAAAACTTGCCTTATTTACCCGGTCGTCCATCTCTATGTTGCTTCTCTAACGAGAGTTGAACCTCAAGATTCCTCCCATGGGTGTAAATTTTGCTCTTGCATTCTACAGCTGAAAACATATTCCAGAAGAGGGATGCTGAGGATCACAGAGAGGCAGAGCTGATTCATAAAGCTGACACTAAAAGAGGAAATGATTCATATGTTAAAAACCACTGTGGTCGAGTTGATTTCGACTCATAGCGACCCTGTAGGACAGAGTAGAGCTGTACCACAAGGTTTCCAAGGCTGAATCTTTAAGGAAACAGACTGCCACATCTTTCTCCTGTCGAATGGCTGCCGACCTTTCAGTCAGCAGCTGAGCACTTAACCACTGTGCCACCAGGAGTCCTTTCATATGTTAAGAATATGAAATTTCATACAACAAAACTTTATTGATCATCTACAATGTGCCAGCCTAGGTACTAATAGAACAGGTCATGTAAACTAATAATCTTTTTCGATTGTATTAACAGCTATACTGGAGGTTATGTGCAGGGTGCAGTTGGCCACAAAAGAGGTTATGTTCAATTCTACCTACAGAAATCAGGAAGGACTTCATGGAGGGGGTGGTGCTTGAGTGGAGCATTGATGAAAAGTATAGGCATTCACCAGGAAGCCACAGGAGAGGCAACTGTAGCACAGTAGCTAAACATGTGTGATATGGAGGCTGTCTTCGTCATCTAGTGCTGCTATAACAGAAACACCACAAGTGGATGGCTTTAACAAAGAGAAGTATATTTTCTCACAGTAAAGTTGGCTAAAAGTTCAAATTCAGGGCGTCAGCTTCAGGGGAAGGCTTTCTCTCTCTGTCAGCTTTGGAGGAAGGTCTTTCTCGTCAATCTTGCCCTAGACTAGGAGCTTCTCTGCGTAGGAACCCCAGATCTAAAGGACATGCTCTGCTCCTGGTGCTTCTTCCTTGGTGCTATGAGGATTACAACTCTCTGCTTGCTTCCCTTTCCTTTTTATCTCTTGAGAGATAAAAGGTAGTGCAGGCCACACCCCAGGGAAACTCCGTTTACATTGGATCAGGGATGTGACCTGGGTAAGGGTGGTGTTACAATCCCACCCTGATCCTTTTTAACATAAAATTATAATCACAAAATGGAGGACAACCACACAATGCTGGAAATCATGGCCCAGCCAAATCGATACACACGTTTTTGGGGGGACATAATTCAATCCATGACAGAGGCATACTGCATATATCCAATTTCTGGCTCTATCACCATTAGCTCCGTGGCTTAGGAAACTTAACCTCTCTGGTCCTTGGTTTTATTTTTTATAAATAGGAGTAACAATTTTTTTTGAAGATTAAAGAGCATTTAGTACATTGTAAGAACTCAGTAAATGTTGGCTCAGACAGAGGAAGTAGCATATACAAAGGTATAGGGGCAAGAAAGAGCGTGGTAGGGTGGATGAACTGCTAAGAGTTCACACTGATCAGCACCAGGAGTTGATGGGACCTTAGAGGTGGGGTGGGCTGGCAAGCAGTGGAGGACAAAGCTAGAGAAGTCAGCAGGGACTAGATCATGAAAAATCTTGTGTGCAGTGGAAGGATTTTATCTTCTCCTTCACCAAGACCCAGCCCCCCAAAAAATAACAGGATCAATGTTGGAGTGGTATATTTTTTCAAAGCATTTTCTTTATTGTAAATCCTCATTTTTTTGATAATGCACACTTCCAAAACTAAGGGCAGGCAAATTCTTCCTTGACACACAAGGGACTCTGTCTTCAGGGTACTGGTGATCCACTATTTCAGAGAAATGACAGAGAAGATTCCACCACGGAATATATCCAAAGGTTGGCAGGAATAAGACTTTTGAAAGCTACGACTGTGAGGAGCTGGAATTGAAAAGACTGAAAACACTGTAGTCATTGAAGGGCTATAATCAGATGAGGATCATGATTAGGCTTGTACTTTAGAAACATCACTTTGGTGGCAGCATGAAGGAAGGGTTTGGATGGTGTAGGAAGCTGATCAATGCTAGAAGCAGATAGATGAATTAGGTGAATATTGCGATGGTCCACACTATAGATGCTAAAGACTTGAATTAAAGACGTGGTCACAGAGATGGAGAGGAGCAGGCACAGGCTTTACGGTGGGATAGATGGATGAGATATGTAATAAAAATTTCCCAATAGCTCAGTACTCTTAGATTTCTCAGCACATAGCAGGGCCATTTTGTCCTCAGTGTGAGCATTTCCCTGCCTTGTCGCTCTAAAAAGAACTGAATAGATTCATTCCTTTAACTCAGATTCATTCTTTTAATTCATGTTTCTAGAGTAAGCACAATACCTACAATGTGGCAGGTGCTGTGCTCGGCAATAAAAGTGAAGATTATGATGGTTTTCTTCTAGGATTATCTCATTGTATACAGTCAAGAGACCAAATAATCTTGACCCACTAACTTGTGGGTTATTTTCAGCTAAAAGCCAGAACCACAGGAAGGTTATTTCTTAAAACCCATGATCAGGTGGATTTCCCCTAGGCTTCCTTTGCAAACAGGTGCAGATTTCATTTCTGAATCCTGCCTAACTCAAGAACGCTGCCTTCGCTGTAGTAGAGACGAGAGGGGAGAGAAGGGCAGCTAAAACCGTTCTGTCTTCACACTCAAATCCCTGGGGATTAGACTCATCATCATATCGTGACTCAGAGGCTTTTCACAGGAAAAGCCAAGATATAAATCCCCTCCACTGTAAAACCATGAGGGAAGTAAGCCAGCCCATGTTGGAGAACCTTATTCACAAAATCTCTCTGATCTCCAGGATCTTCACTCAGCATCTTGATGCCTGTGGTTCCCCCACCGTTAAAACCACGGGCACAGCCTGCCTGCTGCTGCTCTCTTCACCCCAGGGAAGGAGGAAGATGCCTGTGCAGATGCTTCTACCTTTTCCAGCTCTGAGCTCATTAGCAGAGGGTGCTTCTCGGAAATAGGATGTCTTCTGGTGAAATAAGCAATGTTTTTTGCAAACGCTTACCTTTATGATGATTAAGACCACGTAATTAAGCCTTGAGTCTTTAGTCCAGAGGTGAAAAACAGGGCAGAGAGCGCAAAGAGGAAAACACAGTAGTGCTGCTGAATCTCCCTTTATGAGGAAGCTCAGGGTCTAGGCTCCTGGCAGAGTCTGTGAATATGAGCCAGAGAAGGGGTTTGAGGGGGAGAGAGAGGAAATGGGGGGCAGATATCATTTGTCTCTTGCCCCCATCCAATTCATGAAACTGAGTGGCAATCTAAAGAGAGATATTTTGTGGACAAACCAAAATCAATGCTAGGCAGATTGTCCCAACACAGGTCATTTGGGAAGGAATAGGCAGAGAGGGAGATTCTAGATGTTGACCCCTGGGAGGGAGACTAAGAGACCAGTTAAAAGTAAAAGAATTTGAAGCAGAGGATGGAAAGCCAGATAAACTCTACGACCTAGAGAGCATGGTGACAAAGACTTTGAGTATGTCTAATAAAAGAGCTATAGAAAAGCAACATAACTTGCATAGGTACCAGGATCCGATCCTGGATATCCCTTTCCACCTGGGCAAACAAGGACCAAGAGATCAGGATTAGTCTTCCTCATTTACAGATGAGGAAACCGAGGCTTAGGGAGATAAAGCAAATCATCCAAGCTCACACATTTAGCGAATGACAGTGCCAGGATTAAACCCAGGACATGTGACTCTAAATATGTCTTTCCATCACACCAAATGCTTTACCAATGCCTGAAGAGGGGTGACAAGTCTGGGCCCCCAGATTAAAAGACAGATGTGAACAAACTAAACAGACTGATGATAAAGTTTGATAGCAGAGATCAATAAGTGGAAACAGGTTTGAGCGAGAGAGTTACAAAAGATGCAGACGAGGAGAGCAGAAAGACAGGAGCCAGAGTTGGCATCTCAAAAGCATACAGAAGTAGGGGCGTGGGTGAGGTGTCTAGAAAGGAAATGTGAGTCAGAGGTGGGGTTCACCTCAGAGAGAGGTCACAGGACTACCAAGATGGACACACACTTGCCTATCAGCCTGGTAGATACAGGTTGTTCTCTGAAAGGCACTTCCAGGGCTTTTGGGAATATGCAGGGCTGGCTACATAATTTGAAGGTACCAGTTCAAAATGAAAACATGTGGCCCTTTGTCCAAAAAGCAGGAAAAACATACTATTAAAGATACTAAAATACAACTTTTTCTTTTCTTTTGTGGCCTCTCTCTGCGCAATGATGTTGTTTATTTGGTATTTCCTGTCTTGCTCCCTTGAGCATGAGGATCTACAGGTGAACACAAACTCTCACAGGCACCAGGTGAATACAGACCTTCGCAGGTGCAGAAACCCTGCTCTGCAAGGTGTCAGGCACATAAGCAGCCCACTAGCTGCTAGGTTCCTCCTCCTGCCGGTCATTGGACCAACGCGCAGTTCTCCACTAGGGACAGAAAACCCAGTACATACTTCTTAGTAGTCCACTACCCCAACTCGCAGCACATAGTCAGCACCCACATATCACAACCTCCATGCCAGGAGGTGCTCAGTACCTGGATCCTACTGGGGTGGGGACAGCACCACGGAACCTCACCTCGATTCAGACCATTTTTGTGCCCATTCTCAGGCCCCTGACAGAAGCAGAAGGAAACAGCAGTTGCTGAGCAAGAGAAAGGGAGGCCAGGCAGGCCATTACCTGGAGGCAGGGGAGTGGGTGGCTAAGAAGCCATCCTGGAGAGTAAAGGAGGCAACAGGAGGCAGAGCTACACATGAGCTGAGGCTCCAGGTACCACCTAAAACTAAAAAAACCACCTAGTATGCTTTATTGTCCCATCGGACTTCAGTTACAAAATATAAAACCAAAGATAAAATTAGGAAATTTGAGATGCCAACAATAGAGTGTTAAACCCTAAAATCAGAGTCCTTCTGAGTACAGGACCCTAATTGCACACCCATGAAGCCAGCCCTGGGAATATGCAAGCTCCAACAGCAATGGTCTTAAACTACAAACAAAAAAAGCTAATTGCTGTCAGGTCAATTCTTACTCACAATAACCCCATGTGTGTTAGAGTAGAATTATGCTTCATAAGGTTTTCAGTGGCTGATTTTTCAGAAGTAGATTGCCAGGCCTTTCTTCCAAGGTGCTTCTCGGTGGACTCCAACCTCTAAACTTTCAGTTAGCGACTGAGCATTTTAACTGTTTGCACCACCCAGGGACTCCAAACTACAAATATCAATTAGTAATCTGAGGAGTACGAAGGCTCCCCAAGCCTTCTAACATTTCTATTGTCAGTGTCCAGATGGCCGGCCACAATCTCCTTGGCAATCGGGAAAATTTCCTTCTGTTGCTACTGGTGCTGTTCTCTACTCTGCAGCTAGTACTGCTGCTACTATTGCTGCTTCCTCCCTCACCAGGACAGGTAAGGGCTCTCTCCTGCCAGTGTTTGTGTGGTCACTTATTATGTTCCAGAAAGTGTGGCCTGGCTCTTTCCATTTCTCCTATAACCTATATTAAAGAATTTGGGAAAAGTCTACTAGAGCAAATGGGACTACATAATTATCATCCATTTTGGACATGAGAAGAGGTTTAATTAATAGTTACACTAGGACAACAGGAATAAATGGGACTGTCTCAGGTAAACCAGGACATATGGCCACTCCACCTGGGACTGAATAGGAAGACATTTGATTGGTCTTATACAGTGTCATGTTTAAAAAAAATTCCCATACTGTCATTTCAAACCAGTTTTGTAACATGAAACTCAAGCGTCTCAACTTTCTCCCTCCTCAGGGTGGCTTCCCAGTCCTTCCAAGAGAAGGGTCAGCCTCTCTCTGCCCTACCCCACCCAGTCCCAGTGCCGTCGAGTCGATTCCCTACCTGTGTCCTCAACTAATATTCTTAATCTCATTGTTGGTGAACCTAAATAACAGCTGCAAAGTTCCCTACATTCCTTCTCTCCCAGGAAGCCTAGAGCATCATTATTCAATGAATAGAAGGCTGTATTAGGAGTCCAGCACTGGGGTGGGGGGTGGCTATGAAGGTGTCTCTTGGATCCTGCTGTGTCTGTAAATGAATTGATTTTCCTGTATTTTCTAAAAGTTTTGGGAAGCTTCGAGCATATCCCCACCCCTGCCCCCACAACCATATTTGCCGATGCTCTTTCAATGCCAAAGGACTGATGTCACTGGCTGAGAAATCTTAACTGGCCTTAAATAACATCCTTCAGAGTTCAGAAGGGATTTTGTTAATGCTTTTATTCTAAAGGTAGAGTTCACTATTGCTTAACCTTTGCCGTAAAGATAATTGCTCAGCCCAAACTATTCTTCTAAGAGGGTGAAATCATTCTTATCTTTTCTGAAGAGACTATCAATAAAAGAGAGATTTCCTTTATACTGCTATCCCCTGTTTTCTTTTTCAGGTGCTACTCCTCGTCCCTCCATAGGACTGTGGTTATAGAAAATCAACTCATTGGGTTTTCCATTTGGCCTCAGAAATTATTTTTATCTTCATATTTTTCCTTTTACAAGAAACACCTTTTTGAAGTGTTTTGTTTATGCCATGAAATATAAGTATATCCTTTTTTGTTCCTTGTGAAATGAAAAAAAAAAAAAATACTTCAAGTGGATGAAACTTTAATACCATCATCCCTAAACACTTAGGAAATCTATGGCTTAAAAAGTGGAAACTCTCAAACACTAAACAATATAGTACCCAGAATCTTGACACAAATAAACAGACAAAGATGTTTGTCAGCACTTAATAATTTTAAGTTGGAAAGTTTATCATTCAAGCAACTGTTTTTCTTATCCTTCTGTCCTCCAACCCCAGCCTTCCTAATTATCTTTCTTTTTTTTCTTATTTAATTAGACTCTGATCCACAGAGTAAAGGCAAAAGTTTTTGGATAGATGATTCTTCAGGAGTCCTGTGGCATCCCAGACCAGCCTTACCAATATTACAATCACCATATGTGTATTTAATAATGTCTTTGGTTTTATAAGTTTATCTGGTATCCTTTCAATTTACCATGAGCTCTAGTTAATTCTTTTTGTGTTTTTTAAATCAGTTTTATTGAAGGATAGCTTACATACAGTAAAATGCACCTATATTAAGTGTGTGGTTTGATGAGTTTTGACAAATGCATGTCCTCATGTAAACAAAGCACAATCAAAATATAAAACATTTCCATCAACCCCGAAAGTTCTTTTGTGCCCCTTGCAGTCAATATCCACTCCCCAGCTCCAGGCAAAAACTGATCTGCTTTCTGTTACAATAGGTTAATTTTGCCTGTTTTAGAATCAAATGTGAATAGAATCATATAGCATGTTCTCTTTTGTATCCAGTTTCTTTAACTCAGCCAAATGTTTCTGATTTGTATACCATTGTGTGGATAGCCATAATTTATGTACTCATTTATCTTTTGATGGACATTTGGGTTACTTCCAGTTTAGGGGTATTAAGAATAAAGCTCCTATGAGCATTCACGTACAAGTCTTTGCAAGGGATCTGTTTTTATTTGTCTTGGATAAACATCTAGGAATGTCACTGCTGAGCTGTATGGTAAATGTATGTTTAATTAATTTAAAAAGGAAGAAAAAAGAATTGCCAAGGCTTCTTCCCAAAGTGTTTGTACTATTTTATGTTCCCATTAATAGCGAATGAAATTTCCAGCTATTCTATATCTTTGCCAACATTTGGTATTGTTGGTTTAAAAAAATTTTTTTTTCCAGCTATTTTAATGGATGTATAAAACCCATTGCCGACGAGTCGATTCTGACTCATAGTGACCCTATAGGACAGAGTAGAACTGTCCCATAGGGTTTCCAAGGAGCGTTGATTTGAACTGCTGACCTTTTGGGTAGCGGCTAAGCTCTTAACCACTATGCAACCAGGGCTCCAACTGATGTATAGTGGTCTTTTATGGGAGCCTTGAGGCCCAGTGGTTAAACGCTCAGCTGCTAACCAAAGGTCGTGGTTTGAACCCTCCAGCCACTCCAAGGGAGGAAGATGTGGCAACTGTCGCAGTCTGCTTCCATAAAGATTTACAGCCTTGGAAATCTTATGGGGCAGTTCTACCCTATCCTATAGGGTTGCTATGAGTTGGAATCAACTCGATGGCAACAGTTTTTTTCTTTTAAATAGTTGTCTCTTACTACGGTTTTAATTAGCATTTACCCAGGTGACTAATGATGTTGAGCATCTTTCATGTACTTACTAACCATTCGTATGTTTTCTTTGGAGAAATGTCTGATAAAATCTTTTACCCATTTTTAATTGGATTACTTATCATTGAGTTGTGTTTTTTATGTACTCTGGATACAAGTTCCTTGTCTGATATATGTATTGAGAATTTTTTCCCAGTCTGTGGCTTATCTCTTCATTTTCTTAAGGATGAATAGAAGAATTTAATTTTAATGAAATCTATATTTATCAATATTCCCTTTATAATTAGTGATTTTTTGTGTGTCCTAACAAATTCCAAAGTTGCAAATATTTTCTCCTAAAATTTTGTAGTTTTAATTTTCACATTTAGATCTATGATTAATTTGAGCTATTTTGTGTGTGTGTATGGTTGGAGATAAGGATTAGGGCTCTTTTCATGTGTGAAGGTGGCTATACAATCATTCTAGCACCATTAGTTGTAAAGACTTTTCCCACTGAATTACCTTGGAAACTTTGTCAAATATTAATTGACCATATTTGCATGGGTCTATTTTCAGACCCTATACTGTTTTGCTTTATAGTAAAACTTGAAATCAGGTAAGTTAAGTCCAACTTTGTCCTTCTATTTCAAAATTAATTTGGCTATTCTAGGTCCTTGATATTTACATATAAATTTTAGAATCAGCTTTTCAATTTCCCAAAAACTGCTTGGATTTTGTTTGGGACTGTGTTGAATCTCTGGGTCAATTTGGGGGAAATGCACAATTTAATAATACTAAGTCTTGCAGTGCATGTAAATGGCTTTTCTCTCCAATTATTTAGGCCTTCAATCTTTCAACAATGCCTTTAGTTTTCAGTGTACAGGTCTTGTTCATATTTTGTTAATTTTATTCCTAAGTGTTTAATCTTTGTTGATATTATTGTAAACGATATTTAAAATTTTTTATTTTGCAGTTGTTTGTTGGTAGTACATAGAATTACAGCAGAGTTTTATTTATTTACCTTGTTTCCTGAGGCCTTGCTAAAACTCCTAGCCCCTTGTTTCTTTTTATCGCCTTATTGCACATGCCAGGACTTCCAGTACAATGACTTTTGCAAACTCTCAGATTCTCAAGCCATTTAGCTTCCTGTTAGATTTTGCCAATAAGAGGCATTAAAGGGACACTATATATATTTTTTTATAAAGCAAGGATGATTAAAAAAAAAAAAAAAACTGTTGCTATCCGGTTGATTCTGTCTCATAGCGACCCTATAGGACAGAGTAGAACTGCTTCATAGTGTTTCCAAGGAGCAGCTGGTGGATTCGAACTGCTGACCTTTTGGTTAGCAGCTGAGTCCTTAACCACTAGATTTTCTTCCCTTGTTCCCATCAGTGTTGCTCTGGCAGTGGTAGTTCATTCTAGCAACAGCTGGGAGATCCAACCTCCCGATTCTTTTGACAGTTCCAGAGCAACCCTGTACCAACCATAGCTAGGTGGAACCTCTTTAGGTGTGTGGAAGCTCTTCCCCAGAGGTTCAAGCACCAGTTCTGCAGGTCACTCCTCTAAGCTGCTGGAGTATCCAGGCCCTTCTCAGAGGTCTGAGCACAAGATCAATCCTTTGAGCTCCTAATTTTGGATAATCCCACTTCTTCCTTTTCTCTTCCCAGCCCTAGGACATACGGTGTATAAAGACATGATTTCTCAGAGTTGAAAATATGTTAGTGATCATTTAGTATAACTATCCAGCCAACACATGAATCCTTACTACAATATTTCTGCTAAATGGTCATTCATCCTTGGCTTGAAACCACTTGGGAGCAGGAATCTAATATATCATGCTTCCTCAAATACATATAAGTTTAGAAAATTGAGCAGATTAAGAGGAGGTGCTATACAGAGCTGGGGCATTAGCTTTCCCAAGCAGCCCTAGAAGGCTGTTGTAAACAGCTTAACCTACTTCAATATTTAGTCTGCCCTCTACAAACTTCCATCAACATATTCTCAGGTTTCCACGAGTTCTTTACAGAAATTAAAAAATATTTATTTCTATAGCACTCTAAAAAAAAGTAATACAGGTATATATTTATACCTGTATGTATATATATATATATAAAATTATATACACTAAATAATCTCCATGATCACCTTATAGCAATGCACTGTCACACATTTTTAATGCCCATGCTCACTTTATTTTTATAATTACAATCTATTTGAGAGACCATTATTGGTTAAGAACAAAGACATTGGCTCCAAGGTGCCTGGGTTGGAATTTCAGCTCAGAAACTTACTGTATGTGTGACTTTGGGCAAATTACCTTGTCTTTCTTGGCCTCAGTTTTCTCATCTGTAACATGAAGGTAATTAAAGTACCTTGTACATAGGACTGCTGAGAGGATTAGATGAATTAATATATTAGAACACCGCCTGGGACATACAAAGTTGTATATAAATGTTTGGTAGAGTCAATAAATGAGTCGATTTCTACTCATAGCAATCCCATGTGGCAGAGTAGAACTGCCCCATAGTGTTTTCTCGGCTGTAATCCTTCAGGGAGCAGATAGCCAGGTCTTTCTCCCACAGAGCCACTGGGTGGGTTCAAACTGACAACCTTTCAGTTAGTGGCTAAGCACTTAAATGTTGTACCACCAGGACTCCTCCTGTCAAATAATAGTCCTAACTTAATTATTCACGGAGGCAGACTTAATATGTAAGTAATCCCTATGTATCAAATGAAGGTTAAACCACATTATAGCATATTGCATAAAGGATTTACAGTGTTTGTAACAGACAAATGTGGTGAGAGAATTAAGTAATTATATGACACACAGTATGTAGTATAAACATAGCCCACAACACAGAGAGTGGCCATTGAGTTTCAGCAAAGTATCATTTATCATATTAATGCTGTTGATTTAAATTTTATAGTTTGCTTATATTTAATTTTAAACTGAATTTCTATTTATAATGTTATAAGATCTGTAAGCATATGGAGTTTACACTTGGTTTCATGTTGTACATGTCTAAATAACGATCTACTAAAAATAATTTGTCAATACTGGAAGTCCATGAGGTAATTTTTCCCTTTAAAGTAGATCCATACATTATTTAAATTTGAGAAATAGTGATACAATGAGGCCAGTTTTTGCCTTAATGGAGCACTGCCCTCAGAGGTAGTCTTAAGTGGACAAGACATAAGACAAACCACTTTCAGTCAAGACCAGCCACAAGGGGAGTGCTGGTGGACATTTTGAAACTTCTAAATCAGGGAAACTTAGTCACCATATTTAGGTTCAATGTAGGAAAATTGGGAGAAAGTTATACTTAGAAAGGTCTAATCCACCAGCCACTCCTTGGAAACTCTACGGGGTTGCTATGAGTCAGAATCGACTCGACGGTGATGGGTTCAGTTTTTTTTTTTGGGGGGGGGGCGGTTTAAGGACATATGAATGTCCTGGGTGGCACAAGCCATTTGTGCTCAACTACTAACCTAAAGATTGGTAGCTTGAATGCACCAGGGGCACTGCGGAAGGAAGGCCTGGAAATCTGCTTACATAAAGATTACAGCCAAGAAAACCCTAGGAATCATTTCTACTCTGTAACACACGTGTTCACCGTGAGTTGGAATTGACTTGATGGCAATGGGTTTGGTTTTTTTGGTTTAAGGATATGTGATAGAAGAAAAATGAAAAGCCAGGAGTGAATGGGGTGATGGAAAAGTAACAAATGCACCTTTAAAATGCCAAGCACCATCCTTTCAACAACTCTGGAAATTGATGGCCTTATTCTCCATCTTTCAGATGAGATTCAGGGAGGTTAATAACTTGGCTAAAGTCACACAGCTAGAAAATGGCAGAGCCAGTTCTTCCATCTATTGGCTCTAAAGCTGATCATCTAAAGCTTGAAGTATGTTTTGTTCCGGAAGAGATGAAGACCTGTGAGTAGAACTCTTGTTCAGGAATTCTGAGACGCAAGCCTTTTCAGAGTTTTAAGACCAGAAGAGCCTTTCTGAGCATTCTTCGTCTCCTGATCCACAAAGGGAAGAGGCCTACCCACTGGGTTACTCAGGGTAACAGACAGCTAGAGAGGGCTGGCTCTCAGCATACTGACCATTCTAGCTGCAGGTCAAACTGGACCAGCATTTCTACCAGAAGCTTCTTTCTTCCCCTAGCCCAACTGTATTAAGAACGACCGGCCGTTTATTTTCACAAGTGAGTTCATGACCTCAAATAACCATAGTTCCAAACATGCCTGGGAAGAGTAGGCCTTTTCTTCCTCAGTTTACATGTTATTTCCGTTAAAGAAGTAGAGGTGTTCATGTCTTACCGCTGGGAGAGTCCCTTTCTCCCAGAAAAGAGTGGATGCTGGATAAGAAACAAAGAGACCCACACCTCCCCTGCCTCCACCCAAGGCTTTGACTTTTCCTGTTCTTCCCCACTGGAAAGCTTACATGCTAATCTTATCATCCTCAAATGTTTGCGTGGTTATTCAGAATTGAAACACTCCCATATGCTCAAGTTTCAGAAAGCTTGGTCCCAATAAAGAGGCTAGTTTTCTGAAAATGTTGTCGATTTGCTTCTTTTTTGCAGCTACTGCATTCCCTAGAACCTCCTAGAAACCCCTGAGAACGAGGTTCTCTCCGTCCAAGGCTCCAGCCTTCTATATTACGCAGGGAAAGGGGCACACATCGTTTCCGTCATTGGCTTCCCCCTGTTTGTCCAGGAGCACAGTTAGTATAAATACTGGTTTTAATTATTGATAGTTTAGAAAAGTTTCTTTCAGCTTTACAACTCATTTAGGTGACATTATGCAAATTCTCAGAATTGTCAGATTTAGTAAAAACGTCATTAAGCTGGAAGATTTGGGGGGATTTTCCACAGGCCAGCTCCTGGTTCCGTACATTCTAAACCTTTCCCCTTCACTCTCACATCCTTCCGATGCTCTGTGCCACAAGACACATTCGTATTATAATATGACCTCTAGCCTTGCACCTTGATGTTGTGACACCAGATAAGTCTACATGGAAAGCAACAGGATTATTCCTGAAATATATCTCTACACTAGGATGGCTAGCCATAACTTAACCGTACAGGGAAGGGACCGCAAGCCACATTAATATAGACTACCAAACGCAAGTTGCTTGTATCTCCAATTCAACTTCCTCTTAAAAAAAACAGTTCTTGTCAAGTCAGCTCCAACTCATGACAACTCCATGTGTGTTGGAGTAGGACTGTGCTCCACACAGGGTTTTCAATAGCTGATGTTTCAGAAGTGGATTGCCAGGCCTTTCTTCCAAGGCACCTCTGGGTAGACTGGAACCTCCAACCTTTCAGTTAGCAGCCAAGTGACTTAACCATTTGTACCACCCAGGGACTCCAACTAAGGTACTGCCAAGCAGAAAAGATGTGCCACGTATATTAAAATGCCATGAGCAGAGATAACAACTTAATTTCAAATTTCAGTCCTAAACTGCAAGTCACAAGCACAGACCTTTCAAGCTGCCACTTCTCCCACAGGCAACTTTCTGTAATATGCATCAGAGTTAGTAACAGCAGTGATTAATTATTTAAATAATAATTAAATGGCTAATTATTCTTCTCAGCAACCTGGGAAGGCCATTTAGCAAAGAAATAAAATAAAAAATATCTTAGATAACTTTAAATATACTATGAACACTGGAAAAAAATGGACCATCAAGAAAATTTCATTCACCCAAATGCACAGCAGAGACAGATGGAGAGGGAAGCTAATGAAGCTCAAGCTTCAGGGCACCTCACTTGAGTCAGCCCCTTTCAAGTCCTGGGGAGAGCCCTAACAATGTCTTACGTGGTCATGAATGTCTTGTAAACTTTGCAAAAGTAAAATATTTTAACTGCAGTCAGTTAAGATCATCCTTTCCCCATCCAGTGTCCCTTCTCTCACACCCTCCTACATGTCAGATAGTATTGGTATGACCAAAGACATTTTGGGGATTCTAAAGGGAAGTTGGGAGTCGCTAGCACAAACAGTTAATTCACTCGGCTGCTAACTGAAAGGTTTGAGCTTTCCCAGAGGTGCCACAGAAGAAAAGACCTGTGACTTACTTCTGAAAAATCAGCCACTGAAAACCCTATGAAGGACAGTTCTACTCTGACAGACGTGGGGTCACCATGAGTTGGAATTAACTCGATGGCAACTGTAAAAAAAAAAACAAAAAAACACAGTGCCTCAATTTCAGTTGATCATATCTTTGAAGTGCCCTTCAGGACCCCCAAGTGAATTTCACATACAACTCAAACCAAAAAAAAAAAAAAAAAAACCAAACCCATTGTCGTGGAGTCAATTTCAATTCATAGGACAGAGTAGAACTGCCCCATAGTGTTCCCAAGGAGCAGCTGACGGATTCGAACTGCCAACCTTTTGGTTAGCAGCCGAGCTCTTAACCACTGTGCTACCAGGGTTCTATATGCAGTCCAGTGCCTATATCTTAGGTCTGATGATCTCAGACGGAGTTTCCAAATTTGATGAAAATCTTGTCAGCTGTTTCCATGTGATATGTTACAAATAGATTAAAACATACTTTTACTTGTATGGTTTCATGCCCTACCTACATCATTCCCTAAAGAATCTGAGTCACCTTAGGGAGCCCTGGTGGTGCAGTGGTTAAGAGCTTAGCTGCTAACCAAGAGGTCGGCAGCTCGAATCCACCAGCCGCTCCTTGGAAACCCTATGGGACAGTTCTACTCTGTCCTATAGGGTGGCTATGAGTTGGAATCCACTCAATGGTAGTGATTTTTTTTTTAATGACTATGCATATTTTTTTCTTACATATAGAAAAAGGTAGAACAAAATGTGAAAAACAAAAATCAGAAGAAAAGCAAACTCGATGTAGAATGGTTGAAGGGGAAAGTTAATACATAGATATGAAAAAATGCAAGCATGAGGGTTACTCAACTATATAAAAAAACCAAAAAACTAAAAACCTGTTGCCATCGAATCAATTCCGACTCATAGTGACCCTAGAGGACAGAGTACAACTGCCCCATAGAGTTTCCAAGGGGTAGCTGGTAGATTTGAACTGCTGACCTTTTGGTTAGCAGCCATAGCTCTCTGAGTCAGAATCGACTGGACGGCAAATGATTTACTAAACTACATAACCATTACCAAATCTGCATTACTAAATCAACTCTGTATTACTGTATTACTAAATCAACCCTGAGCTTCTTTGTGAATAAAGGAAAAAGGGAATTATGATTAGTTACAAGATACCCAGTGTTCAGGAGATTAAAGAATTATTGTTTTTCAGAAGATCAGCTTTTTCTGGCTCTGAGGTGTAAAAGAAACTTCACCCCCTTAGGTTCTCATGGAAGTGACCCTGTGTGTTGTTAGGTTGTGGCTCATCAAGCTAGCTGTTCTAGAGAATCATTTGTTCTAAAACAATACTGATTCCTGAGACTTATCTCTGATTTAGTAGAAATGACCAGACTATATCTCATTCACCATTTAAGTCCCAGAGTGTCTGGAATTTAGTAAACACTCATTAAATATTTGCTGGAAAAATGAATGAATGAAATTAATATTTGCTTCCTCTAATAAATTGAAAGTTATTCAAAGGCCCATTCTTTAGCTTTTTCATCTTTGTATTCCCCAAAGCATTTACTATGCTTCATTAAATCATTCATTTGACAAGCATTTATTGAGAGCCTTTTATGTATCAAACATTGCTCTGAGCTCCAGAAATATGGTAGTGAACAAAGCATTCTAATGGGGAAACAAATGATAAACAAAGTAATTGATCTATATATAGCATATTAGATAGAGTGCTCCTCAACTACAATAAACATGTTTGAATTTTGTATGAATTCCAAGAGCAGCCCCGTCCTCCCAAGGCCTCACAATTATGGTATAACAACGGTGTCTGTAGAGTGACTTTGTTAGAGTCCTTAGAATGGTCCATAAATTTTGCGCCTCCCAACAGTGGCTAGGATGTCTTTTGAAAACTGTAAATCAGAAGGCCACGGTGGGAGTCCTTGGAGCCCAGAATCTCTCTTGGGAAACACTGTTGTTCACAAATTGAGCAGTGAGAGCCTGAACTGAGGTCATCTTTAGAAACAGAATCTCCTCAGGGCTCATTTATAGCTCCCAGCCACTCTGATTCCTACTAAGGGAACTCCTAGAGATGAGGGCACCTCACCCAGTCAAATCCTCACGGTGTCAAAGCACGGTCATTGGCTCCCTGAGGAATGTTCCCTCTCCTCTGTCTTTGGCTCTTCTTCTGAATACAGGGATTGCTCCAGCATCCCTGGTATCTGTGGCGCCAAGAAGACTAAGAGTCCGGTGACAGCAGGGGTTGGTGGGGCGTGCACTGGAAGCTGCCTGACTGCCAGGGCCCATTAACCTCCTCTTCCAGCTCATTGTTTTACAAGTGGTCATCGCCACCTTGCCTCCCAGCCAGAAGCAAGTAGCAGCTTTATAGCCTACTTACAGAAA
Organism: Loxodonta africana; assembly: GCF_030014295.1. NCBI lineage: Eukaryota > Metazoa > Chordata > Mammalia > Proboscidea > Elephantidae > Loxodonta > Loxodonta africana. The sequence goes on along the minus strand of NC_087348.1, from coordinate 55,670,209 downwards.
ATGGCTCAGCACTTAGGCATTTTCTGCTGCCCCAGGGTTCAAAGTGAAATTAATTTCCATTACCTCCCGTAATAAATCACCTCACCCAACACATGTATGAAATTCCATTCAGGAGACTCAAGTCATTCTGGGGCCACACCGAATAGCATACACACTTCAGCTTGCACTTTGTTAATTTCTCTGCTTGGGATAGAGCTGATGGGGCCTCACAAACAATTAAGTTCCAAGAGAGGCAATGAAACATGAAGCAGCCTTCCAATAGACAGGCAAGAAGCTAGTCTGAAGATTCTGAGTTTCTGCAGAGAAGAAGGGGGAGTTCTTGCTCTCTGAACTCTCTTTGGTGGCCCCTTCCTCTCTTTCTCTCTCTCCAGGGCTTTTCTGATGACGGAACAGATGCACAGAGCCTGGTAATAGAGACAACAGTGGCCCACTCTGTTTGATATCAGAATCCAGACCTAGTTGGAAATGTTGTGGGGCCCTTTGGGGCAATAAGTATGGCTGGTTGTTCTGATTCTCAGTCTTTTTATGAAAGAAACTGATGAAAGGTCATAAGTGCGACACACAGCTCAATAATGAAGAAAGTAAATAGCAAGGTACAGTGTCACTGAGACAAATCCATGGAGGTTGAAAGGTCACTGGGCATGATTCACGTCCAGAGAATCATGACTGAGAAATTTATACCAGAGAGGCCCAGGGAGAGAGAAAGAGAGAAGACCAGAATCTTCTTGAGCTGGAAGGGGTATTATAAACTGTCAAGTCTAATCCCCATAGATTATAGACGGGGAGAGAAGCAGAGACACTAGATTATAATTGTAACCACTTCTGTTTATTGGTTATGTATTCTGTCTGGACAAGGCACTAATTTGTAAAATTTTATCAAGTAAGCTTCATGGAAACCTCAGCCTAAGGTAGGTTTTTTTTGCTTGCTTTTGTTTTTAAATAGGCTATTTTTCAGAACAGTTTTAGATTTACAGAAAAATTGAGATGGTACTTAGAGTTCCCATACCCCACATCCAGTTTCCACTATTATTAGTATTTTACATTACTACGGCATATTTGTTACAATTAATGATCCAATATTGATACACTATTATTAACTGAAGTCCATAGTTTATTCAGATTTCATTAGTTTTTGTCTAATGCCCTTTTTCTGTTCCAGTATCTCATCCAGGATACCATATTACACTGTGTTGTCCTGTCTCCTTGTTCTCCTCTAATCTGTGTCAGTTCCTCAGATTTTTCTTGTTTTTGATAAACTTTTTTTTTTTTTTTTTTGATAGTTTTGAGGAGTTGTGGTCAGGGGTTTTGTAGGCTGGCCCTTTACTGGAATTTGTCTGATGTTTTTCCTCACGATTAGACTGGAGTTACAGGTTTAAAGAGGTGAGATAGATTTGTTATTGTTTGTTTTTAATCCGATTTGCAATTGAGGAAACAAGGACTCAGTCAAATAAGGGGAATTACCCCAACCCATGCTACCACTAAGTGAGGGAGTCAGTTTTGGAACTCAGGACTTTCTGAATCCAGAGATCATGCTCTTAACATTACGCTATTTCCGGTAACCCAATGAGTTAGAAGCCAAAACTGGTGTTTTTCACAGAGAAACATGGGTGAATAGATGAATGGATGGATGGAATCTTCATGATTTTTTCCTGATGACTTAAGTAATACAGTCTCACTGTGAAATACTCATGTACTGTCGACATGTATGAAAGCGAGCCCTCTGAAATAATTGCTACTGTTAAGCATAGAGTCTTTCAATTTTTTCGATGCTTATGTCATAAACTATGGGAACATGATTTTTTTTTACAAAAATGAAAGTATTTTACACATATTGTTCTGTGACTTGTTTTTTGTTTTTTCCCTGTTAACAATGTATCACATGCAACTTTATAAGTTATACATCTTGGACCTTAAACTTTTTATACACCGTTAATTAACTGTTGTTGTGTGTCCTCAAGCCAATTCCAGCTCATAGCCACGCTATAGGATACAGTAGAGCTGCCCTATAGGGTTTCCTAGGCTGTAATCTTTATGGAAGCAGACTGTGACATCTTTTTGCCACAGAGCTGCTGGTAAGTTTGAACCACCGACCTTTCAGTTGGCAGCCGAGCGCTTAACCACTGCACCACCAGGGCTCCTTAATTGGACATTAAGTTTCTCAACTTATTGCTGGTGGTCTTTCCATTGGCGTGGTAGGCCTATAAATTCAGCATACATAAGCCTCATTTGGGGAGCTTATTGATTCTTATTCAAAAGGACTGGGGTAGAACCCAGGAATTCAGTTGTTTTTTTTTTTTTTTTTAATAAACACAATTCCCTCCTTCAGGAGATTATAGATGCAACTGATTTTGAGACTATACTTTGAAAGAAAGTATAATACTCCTCCTTGAATCTTGGCAGTATATTCTCTCCTCAGTCTAGAAAGAGGTAATCCATTCTGACATACAAACTCCAGAAACTCCAACTGATTGGCTAGAGTGAAATAAATCTGAATATATGACTGAAAAATTATGCTGTTTTTGTTAATTTCATGTATCACCTGTACCTACAAAGAAAAATATTTCATAATTTGTTCTGATTAAATTTGCCTTAATCGCTAGACATGCTGGGGTGAATTGTGGTAGGCACTTCACACATGCTGTCTCATGTGAACCCTCCAACAATCTGAAGGATAAGCAGATTGGCATTTTTATGGATGATGTACTTGAGTCTCAGGGGGACTTGTTAAGGTCACTGCAGTGGACTAATTACTTTTGTGTGTGGCTTTACTAGCCATGGTCTTGTATCTTCCACCCAGTTGATTGGGCAGGCCTGTGCCATAGGGTAATTGTGGTCTGGCAAAGGCCTGGTAAGTTTTGCCTTAAAAAAGAGTCAATTCCAGAGCAGAGAAGAAGAGCCCACCACCACCAAGGAAGGGGAGACCAGCAGGAGACAGTGTGATGAGCTTCCTGGCCCTTGGAGAGAGAAAGCAGAGTGCCTTTGGGCTGAGAATGAGGGCCAGGGAGAGGTGTGCCTATGAGCACAGCCAGGAAGAGGCTGTCCTGATGGAAGAACTGTATCCTGAGTGTTCCTGAGCCTGAATTGTAACTGTTACTTCCCTAATAAACACTGTAATTGTGAGTATGGTCTGTGAGTTGTGTGGCCATTGCAATTAATTATCAAACCCAGCAGAGAATTAGAGAGTGCCATGTGAGGGTGGGTTGGTGTCAGAACTAGTAAAGATGGCTGAGAGAGGAGGCTTGTCTGGCATTCACTTCATGGGAGTTGGCCTTGCACTATGAATCTTGGTTCTCTTTCCCTCTTGTGGGGTTGAAGGTCAGACACTGCCCCTAAGCCATTTTTACAGTGTCACATAGTTGGTGACCCAGGAGCAAGGACGTCAACCCAGGTTGACTTTGATATATGTATCAGTCAAAAATCTTTTGGTTAAGTGACTTGACTGTTTCAAGAAATCAGCTCAAAGAGAAGAGAATGACTAGGGCTGGTGCTGCTAAGAATCTCACTATGGTATTGCAGAAGGCATTTCCACAGTGGAAAATCTGTTAGTAGCTCCAACCTCATATCCAGCAATATTGTGGCCTAGGCAGAGGGAAGTTCTTTCAGCAAATTTTAGAATGAAAAAGGCTCCAGGGAATGATTCTGATTGGCCTAGTTTGGATACATATTAGCATATACACCAACAACTATATATTGAATTTGTTCTTGTTGTTAGATACTATCAAGTCAGTTCCAACTCACAGGGACCCTATGTACAATAGAAATAAATACTGTCCTGTACCATCCTCACAATCATTGTTATAGTTGAACCCATTGTTTGCTACCACTGTGTCAATCCATCTTCTTGAGGGTCTTTCTCTTTTTTGCTGACTCTCTACTTTACCAAGCACGATGGCCTTCTCCAGAGACTGGTACCTCCTGATAACATGTCCAAAGTATATGAGACAAAATCTTGCCATCTTTGCTTCTAAGGAGCATTCTGGCTGTACTTCTTCCAAAACAGATTTGTTCATTCTTCTGACAGTCCATTGTATATTCAATATTCTTTGCCAACACCATAATTCAAAGGCATCATTTCTTCTTTGGTCTTCCTTATTCACTGTCCAGCTTTCACATGCATATGAAGTGATTGAAAATACCATGGCTTGGGTTGTGTGTACCTTGGTCCCCAGAGTGAACTTTTTGCTTTTTACCACTTTAAAGAGGCCTTTTACAGCAGATTTGCCCAACACAATGCATCATTTGATTTCCCGACTGCTGCTTCCATGGGTGTTGATTGTGGATCCAAGTAAAAAGAAATCCTTGACAGCTTCAATCTTCTCTCCATTTATCATAGTGTTGCTTATTGGTAAAGTTATGAGGATTTTTGTTTTCTTGAAGTTGAGATATAATCCATACTGAAGGCTGTGGTCTTTGATCTTCATCAGTAAGTGCTTCAAGTCCTCTTCACTTTCAGCAAACAAAGTTGCGTCATCTGATATTGCAGATTGTTAATGAGTCTTCCTCCAATCCTGATGCCACTTCTTCTTCATACAGTCCAGCTTCTCGTATTATTTGCTCAGCATACATACTGAATAAACATAGTGAAAGATTACAACTTTGATTCACACCTTTCCTGCCCTTAAACCACACAGTATCCCCTTGTTCTGTTTGAATGACTGTGTTTTGATCTATGTAAAGGTTACTCATGAGCACAATTAAGTGTTATGGAATTCCCAGTCTTTGCAATGTTATCCATAATTTCTTATGATCCACACAGTCGAATGTCTCTGCACAGTCAATAGAACACAGGTAATCATTTTTCTGGTATTCTCTGCTTTCAGCCAAGATCCGTCTGACATCAGCCATGATATCCCTCGTTCTAGGACTTCTTCTGAATCCAGCTTAAACTTCTAGCAATTCCCTGTCAATGTAATGCTGCAGCCACTTTTGAATGATCTTCAGCCAAATTTTACTTGTTTGTGACATTAAAAATATTGTTTGATAATTTCCACTTTCTGTTGGATCACCTCTCTTTGGAATGGCACAAATATAAATCTCTTCCAGTCAGTTGACCAGGAAGCTATATTCCAAATTTCTTGGCACAAATGAGTGAGCACTTCCAGCACTGTATCCATTTGTTGGAACAGCTCAAATGGTGTTCCGTCAATTTCTGGGGCCTTGTTTTTTGCCGTTTCTTTCAGTGCAGCTTGGACTTCTTCCTTCGGTACCATTGGTTCTTGATCATATGCTACCTCCTGAAATGGTAGCAATTCTTTTTGTACAGTGACTCTGTATATTCCTTCCGTCCTCTTTTGAATGCTTCCTGCATCATTCAATATTTTCCCCATAGAATCCTTCAATATGGTCTTTTTATAACCAGAAGTGATTAGATTTAGAGCTTATCCGACTTAGATATGATCTAATCAGCAGAAGAAAGAAAACCTTTTTCCAACAGGATTACATCCACAAGTATTACTGTCAAGTGGATTCCAACTTATAGCAACCCTATAGGACAGAGTAGAGCTGCCCCATAGGGCTTCCAAGGAGTGTCTGGTGTATTCTAACTGCTGACCTTTTGGTTAGCAGCCCAACACTTAACCACTGAGCCACCAGGGCTACTCCACAGGTATAGGGGATAAAATTTTAACATTCATTTTGGCGGGCATAATTCAATATATTCAAGTACTTAACACATATTTGTTGAGATTCTAACCCATATACCTGTGGATGTAATCCTGTTGGGAAATAAGGTTTTCTTTGTTATGTTAACTAGATCACATCCAAATAGGTTGGGCTCTGAATCTAACTGCATCTGAGTTGTAAAAAGAAAAGGACAGACGTAGAGACACACGCACACACAAGAGCAAGACAGACACCATGTCAGGAAGGTTTACAGGTCAAAGAGGCAAGGAATGTTGGGACAAACTTCAAGGAAGGAATCGACACAGCCAAGACCCTGATTTGGACTTTGAGCCTCCAGAACTGTGAGAAAATAAATTTCTGTTCTTTAAAGCCACCCACTTGTGGTATTTATATTACAGCAACACTAGGTGACTAAGACACCAACCTTATAGCCAAGAGGATAGGTAACTACAATTGGCCAGACCTGGGTCATGTACCTAACTGTGAAGCCCAGCTGAATTGTAGGTAGAAAAGAGGGAGGTACAGGTCCCTAAAGCAAGGTCATGGGATACTGGAAGAAGATGATGTAATTTTTCTTAAGGATGACCCGCTAAGGCTCCACAGGATAGTCTTCTCTCTATGCACACAATAGTTGTCTTGTTGGAAAACTTAGTGCACACTTTCTGTTTACATATGAAATTCAGGTAGAGTTTAAGATCAAATAATTGTTAACAGGTTGTTTGTTTGATTAGGAGTCCCTGGGTGGCACAAAGAGTTAAACTCTCTGCTACTAACCAAAAGGTTGCCTGTTACAGCCTACGCAGAGGCACTTGGGAGAAATGCCTGGCGATTTGCTTCTGAAGGGTCACAGCACTGAAAATCCTATGGAGCATAGTTCTACTCTGCAACACATGGGGTCACCATGAGTTGGAATTGACTCAGTGACACCTGGTTTTGGTTTTTGGTTTGTTTAATTTACCTAACGAAAACCTAGTTAAACTTTCAAATGTCATGCAGGACAGGCAAGCATTCTTCATATGTGGAACTGCCCACATATTGTAAGACATTTAGAATCCCTGGCCCCAGCCCACTAAATGTCAGTAGTTCTCCCTTCACCAGCATCCATAATTGGGCAACCAACACACCCCCAGAAATTTCCAAAATGCCCCCTAGGGTACGGAACTGCCTCCTCTGAGAACCACTGAGACATATACAAGTTGTTGGTTGGGTTGTAGCTAAAGTTGTATTGTGATCAAAGTCATTGGCCTCAGATCCCTAAAAGAAAACTGAAAAGAGAAAAGCCTATTGCCCCAAGAATATGTTTCCAAATATTTCATTAGGAGGGAAAAGGATGGGTGTTAATAGGATCTTTTTTTTTTTTTTTCCTACTTGGAAACCAAATGGATTTGTAGTTGAGTCTTTTGACTCATGGAAAACTTTAGACCTCTGTTTTTCTGTATGACAATCTGGCCTCAGCAATGAGAAAGAGACATTCAAAGAAACAAGCCCTGCATTTCTTATCTCTTTAAAAGAACCTTGCAAGAAAGGCATAAATGATCTCCTTTAATGGAGGCTATTAGATCTGATAAACTTGCCTGATACCAAACCCTGTCCTCTTTCCCTTGCCTTGCAGCACGGCAAGGGGGGGCACCAGTATAACACCAAGGATGTGCACAGGGTTCAAGTCTTGATTCCATCACTTATCTGCTGTGTAAACTTGGGTAAATTACTTAACCTCTCTGTGCCTCAATGTACTTACCTGTAAAATGAAGAAGAAAGGCCTGGTGATCTACTTCCGAAAATCAGCCAATAAAAATCCTATGAATGGTGCAGGACCCAGCAGTGTTTCATTCCGCTGTGCATGAGGCTGCCATGAATCAGGGCCAATTCAATGGCAGCTAACAACAAAATGTGGGTGATGGTTGCACCTATTCTCATAGGAGTATTAGGAATATTAAATAGGTTACAAGACTTAAAAGCATGTCTGGTACATCTTAGGTCCCCATGACTATTAGCTATGATAATAATTATTATTATCTTTTTCAGTTGCCGTAGACAGCTCTGAAATTTCTTCCCTTGGGCCCAAGTTCATCTAGCAAGGTCCATATTTCCTCCCTTGTTTGGGATAATGTTGTCACCACACCCCATTACATAGCATGACCCAGGACATTCCACGGTTCTGAAGTAGCCTTCCAACTTTCTCCATCCCTGCACCTGACTGCAGCCTTTGATTTTTAAAAAAGGCCCTGGCTCCAGGGAACTATGTGGTATAAAGAAAAAATTTCTCGTCTCTGCCTCTAACTCGGTGACCTTGGGCAAGTCACCTCAACTCTCCAGGCCTCTGCTGACACCTTTGTAAAGCCCAGTGACTTCTGAGATCCCTTCAAGCATTATCCTCCCTCCCTGCCCCATACACACCCCAGCAAGGGAGAATTCCAGAACTTGAGTAAAATGACACTTCCCTCATTAGAAGCCTTTGCGGGCTGCTCATTCATGCAGCATCAAGTATTTTAAATGTCCTCAGCTACCCTCAGGAGTCAGTGTTTGTCAGCCTATTAATTTGACCCCCAGCCAGGAAATTGACTGCTAGAAATGCATAGACACACCTGCTAAAAGTGGAAAACAGGCCACTCTAATAGCCAAATTGACTGTTTGAAGCATACAGTGATATCCTTTTTATTTGCACAACACTCTTCCTTTTGTACACATATACGCATATTTTTCATATATATATTTTCATATATATTTGGATACATATAATATGTGTGTATATATATGTATATAAATATATGTATAAATATATATATAAAGTTACAGCCATTTTATGAGGCAAGAAGTTTGGAGACCGTCATCCCGATTTTGTAGATGAGAAAACTGAGGCACAGGGAGGTTATGTGGCGTGCACATGGTCCCTGAGTTAGGCTCTATCTCAGGCTCTGTCAGTACCCAGGCCTGCTAACTTAGTCAGATGCTCTTTGCACCAGTAATAACAAACACATATAGAGCATAGCATTCAAATTTATTCCAGATTGCTATATCAGTCAACCTTCACAACAGTCTAAGGAAGTAGGTATTATCGCCCCATTGCATAAACAAACTCAGAGCCCAGTAGGCTTGATTCCTGGAAGGCCGACACCACAACATATTTGTCAGTAATCTCATCCAAAGTTACTTAATTTGAAAGTGGCAGAGTTGGGACCAGAAACCAGATAATCTCTCTCTTCAACAACACATACCCATGAAGCTGCTACACCAAGACTGAAAGGCTCTGCCTGTGTGTGCAAAGCCAACGGCCACCTGTGCATGGGCTCTGGGAGGGGAGGAGCTGCAGGAAGAGGAGAGCAGGAGGAGCTGGTTTCACTGATCACCTCCTATGTGCCAGGGGCTTTACACCCATTACTGCATAAAATCATCAGAGCTGACCCCCCGTAACCCCCCCATTGCCTTAAATAATGGATTCCTCTGGTTTTTATATTTTAATTTGTACATTAAAGGAGAAAACTCATAGTTTTTCTTCTTGTCAGGCTCTGGGGTGAGGATAATAAATAAGGGATAGCTTTTTGGGAAAAACCAATAGTAAATGCTTACATGTGAATTCCAAGATCCAGGTTGAATTGAAGAAAGTTCTCCAAGCTGGCTGAAAACCGGCCTCAGTTCAGATTGAAGGCCATTAAATTCAACAAACCTCCAGCAGTGCCCTCTCTGTGGCAGGTGCTGTTTTATGCACTGGCAATACAAAAATGAGTAAGACTGTCCCTGCCCTCAGTCTAATAGGGGAGATGAATGTGAAGAAATGGAAGCTATGGAGAAAGCAGGCCATGTAGGATCTGGAGTTGGCCTACCTGGGTGGAATCCTTGCTCCAGCTTTTACTTAACCTTAATTTCTTAACCGTCTATGTACTTTAGTTGCTTCATCTGTAAAGTTGGAGGGATGATATTAGTTTCTACCTTAATGTAGAATGGCTGCAAGAATTAAATGACTTAATACATGTATTTAGGACAACGCCTAGCACATGCTAAGTGCTACCATGAGACCATTAGCAGATAGGGTGAGAGGTATAGTAACAGATTAATCCAAGGCACAGAAGAGGGGATACTGAATTCTCTCCAGGGACAGCAGAGGTCAGGGGTTGCTTCCTGGCTTTGGAAGGCTGAAAAGGATTTTTCCCAGGAGATGGCACAGACAGGGCAGGTGGCACTAGTACTACAACTAAGAAAAAACACAACCCTCTAGTGAGCACTTCCTGTTTGCAGGCCCTGTGCTAGCGTTTGATGTGGACTATCTCATTTAATCCTTTAAACAGTAGTTTCATGAAGTTGGTGCCATCATTATTATTATTCCCCTTGGATAGATGAGAATACAGAAACCCAGAGGGATTAAATAACTGACTGAAAGCCAGACAGAAGTATGTCTTGAACTGATGACGGCTGATGTCAGTATAACTTTCTTAACCATCAAGTTTTATATCGGTGGCTCTCTATCCCATCCACAATTGACAAACGCAATGTTCCTCACTTAGAATTTGACCCTCTAGAACCTGAGACCCACCATTTGTGGAGCCTGCCTCTGTCCCTACTTGCCTAACTTTTCTTACTGACTGCAACCACTGGGCAGAGGGTGCTGGGGCTAGAGGGGACACCTATTGAAAGGCAGAGCTTTCAGAAACCAAGAAAGAGGAGAACAGAAAGGGGACTGACAGGATAGCCTTCCAACTTTTCTCCCAGCCCCTGCTGTAAGCACCTTCCTCCCCCCTTTCTTTTAGAGACCTTGTGACGCCTGATGAAATTAAACCTACCCCAACAGGAGCACGCTGTGGGCGTCTGGTTCCCTGCACTTTTAGTCTAATTGCTGCCCAATGAATATAATAGCTCCTTAACTATCTTTTCAGTAACACGGGCTTCTGAGGCCATTCAGAAAGGGCTGAACACCAATAACACTCACCCCACTGTCTGAGGGCTGAAATCCAATATCAGTCAGATGGTCCTATTTTACAACTTAGTTTTCATTTCACCAAGGTCCCTCAGTCTCAGGTTTACTGTCCAGTTGCTAGAGAGTAGCAATCTGTAACATCCCCCTAACCTTGCTCTCACTTCTCACATCCCGGGGCTGCTAAACTCAGGATAGGATCACAGGATTACTTTTCAGGCCAAGAGCAGGCGCTGTGAACTCCAGCTGAAACCTGCTTTGTTGAGCTGCTACCTACTGACCTTGAAAAGACACCTGGCCGAATTGTTCTGGGTATGTGTTTGGAGATCAGCTGGAGGTTTTGGCTAATCAGGCCTGCTAATGCAATTGGCAAGTGTGGCTATGACATTGGGACATGCCTTCATCTCTAGCCCCAGCTCAGGCAAGGAGCCAAGAGAAAATCCAGCTCCAAGTAACTAAATCTTAGGTACCTCAGTGTTTTGATTATCTATTGAAAGGAAAGAAAACAGATTACCCTAAAATTTAGTGGCTTAAGACAAATATTTTGTTCTCTCTTGCACTTCTGTGGGTTCATTGGGCTCAGCAAGACAGTTCATCTGCTGTCTTGTTTGGGGTGTCTCATGCAGCTGAAATTAAATGGTAGCTGGGGATGAAGTCACTTGGAATATCCAAAATAACTCACTCCCGTGTCTGGCACCTTGACAGGGAAAGCTAGAAGGCTGGGCTTAGCTGGGACTCTGAGGTAGGTAGGTCTCTCCTTCCAAGTAGTCTAAGGGCCTCTCCCTTTCTACTTACCGTCTCTATATTCTCTCCCAACCGGGTTGTTGGACTTCTTATGTGATGACCTGGGGCTCCCTAGAAGCTGTTAGTCCTTAAAGCTTTGCTTCAGACTGGCACACTGTCACTTTTACTGCATTCTCCTGATAAAAGAAACAGGATCGACATATATGCAAAGAGAGGACACACAAGCACATGAATACCAGCAGTGGAAGCCATCTTTGGAGACTAGCTATTTCACTTGGTTTTGCATCCACCACTATAACCAAGCACTTGATTCATACCCTTATGTAAGTGTACTTTCATCTTACATAGCTACCATTTGTTGAAAACTTACAGCAAGTGAGGCACTATGCTAAGTGGGTTATGTTATTGTCACTTTTATCCTTATAGAAACAGAGAACTGGGTTTTTGTACAAATGAACAAATGAAGGTGGAGAGAGGCTGAGCAAACTTTTCCAAGTTACCCAGCTAGTAAGTGGTAGAATAAGGACTAAATCTAAAATTTCTGTTCTGCAAAAATCTGTTCATTTTTATATATACAAACATGGTCACAGCATTGTCCCCTTTTATCATTCTGGTACAATAACAAGCCAGCCACAGCCAGCCAAGCTGAGGCTGCAGGTGTTTCACCTGGGAACCCAAAAGTATTGGAAGTAAATGTGACTGCATACTTAGAAGCTTTCTGCATCCTGGGCTGTCCGACGTCACTCCAATCCTGACCTTGATGAACTTGATCCGTTCTTATCAAACCAGACTTCTGCTTCTGGTCTACTTTGATCTGTTCATTTATTCATTTGTTTATTCAGTTAGTCAGGAGTGGCTTATTGAAGGACTTTCATGTCTCAGGCCCTATTCCAGGTAGTAGGGATGAGATAATGACCATGACTGACAACGTTTCCTGTCCTCATGTACCTTTAACTCTAGCCTGGGGCATAGTAAATAAGCAAGTAAGCAAAATTATGATTGCATGTGATAAGACAATAAACAGGGATGCACAAGAAGTAGATGGCTTCACGTGCTGAAGAAGGCTACTTTAGACGGGACACATGGGGAGAACTCTGAAGATGGGATACTGGAGCAGAGATTTGGATAAGAAGGAATCAGCCTGTGGGAAGCTGGAAAGGTGGTCATTTCAGGCAGACAGAGCAAGTACAAAGGGAAAAAGCTTGACATGTTAACAGGCAAAAGGTCACTAGGGCTATAGAGAATGGAAGGAGGGAGAGAATTATCCCACTTTGTTTTGGTTCCAACATTCTGACTTTCTGTCTTGAATTTCATTAGGATAAAGGTTGTCCATAGCAGAGAACATTCAAGGAAAGATGAGACCCTCTAGGTTGGGTTGGGTATCCTTCCTATGTGGTTTCACTTTTTGTGGTTTATACTTTATTGTTCTTATAAAACTGTTTTGATGTTTCCTGTTTATCTTCCTAATTAAATTATGAATTATTTCCTTTCTTTATACAAAGTGTCTATCACTGCATCTGTTCAGTAAATATTTGTCAGAGGAAGTAAGAAAGGAAGGAATAAATGAAGGAAGGACACATTTTTGGTAAACGACCTGTCCCAATCCTGCCACTTATCATCTCTTACTGTATAAATCAAGTTTTCTCAAACGGGCCATGTCATTTTTGTGTCTCCTCAAGTTCGTTAGCAATGTTCTTTCATATTGAGCTATCAGCTAGTTTCTTTACTTTGTTTTTGCTCCTTCTGCTTCTTGAGAAGGCACTGAGATTTTGTCATGTGATCCTGGCTAAGAGTCACCATTTATTCTTCCTGAACCCCCAAATGTGGAGGACTTTCATGCAAAGCCCACACTCTGTTCATCACTTCTGTGAACCAGCCTATGGTCCTTCACCACTTGCTGAACAGCAGCAGATTTCAATTTTCCCCTCTAGGTCTTTCCTTCTGTGTGGGGACTCCCAAAGGCAGAGGTGTCAGGGAGAAAAGAATTTGGTTCTGGCCAATTTGTTTTTGGTTAGACGGGTAGGTAAAGACCAAATTCAAATCAAGGATCAAAGTGAAGCTTTGCAGTATCTGTGAATTTTTGCATCATTGCCAATTCTTCAAGCCCTTAGATGTTTAACTCAAACCCTTGTTGTTGTTATTAGGTGCTGTGGAGTCAGTTCTTATTCATAGCGACCCTATGTACAACAGAATGAAACACTGCCTGGTCCTGTGCCATCCTCACAATTGTTGTTATGCTTGAGCCCATTATCGCAGCCCTTTGTCAATCCACCTCATTGGGGGTCTTCCTCTTTTTCCCTGACCCTCTACTTTACCAAGCATGATGTCCTTTTCCAGGGACTGATCCCTCCCGATACCATGTCCAAAGTATGTGAGACATAGTCTTGCCATCCTTGCTTTTAAGGAGCATTCTGGTTGTACTTCCTCCAAGACTGCTTTGTTCATTTTTTTGGCAGTCCATGATATAGTTAATATTCTTCGCCAATACCATAATTCAAAGGCATCAATTCTTCAGTCTTCCTTACTCATCATCCAGCTTTCGCATGCATATGAGGCGATTGAAAACATCATGGCTTGGGTCAGGCTCACCTTAGTCTTCATAGTGACGTCTTTGCTTTTCAACACTTTAAAGAGGATTTTTGCAGCAGATTTACCCAATACAATGTGTCATTTGATTTCTTGACTGTTGCTTCCATGGGTGTTGATTGTGGATCCAAGTAAAATGAAATCCTTGACAACTTCAGTCTCTTCTTCATTTATTATGATGCTGCTTATTGGTCCATTTGTGAAGATTTTTGTTTTCTTTATGTTGTGGTATAACCCAAGGCCATGGTCTTCGATCTTCATCAGTAAGTGCTTCAGGTCCTCTTCACTTTCAGTAAGCAAGGTTGTGTCATCTGCATAAAGCAGGTTGTTAATGAGTCTTCCTCAAGCCTGATGCCGAGTTCTTCTTTATATAGTCCAGGTTCTCGAACTATTTGCTCAGCATATAGATTCAATAAGTATGGTGAAAGGATACAACCCTGATGCACATCTTTCCTGAATTTAGACCACACAGTATCCCCTCGTTCTGTTCAAAAAACTGCCTAAACCCTTAAAAGGAGATGTTTAAATAAAAATACGAGAGTCAATTCAAGAAATATTTATTGAGCACATTTTGTCCCAAGCACTGAGGATATAATGGTAAACATTATAGCCATAACCCATATACCCTAGTTAGTAGAGATATGGTAACTATAAAGAATGGGAAATGTGCACTGCTATGGAGGGACACAGGATGAGCACACAGCCCAGTGAATCAGTCAGAGTAGGCCAGATTATGCTGCGGTGATAAACAATCCCCAAATCTTACCAGCTTGAAACAATAACGGTTTGCTTCTCACTCATGCTACAGGTCCACTGCAGGTTGGCAGGACATTCAGGCTAATAGGGCAACCACCAAAGACAAAACAAAATTAGCTCAGCAGGGTCTTAAACTAGCAGTTAAACGTTACAGCCTAGAAGTTACAAATGTCAGTTTTGTCCACAACTCATTGGTCAAACACAGACAACCCTACTCAACCACAAGGGGTCCAGGATGTACAATCCTCTCATATGCATTGGAAATGATGCCTAAGCTGAGAACTAAAGGATGAGTAAGAATGTGGTAGAGAGTAAAGGATGGGTATTTCAGGCAAAGTAAGCAGCAGGAACAAATGCTTGGAGGCAAAAGAGAGAATATTATTTTGGAGGATGTAAAGTTGAAGGATGAAGTTTGGGGTGGGGAAGAAAAAGAGGAATCTTGGTCATCACTGCGGAATTTAAAACATTTATAGACATGTCTTTTATAAAAGAAGCAGTCATTCAAGAAACAGGCTGATAATGTTTTTTATTCATACATCCACTCATTCATGCCAGTTATGTGCCCTTTCCAGTCATATTTTGTCCCAAAGACTTTTTAGTTGCTTTTGTAATGTTCCTGCAATCATTATGTCATGGTCATTGCGTGGACAGACAGCTATGAAAGTACTATCTGAGCTATTTCTCTAATGCTAACAACTGGCTTTATTAAGATACTTCATTCAACAAAAAACTTTAGAAAAAAATTTAACCCCTATTAGTCACAAAGAAATTCTCAGAATTCAAGAAGATGTAGGGTTAGAGAGAATCAAATTCTCCGTACATGACCACTTAAAGTCTCTGCAATCCAAGCACTGTACAGATGCAAATAATCGAATTCATCTTCTGAACAGGGGCTTAATTGAGCTATGACTTTCTCATTATCATTGTATGGGGTCAACTAGCTAATTTCCACGGGCATGTCAGAAGAACTAAAACTTTCAGGAAGTATCTTTTCACTGAAGAATTCCAGTATATTCAGTCTTTCTTTCTTCCTTTAACAAGAATTTACTGAGCATATACTATGTGCCAGAGTTAGGCACTAGAGATATGTTAGTGAATTAAATAAAGTCCCTGCCAAGAGATGGAAACCCTGGTGGTGTAGTGGTTAAGTGCTATGACTGCTAACCAAAAGATCAGCAGTTTGAATCCACCAGATGCTGCTTGGAAACTCAATGGGGCAGTTCTACTCTGTCCTATAGGGTTGCTATGAGTTGAAATTGACTTGACAGCAGCAGGGGTTCAAGAGATGAGGGGATGGGTAAAATAATGTAGAGCTTTGTAGGCATCTATAAGGATTTTTGCTTTAAATCAGAGTGAGATGAAAAGCTGTTGGAGGATTTTGAGCAAAGGAGGGGCATGATTCTGAAGATATTTTAGAAGGATGACTCTGGCTACTCTGTTGAGAGTATAGTCAGTAGGGAGGGAGGGCTTAAGAATGGAAGCAGAATCTCCTCCAGAGGCTATTTGATATTCTAGATGAAAAATAACGGCACTCGGCGTACGGTAGTAGTAGTGGTTGTGGTGAGGAGTGGTCAGATTTAGGTTATATTCTAAAGGAAAAGTTAACAAGGTTTACTGTCGGATTGGATACGGAGTGTGAAGGAAAGCATAGACATTACCCCAAAGTTTTTAACTTGAGCTACTAGAAGAATGCAGTTGTTTAGTGAAATGAGAAATGTTAAGAGTTCAATTTTTGACATGTTAAGCTTAAAATGTTTACTAGACATTCAAATCAAAATACTAAATGGGCAGTTGGATTTATGAGTCTAGATTTCGGGAAGGAAATAGGCTGGAAATTTGTATGCTGACAAGGGTAAAGCATTATCTAACCAATAAAGTGAACTAGATGCTACACTTAGGCCTTTATAATAGTTTTCACCAAACACTATAAAAAGAGTTTATGGGAAAGAGACAGAATATTGTAGGGAAAGAAAGTTCTCCAGCACAGATAAAAGTAGTTTTTCATACTATGATACTAGGAGCTTGATGATGATTATTACAGGTAAATGAATGATCACTGGTGTTCTAATCAGAATTAGCCCAGATACATTTTTCTAGCCTTAGGGAAGGTCAGTACATTTTTTCATTATTGAATTGTCACCATTGAAATACAAATGAAGTATTCCAATGCATGGGGAAATGTTTCTCTTCAAGATATTTAAAGAAATAAAAAGTAATAAAAAAAACACTATTGTACATCTATTAAATTAGCAAGAAGAAAATATCAGTGATAACACCTAGTGCTATTATGTTTGTGAACAATGCAACACTTATGGATGTAGTAGATAAGCAATTTGGTACACTCTTTGATTAAGTATTATGGCATTACATATTTGAATAGATTGGATCATTGCTCTCAATCCTACATCCCTCCCCCTAGACTTGGCCATGTAATTTTGCAGTCTTCGCTCTAAAGGTGGAGTGCATTTCCTGCCCTAACTGTAGGCTCAGTCTTGTGAATTGTTTTGGCTTATGGGGCATCAGCAGACATAATACAAATAGGGGCTTGAAATGTGGTTGTGTGGTTGGGTGTGGCCTCCAATGCTTTTACCATGTCAGAAGAAGAACATGCTTAAGTTAGTTAACTCTCTGGTCGGGGATGATGATGAGAGATATGTGGAGTCTACCCAGGTGAGTCAAATTTAGGTCTGCCAACCTGCAGATCCAAGTGATTAAATAATCATTGTATTAGGTCACTGGGTTTTGGAGTGTTTTTCACAGCATTTTTGAACCAGTATCCAACTGGTGCACATCAAGATTCATTAGCAATGTTAATACTTTTTCATTCTCTGAATATACCCTGAGAGATTGTTCAGATAAATCCATGTGTCACCATAGACTATCTCAACAACAATGTATTTCTTCTCACTTGTGCAAACCTGATATTGGAAAACATCACTAATGTGTATTCGGCGGCAGACTTTCTGAACCTGGGTAATGTCTACTTATAGCACACAAATGGAGAAGTGAGGGAGAAAGAGGACAACTACTTGCTAGCAATCAGAGGGTTAATAGATTTCAGGTCATTCTCATCTGACATAGTAATTCCTCTTTTATATACTAAATTTTTTTTTTAAAGAAATAATTAAACACAATAAAACTTTTTAAAAACTTTGAATTAACATGTCCTTTTTGTACTTTTACCTACAATAGCAGAAGAATTAGAAAAACCTATTTGTTCAATAAAGGGAAAATTAAGTAAATTATGATACATATAGGATAATAAAAGATATACCATAAGATTAGGAACAGAGCAGAATAAAATTTACTACAGTATGATTTTTAATTATGAACAAATTCATGTAAATGAAAAAAATTTAGAAGGAATATGACATAAATAAAAATGTAAGATAGGGATTATCAGTGGGTTATTTTTCCTTTAGAAACCCTTTAATCATATTTTATGTTGTAACAATAAAAACAGAATGAGTCTCATTAAATATCCTTCCAATGCTGCCTATCTGGGAAGCAACTAGTTAGAAAATACATTTGCTATGGAATGCTAGCCCCCTGGAGAAATGAGATAGTACTCATTTAAACATCTTAAGGGTATCAGATGCTAAGGTGTAGTGACTTGCAATCAATACCTGTAATTTGATGAGTAGGTAACCAAATCCTTCCATCAAATCCAGTCTTTTTTTTTCTTTCTTTCTTTTTTCTTCACAGACTAGATCAAAAACAAACAGCAAATTTTTAAGCTATCAATTCAGGTAAAAGCCATAATTTGATCTCTGGTAAACTTTAAAACATAATCAACACAGAAGGGTGATGGTTTGATCACCCAGAAAGAGGGGTAGCCCAACTATTGAGCCGAACTTCTCCCTAGGGCTTGAGCCAGCAGAGACTAACATTCTTACACATTGAACAATGCCCAGATCTTCTCCCATGGGGAGTCCTAACTCCTAGATCCAAGGCCTAAGTCTCTGCCTCCCCTGTGGACTGCCATAAGACCGCAGGCACATCTTTGATATGACGTAAGGTCACTGTTTTGGTGAAAAATCCAGAAATATCCAATATATTTGAACACTATCTTTTAGCTCTCTAAATTTCCCAAAATAATATAAAAAATTTAACATGCTTTTTTGAGAAGTATAAGTAGGGAAATTCTCAGTTGCTATGGTCTCAAGAGATCTTTATTTCACAATCTGTTTTGTTTTTTTTTTCAAAATAAGTTTTCATTCATTCATTCACACACACACACACACAAAATGCATACTGAATGCCTATTTTGTGCTAGAAGCTGGAGATATGTTAGGAAATAAAACAAAGACCCTGCTCATGTGAAACTACATTCCAGTGGGGAAATTATGGATTAGCTCTCTGTTCTTCCTTCAAATGTCCACCAGGAAAAAATCAAGAGGTGAACACCCAAGTAAAAGTTTATATTGATTGTAAAGAATAATTATGAAAAAAGATATTAATGAACCTAAATGAATTCCCAGACTCTAGCACCTAGAAAGACCTTTATTGTTTATATCAAATACTTAAGACTATCCATCAAATATATCAGCTTTATTTATTTATTTATTTTACCCTGTCCAGAGCCGAACCAAAAACGAAACCCATTGCCGTCAAGTCGATTCCGACTCGTGGTGACCCTATAAGATGGAGTAGAAGGTCTCCATAGAGTTTCCAAGGATCACCTGGTGGATTTGAACTGCTGACCTCTTAGTTAGCAGCCATAGCACTTAACCATTATGTCACCAGGGTTTCCCTGTCCAGAGCAGAGGGCCGTTAATACACCAAAATCTCAAGCTTCTTCTGAAAAACCGATCTTGTTTGAACTGAATGAAGGTTCTTGTCTAATACTCTCGCTATATAAATTTTATGCCAGTCATTGTGCTAAATTCTCAGTTGCTATGGTCTCATTCACTGTTTGGTTCAATCCTTACAACTACTCTGTCAGTTAAGTATTTTTATCCCAAAGTACGGAAGACAAACAGAAGGACCAATGACCTTCCCAAGGTGGGAAAATAAAAATTGGTGAACTCAAAACTCAGATTCTGAGAGATGGCCCAAGATGGTGGCTTAGTCAGATATACCATCCTGTCCCTCTACAGCTAAGACCCGAGAAACCAAGTGAAATAGATACAGTGAAATAGACAATCCTGGAACCCTGAGCATCAAATGGAAGGATTAAGAATTAGATTGAACACTGATTGGAAGAAGAAACTGAATGAAAACCAAACTAGGAGAGATATGGAGCAGAGGTGTCCTGTCAGCCACTTTGGCACAGCGTGGCCATCTTTAGGCAAAGCCAGCAGCGATCCTGGGTAAGAAGCACAGGAAGGCAACTTCAAGGAATTCTTAATAGGAGACAAAGAAACTGTGTAGACATACATGGAGTGAAGCAATGTGAGCAGGACGTGAACCAGACCTAAGGAGGGAAAGTGTAGAAAGGAAAGCGAGAGCTCCAGGGATCCTGGTGTCCACAGAGCAGGGAGACAGCCAGGATCCGGAGACAGGACTACTCAGCAGCAGAGGTCCCTAAACATTAGGGTGGGTGACGCACACAGGGTCATAGATCCAAACAGTGCCAGAAGGAGGTCCACACCCAACTAGACTCCAGGCAGCTCACCCCACCCCTTGCACTTGGTGAGGGCCAGGTCCCAAGTGCTGGCTGCAGCCAACAGGGAGTACCCAGACACCTGCACCCAGTGACCTGAAGAGTATGCTTTCCCTCCTCCTGCCCTCCTGTGATTAGTGGCACGAACCCGCACACCCCTCCTGGCCACTGCCCTGCCCACACAGCAAGTGGCAGAGAGCATTCTAGTGCCTCTGGTTGTCTGCCACATCCCCCCTGCATGCCACCCCACCTACCTGGCAAGCAGCAGAGAGCACTCCTGCACCACCAGTCACCCACCCCACACCCCCGGCATGCCACCCTGCCTACCCGGCAAGCAGCAGAGAGTACACCTGCACCCCTGGTCACCTGTTGTACCCCCCATCTACCACCCTGCCCCCCAGCAAGTGGCAGTAAGTGCTCCTGTGCCCTGGTTGCCTGTCACAATCCCCCATTCACCACCGCACCTACTCAGCAGCAGTAGTGAGCACTCCCACACCCCCAGTTGCCTGACAGGCTCCCTCCGCCCACTACCCTGCCTATCTGGTGAGCAGTAAAAAGCATTTCTGTACACCTGGTCACCTGCCACAGCCTCCCACCCACCACCCCACACACCTGATCAGTGGCAGTGAGTGTTCTTGTGTTCTCAGTCACCCGCCAAACCCCTCAGCCATTGCCCTGTCCACCTAGTGAGTGGCAGTGAGCACACCTGCCTCTCTGGTCACCTGTTACATCCTCCTGCCCACTGACTGAGGGTCAGCGAGGGCGTCTGCACCACTGGTCACCTGCCACACCTTCCCCGCCTGCTGCCCCACCCACCTAGAGAGCACCATCACTTAACCAATGACAGGTGGTGGTCTATGCTCACCCAGCCCACTCTCAGCCACTCCACACACTCAGTGAATAGGAATGTGCACTTGTGCTGCCCACTGCTGCCCCATCCACCCAGCAACAGGTGATGGCCCTCCCATGCTGCCAGATGAGTGATCAGCAGAGCATGCTCCCTCTACCTGCCCTGATATATCAAAACAAAACAAAAAATCAGGACAAAACAAACAAACATACAATCAATCCATCAAAAAAATAACATCTTAATGCCTTGGAACTGGAGCCCTGGTGGTGCGGTGGTTAAGAACTATGCCTGCTAACCAAAAGGATGGCAGTTCAAATACACCACTTGCTCCTTGGAACCCCAGAGCAGTTCTACTCTGTCCTTTAGGGTCTCTATGAATTGACTCAAAGGCAGCTGGTTTGGTTTTTTGGTTTTAATGCCTTGGAGACAGTGGAAAATGACAAAGCATATGGAAAAAAAAAAAAAGATAAGATGGCTCAAACAAGTAAGCAAATAAAGTAAAAGAAAATCTTCCAGAGGAAGAAACAATAACAGAACTACCTGAGAAGAAATTCAAAACCCTTATATTTAGAATCCTCAAGGAGATCAAGAAAAACACAGGAAAAAAAGAAAAAAAAAACCTCTAGAAGAATTCAGGAAAATGATTCAAGAACAAAATGACAGACTCAATAGACAATTGGAAACCATATTTAAAAAACAACTGTAAATTCAGAAGATTAACAATAAAATATCAGAAATAGATAACTCTATAGAAAACAGAAGTAGAATTGAATCAATAGAAGAAAGAATCGGCAAAACAGAGGACAAATCCCTTAATACTAGTTTGTTCGTGGAACAATTAAAAAAAAAAGAATGAAAAAAGTGTAAGAGTTATGTGGCGCATAGTCAAAAGGAATAATTTACATTTAATAAGAATTCTAGAAGAGAAAGGAAAAAGTACAGAGAGAATTTTTGGACATATATTGGCCGAAAACTTTCCAAATACCATGAAAGATGAGAAGGTTTCCATCGAAGAAGCTCAAAAAACTGTATACAGGATAGACCCCAAAAGAGTCACCAAGACATATCATAATCAAACTTTTCGAAAGCAAAGACAAAGAAAGACTTCTGAAAATAGCTCATGAACAACAAAATATCACTTACTAAAGCATACCAACAAGACTAAATGCTGATTTTTCATCAGTAACCATGCAGGAAAAAAGGCAATGGGATGATACATATAAAATACTGAAGGAAAAGAATTCTGGCCAAGAACCATATAGCCAGCAAAACTGTCTTTCAAAAATGATGGTGAAACTAAGGCATTTGCAAATAAGCAGAAACTCAGGGGATTTGTAAAAACCAGAGTAGCCTTACAAGAAATATTAAAGGGAGTCTTTTGAGTAGAGAACCAAAGACATCATACAACGCGCTGAGATAAAGACACATGACAACATCACCAAGACACCAACCCAGATAAAGACTTCATAAAAGCAAAATAAATCTATACAACTGACCACTGGGAACAAGAAGAGGTTAGCCGAAAATGACAACTTCAAAACAAAAAGGAAAAGTAAAAGATGTAGTAGCAGAACTTCCATATGGGGAGGAAGTCAAGGTGATTTCAAGACACAGCAGACTTTTTTAATGTTAAGAAGACTAAGATAAACTTTAGGGTAGCCACAAAGAAAAGAAAGAAATATAATCACCAAAATAAAGACGAAAACCAAAAAGACTCAGTAAACACACAAAAAAAGAACGATTGATAAGAAAAGAAAATCCATATACAAAAAGAACTCAGCACAGAAAATTAAGAGGAACAAAGAAAGCTTTAACATCACACACAAAAATAAGTATAACAAAATGATAGCAATGAATCCACATCTATCATTAATCACATCAAGTGTAAATGGATAAAATGCACCAGTCAAGAGACAGAGAGTGGAAGAATGGATTAAAACAGTATGACCAATCAATATGTTGCATACAAGAGACACACCTTAGACACAGACATAAACAAGTTAAAACTCAAAGGGTGAAAAAAATATGTCAAGAAAACAATATCCAAAAAAAGTGGGAGTTGCAATAATAATTTTATATAAAATAGACTTTAAGTCAAAATCTATTACAAGAAACAAAGAAGGACATTGCATAATGATTAAAGGGTCAATCCACAAGGAAGACATAACAATAATAAATACTTACACACCCAATGACTGAGGTGCAAAATACATAAAACAAACTGACAGAATTGAAAGGAGAAATAAACGGTTCTACAATAATAGCAGCAGACTTTAACGCACTACTTTCAATCATGGACAGAACAACTAGAAAGAAACTCAGTAACTGTCTCAGTCATCTAGTGTTGCTATAACAGAAATAACACAAGCAGATGGCTTTAACAAAGAGGAGTTTATTTCCCCACAGTAAAGTAGGCTAAAAGTCCAAATTCAGGGCATCAGTTCCAGGGGAAGGCTTTCTCTATCAGCCTTCTCATCAATCTTCCTCCAGACTCGGAGCTTCTCTGCGCAGGAATCCCAGGTCCAAAGGAAGTGCTCTGCTCCCAGCACTGCTTTCTTGGTGGTATGAAGTCCCTTGGTCTTTCTGCTCGCTTCTCTCTTTTATATCTCAAGAGATTGCCTCAAGACACAATCCAATCTTGTAGACTGTGTCTGCCACACTAACGCAACTGCCGCCCCTCCTCCCTCATTAACATTGTAGAGGCAAGATTTACAACACATAGGAAAATCACACAATACCAGGAATTATGGCCCAGTCAAATGATACACACATTTTTCAGGGGACATAATTCAATCCATGACAGTAATGATACAGAAGATCTAAATAATGCAATCAACCAAATTGACATCATAGATACATACAGAACATAGCAGCCAGAAGCAGCACATTACACATTCTTCTCCAATGCACTTGGGTCATTCTCCAGAACAGACCGTATTCGAGGTCAAAAAACAAGCTTCAATAAATTCAAAAACATCAACATAATACAAAGCATCTTTCTGATCATAATGCTATAAAACTAGAAATCAATAACAGAAAGAGAAAAGAAAAAAATTAAATGTATAGAAACTGAATAACACCTTACTTAAAAACTCCTAGTTCACAGAAGAAATTAAAAATTATTAGAATGAATAGACAGCATATCAAAACCTCTGGAACACAGCAAAAGCAGTGCTCAGAAGAAAATTTATACCAATAAATTTATGCACATACCCAAAAAGAAGAAAGATCCAAAATCAGTAACTTCACCTGACAACTCGAATAGAAAAGGAACAGTAAAAGAACTTCCCAGTCACCAGAAGAAAGGAAATAATAAAGATGGGAGCAGAAACACATGAAATAAAAAACAGAAAAACAATAGAAATAATCAACAAAACTAGGAGTTGGTTCATCGAGAGGATCAATAAAATTGACAAACCACTGGCCAAAGTGACAAAAGAAAAAGATGAGAAGACTTAAATAACCAAAATGAGAAATGAAATGGGTGACCTTACAACTGAGATACAGAGGACCATTACAGATTATCATGAAAACTTGTACTCCAGTAAGTTTAAAACCTAGACATCATGGTCTAATTTCTAGAAACACATTATTGACCTAAACTAAGAAAAAGGAAGGTTGTTGTTGTTGCTCTTAGGTGCCTTGGAGTTGATTCCAACTAATAGCGACCCTATGTACAACAGAAAGAAACACTGCCCAGTCCTGCACCATCCTCACAATCATTATGCTTAAGCTCATTGTTGCAGACACTGTGTCAATCCACCTCATTGAGAGTCTTCCTCTTTTTTGCTGACCCTCTATTTTACCAAGCATGATGTCCTTCTCCAGGGACTGATCCCTCCTCATACCATGTCCAAATTATGTGAGACAGTCTTGCCATCCTTGTTTCTAAGGAGCATTCTGGTTGTACTTCTTCCAAGACAGATTTGTTCATTCTCTTGGCAGTCTGTGGTATATTCAATATTCTTCCCCAACACCACAATTCAAAGGCATGAATTCTTCCTCAGTGTTCCTTATTTGTCATCCAGCTTTCACACGCATATGAGGCATGTGAAAACAGCGTGGCTTGGGTAAGGCACACCTTGAGTCTTCAAGGTGACATCTTTGATTTTCAACACTTTAAAGAGATCTTTTACAGAAGATTTGCCCAATGCAATGTGCTTTTGATTTCTTGACTGCTGATCCCATGGGTGCTAATTGTGAATCCAAGTAAAATGAAATACTTGAAAATGTCAATCTTTTCTCCATTTATCATAATGTTGCTTACTGGGCCAGTTGTGAGGATTTTTGTTTTCTTTATGTGGTGTAATCCATATTGAAGGTTGTGGTCTTTGATATTCATCAGTAGGTGCTTCAGCAAGGTTGTGTCATTTGCATAACACAGGTTGTTAATGGGTCTTCCTCCAATCCTGATGCCCTGTTCTTCTTCATACAGTCCAGCTTCTCGAATTATTTTCTCAGGATACAGATTGAATAAGTATGGTGAAAAGATGCAACCCTGAAGCACACCTTTCCACGCAGTATACCGGTATTCTGTTTGAATGACTGCTTCTTGGTCTACGTAAAGGTTACTCATGAGCACAATTAAGTGATCTGGAATTGTTATTCTTGGCAATGTTATACATAATTTGTTATGATCCACACAGTCGAACACCTTTGCGTAGTCAATAAAACACAGGTAAACATCTTTCTGTTCTTGTCAGCTTTCAGCCAGGATCCATCTAACATCAGCTACGATATCACTTTTTCCACATCCTCTTCTGAATCCAGCTTAATTTCTGGCAGTTCCTTGTCAATGTACTGCTGCAGCCACTTTTGAAAAATCTTTGCAGAATTTTACTTGAGTGTGATATTAATGATATTGTTTGATAATTTCCGCATTCGGTTCAGTCACCTTTCTTGGGAATAGGCATAAATAAGGATCTCTTCCAGTCTGCTGGCCAGGTAGCTGTCTTCCAAATGTCTTGGCGTAAATGAGTGAGCACTTTCAGTGCTACATCCGTTTGTTGAAACATCTCAATTGGTATTCCTTCAATTCGTGGAGCCTTGTTTATCACCAATGCCTTCAGTGCAGCTTGGACTTCTTCCTTCAGTACTACCTGTTCCTGATCATGTGCAACCTCCTGAAATGGTTGAACGTCGACCAATTCTTTTTGGCGCAGTGAGTCTGTGTATTCCTTTCATCTTGCTTTGATGCTTCCTGAGCTGTTTAATATTTTCTCTGTAGAATCCTTCAATATGGCAACTCGAGGCTTGAATTTTATCTTCAACTCTTTTAGCTTGAGAAGTGTAGAGTGTGTTTTTCCCTTCTGGTTTTCCATCTCCAGGTCTTTGGACATGTTATTATAATACTTTGCCTTTTTGCGCTGCCCTTCGAAATCTTCTGTGCAGCTCTTTTATTTCATCATTTCTTCCTTTCACTTTAGCTACTCAACATTCAAGGGCAAGTTTCTTCTGACATCCATTTTGGTCTTTTCTTTCTTTTTAATGACTTCTTGCTTTCTTCATGTATGATGTCATTCCACAACTTGTCTGGTCTTCGGTCATTAGTGTTCAATGCATCAAATCTATTCTTGAGATGTTCTCTAAATTCAGGTGGGATATACTCAAGGTCACATTTTGGCTCTCATGGACTTGTTCTTGGAAACCCTGGTGGCATAGTGGTTAAGTGCTATGGCTGCTAACCAAAGGATCGGCAATTCGAATCCACCAGGCGCTCCTTGGAAACTCTATGGGGCAGTTCTACGCTGTCCTATAGGGTCGCTATGAGTCAGAATTGACTCGAAGGCACTGGGTTTGGTTTTTTTGTTTGTTTGTTTGGACTTGTTATAATTTTCTTCAGTTTCAACTTAACTTGCATATGAGGCATTGATGATCTGTTCCGCAGTCAACTTCTGGCCTTGTTCTAGCTGATGATATTGAGCTCTTCCATTGTCTCTTTCACAGATGTAGTCAATTCGATTCTTGTGTATTCTATCTGGTGAGGTCCATATGTATAGTCACCATTTTTGCTGGTGAAAGAAGGTATTTGTAATGAAGAACTCGTTGGTCTTGCAAAATTCTATCATACAATCTCTAGCATTGTTTCTATCACCAAGATCATATTTTCCAACTACCGATCCTTCTTCATTTCCAAATTTCACATTTCAGTCATCAATAATTATGAATGCATCCTAACTGCATGTTTGATCAATTTCAGACTGCAGAAATTGGTAAAAGTTTTCAATTTCTTCATCTTTGGCCTCAGTGGTTGGTGCATAAATTTGAATAATGGTTGTGTTAACTGATCTTCCTTGTAGACATATGGATATAGTCCTATCACTGACAGGGTTGTACTTCAGGGTAGATCTCGAAATGTTCTTTTTGACAATAAATGCGACACTATTCCGCTTGAAGTTGTCATTCCTGCCGTGGGATTGTAGACCACCTGATTGTTTGATTCATAATGCCCAATACCAGTCGATTTCAACTCACTAATGCCTAAGATATCAGTGTTTATCCATTCTATTTCATTTTTGATGGTTTCCAATTTTCCTAGATTCATACTTTGTATACTCCATGTTCTGATTATTAATGAGTGTTTGAAGCTGGAGGCTGAGTAACATGATCTCTAAAAAAAAAAAAAAAAATTATCTATAATACCCAATATTTATTTCTATCATACGTATAGGTTTGTTTTTCAGCACAAAATAGGAGAAACATTAAATATCCACAGCATATTCAAATAAACACATAATTTTTCTAAGACATTCCAATTCTGTCTTCTTTTCTCTACACCTTTACTATCTTCCCATTCATATTCATATGGACTTGAGCCTCTGGCTGGGTGGAACTAGAAGACCCTGGCCCCCTATCAGTTATCTAGTTTATTTATCCTGGCTTTTGCTCCAAGCCACTCCAGATGCAGCTTTGCTTTCTTTAGCTGCAGCATAACACCCCTTACTTTCCATTCAGTCATTACAGATAACAATCAAAGTAACCATCTAAAAATCGTAAGTTTTACTTCCCACACCTCTTCATTCTTTCTCTTACAAAGCCCCATGCTTCCATGAGTCCAGAACCATCGCAATGAATCAAATCCCATGCCTGACACCAACTGAATGAATAATTTTTCTGAGAAAGATCAGCACAAAGCACATCATACACAAAAACTAACTCAAAAAGGATCAAAGACCTAAATGTTAAACTTAAAACTATATAGGCACTCCCCAGGTTAAGAACAGGATCAAGAGGCAGTCATTCCAACAGAACAAGGGGATACTGTGTGTTTTAAAGAGAGGAAAGGTGTGCATCTGAGTTGCGTCATTTCACCATACCTATTCAATCCCAGGAACAAGACTATATGAAGAAGAACAGTGCATCAGGATTGGAGGAAGACTCACTAACAACCTGCATTACGCAGATAATACAACTTTGCTTGCTGAAAGTGAAGAGAACTTGAAGCACTTACTGACAAAGATCAAAGACCACAGCCTTCAGTATGGATTATACCTCAATATAAAGAAAACAAAAATCCTCACAACTGGACCAATAAGCAACATCATGAGGAAGAGAGGCAAGACTGAAGTTGTCAAGGATTTCATTTACTTGGATCCACAATCGACACCCATGGACGCAGCAGTCAAGAACTCAGATGACACGGTGGAGGTGGGGCCAAGACGGCAGAGTAGTCAGATGCTTCCAGTGAACCCTCTTATAACAAAGACCAAAAAAACTAGTGAAATGATTACATTTGTAACAAGC
Organism: Loxodonta africana; assembly: GCF_030014295.1. Classification (NCBI taxonomy): domain Eukaryota; kingdom Metazoa; phylum Chordata; class Mammalia; order Proboscidea; family Elephantidae; genus Loxodonta; species Loxodonta africana. Next base: position 55,641,397 of record NC_087348.1, on the reverse strand, counting down.
TAGAAGACCTGAACATCAAAGGCAAAATTAGAAAATGGACTGAGCGGCAGGGGAGGGAGAGATGGTTCAGAAATGGAGAGGAGTTGCTATACCTGAATTGCTGGTACCCTCATGCTGTGGTGGGCTGGTGGTGGCATTCGGCCACAATTTCCTCAGGGAGAAACAGCCAGCTGCAAAGCCTACTCACACCTCCAGAAACAGAGAATAAAGGAGCTTTCGGCAAAAGGTAAGTATTAGCGCATATTTTACTGCACCTCCAGCCCGCAAGCTGACTTCAGAGGCTGTCAATTTCCCTGGGCCTGAGATAGGTTCTCTTGTGAGTCCTGAGTCATTCTCCTGGCCTTGGAGAAGGAATAAATTCACAACTGGGGAAAGATAACCTGCCAGCTCCACTAACCTGGGGAGCTCAGGACAGAAGCAGCTCCTGTCCAGGCATAAACAGTATGTGAACTTTGAATACCTTTCCATCTGCATGGACCTGTATGGACCTAATTCAGGAGAATGGGCTCTTGTTGGCAGAGAGCAACTGTTTCAGCTGTGTGGTAGAGAGGTGTTGTTTGATGTGTGACACCACTTTGCCTGTTAAACAGGGTTCTAACTTACCCACATCAGGGGCCTAAGGACTGGTGGGTCCATTCAGGTCACCCAGCCATCTATGACGGGGGTCCAAGGATAACTGGTACCTCCTGGTCCTTACAGCCAAAAGCACTGGGTGCCCAAGGTCCTTCTGCAGAACCCTCCCACCTGTGCACTCTAGGGAACAGGGACATGCTTTCCTCACAGACACACAGGGGACAGTTGTCAGCCCCCAGCCTTGTTCAGAGTGTGACCACCTGCTGCAACCAGATACCGGTACCTACACCAATCACTGCTGCCACTGTATGACTGTAGGACAGAGCCTGTACCACATACTTGATGTCCAACTACCTGGACACCTGAGCTGAATCCATACAAGAAAAGTGAATGGACTACTGGGCTCACATACCTGGTAACAGCTTTAGCGATCTGTAACAGGATGTTAGAGCTTCAAAGGTGCAAATAATCAAGCTAGCTCACTCAAGCAACCTATTTGGACATATCAAAACAGAACAAAGCTAGAAGCTAGGATATAATAAGCAAACATAAAATAAACTAATACAATAACTTATAGGTGGCACGGAGACAACAGTCAATATCAAATCACATAAAGAAGTACACCATGATCACTTCAGCATGCTCTCAAAACAAAGAATCAAGGGATCTTCTGGATGAAGGCACCTTCTTGGAATTACCAGCTGTAAAATACAAAAGTTTAATACACAGAACTCTTCAAGATATCAGGAATGACATCAGGAAGGAGATGAGGTAATACACAGAATAAGCCAAGGAACACACAGATAAAGAAGTTGAAGAAATTTAAAAGGTTATTCAAGAACATAATGAAAAATTTAATAAGCTGCAAGAATCCATAGAGAGACAGCAATCAGAAATTCAGAAGATTAATAAAATTACAGAATTAGACAACTCGATAGAAAGTCAGAGGAGCAGAATTGAGCGAGTGGAAAGTAGAATTGGTGAGATTGTAGGTAAAGCACTTGGCACCAATAAATTTGAAGAAAAATCATATAAAGGAATTAAAAAAAATGAAGAAACCCTAAGAATCATGTGGGACTCTATCAAGAGAAATAACCTACGAGTGATTGGAGTACCAGAACAGGGAAGGATAACAGCAAATACAGAGAGAATTGTTGAAGATTTGTTGGCAGAAAATGTCCCTGATATTGTGAAAGATGAGAAGATATCTATCCAAGATGCTCATTGAACTCCACATAAAGTAGATCTTAAAGAAAGTCACCAAGACATATTATAATCAAACTTGACAAAATCAAAGATAAAGACAGAATTTTAAAAGCAGCTAAAGATAAATGAAAAGTAACCTACAAAGGAGAGTCAATAAGAATGAGCTCAGATTACTCAGCAGAAACTATGCAGGCAAGAAGGCAGTGGGATGACTTATATACAGCATTGAAGGGAAAAAAAATGCCAGCCAAGACTTACATAATCAGCAAAACTCTCTCTCTGATATGAAGACGAAATTAGGACATTTCCAGATAAACAGAAGTTTAGGGAATTTGTAAAAACCAAACCAAAACTATGAGAAATACTAAAAGGAGTCCTCTGGTGAGAAAATCAATAGTATTAGATATCAACCCAAGACTAGAACACTGGACCAAGCAATCAGGTGTCAATCCAGATAGAGAAATCACAAAAATAAACCAAGATTAAAAAAGACACTCGAAACAGGGAACAGTGACATCCTTATGTAAAAGAAGATAACATTAAAATAATAAGGAGGGACTTAGAAAAGTAGTCATAGATCTTTCATATGGAGAGGAAGGCAAGGCGATGTAAAAAATAAAAGTCACGTTTAAAGGTAGAAAAATAGGGGTAAATATTAAGGTAACCACAAAGGAGACTAACAATCCTACTCATCAAAACAAAATCCAAGAAAAAAATAGAGACGCAGCAGAAACAAAATCAACTACAATAAATAAGAGGAAAAGACAATATATAAACTACTCAGCACAAAAAATTACGTGGGAAAAAGAAACTGTCAACAACACACAAAAAAGACATCAAAGTGACAGCACTAAACTCATAAAAAAAAAAAAATTACACTGAATGTAAAGGGAGTAAATGCATGAATAAAGAGACAGAGAGTGGCAGAATGGATTTAAAAAAAAAACAAACACTGTCCGTCTATTTGCTGCCTACAAGATACATACCTTAGACATAGAGACACAAACAAACTAAAGCTCAAAAGATGGAAAAAAATATATCAAGCAAACAACAATCAAAAAAGAGCAGGAGTGGCAATATCAATTTCTGACAAAATAAACTTTAAAGTTAAATCCACCACAAAGGACTGGGAAGACACTATATAATGATTAAAGGGACAATATACCAGGAGGATAAAACCATATTAAATATTTCTGCACCCAATAACAGGACTGCAAGACACATAAAACAAACTCTAACGCCATTGAACAGTGAGATAGACAGTGCCACAATTATTGTAGAAGACTTCAACATACCACTTTCAGTGAAGAACAGAACATCCAGGAAGAAGCTCAATAAAGACATAGAAGATCTAAATACCACAATCAACTAACTTGACCTCATGGACATGTACAGAACACTCCACCCAAAAGCAGCCAAGTATACTTTCTTTTCCAACACACGTGGAACTTTCTCTAGAATAGACCACATATTAGGTCATAAAGAAAGCCTTAGCAGAATCCAAAACATCAAAATATTACAAAGCATCTTCTCTGATCATAAGGCCATAAAAGTAGAAATCAATAACAGAAAAAGCAGGGAAAAGAAACCAAACACTTGGAAACTGAACAATACCCTGCTCAAAAACAACTGGGTTATAGAAGACATCAAGGATGGAATAAAGAAATTCATAGAATCCAATAAGAATGAAAACACTTCCTATCAGAACCTTTGGGACACAGCGAAAGTAGTGCTCAGAGGTCAATTTATATCAATAAATGCACACATCTAAAAAGAAGAAAGGGCCCAAATCAAAGAATTACCCCTACAACTTGGACGAATAGAGAGCAATAAAAGAAATCTTCAGGCACCAGAAGAAAGCAAATAATAAAAATCAGAGCAGAATTAAATGAAAGAGAGAACAGAGAAACAATTGAAAGAGTTAACAAGACCAAAAGCTGATTCTTTGAAAAAATCAACAAAATTGATAAACCATTGGCCAAACTGACAAAAGAAAAACAGGAGAGGAAGCAAATAACCTGAATAAGAAACGAGATGGGTGATATTAAACAGACCCAACTGAAATTTAAAAAATCAGATTACTATGAAAAATTGTATTCTAACAAATTTGAAAACCTAGAAAAAATGGATGAATTCCTAGAAGTACACTACCTACCTAAAATAACACAAACAGAGGTACAACAACTAAATAGACCGATAACAAAAGAAGAGATTGAAAACGTAATTAAAAAACTCTCAATAACAACAACAAAAACCCTGGCCCAGATGGCTTCACTGCAGAGTTCTACCAAACTTTCAGAGAGGAGTTAACATCACTACTACCAAAGGTATTTCAGAGCATAGAAAAGGACAGAATACTCCCAAACTCATGCTATGAAGCCAGCATATCACTGATACCAAAACCCGATAAAGACACCACAAAAGAAGAAAATTACAGACCTAGATCCCTCATGAACTTAGATGTAAAAATCCTCAACAAAATTCTAGCCAATAGAATTCAACAGCATATCAAAAAAAAAAAATTCACCATGACCAAGTGGCAGTCATACCAGGTATGCAGGGATGGTTCAACATTAGATGGATTAATATAATCCATCATATAAATAAAACAAAATAAGAGAAACACATGATCTTATCAATTGACGCAGAAAAGGCATTTGACAAAGTTCAACATCCATTCATGATAAAAACTCTCAGCAAAATAGAAATAAAAGGAAAATTCTTCAACATAATGAAGGACATTTATATAAAGCCAACAGCCAACATCATCCTCAATGGAGTCTGAAAGCATTCCCCTTTAGATCAGGAGCCAGACAAGGATGTCTTTTATCACCACTCTTATTCAACATTGTGCTGGAGGTCCGAGCCAGAGCAATTAGGCTAGATAAAGAAATAAAAGGCATCCAAATTGGTAAGGAAGAAGTAAAGGTATCTCTATTTGCAGATGACATGATCTTATACACAGAAAACCCTAAAGAATCCTTAAGAAAACTACTGAAACTAATAGAAGAGTTCAGCAGAGGATCAGGATACAAGATAAACATACAAAAATCAGTTGGATCCCTCTACACCAACAAAAAGAACATTGAACAGGAAATCACCAAATCAATACCATTCACAGTAGCCCCCTAAGATAAAATACATAGGAATAAATCTTACCAGAGATGTAAAAGACCTATGCAAAGAAAACTACGAGACACTACAGCAAGAAAGCAAAAGAGACCTAAATAAGTGGAAAATTGTAAAAATGTCTTTACTACCAAAAGCCATCTATAGATACAATGCAATTCTGATCCAAATTCCAATGACATCTTTTCATGAGATGGAGAAACAAATCACCAACTTCATATGGAAGGGAAAGAGGCCCCAGATAAGTAAAGCATTACTGAAAAAGAAGGACAGGTAGGAGGCCTCATTCTATCTGATTTTAAAACCTATTACACTGTCACAGTAGTCAAAACAGCCTGATACTAGTACAACAACAGATCATAGACCAAAGGAACAGAATTGAGAATCCAGACAGAAACCCATACACATATGACCACCTGGTATTTGACAAAGGCCCAAAGTCAGCTAAATGAGGAAAAGACAGTCTCTTTAACAAATGGTGCTGGCATAACTGGATATCCATCCGCAAAAAAATGAAACAAGACCCATACCTCACACCATGCACAAAAATGAACTCAAAATGGATCAAAGACCTAAATATAAAATCTAAAATGACAAAGATCTTGGAAGAAAAGTTAGGGACAATGCTAGGAGCCCTAATGCACAGCATAAACAGTATATAAAATATTGCTAACAATGCAGAAGAGAAACTAGATAACTAGGAACTCTTAAAAATCAAACACCTATGCTCATCCAAAGACTTCACTAAAGACTTATAAAAAGATTACCAACAGACTGGGAAAAAATTTTTAGCTATGATATTTCTAATCAGTGCCTGATTTCTAAAATGTACATGTTACTGTAAAAACTCAACTACAAAAAGACAAATAACCCAATTAAAAAATGGGTAAAGGGTATGAACAGGTACTTCATCAAAGAAGATACTCAGGCAGCTAACAGATACATGAGGAAATGCTCACGATCATTAGCCATTAGGGAAATTCAAATCAAAACTACAATGAGATTCCATCTCACTCCAACAAGGCTGGTATTAATCCAAAAAACACAAAATAATAAATGTTGGAGAGGTTGTGGAGAGACTGGAACACTTATACAGTGCTGGTGGGAATGTAACATAGTACAATCACTTTGGAAATCAATTTGACAAGTCCTCAAAAAGCTAGAAATAGAACTACCATATGATCCAGCAATCCCACTCCTTGGAATATATCCTGGAGAAATAAGAGCCTTCACATGAACAGATACATGCACACCCATGTTCACTGCAGCATTGTTTACAATAGCAAAAAGATGGAAGCAACCAAGGTGCACATCAACAGATGAATGGATAAATAAATTATGCTATATTCACACAATGGATTACTATGCATCGATAAAGAACAATGATGAATCCGTGAAACATTTCATAACATGGAGGAAACTGGAAGGCAGTATGCTGACTGATGTTAGTTGCAAAAGGACAAATATTGTATGAGACCACTATTATAAGAACTCGAAAAATAGTTTAAACAGAGAAGAAAATATTCATTGATGGTTATGAGAGTGGGAGGGAGGAAGGGAGAGGGGTTTTCACTAATTAGCTAGTAGATAAGAACTATTTTAAGTGAAGGGAAAGACAACACACAATACAGGAGAGGTTAGCCCAACTGGACTAACCAAAAGCAAAGAAGTTTCCTGAATAAACTGAACACTTACAAGGCCAGTGTACCAGGGGCAGAGATTTGGGGACCATGGTTTCAGGGGACATCTAGGTGAATTGACATAATAAAATATATTAAGAAAACTTTCTGCATCCCACTTTTAGAGTGGCATCTGGGGTCTTAAATTCTAACAAGCAGCCATCTAAGATGCATAAATTGGTCTGAACCCACCTGGAGCAAAGGAGAATGAAGAACACCAAAGACACAAGGTAATTATGAGCCCAAGAGACAGAAAAGGCCACATAAACCAGAGACTACATCAGCCTGAGACGAGAAGAAGTAGATGGTACCCGGCTATAACGGATGATTGCCCTGACAGGGAACACAACAGAGAACCCCTGAGGGAGCAGGAGAGCAGTGGGATGCAGACGCCAAATTCTTGTAAAAAGATCAGACTCAGTGGTCTGACTGAGGCCTTCTGCTAGCCCAAGAGAGGAACAATTCCCAAAGCCAACGCTTCAGACAGGGATTGGACTGGACTATGGGATAGAAAATGATACTGGTGAGGCGTGAGCTTCTTGGTTCAAGTAGACACATGAGACTATGCGGGCAGCTCCTGTCTGTAGAAGAGATGAGAGGGTAGAGGGGTTCAGAAGCTGGCTGAATGGACACGAAAATAGAGAGTGGAGGGAAGGAGTTTGTTGTCTCATTAGAGCGGGAGCAACTAGGAGTATATAGCAGGGTGTATATGTTTTTGTATGACTGACTTGGTTTGTAAACTTTCACTTTAAGCACAATAAAAATTAAAAAAAAAAAGAAGAGCAGATTGTGCAGGCAACCAAGCAAGTAAGTAGAGATAGGGGAAGATAGATGCCATGCCACATGAAATCTCTAAGACCCAAGAACAGAAGCTGAGAAGAGACAAGAACCTCCCTCCAGAGCCAACACAAACAGAAAGCCTTCCCCTAGAGCCAGCACCCTGAATTTGGACTTCCAGCCTCTTAAACTGTGAGAAAATAAATTTCTCTTTGTTTAACCACCTCCCCCCGCCGCCCCGCCAAAAAAAAGAAAGAAATCAGGCAACACATTGCATTTGGAAAATATGTTGCAAAAGACCTCTTTAAAGTGTTGAAAAGCAAAGATGTCACCTTGAGGACTAAGGTGCACCTGGTATTTTCAATTGCCTCATATACATGCGAAAGCTGGATAATGAGTAAGGAAGACCGAAGAAGAATTGACGCCTTTGAATTGTGGTGTTTGTGAAGAATATTGAATATACCATGGACTGCCAAAAGAATGAACAAGTCTGTCTCGGGAAAAGTACAACCAGAATGTTTCTTAGGAGCAAGGATGGCAAGACTACGTCTCACATACTTTGGACATGTTTCAGGAGGTTTCAGTCCCTGGAGAAGGACATCATGCTTGGTAAAGTAGAGGGTCAGCAGAAAAAGAGGAAGACCCTCAACAAGATGGATTGACACGGTGGCTGAACCAATGGGCTCAAGCATAGCAAGAATTGTGAGGATTGCACAGGACCGGGCAGTGTTTTGTTCTATGGTGCATAAGGTCGCTGTGAGTCGGAACTGACTTGATGGCACCTAAGAACAATAACAACATGGAAAATGCTATAACATACACAAATTCTGCAACAACAGTAATAACAACCAAAAGTTTGTGAGTGCTATATAGGTGTGGGAGGGCATATGAAGGTACATGTTTATGCATATATAGGTATAGTTGTAGGCATTTGTGTACAGGAAGTCCCCAGGTTACAAATGATATCCATTCCTAAGTCTATCTTTAAGTCAAATTTATAGATAAGTTCGACAGGTTCTTATTTAGCGTAAGTTAGTCAAATGTTTGTCTTAGTATATAGTACGCATTTTACCTTTCTTTGCGTGTAAAACACTTAAGAAACCCTTCCAAACTGCACAGTTTTCATGAGCATCAAAAAGCAGTGCATGCATTTGTTATTATGAACCACTGTGTGTCTTTAACTCAAATTTTTAATTTAATAGGCATAACAGCAGTCCGTTCTTAAGTATGAGTTGTCCATAAGTCAGACATTCATAACTCAGGGACTGCCTGAATACATATTTGTATGTGCTTCACATATATTCATATATAAAATAGAGCACATAGGGCACACAGTTACGGAAACTTCTTAGACATATCCAAACAGTTCATGGGACTGCGTTACACAGCTTGAAGTCTAAGGACCATAGTCTCAGGGGACATCTAGGTCAATTGGCATAACATAGTTCACAAAGATAATGTTCTGCATCCTAGTTTGGTGAGTAGCATCTTGGGTCTAAAAAGCTTGCAAGTGGCCATCTAAGATAAAACTATTGGTATCTTCCCATCTGGAGCAAAGGAGAGTGAAGGAAACCAAAGACTCAGGAAAGCAATTAGTCCACAGGAGTAATGCCCCACAAGAACCACAGCCTCCTCTAGCCTAAGGCCAGGAGAGCTAGATGGTGCCTGGCTACCACTACTGACCTCTCTGACCAGGGACATAATAGAAGATCCTGGTCAGAATGAAAGAAAAATGTAGGAAAAAACTCAAATTCATAAAAAGGTCCAGACTTGAGGAAGCCCTGAGACTATTGCCTTAAGACACCTTTTAAACCTGGAACTGAAGCCACTCCCAGAGGTGGCCTTTCAGCCATATAATAGATTGGTCTATAAAATAAATAACACCTGTGAGGAACGTGCTCTTCAGAACAATCAACTATATGAGACCAAAGGGAAAACATTTGCCCAAAAGCTATGATGAGAAGGCACAGAGAAGTAGGGAAACTAGAGGAATGGAAATGGGGAAGGCAGGGTGGAAATGGGAAGAGTGCTGACCCATTGAGGGAGGAGCAACCAATGTCACTGAACAATTTGTGTATGAATTGTTGAATGAGAAACTAATATCCTGTGTAAGCTTATGCCTAAGACACAATAACATTCAGAAAAAAATAAAAATTCAGACTCTGTCTCACATCAAAGGCTGTGCTCATCCCACTGCTTGATGCTCATAGACTGTGGTCAACAAAAATGAGGGAATTTATGGGATAAATGAAAGAGCTGTTAGAAGGTGATTCTGAAAACAATCATACCTTAAAAACATTCTGTTTATATGGTTGGGTCAGCCGGGCATTTTCAGACTGTGCAGCAAGATACGGAGGAGATTATGAGGCTTCGAATACCAGTATACCTGCATGTGAATCCTAGTTCCTCCAGGTCCTAGTATCACCTGTGACCTGGGAGATTACCTTATGACCTCGAGTCCATTTTTTTTTTTCCAATGGTGATGATAATACTTATTCTCACAGGACTTTTGCAAGGATTAAATATTTGTAAAGCAACTATTAGAGTGCTTGACATATGATAAATTCTCAAATAATTAATTAATTTAAGAAGTATCTTACCCAATTCTCCTTTCTACATCTGTGTATCAGGTAGATGAGATTTAAAAAAATTTATTTATGAGGCCTACAAAGGCATTTTCTGATAACATTAACAGATAATTTAGCCTAGTATTATGAAGTTAAACCTCCAAGGTTCTCTGTATGGTTGGTTGGTAATTCTTTTTGTTTGTCAGATTGGCATTTGGATTTCAAATGATGAAATTCATAATTGTTTCTCTAAAATACCCCTTAGCAATATCTTGACACCCCTGCTGCTTAAACTCAAGGTACATGAAGGGTCTCTAGGTTAAGAAAGGATAAAGGCATATAAATCAGTACCATGGGACAGTTATTATGCCAACCCATCTACACTCAGTATCTCATTTCACCTTCTAACACTAGGAGATGGGTTCTATTTTAAATTCTACTTTACAGATAAGGAATCTTCACATGATTAATAAAGTAATGAATGGCAAAACTTGGAAATACCAGCTGTTTGACTCCAAACCCAATTTCTTTACCACATCTACTCCCTCCTCAGCATACCTGGTATGATAAACTGATAAAGCTATTTTTATTATTCTCTGGCTGTTGTTATTGTTGAAAACGCTGGTGGAGTAGTAAAGTGCTACAGCTGCTAACCAAAGGATCGGCAGTTCGATTCTGCCAGGTGCTCCTTGGAAACTCTATGGGGCAGTTCTACTCTGTCCTATAGGGTCACTATGAGTCGGAATCGACTCAACAGCACTGGGTTTTTTTGAGGGTTGTTATTGTTAGGTGCCATTGAGTTGGTTCTGACTCATAGGAATCCTATGTACAACAGAAAGAAATGTTGCCATCCTCACAATCGTTATGCTTCAGGCCATTGTTGCAGCTACTGTGTCAATCCATCTCATTGAGGGTCTCCCTCTTTTTTGTCGACCCTCTGCTTTACCAAGTAGACATCCTTCACCAAGCACTAGTCCCTCCTGATAATATGTCCAAAGGACGTGAGATGAAGTTTTGCCATCTTCCCTTCTAAGGAGCATTCTGGCTGAACTTCTGACAAGACGGATCTGTTCATTCTTCTCACAGTCCATGGTATATTCAATACTCTTTGCCAACACCATAATTCAAAGGCATAAGTTCTTTTTCAGTCCAGCTTTCACATGCATATGAGGTGATTGAAAATATCATGGCTTGGGTCAGGCACATCTTAGTTCTCAAAGTGACATTTTTGCTTTTCAACACTTTAAAGAGGCCTTTTGCAGCAGACTTGCCCAATGCAATACATTGTTTGATTTTCTGAGCACTGCTTCCATGGGTGTTGATTGTGTATTCAAGTAAAATGAAATCCTCGACAACTTCAGTATTTTTTCTCTATTTATCTTGATGTTGCTTATTGGTCCAGTTATTCTCAGGCTTGTACTAAATATTCTATGTTTGCCCCTCTAGAGCCACTCTCCACACTTCTCCACCCTGCTTTGTGCTCAAGACACTGACCTTCATGGACTACGTCATTAGGGTCCTATGAACTCTAGCTTTCAGTTGAGTTTAGCCAATGGGAGGTACCTATATTGAAAGACATGGGATGGGGATAGAGGAGAGTGAGATCAGGGTATTCATTCCTCCAGTTCTCATTCCATCAGGTCACAGGTTGGCAGTGTCCAAGTTTCTCTACCAATGCCATGACTCATATCAAATGACCTTCTTCTGGAGTTACAGCTTTCTCCAAACTCTCATAGACACCCCATTCTCTGTCTCTTTGGGCATAGGGCTGGTAATGGCTCCTGGAGCCCCAGCTGTTACAAGAAGCAAGGTGCTTCATTATCCTTTGTTGGTTTTCCACCATCTTGTCCACACTTTTTTAATAACCCCATCATTATATGCTCCTGAATTATCCCATTCCAGTGGCCATTTGTTTTGTGTTGGGACTTGGATTGATACAGCCTGGGAGATGGAACCTAAGAACTAGATGGGCAAAGTTATTTCCTCTAAAGCAAAATTCACTTAGCTGGCACAGACCAACCCTAAACAGAGCACTTCATATACTCAGTGTAGAAAATCTCTTTAACTTTTCTCTTTTTATCTCTCCCTGAAGATGGAATATATCCCCTGTTTTCTTCCAACATTGCCAAGGAGACAAAATTATTTTATTCATTCAGAGTATTTTCACTTTAAGTTTGATATTTCTTCATCTAAAAGTTTGAAAAGTTCAATAAAGCCAGAGACTTGAACAGATGTTAACATTTTAATATTAAACTTTAATATACTTTCTTTTGGTATTACTAATGATACCTTATTGGTTTAAATTTTAGAGCAAAATATAATCATTTTTTACTTTATTTTAGAATGATGGAACATATTAAGTCACATACTATTATTTCAAAAGAGGCTATCAGAAAGATAGACACAGACAAAAGTTAGTAAGTTGGAATCTATTACTACTGGTATCCCTAGTCAACCATCTCAGTAATAAAAATTGATCTGCTCAGGAAGCCACTTGAAGCCTCTTTCACTGACCAGAATAATAATGGTTTCTAGAGGCAGTCCAGTTGGGAAAAGGAAATGTTTCTCCCAGAAATAACACACCAGGATTTATCTGTGTTACAGAGGTACAATTCAAATCCAGCATTAGACTCTGAGATGTTTATAGAATCTTCCCTGGCTCTACCCTTTATGCTGCCACTGTCCTAGTTCAACAGCTTCCTAATGGGTCTCTCTGCCTCTACTATTTCTCCTTTCCTATTCATCCTCCATGCTTCATCAAGACAATTCGTTCTGCAAAGTGGATCTGATCATGTCTCTTCCTGTGTCAAACCTTTGGAAGGCATCCATATGCTACAGGATAAATATTTTAGAAAAGCAAACAAGGCTTGCCTACCTTTATAGTTTCACCTGCCTTGTCCCCGCTCCCTTCTACCACCCAGAAGCTCTGCTTTAGACACCTTGAATGTCGCCTTTCTCTTTCTTGGATACAGCCTGCTCTATCTCTCTTCCAGGATCTTGCCCATGCTAGTCCCTCTACTTGGAAGATTCATTCCCATCACTCACTGTAAATTTTCCTAGTGCCTTTTTATGCTCAAAAGATTAAGTTAAATGTTACCTCCTGGCTAAAGCTTTCCCTTATTGCCTCCCCATGACAACCTCCCACCACCTTTTGTTTCCGTCTCAGAATTTTTTTTTTAACCTATTAAATCTCTTTCTCTCCTTTGCTTGGCATCATATCCTTTCAGAAATAGAGAAAATTACTAATTCTCTTTTATAATGTCATGGCCTTCTGATTCTATGAATTCTAATTATATATTTAGAAAGGAAATGACATTTATTGAGCACTTTTTACTATATGCCAGGCATTTTGTTAAGTGCTTTACTTACATAGATAGATGATAGATAGATTAGACAGACAGACAGATAGATGATAGATAGATAGACAGACAGACAGATAGACAAATAGATGATAGACAGATAGAGAGATAGAGAGAGAGATAGATAGCAACTGTTAACCCTGACTCGTGGCGAGCTTATATGCAACAGAATATTATATGCAACACAACAGTATGTTGCCCAGTCCTGCATCATCCTCACAATCTCTGGCATGTTCAAGTACACTGTTGTGGCTATTGTGCCAGCCCCTCTCACTGAGGGTCTCCCTCACCCTCGCTGGCCCTGTACTTCACCAAACATGATGTCCTCCTCCGGCGATTGATCCTTCCTGATGATGTATCAAAAACAAGTGAGTCAACAATGTTCTGCTGTGATCCATAATATTTTCGCTGGCTAATTTGTGGAAGTAGCTCACCAAGGCTTTCTTCCTAGTCTGTCTTAGTCTGGAAGCCCAGCTGAAACCTGTCCACTATGGATGACATTGTTGATATTTGAAATATCAGTGATATAACTTCCAGCATCACAGCAACACACAAGCTAGCACAGTACAAAAAACTGACAGGTGGTAGATTTACATACATACTTTCATTTAATTCTCTCATTGTCGTACATTTATTCATTTATTGAGCACCACTATATGTCAGACATTGCATTATATGCTTTCCTTTGATAGGTGGATGGATGGATGGATGGATGGATGGATGGATGGATGGATGGATGGATGGATGGATGGATGGATGGATGGATGGATGGATGGATGGATGGATGCTGTAGAGTCTATTCTTACTCATGGCAACTTTATACATGACAGAGTGAAACGCTCTATATAACGTTATATAAACCAAAAAACCCGTTACCGTTGAGTTCATTCCGACTCACAGTGACCCTATAGGACAGAGTAGAACTGCCCCATAGAGTTTCCTAGGAGAGCCTGGAGGATTCAAACTGCTGACCCTTTGGTTAGCAGCCATAGCACTTAACTACTATGCCACCAGGATAGAGGAGCAATATTATCCCGTTTTGTAGATGAGGAAGCTCAGTCTGAAAATAAAAAAATTGCTCAAAGCAGTGTAGCTGGTGACGGAGAATCTAGAATTTGAACCAGGTTCTACCTGACTCAAAATCCATGCTTCGTCCATTATATCACGTTTTCCCACACCAAAATATTGATTCATTGGACTTTTAAGACTCTCTCTTATTTGCATGCCCTTCTACAGTTTACAAAGTACTTTTGCAAGCATTATCTTATTTGATCACCAATAAACCTGTGAGATAGGTCAGGGTGAGTGTCCTTACTTTACAGATTGGAGGGTCAGAGAGGGGAAAGATTTACCCAAGGCCATTAAGCCAATAAATGGAGGACAGAAGCTAGAACCCCTGTCTTCTAAGCCAGTGTTCTTTCTGTGTTAACACCACTGTCTCTAGCACAGATAATGTATTTCCTTTCTAGAGGAAAACAGGAGTTGGATCTTCAAAACAATTTAATTATCTACAAAGAATCTGATATGCCTCCTACACATCTTGCTTTTTTGTCCCATCTTAGCCACTGAGGACTCAAATGCTGACCTGGTGGGGGCAGCTCAGCTAAGCTCTAAATCTGAGGTTATAATGGGAAAGGCCAGCAGCCAACTCTGACCTCAGATGTGGGTTTTTTTTCCCCCGTACACTGCATTAAAAAAAAGAAAAAGTAATTAGTTCCTAACTTTTAATAACCAAGAGCTTTCATACAAAGAAAAACGAAATCAGATGTCTATCTTCTCTTTAAAAAAAAAAAAAAATACCAGTATGCCCTCATGGCCATTGTCTGTATCTGATGGTGAGATCAGACAAGCTCTTTCCATTTCCCTCTTTTACTCACCTGCTGGCCCTGGTTCACTTCTGCATTTCCAGCCCAGGCCTCACCATTGAAGACTCTGGAATGACTGTGATATGATGCGAGACAGCTTGTAGCAGCACCACCCACAAACTTGCTTCCTTCTCTACTTTTCTTTTCAAAGGTCAGCTCCTAGAATGAATGCCTTCCTGGAATGATTCCTTTCTACCAAGCACAGAAGAATATCCTCTGTGAAAACAAACTCTTTCTTCATGCAGGAATACTTTTAAGATATTGGGCATCACCGGCTTCTCTTGATGGTGTCCCTTTGTAAAATCTCATTTCCTCTGTGCTGGTGCTTACTCTGCCCTAAGTGCTCTATGGGATAGGGGCATTTGTAAGTGACTTCTGAATGTCACTCAAGAGTTCTGAAGAGACAATAAAAAAACAGTTACCGTTGAGTTGACTCCAATGCACAGCAACCCCATGTGTGTCAGAGTAGAACTGTGCTCTGTGAGGTTTTCAATGGCTGATTTTTCAGAAGTAGATCCTGAGGACTTTCTTCTAAGGCACCTCTGGGTGAACTTGAACCTCCAACCTTTTGGTTAGCAGCTGAATGTGTTTACTGTTTGATTACCTAGGGATTCTAAAGAGACAGTACCATAATGCAAACAACAAATAATATTCCTTATTACTCCCTCTGGGCCTTAGTTCCCTCATCTGTAAGATGAGAGTGGTAGATACTTTGCTGTCTAAAAGCCCTTTCAGATCTAACTTTCTCTGATGCTATGGAAGAACTATCTTGAATATAAATCCCAAGTTATAATTTAAAATGTGCCCTGGCTTTCAGGTAGGAGAAAACCCTAATGAAATCTCAGTGTTTCAGCTGTCCACAAAGCCAGTGTACTTCCTCGGATTACTTGAGGCCCTGTGGATTAGTAAAAAGAGCCCATTAGGCTAACAACCAGGATATCTGATGTGCCACTCATCTGCTATGGGATCCTGGGCAAGTCCCTTTCCCTCTTTGAGCCTTAATTTCCCCCTTTGAAAATGAGGGCAATGGATTAAGTTAAACAAATTCGTGATTGTGAATGCAAGAAATACACATTTGATGAGCTTGAGTAGCAATGGTAGTGGAAAAAACACTAGACAGTGAGGAGGCCTGGGTGGTATTAATAATTATGCTACTAATTAGTTTTCTGACTTTGGGGAAGTCACACTCTCTGGGCCTTAGCCCTTATTATCTCCCAGACATAAGTGTCGTGTGTCACTTTTTTGCTGTGTTCGTGTGTTTGTACCTAATCTGCCCAGGATTATTCATTTTTATAACTTCTCGGACACTGGAGGCATCTGAGTTTGTTGTCTGCCCCCTACCCAGGAACTTCATTTATTCAACTAGTATTTATTGAGCATCTCTTGGAGTGATAGGTCTTTTTTAGGACTTGGTGATATAGATAGACAAGAGCCCTTCCCAGTGAAGTTGACCTTCTAGTGAAGTCTATGATCTACCCACACATCCAAAGCCAAATCTGGTTGCTGGCACAACTGTTTTTCTCTGTCCCTCATTATCTTCCCCTTCAAAATCTTATGCTCATTCTTTCTTCTTGACTCCAACCACTGATCTCCAGGGCCCTTATGTTCTTTCTATTCTGCACCTTGCCTCCACTCACACCAGTGCTTTACTTAGTCCCCCACCCCAACCCCACAGGCAGCCAAAGAAAGTAAGATGTGTGTAAATAAAAATTAAGTGCACACAAATAGACATTCCTTCATTCCAAAGGAATGGGGTGAGCAAGGGCTCTTGACTCAAAAGAACATGGATTCAAACTGCTATGAAGCTACTCATTGGCTGTGGAGCTTTGGTCAAGTTACTGAACCTTTTAAGCCTCAACTTCCTTGTCTGTAAAATGAGGATAATGATAGTACCTACCTGCAGTGCAATTGATTATTGATTGGTTACTTTTGTGTGGCCTTTCTAGCCATGGTCCTATAACTCCCACTCAGGTGATTGGGCGGGACTGCTTGATAGGGTAATCCAAGGGGATTGGTCAGTTTTGCCTTAAAACAGACCCAATTCCACAGCAGAGAGGAGGGTTCACCACTACCACCAAGGAAGCAGAGACCTCGCAGCAGAGCTCTGGCAGCAGGAGATGGAGAGGTGGGCTTCCTGGCTGGTGGAGAGAGAAAGTTGAGTGCCTTTGGGTGGAGACTGAGGGCCAGGGAGAGGCATGCCTGCAAGCATGGCTGGGAAGAGTCTACCCTGATGGAGAACTGTATCTTGAGTGTTCCCGAGCCTGAATTGTAACTGTTACTTCCCTAATAAACTCCGTAATTGTGAGTATGGTCTGTGAGTTCTGTGTGGCCATTGCAAAGAACTATTCAACCCATTAGAGAGTACTGTGGGAGGGATGGTTGGTGTCAGAACCCGTAAAGATGGCAGAGAGAGGAGGCAGTCTAACCCCACTCCTCAAAGGAATCGGCCTTGGGCTATTGATCTTGATTCCTCTCACACCTTGTGAAGTTGGAGGAAGTCAGACTCAGCCCCCAAGCTGTTTTTTTTTTTTTTTTTTAACACCACCACCAAAAAAAAAAAAAAAACCCAGGGCCATCGATTCTGACTCATAGCAACCCTAAAGAACAGGGGTATTATTTTCAGTACATGTAAATGTTCAGCAGAGTGCCTGGCCTGGCAGATTTTAAACATTCAACACACACGATTATGACCAATATGAGACCCAGACAATGGCATTTGTGGTCAGGCTGATGCCAGAGATGTTCTGGTAAAGGAGGGGCCTTCTCACCACCTCCAAACTCATGCTAATCAGCCTACAATAAGGGCAGCCTCAAGGAGCCCTGGTGGCACAGTGGTTAAGCACTTGGTTGCTAACCAAAAGGTTGGCAGTTGGAACCCACCAGCGGTTCCACGCGAGAAAGATGTAGCAATCTACTTCTGTATGGGGAAGTTCTACTCACTCTGACAGGGTCACCAGAAGTCGGAATCAACTCAATGGCAGTGGGTTTGATTTTATTGGTATATACAGCCTCAGTTTAAAATCACCCTTAGGGAGACAAGATACAATTCGACCCTCTCGCTGCTCAGCATAGGAAGGAAAACACTATGCCAGTCCTAGAGACAACACAGCATTCCGTATACACATGGTTTCGACTTCCAGTGCCAAAACATAATGATCTTTACAAAGCTTTTGTGTTTGTGCAAGCATGTTTGTCAGGAGCCTTGTTTTGCAGATAATGGATTTACAAAGAGGCCTGTTTTTTATTTCTGGCACCTTGAAGGGAGAAAACCCCTGAATGGAAAGAAGGATCAAGTAGCTGCTCTGCATGTACAGTGTGTCTTGCCTACAGATTGTGCCACCGTGTTGGAGGCTAGGTTTCCATAATTACACAGTGCCGATGCACAATTACCCACAATTAGGCTAATTATATAAATACACCACGATTATCTGAAAGATAGCGTTAAGTAACACATGAAGAGGATGCAATGGCCCTGAGGTAAACCTGAGGGGTGGTGGGGAGAATAATCGGAAGGGAAATCAAGGCCTTGGCAATGGGATGCCAACACCACAGTTTAGAGAGGAGGCTCCAGCTTCCCTGCCCAGCCTCCCCTGCTGCCCAGACGGGACCAAGTCCTTTCCATGGCCTCAGTCGCTCGTCTCCCTTCAGGTGACCCGGGAATAGTCCCTTTACCATCTCTGACTGTTAATACAACAAATTTCAGGCCAACACCACAGCCACACTGCTAACATTTAAAGGTAAGCTGTGGGTGCATTCTATATTTCCAGGAGTTGCTGACAGGCTCGTTATTCTCACATGCTTAGGCCAGAGCAATTAAACAAAGGTTTACACTGGCATAAAATTGATGGCTGACAGATGGAGAGCCAATTGCAGAACCTCTGGCCACCTCTGAATATTGGCTGCCAACTTCACGTTTCGGTAAATGGTGTGTTGAGCTCTGGAGGAAAAGAGACAACTTCACAAACACAACATTTTGATGTCATTTTCCTGGATGTTCTTGGGCTAGGATTCTCAATAGTCATAAGTTACTACATACCAATTTCCATTCTCCAAATTAGATGCTGGGAGTAGAGTGAGACAAAACAAGCACGGTCCTTCTCCATGAGGAGTTCATAGTCTAGCTGTGGTGAGAGGAAGAGAAATGTCCTGCTTTCAAGTAGACTCACTTTCTCTGGGACTATGGAGGATTAAACTATTGTTCCCAATTGTTCACCCTTCCTTCTATCCATGTTCTTTGCCAAGAGACTTACTTAGAGGCAGAGTTACTTCCCCACCCCACTGGTGTTGGGCTTGACCATATGACTTATTTTGGCCAATGGAACGTGGGCTGAAGTGGCAGCAAGCCAGCTGCAAGCTGTCCTCAAGAGACACTGCGTGTCTCCACTCATCTCTCAGAAAACTTCTCTGCCATGAAAAGAATATGCCTCAGGTGCTCTGATGGTCCCAGATGAATGAGAAATGCATCAAGCTGACCTGAACTGACTCTGGAGCCAAGCCCAAGATATGGAGCAGACCCAAACTAAACTTGCCATCTGGAGCCAAGCCCAGCTGACCCTCAGTTGTATAATTGAGAAATAAATGCTAATGGCTGAATGCCACTGAAATTTTGTGGCTGTTCTGTTTTGCCACATTTTATGGCAATAATTGACTGATACAAAGACTTTTTGAAGATCTGTGTAACAACTTCAGTACAGGATATGTTTTACCTAAAAGATGGTAAAGAAAAAGTTCTGGAAGGATACAAAGAAAACCAAACTCTTAACAGGGCTTCCCTTTAGAAAAAAGGAGTTGTGGGCTGGAAGGATGGAAAGGGATCATTTGCTTTATATTCTGTTTTTTGGCATTCTTTAAGTTTCAGCAACAAGCGTTATTACCTTTGCAATTTAAAAAGAAACACATCTTTTAAAAATATGACATTAAAGAAATCCAAAAAGGGGAACTGAGAAGAAGGGAAGACATTTATTTATTAAACCCTTCCTACATTCAAGATACTGTCCTATCACTTTATATATATATATAATTACCTCATTTAATTCTCTCAACAACTCTGTGAGGTAGGTACTATTATCCCTGTTTTAATGATGAGGATATTGGGCTCACGAAGTTTTAATAGTTTGCCCCAAACCAAATAGCTAGTAGCCTCAAGAGAGGGCATTTGAACTCAAGGCTGCCAACCTCAAAATTGAAATTCTTTCCCTCATATCATTTTGTTATATGCTTTCAGGATGAATAAACACTCAGAACCTAAGTTTCCTCATCTGCAAAAAGAGAGGGTTGAGGTACAAATTCTCTGAAGTTCACGATCACCTTAGAGTCCATAAGTGAAAATTCACGTTATACAATAAAGTTTCATTTTCAGAGGAATACAATCAAATTTCCTTTAAGTGTAGTTCTCCCCTAGCTCACATAAGTGCTTATTATTTCCAGATCATTAACTGTTTGACATAGAGATTTGGCTGAGAAACTTGAAGCTCAAGTGTTAGAGGCCTCTGCCAATTGAAGATCAGTCAAATGTGGATAATGGCTTCTGGTACTATAATGCAAGTCTCCAGGAAAATGGGATTCAATTTATAAAAATCCTATCAAATGCAGCTTTTCAGGAATTCATCTGTTGGGTACAACAAGGTACATCTGTGCTATATTATTCAAATAAGTTCCACCTGGCAGACAGATGACGGTAAAGGCTTAAAAAGGAAAAGTTTTTTTTAAACAAAGTACGTCCTTTTCTGCACACTTTTATTTTAACTTGTTTTAGGCTTATTACACCCTCATTTGTAGGTAAAATAGAGTCATTAAATTTGGCCATGCAATGGATGATGCATTTTTATTAACAGAAAGAGACGGATTTGTCATGAGAAAACCCTTTCAAATGTCATTCCACAGTATGGAGACTGGGAAGGGCTGGGATGTGGGAAAAACACAAGCTTCGTCCAACTGATTTTGCTTGTGAAGAAATTCATAAAATGGATATGGAAGCTCTGTGATGTGAATCTCCGGAGCCTTGCTCTAGCTTGTGCTAAAATCGAGGGTCTGAACACACCAAAGGAAAATTAAGCCATTAAGAAACCTCACAACCACTTTGTGACATTAAGAAGACCAAGGCAGACTGTTTGAATGTCTGAGAAATTTGGACTTGAACAGGCCGATATGATTTAACACAATGGATTCTTATCATAGTCAGTATTCTGACTTAGGCGACAACACTTTAACTTTCAGCAGGAGATCCCTTTCCCTTCTCTCCATCCCCTACTCATTTTTCCTCTTAGTCTCTATGACTTCACCCAAGACAATGTCATCCATTCTTACTTGGGCTTTTGTAAACCAAAATACCTGCCGACTAAGAAGTTATCTTCAAGAGCCAGACATCTATTTCATTATGAATATCTGTCTAGACATAAAAGGGGTCACTCAGCACTGCCTTCCACGATCCTACGAGTGCCACAACAATAGCAGATCAACATGAGATAGACACCCACCACACTTCCAGCCCTGACTGACTCTATACCAGAAATAAACAAGGAAATAGGTTCTCAGTTGATAGAAGTAATAGTGTTTTGTGCAAAGAATGATTTTATTTGCTGAGTTTGTGGCTTTCCCCTGCAAAGGCAGCGTGGTTTCCTGGTTTTCAGGAAAGTCCAGTATTTTCAACCTAGGTAGCATTTGGATTCATTATTAAATAAAAAAGAGCAATGTTGATTGATTGATAATTCTGTCCACAATTGAAAATCTTTGCAGAATCCTTGATATGTAATCAACAGATGAAGTGTGAAAATGCAACTTTCTAGGAATCATATTAACTTGTAATGGCTCTCTCTCACCATCCCTTCTGTAAAATGGTGATACTGAATGCAAACCACTTAGCGTTGATAAACTCATAATGGGGATGGGGCAAGAGATCAAGTGATTTCCCTCCAGACAGAGGTGTTCCCAAGAGAGTTCTTTAACTAGATTGTTATTTGAAATCTCCAGAGCAACCCCTCAATCTTTTAATTTACACATTACTGGAAACAGACCCCTTAAAGTATATTCTTCCTACGTTATCCCTAAGGACACTGAAGCACTAATATCAGTGCTCAAAGTAGATTTTGGATGTGATGTTAACAAAATAAGACTTGGAAAAGTACATAATACCAAACTAAGTTTGTTCCCCTCAAAAATCATTCCACTGGGAAACCATATACTTATTTTATGGGAAAAACTTTCAGAGTCACTTGAGCAACTCTGAAAAGTTAATCTAAAAATCTCAAAATTCTTTTTTTTTTTTAAATAGAAAATGAAATTCCTTAGGTTGTCCTTACTCTTTACATGAGAATTGGCACTTAAAGAGTTTTTAAAATATTTCCAAATATCAAATCTACCATCAAAGGATTGCTTGTAGTTACTAAGGACATTCCAAACAATGCAATAGACTTTTATGGTAATTCCAAAATTTTGAACAAGGAAGTATTTTTTAATTAAGTCTGCAGTCTGTGGAAGAGATGACTTTGAGAAAGACTCTGCTCATTTTTATGCCATATTGTACAACTGCAGAGGAACCCAGTCTCTTATTCTAGGTAAATGGCATACTCTGAAGTTGTGTAGCACTGTAACTATACACATCCTATTGTGTTTAGGAAAAGAGTCACTCCCTGAATCTTCAGCAAGCATCCTTTTCACTAGTCTAAGTCAGAATATCAGACCCCTGAGGGTTACAATTTTTTTTTTCTCCTTAAGTTTATTTTCATCCTGTGGAATTACTGATTCATAGTCCTGCTTTATTGCTAATTACTCTCTGTCATATTAAGGAGTCTTTCAAAGAAATAGGAACTACCTTCTGGAGATGATTAGGTTGTATATATTTTTACATCACACTGTAATTTTTATATGACAAAAGTGCTAAAGTTAGAAATATTTCTATCTTGAATTTAGTGAAACTGTCTGGGTTAATGTTAAACAAAAGGCTTGGAATTTAAGTCTCAGATGTGGTTGAGAACTTTACTGCTGGTATTATAATTTTTCTTTAATCTTTTCATAAACCAAAGAAGAAGGTGGGGGAAAAAGCCTTGTTAAGAGAGAGATTGGAAAAAATGATAGATGATACTAAAAAAAAACTAGGAGTAGGAATTGGTCATTGGCCCCACTTAACCAGTGAGGCTTACAGGTCACATTAATCAATATTTGGTTTCACAGCAGATGTGGAGGAAGTGAAAAGTCTGGATTCCAAAAGAACCCAAGAATACTGAAAAGCATCACATTTCACACACATGGTAAAAAAGATGGAGAGGGAAAATAATTTATGTGTAGCTGAAAGCAATACGGATGAAAAGAATATAACTCAAACCATCAAAATCTTCATTGAGAAACCTGACTTGAATGCTACTTAGAGTTTTCCTAATTAAATTCCAATATCATGAGGACGTGAATAAAACTACACTGTGTGATCTGGTGTTTCACCTTGTGGGAGAGCACTTAAAAATCACCCCATATAAATACCCATGCACAAAGGTATGTGTTCCAGCTCATTCATGCATACTCTCTCTTCCTCTGAAAACACTAAAAGTTTAGCCTCTTGAATCTCTTGCAGAAGATCTTTTGTATTTTTGTTCATTCAACTAACATTTATTGAACTCTCTCTGATGGCCAACCTCTAAAGGTATGGTGATAAACATACATATATATATAAAAGTTTGACAATGGGATTGAAGAAACCCCAAAAGATAAAATATACTAAAACATAGAAAGGGTCTAGAAAAAAAATACTGGATCAAAAATAGGGAAGGAGAACATTTGCTCTCTTACTGGCATCCACTCAACCCAGATGGATTTATTGTCACTTTGATGACCAAGGTGAGCCTGACCCAAGTCTCATATACATGAAAAGCTGGACAATGAAAAAAGAACACAGAAGGAGAATTGATGCATTGGAACT
The DNA here is from genome assembly GCF_030014295.1 of Loxodonta africana. Lineage (NCBI taxonomy): Eukaryota > Metazoa > Chordata > Mammalia > Proboscidea > Elephantidae > Loxodonta > Loxodonta africana. Next base: position 55,617,334 of record NC_087348.1, on the reverse strand, counting down.
GCAGTTTTGGCAAAGAATATTGAATATATCATACATAGACTGTCAGAAGAATGAACAAATCAGTCTTAGGAGAAATATGGCTAGAATGCTTTTTAGAAGCCAGGATGAGAGGCTTTTCCTTGCTTACTTTGGATGCATCAGAAAAGGCCAATAGCTAGAAAAGGGCATCATGTAGCAGGTTATTGAGAATGAGGAAAATCTCTCAATGAAATGGCTTGACAGAATAGCCTCAACAATGGGCTCAAATATATCAAAGATCTTGGAGATGGGGCAGGACCAGGCAACGTTTCATTCTGGTATCATAAGGTCACCATGAGTCTGAGCCAGCACATGAGCAACTAAAAACAACAACTGTGTGTTAGGCACATGCCAGGCACTCTGAAGATTATGCCGAGAACAAGACTCAGCCTTCTATTCTCACCAAGCTTGAACACATCTTTTCATATTTTATGACAACCTTGTTTCCAAGCCCTCCAAAACCTAGTTCACTAAATCACACAGCTGGATGCTAGCAGCCTTGTCTGCCCATTTCCCACTGGGTTTACTATGTAATACAATTACAGGTATCCTACTAATAATTTGAATCCGTTGTTTACCAGTGTAGTTATTTTAAGGTCAGCATGTGACTGTTGCTGGCAGGTTGGTGAGCAGAAGAAAACAGGAAATGAACTAAATCATTTATTAACATTGAAAATAACAAATTGAAAGGTGTTGGGTTCTGGGTCAAATAGCACTTGGCTGCTGCAAATGAGAGAATGGGAATTTTCCAAAGAAAGGACTTAACTGGAAGAATTTTCCGAAATTTGGTCTTGGTGTCATGGAAAAACACTAATTTCAAACCAGTTTTTTTGATTGCTGGATATGACCTCAAGAAAACATGTACTTGTTAAGAACTATAACATGAACAGGGTCATTCAAAATCACTGCAATGTTCATGCCTTGAGTACGTTCTTAAAATGAAAGAGAATAATAAATGAAAAAATAAATGAAAGGAAGCTTTTATTGTGCATCCAACATATGTCAGGGCCAATAATAGATATTTTCACCAACGTTATATTATCTAAATGTTACAACAAACCTGTGAGTTTCAATCGGCACTTTACAAATAAAAAAATCAAAATAGAGGCTTAGGGAAGGTAAATAATTTGCCCGAGGTCACAGAGCTTAAAGATACATGTTGGAGCTTGTGCCTACAACTAGGATTCATGTCTTTCCATCAAACCACAAGGCTGCCCTCACTCAAAGTATGCACTCAAATAAGGGAATGTATGTCAGCAGATAGAACCTTCTGGTGAAATACAGCTTTTTAATAAATTTCTAATTAAATGATCTTTTAAGAGACTGTAAACTCTTGAATCATAAATCATATCCTAATGGGGCCTGAAAAATTGTTATTAGTCATATTTTCATTAAAATACACATAGGTCTAGAGTGTTATTGAAGATAGAAAAACATATTGTTTGAGTGTGACCTGCTGCCCTAACTATTCCTTTATCTTGGGACTATGGACTGTGTGGAAATCAAGGGTGACCCAGGGAGTCAGCTGGTAGGAAGGAAGGTGGGTCTGGGAAGCTGTCATTAAAAGGACAAGAGGATTTTAGCCTACGGAAATAATCAAACAACAAAGGACTTATGGCTAAGAATGTTCATTGCGGCATAGTTTATTGTGGCAAAAATATCTAATATCCAATATAGGAGATTGGTTAAATAAATGAAGCTACATCTGTACAATGGATACTTTTTCAGTCATTAAAAATAGTGGTAACGGATGGGTAATGGTTATGTGGGTTTCATGATATTTTCCTCTGTTTTATGTATTTGAATTTTTCCATAATAAAATATTTTTAAATGCTGATGTATATGTATACTGACCATCTTAGAATATTTTTATGATATGTTATTATGTAGAAAAAGCAGGTGACTACATGTAGTAGAAAGTTCCATTGTTCACCAATACAGCCTCACACCACAAATGGGCACGAAGCATTTTTGCTTTCTATTATTGCCCCTGGAGATAGCTTGAGCCATAGTAACTCAGACATGGGCAAGGAGTTAATACCCCTAGTTGCAAACTTCAGCCAACAGAGGATGGGAGCTGATGGATAAACTCTCTATTTCCATTTATAGGCAGACAATTCTAAGAGAACCTCTCTGAGATTGTGGAGTGTGAACAGTTGTTGGTGAAAACATCTAAGTCCTGTAAGATGGGGCCTAAGGTGAGGGTGGGATGGGATAGGGAGGAGTGTTTCAGGTGGGTAGAACAACGTGAAAAGGCCCTAATGAGGAAACAAACATAGCAGAACACAGTATGAGAAGTGGAAGATGAAGTCAGCCCAGATCAAATTCGGTCTTGTTGACCTTATAAGGAGTTAGAAATTCTTTTGTCATGGGTAGTCAATGGAGGGTAAGCAGGAGAGTGATAGAACTGAATCAGGTCTTCCAGAGTCCAAAGCCCATTTTCTTAACTTCTGTATTAGGATGAGGAGTCGGCTGATGTAATTAAGACCTAACTTGACAAAAGCAAGAATTTATGTCTGTATTATAACAAGTTTACATATATATATATGTTGTTGTTGTTGTTGTTAGGTGCTGTTCTAACTCATAGTGACCCTATGTACAACGGAATGAAACACTGCCCAATCCTGCGCCATCCTCACAATCATTGTTATGCTTGATCCCATTGTTGAGGGGCTCCTCTTCCAGCACTATATCAGACAATGCTCTACCGCTATTGTAAGGTTTTCACTGGCTAATTATTTTTGAAAGTAGACTGCCGGGTCCTTCTTCCTAGTCTATCTTAGTTTGGAAGCTCAGCTGAAACCTGTCCACCATGGATGATCCTGCTGGTATTTAAGTATTGGTGACATAGCTTCCAGTATCACAGAAATGCTCAAATTGCCAGAGTATGACAAACTGACTGACACATGACGGCTCACTGTCCCTACAATTATTTAATTTCTTTTGTTTCCTTCATACTTGTACATATATACGGAGGTGGTGTGATTCAGTGGTAGAATTCTTGCCTTCCATGCAAGAGACCCTGTCTCAATTCCTAGCAAATGCACCTCATGCACAACCACCACTTGTCTGTCAGTGAAGGTTTGTATGTTGCTATAGTGCTGACTAGGTCCCAGCAGAGCTTCCAGACTAAGACAGACTAGGAAAAAGGACCCAGCAGTCTACTTCTGAAACTCAACCAGTGAAAAACCTGTGAATCTCGGTGGTCCGATTCACAACCGATCATGGGGACGGTGCAGGACCAGGAAGCGTTTTGTTCCACTGTGCATGCAGTTGCCATGAGTTGGGACCAACTCAGCAGCAGCTAACAACAACAACAATATATATTCCAAAGTCTTTACCCACATTAAGCTTACATTATGATGGGGGCGGGGCACAGAAAATAGACAAAATAGTGAATAAATTGCAGGGTATGTTAAAAGTGATAAGTGCTATGGAGAAAAAGCAAACAGGTGATGGAGAGTACTGGGAGTTGGGGTGGGGTTGCAATTTTAAGCAGGATTTTGAGGGTAGGCCTGTTTAAGAAGGTGGTATTTGAGAAAGCAACTTGAAGTACAGGAGTCGTTGTTGTTAGGTGCCATGGAGTCAATTCCTATTCATAGTGACCCTATGTACCACAGAACGAAACACTGCCTGGTCCTGCACCATCCTCACAATCATTGTTATCTTTTCTTTGAGCCCATTGTTGCAGCCACAGTGTTAATCCATCTCCTTGAGGGTTTTCCTCTTTTTTGCTGACCCTCTGCATTATGTCGTCCAGGAAATGATCCCTCCTGACAACATGTCCAAAGTATGTGAGACACAGTCTCGCCATCCTTGCTTCTAAGGAGTACTCTGGTTGTATTTCTTCCAAGGCAGATTTGTTAGTGCTTTTGGCGGTCCATGGTATATTCAATATTCCTTGCCAATACCACAATTCAAAGGCATCAATTCTTCTGGATATCTGGAGGAAGATCATTCCAGGCAAAGGGAACAACCGGTTAAAGGCCCCAAGACCAAAGTGTGCCAAGTGTGTAAGGAACAGTAATAAGCCAGTGTGGCTGCAGCAGACAAGGGAGTGGAAAGTAGTTGATGACATCAGAGAGGTAGTAGGGCCAGACCATGTAGGGCCTTTGAAACCATTGTAAGAACCTCTCATTTCTATTAAGCCTTTGGAGGATTTAAGAGGAAGAGTGAATTGATCCGACTTAGGGTTTGAAAGGATCACCTGTCTGTGCTATTAAAAATGGACTGGGAGTGGGTATTGCACTAATCCAGGAAAAAGGTGATGGTGGCTGAACCAGTAGAGGTGGTGAGAATTGAGGGACTTTGGATATGTTCTGAAGGTAGAGCCAGTGGGATTTGCTTATGGATTAGATATATTTCTTAGAGAGAATGAAGAATCAAGGATAACTCCAAGATTTTTAACCTGAGCAGCTGGAAGAATGAAGCTGCCAATACACCGAGATAGGGAAAACTGCAGGGGGAACAGCTTGCTTCATCATACATTAGATAGTTGTCTATACCCTCCAATTCTATATCCCTCAATGTGGGAAGAAGATAAAGAGGAGGTGAAGGACATGCATTTTTGTTTTTAAAGGCACTTATATGTCTCTAACTCATAACTCTTTCGACAGAACTTTAATATCTGGTTTCAAGAATAACTAAAAACGTAGTTTTCAGCTGGACAGTCACGAGCCCAGCTAAAACATGTGCATTCTTTTACCAAGAAAGAGAAGAGAATGGATATGGGAAGACCACCTGTAGTCTCTGCCCCAGCCATGGGACAACACTGCCTCCCCATCAACAGCTAAATGCAAGTCATCTGAATCTTTCTCCCACAAACTCCTTCTTCTAAATGATATCCTCTTGTTTAAGCAGTAAGCATTTATCACAAATCTTATTCCACCAATGCCAAGTAGAATGCTAGCTCAAATAAGAGACATAAGTCAGCTCCCCATTATTTTCCAACAAACATTATCTGGATACCTGCAATGATTAAGACCACACAATAAGAGCTGTGGGAAAAACACAAATCAGTGAGACATCATCCAATTATTAAAGGTCTTATAAAATAGAGTTGCAGAGGAGGGAGGAACAGACATTTATACAATAAACTCTAATCAATGGCAGAATTAAATTAAAGCAATAATAAGATGTAAGCAGTATGTTATAAGGGACAGAGATGCCTGGTAGACTGTAGACATCAGGGGAGTCATTTGAATGTGCCATTGAAAAACAAGAGATACCAATAGACCAGAAAGGTGAGGGAGAGTATTACAATCAAAATCAGATATGTAGGGAAAATATTCATGGTGAATTCAAGAAATCACAGGATGTCCAGTGGGCTAGGGCATTACCCAGGTGCATGGAGGGAGGTAACATGATATGAGATTGGAATGATGGGTTTGGGTCAGATGGTGACAGTCTGAAATCTCTCACTAAGGTGTTTATACTTCATTCAGCAGGTGTTGAGGAGCCATCAAGGGTTTGTGAAGTAGGAAGTGACTAGATCTGACTTAGTTTAGGGCAATTACTCTTGCAGTGGTGTGGATTGTATAGGGAGAGACTGCTTAGAGGAAAACTAGACCCCTACCTGCCTTGGGGAATGTCTACCCCTGAGTCAGTCAGCTGCTCACTTTTCAAACTGATGCCTCCTTTCCTGAGCTTCTCAGTATGTCCTGGACTTCCTGGAATTTGATGACCTTCACTGATGCAAATATGAATCATTCTGTACATTTAAATTGAGCCTGGAGAACCTGGAGAGAACAGAAGTGTCCCATAAAATGCCTGAGGAATTACAGGACCTAAAAGGTATTTCTCACATTCCTTGGGCAAAGATGTGGCCCTGGGCAGCTTCTTCACATTAACTCATATAAAAAGCCAGAGCCCAAGGGATTGGACAGATTATCTAGCCCAGTTATGAATAATAGGGCCATGGAGGTAAAGTGATTGCCCAGGTCACACAGATTCAAGTGCTGAATGTCATGTGCCTCCGTATTAGGTGCTTTATCTACCAGCCAAAACCGTGGAAAATCCTCCACATTCAGTAGAGTCTTATATTTGCACCAGTTCAGGCCCAACCCTTGGGCTAGTAGGCCAAGAAAAATTAACAAGTATTGTTTTTAGTAGCTACCCCAAAGCTCAATCAAAGGTTGCATTTTTTAGGCCTAATGCTATTTGATACTCATTAGCACATTTTCAGTCAAATTATAGAATCATAAAGCCTCAGTCAGGGACTTTAAAGGTCATCTGGTCCAATTACACAACCTTCTGAATTCTATAACTTCCGTTTGTGCAAGGCGCCAAGGGTTTGAACAGGTTTTTGTCTTGAGTCAAAGAATAGTAAAATGCATTGCCTACATCATTCATTCACTCAACAAAAAGGGGGAGGGGCATGTGTCAAAATAGATCCTATCCTCAAGTTGCTTATGTTTTAGTTAGGTGCTGTCAAGTCAGTCCCAACTCATAGCAACCCAATATACAACAGATCAAAATGCTGCCCAGTCCTGCGCCATCCTCAAAATCATTGCCATGTTTGAGAACATTGTTGCAGCCACTATGTCAATTCATCTCATTGAGGGTCTTCCTCTCTTTTGCTGACCCTCTACTTTACTAAGCATGATGTCCTTCTTTAGAGACTAGTCCCTCCTGATAACATGCCCAAAGTGAGATGAAGTCTTGCCATCCTTGCTTTGAAGGAACATTCTGGCTATACTTCTTCCAAGACAGGTTTATTCATTCTTTTGACAGTCCATGGCACATTCAATATTCTTCACCAACATCATAATTCAAACACATCAATTCTTCTTTGGTTTTCCTTATTCATTATCCAGCTCATAGTCCAATAAAAAACCTGTAAAAAAAAAAAATACCTGTATGTTTCCTTAATTCTTCCCTCCACTGACCTCAACATCCTTGTTGATTTGGTCTGTTTGGCAATTTTAGCACTTTGCTCCTGGGTTTATTCAACAGCCCAAACCTGACTTTAGGGGAAAGTAAAAGGAACCCCATAAGCCTTGTGGAGTTACAGAAACATCTCTCAGCGGCCTCCCCTCCACCCCACAGTTTGCAGTCTGCCAAATACAAACATCTGCTTAAGCCCAAGCTCTTACTCTGTTGGCTGTTTGCTGGAGAGACGTCCCCCACCTGGGACCAGTAATCATTGACAGGCAGTATGGAGATACTTGATGGGGCCTGGAAATAAATTACCCTGGTGAAAAACACACCAAACCTTAGCCATAAATTATCCTGACAGTGGCAAATGGAGAAAAGCTGATTCTAACCAAGATCCGTTTGCCCAGTGTTGGAGTCTCAAATTTTTCTGCAACTAAACCCCTGGAGTGAACCCAACACTCTTGTCATCTGAAGACCCTTTTTTCTTTGAGAACGATTTCTCTTTTCAAGTACATACTGGCTAGAATAGTGTATAAGCTCCAAAGACAGAACCAGTAATTGTGATAATAGTAATAACTTTGAGCAAAAGACTTTTCTGTTTCCAAAGGTTTTTCTCATTTATACATGTTCTTAATGTGTGGAGAGGAAGATGCACAGCAGTTGAGGGTGGGATGTGATCCAGGTGTCTCTACCTGCTGTCTACCATGTAATAGCAATATTTCAATTTCACAATTCAAACTTTACAGATCATTAGTACTTGATGCACCAGCTGTATGCAAAGCTGCTCAACCTAGAGAAATACAGGCCTTTTGGGATCTGTAGCTCTAGAGATGTGCTATTTAATACAGTAGCCACTAGTCCCATGTGCCTACTGAGTACTGGAAATACCGCTGGTCTGAATTGAAACTGCTGGAGATTCTAAGTTTTACTATGGAAAAAGAATGTAAAGTATTACATTAATAATGTTTTATATTGATAGCATATTGAAATAATATTTTGGATGTATTCAGTTAGATAAAATATATCATTCAAGTTAATCTCACTTATTTCTTTTAATTTTTAAAAATGCAGATACTAGGCAATTTAAAGTTACATAGGTGGCTCGTATTGCACATCTATTAGATGGTGCTTCTCTAAAGGCCTGACTGGAATGAGCTAGTATTAACCTCCCTAACCCCTCTTTGGAAACCCTGGTGGCATAGTGGTTAAGAGCTACGTCTGCTAACCAAGAGGCTGGCAGTTTGAATCCACCAGGCACTCCTTGGAAACTCTATGGGGCAGTTCTACTCTGTCCTATAGGGTCACTATGAGTTGGAATTGACTCGATGGCAACGGATTTCACCCCTCTTTAGTTGTAGAGCTGGGACACCAGGGACATGCCTCTCCCAACAAGATAGGGTTGGGATAATTTTAATGTGATTCAGAAGGCAGACTGGAGTTGTCTAAATAAACGCCTTGCTGCTCCCTTTCCCCAGCCCCAAGGGCCAAACAAAGATACTCCTTCCCAGGGGAAGAGGCCGTTGTGGATATTTACGCCCTGAGAAAAAAAAAGCCACAGAAGAGATTTTAAAAGCTCCCTGTATCTCCAAAAAATGAAAATACAGTGGCCACATAAGGCCACAGGACTGAGCTCTGGGTGGTCATGGAAGGCAGCCAGCTTCATGGTCACTAGGATACCAAGGAATTGTACTCAGGTCCAATTTACCCATCAAAGAAGCTTGCAACCAGGAAAACTAAGAAAGAGCTTTCCTCTTCTCAGCTTCATGCTGTGACAAGCTTCTGTGGCCAGTTCCGATGGGGCCATTCACCAAGTGGTCCTTGGCACTTGGCAGTTTAACTGCCATGTCTCCATGGATCTTGTTTCAGCAACTGGTCTTCTTGCTTCTACCCTTTCCCCAGTAAGAGTATTTCTTTCTTTTTTTTTTCTAATTGTGGCAAATATATATGTAAAAAAACATTTGCAGTTTCACCATTCTTTGCATGTACAATTCAGTGACATTAATTATGTTTATCATATACTCAACATTCAACAATCACCACTATCCATTTCGACATTTTCCCATCACCCTTCCAGAAGCTCAGTTTACCCTAAGCAATAAGTCTCCCTCTTCCTCTCCCTCCTGCCCACCCTTTTAACCATTACTAAATTTTGGTCTCTGTGCACTTGCTGGAAACCCTGGTGGCATAATGGTTAAGTGCTACAGCTGCTACCCAAGAGGTCGGCAGTTTGAATCTGCCATGAGCTCCTTGGAAAATCTATGGGGCGGTTCTACTCTGTCCTGTAGGGTCGCTATGAGTCGGAATCCACTCGAAGGCAGTGGTTTTTTTATGCACTTGCTTATTCTAGATATTTCGTATAAGTGGGATCATTCCTTCCGAAAAGTCAGAACAAATCACTCCTCTATCCAGAACCTTCCTGTGGCTCCCCATCAGTCTCAGAGTAAAAGCCAGAGCTCCTACAGTGAGTGGCCCATGAGGCCCCACATCGCCTACCTCACCTCTCCTTCTACTCCTCTCCCCCAGCTCACTCAACTTTAGGCTGTGCCTCAGCCCTGGCTTGGCGAGAACTTTCTCTCATACATCTACATGCCTAACTCCTTCAGCTCCTTTAAGCTTTGCTCAAAGCCCATTTTTTCGGCAAGACCTCCCTGGCCATTCATTTAAAGCTGCAACCTACCCGTCCCCATGCAGACCCTGCACTCCTAAAAAAAGTTTCCCTAATTTCCTCTCTCTTTTTTTTTTTTTTTCCGTAATACTTATTACCTTCTAACATACTTTAAAATTTACCTACTAGTCTAATTGTTTACTGTCTGTCTCCCCCGACTAGGACCTAAGCATCTTAAGAGCAGAGTCTTTTTTTTCTGATATGTTTTGTTTATTGATGTACTCCAAGCATCTAGGACAGTGATAACCCATACCCATTGCCACTGAGTTGATTCCACCTCATAGACACCCTATAAAAATAGGACAGAGTAAAACTGCCCCATTGGGTTTCCAAGGAGTGCCTGGTGGATTGGAACTGCCAAGCTTTTGGTTAGCAACCAGTAGCTCTTAACCACTATGCCACCAGGTTTTCTAGACCAGTAATAGGTACTCAATAAATATTTTTTGAATAAATGAATGAAGTTATGTAATGCCGATTGCCTTCTTCATTCCTGTTGCTACCTTTCTCGGGAAAACTCATATCATCTGGTGCTGGGAAGACTGATATAGCATCCCAACTTAACTCTGGCACATAGGTCTTTCCAGATCCCATCCAGTCTAGTTTCCTGTCCTTCCTTAACAAATTCATTAGATGCTTTCCACAGCTGTAGTCAGTAATATACAAGCTTTTGGCAAATGCTGAACTCTGAATAGTTTATGACGGAATTCTCTAAAGAGCCTCTGAGGTACAGCTCTTTTACTATAGAATATTTAGTTTTAAACCAGTAGGTAATGGAGAATCACTGAAATCTTTTCAGTAAGAGAGAGGGGTGATAAAAGCAGTGCTTAACTATTCATTCTTTTTGATTCTTCAGGCAATTTTCTCAGAATCATCTTAGATAGTCATAAAACAAACTAGTTGTTCACATTACCTCAGATTTGCAGGAATGCCTTCATTGGGTTACATTTGATTGTAAACATGAAACCCTTTTAGAAAGACCTGTATGTGGATCATCTATTTGAACAGCTTCTCTGAGTATTTTACAAAGCTGAAAACTTGTTTGTTTGGTCACAAATGAGCTAATAAAAGGCCTGCATTACTATTCCTACCTTAAAAGTAGCAACAGACTTTTGTTTTTGTTTTTGTTTTTTTTTTTGCTTCTGCAAACGAACGATTTATCTTTCTTTTGTAAGGGAATGGCAACAATGAAAACTATTTCTTTTTGTCTTGTCAGAAAAGCTTAATTCGGTGCCTATTATTGTATTTATTACCTGTATCTTGCAACTTTATTCCCTCTGCCTCATTTGTGCCTTCTGTCCTGTTTTTTTGTTGTTGTCGTTACTATATTAGTGGTCTTTTGGAAGTACACATGGAGCTTAAATGATACTTTTTCCAAGTCCAAATTTCTCAGCCTTGAACCCAGGATCCTTTGCAATCTGGCCCCAAGGCATCTTTACAGGCTTAAGTTTTGCTGTTTTTGGTTCCTTATACCAATGATCATGAGAAGGACTCAAGACAGAGGCAAAGTTTCATTCTGTTATACATAAGGTCACCATGAGTCGGAGCCAACTTGAGGCCAACTAACAACACTTGGTTCCTTGGCTTCTTCCAAACCAATTAAATGAACTCACCTTAGAAACTCATTTCAGACTTTCCAACCTCTAGGCGTTTATTAACATCAATTCTCCGACTGGAAAGACTTTACAACTCTTCTGCCCACATTCATATTTCAAGCATAATTTTTTAAAAAAAGCTTTATATTTTGAAATAATTTTAGATTTGTAGGAATTTTAGATTTATAGACAGCACAAGACTGTGCAACATTATTGTTATACATAAGGTTACCATGAGTCGGAGCCAACTCGATGGCAACTAACCGCCAAAAAACCCATTGCTCTTGAGTTGATTCTGATTCATAGTGACCCTATAGGACAGAGTAGAACTGCCCCATAGGGCTTCCAAGGCTGAAATCTTTACAGGAGCAGACTGCCACATTGTTCTCTTGCAGAGTGGCTGGTGAGTTCGAACAGCCTACCTTTTGGTTAGCAGCTGAGTGCTTAACAATTGTGCCACCAGGGCTCCTTAACGAACCATGACATTATTAACTTGACTTTATTCTACTAATATCATTTTTTTCTGTTCCAGGACCCAATCCAGGATACTACACTGCATATAATCATCACATCTCTTCACTCTCTTCCAATCTGTGATAGTTTCTTGGATTTTTTCGTGTCTTTCGTAAACTTGACCCTATGGAAGAGTAGCAGTCATGTATTTTGTAGAATGTCTTTCAGCTTGGATTTGTTTGATATTTTCTCATGCTTAGAATGAAGTTATAGATTTTTAGGATGTATACCAAATTTTTTTTCTGGGTATACCAAAGATGTGATATGTCCTTCTCATCGTATCATATAAGGGAGTTCATGACATCAACATGATTTATTACTGGTGATGTTAACCTTGATCACTTGGATAAGATGGTATCTGCCAGGTAGTAACCATATTCCCCTTTTCATACTCTATTGGTCAGGAGCAAGCCACTAAGTTTAGCCCGCATGCAAGGGAAGAGAAAGTATGTTCCAATGCCTGAAGAGAAAAATATCAAAGAATTTATGGGCAAGTGTTAAAACAGCAGAATAATTAATAAACATTTGGGAAGAAAGATTTTGAGGCTACCAAGCATCATTTTAACTCCAGATCAAGTCCTTTCTCCTCCAGGCAACCATTCTAAACAATAAGGATTTCTGTCTTCTGAGTTGCTCACACACAGCATGTATGTCAGCAAAACTCAATCTTTGTTCACTATAGTATATCTGCAGATACATTCCCTTCAATGCCATACTCCAAGGACTACACCCAGAAACGTTATGCAATGCTCAGGCTTCTAGCTGTAATTCTACCACTTTCCCTGTCACTGATCAAGATACACTCGTCCCGGCTTAAACCTCTCATGTGACAATCAATTAAGTATGTTCTTGTACAGTCTGATATATGTTTGTATGTGTATGTGTATAGTTATTCAACTCTTGCATTCTATTTAGGTGTAAGAGTTATCAAGGACATTGGAGTGAGCTAGACTTGTGTCTGAATCTCAGGCATGCCAAATATTGTTGTTGTTTTTAGGTGCTGCCAAGTCAGTTCTGACTCATAGTGACCCTATGTACCATGGAATGAAACACTGCCCGGCCCTGCATCATCCTCACAATCATTGTTATGCTTCAGCCCATTGTTGTAGCCACTGTGTGAATCCATCTCACTAAGGGTCTTTCTCTTTTTCACTGACCCTCTACTTTACCAAGCATGATGTCCTTCTCCAGAGACTGGTCCAAAGTACGTAAGACACAGTCTCACCATCCTTGCTTCTAAGGAGCATTCTGGTTGTACTTCTCCTAGGACTGATTTGTTCATTCTTCTGGCAGTCCATGATAGAGTCAATATTCTTTGTCAACACTACAATTCAAAGGCATTAATTCTTCTTTGGTCTTCCTTATTCATTATCCAGCTTTCACATGCATATGAGGCAATTGAAAACACCATGGCTTAGGTCAGCACACCTTAGTCTTCAAGGTGATATCTTTGCTTTTCAGCACTTTAAATAGGTCCTTTGCAGCAGATCTGCCCAATGCAAAGAGTCTTTTGATTTCTTGACTGCTGCTTCCATGGGCTTTGATTGTGGATCCAAGTAAAGGGAAATCCTTGACAATTTCAATCTTTTCTTGGTTTATCATGATGTTGCTTATCGGTCCAGTTGTGAAGATTCTTGTTTTCTTTATGTTGAGGTGCAATCCATACTGAAGGCTGTGGTCTTTGATCTTCATCAGTAAGTGCTTCAAGTCCTCTTCACTTTCAGCAAGCAAGGTTCTGTCATCTGCATAATGCAGTTGTTAATGAGTCTTCCTCCAATCCTGATGCCTTATTCTTCTTCATATAGTCCAGCTTCTGGGGTTATTTGCTCAGCATACAGATTGAATAGGTATGGTGAAAGAATACAACCCTGACGCACACCTTTCCTGACTTTAAGCCAATCAGTATCCCCTTGTTCTGTCCGAACAACTGCCTCTTGATCTATATACAGGTTTCTCATAAGCACAATTAGGTGTTCTGGAATTCCCATTCTTCATAATGTTATCCATAATTTGTTATGATTCACACAGTCTAATTTGTCTTTGAATAGTCAATAAAACACAGGTAAACATTCTTCTGGTATTCTTTGTTTTCAGCCAGGATCCATCTGACATCAGCAATAATATCCCTGGTTCCATGCCCTCTTCTCAATCTGGCCTGCTTTTGAATGATCTTCAGCAAAATTGTGCTTGTGTGTGATATTAATGATATTGTTCGATAATTTCCACATTCAGTTGGATCACCTTTCTTGGGAATAGGCATAAATATGGATCTCTTCCAGTCATTTGGCCAGGTAGCTGCCTTCCAAATTTCTTGGCATAAATGAGTGAGCACTTCCAGTGTTTCATCCATTTGTTGAAACATTTCAATTGATATTCCTTCAATTCCTGGAACCTTGTTTTTCACCAATGCCTTCAGTGCAGCTTGGACTTTTTCCTTCAGTACCATTGGTTCCTGCTCATATGGTACCTCCTGAAATGGTTGAATGATGGCCAATTCTTTTTGGTATAGTGACTCTGTGTATTCCTTCCATCTTCTTTTGATGTTTCCTGCGTCGTTTAATATTTTCCCCATAGAATCTTTCACTATTGCAGCTCAAGGCTTGAATTTTTTCTTCAGTTCTTTCAGCTTGAGAAATGCCAAGCATGTTTTTCCCTATTGGCTTTCTAGCCCCAGCTCTTTGGACATGTAATTATAACACTTTACTTCGTCTTCTCGAGCCACCCTTTGAAATCTTCAGTTCTTTTACTTCATCATTTCTTCCTTTTGCTTTAGCTGTTCGATGGTCAAGGGCAAGCTTTAGAGTCTCTTCTGACATCCATTTTGGTCTTTTCTTTCTTTCCTGTCTTTTTAATGACCTCCTGCTTTCTTCATGGATAATGCCCTTGATGTCATTCCACAACTGCTCTGGTCTTTGGTCATTAGTGTTCGATGCATCAAATCTATTCTTGAGATGGTCTCTAAATTCAGGTGGGATACACTCAAGGTAATATTTTGGCTCTCATGGACTTGTTCCAATTTTCTTCAGTTCCAACTTGAACTTGTATATGAGCAATTGATGTTTGCTCCACAGTCAGCCCCTGGCCTTTTCCTGACTGATATTGAGCTTTTCCATCATCTCTTTCCACAGATGTAGCCGATTAGATTCCCGCATCTTCCATCGGATGAGGTCCATGTGTAGAGTCACCGTTAATGTTGGTGAAAAAAGATATTTGCAACAAAGAAGTTGATGGTCTTGCAAAATTCTATGATGTGATCTCTGGCATCGTTTCTATCACCAAGGCCATATTTTCCAACTACTGATCCTTCTTCTTTGTTTTCAACTTTTGCATACCAATTACCGGTAATTATCAATGCATCCTGATTTCATGTTCAATCAGTTTCAGACTGCAGAAGCTGGTAAAGACTTCAATTTCTTCATCTTTGGCCTTAGTGGTTGGTGCATAAATTTGAATAATTGTCTTATTAACTGGTCTTTCTTGTAGACATATGGATATTATCCTATCACTGACAGTGTTGTACTTCAGGATAGATCTTGAAACGTTCTTTTTGACGATGAATGCAACACCATTCCTCTTCAAGTTGTCATTCCTGGCATAGTAGACCATATGATTGTCTGATTCAAAATGGCCAATACCAGTTCATTTCAGCTCACTAATGCCTAGGATATCAATGTTTATGGGTTTCATCTCATTTTTGATGATTTCCAATTTTCCTAGATTCATACTTCTTACATTCCAGATTCCAGTTATTAATGGATGTTTTCAGCTGTTTCTTCTCATTTTGAGTCATGCCACATCATCAGATGAAGATCCTGAAAGCTTGACTCCATCCACATCATTAAGGTTGACTCTACTTTGAGGAAGCAGCTCTTCCCCAGTCATATTTTGAGTGCCTTCCAGCCCGAGGTGCTCATTTTCTGGCTCTATATCAGACGCTATTTTGCTGCTAGTCATAAGGTTTTAACTGGCTAATTCTTTTCAGAAGTAGACTGCCAGGTTCTTCTTCCTAGTATCTCTTAGTCTGGAAGTTCGGCTGAAGCCCGTCATCCATGGCTGACCTTGCTTGTATCTGAATACCAGTGGCATAGCTTCCAGCATCACAGTAACACACAAGCCCCCACAGTATGACAAACTGACAGACATCTGTCAGTTCATAGTACTGTGGTGACATGTGTGTTGCTATGATGCTGGAAGCTATGCCATCGGTATTTTAAATACTTGCAGAGTCAACCATGACGAACAGGTTTTAGCAGAACTTCTAAACTAAAAAACTAGGAAGAAAGGCCTAGTGATCTATTTCCAAAAATAAGCCAATGAAAACTTTATGAATCGCAACAGAATATTGTCTGATATAGTGCTGGAAGATAAATCCCAGGTTGGACAGAACTCAAAATACACAATGGCTGCAACAATGGACTCGATCATACTAGTGATCATGACAATGGCACAGGACCAAACAATGTTTCATTCTGTTGTGGATGGGGCTGCTATGAGTCGGAGCTGACGTGATGGCAACATAACAACAAGTTCTTTTATCTTTCAAAAGTTCAGTTAGGAGCACTTATACCAACATATCAAGAATTTTGTGAGAATTAAATGAATTGATAAACACAAAGCTGCACTTACAGTGAGCACAGAGAGAGCTTATTAAATATGGTTTCCTCACCACAACCAACCACACTGTTATCCACACACCTTGACCTATCTAAGATTCATGCATCTCCTAGACCTATGGGTTTTCACGCTGTATTTTATAGTGTCCTTAAGAGCCACCAGGGAAAAAAATATGAAGTAGTGAGGCCAAGTGGATGGGTCTCCAGGCCTCTAGCTCTGGATCTACCAGAACAATCTGCATTGATCTATTTTATATATTGTTTTTAGCATGAGATTTTTGTTTGAAACAGTGAGTTCTAAAACCTAAAAAAAAAATTAACCTACACTATAAGTTTCTCAGAAGATAGGAAATTTCTTATACTTCTTCATCATTCCCCCATGCAGAGCATGAAATTGTACATACAATTGATGTCCAATGATAAATGTCCAAGCAGTGGTGAAACTAAAAGATCCTTGTAGCCCTTGGTCTTGCAAGAGAGCCTGAGGCATTTGTCTACTTAATGTGGTTGCCCAAAACCACCCATGGCGTCCCAAACATGACCATCTCATCCGCTTATAAAAGATCAATACTATAAATTGCTTTTCTCAGAGACCTCATTAGTATGGGGCTCTTGACACTGATTGACATACATTATTGACTTTCTGAGTATATTCTAATTGGAAAGAAGCTGTGCTCTCAAAATTTTTGGGGGTTTCATAAAAATTCTTATATATCTTTGCAGAGTTGATTTGGAAATCCTATTTCATACATACATACTCATATAAATGCCCTAGGAAGCAACCGAAAACAAATACCAAGCTGCTAACAGTATTTATCTTTCAGTGGTGGAATTAGGTGTTTCTTATTTTTTAGTTTTGATTATCCGAATTTTCTAATTTTTTCATTAAAAAAGAAAAAAATGAATTGTAATTTACCAAGAAAGTGATGAGAAAAAGAAGATAAATACACACATGCGCGTGCACGCGCATACACACACGCACACGCGCATACCCACACACGCACACACACGCACAATGAGAGAGAGAGAATGTGAAAAGGTTGATTACTGAAATCTGCATTCAAATTTCTTTACCTAATAGATTTTCTCCGCATTTCTTCTTGAAATGTTGATACCTAAAACTCTCTATCCCTCCTGTCACATGGGTCAATGCCATTTATAGCTTTTCTGCATCTCTGGTAGGCAGGCACAGTAAGTCAACGTCCACGGCATGTCTCAAAAAATAAAAAGTAGCCATTCAAAGGCAGTCATGTCCTTCATGAACATGCCCCTGAAAAGGAATGAACTTGAAGCCTAAAGTTTTGCATATTTTTTATCATTTGGACACTGCCGTTTTTTAGAATAATGGAGCCATAGAACTCCAGAGCAGAGATTCAGAAAAGAAAATTTTTATTCTGTCCCCTCATCCTAAAACAACTGAGGTTCCAAGAGGAGCTGTGATTTGCCCAATACAAATGGTCCCTTCTGTGAGCTTATTCTTCATCTCTTCATGGTTTCCTAGCTCAATCATTAAAAAATAATAATAAATAGTTGCCCTTGAGTCAATTCCAGGTCATGGTGACCCCTGTGTGTCAGAGGAGAACCATGCTCCACAGGGTTGGCTTTCAATGGCTAATTTTCAAGAATTGGATTACCAGAACTTTCTTCTGACATGCCCCTGAGTGAACTTGAACCTCTAACCTTCCAGTTAGCAGTCAAGTGCATAAACTATTTGTACTTCACGGGAACTCCAGCTTAATTAAACACAGCAGTTCGGTACTCTTAGTTTTCTCCTTAGTCAGTTTTTAGAAGCTCTACTTTTACTACATTATCTGGGTAAATAAGACCAAAAGCAGACGTGCATTGAAAATGAAGCTGCTTCTCATCTCTGCTGCTAGGACTACTTTGTTTAATGACCTAAATGTGCCATCACTTTGGTCTGGGTATTGATTTATCAAGGAAGAGGGTGTTATTGAAAAGGAGTGAGTCAGAGAGTCGATGCAGGGAAACATCGTTTTGAACATGCTACCAGCTGAGATGTCAGAGGTAGAGAGAGGGGGAAGGGAGTAGGAGACAGAAAAGGAAAAACAAAGGACTTCTCTATATTTAAGACACAGAAGGGAAAAATTGGTCTCCAATCTGCTCAGTTCACCAAGGTTGTCTAGAGCTGGCCAAAGCCAAGGAGTTGCCATTGGAACTCAACCTTTTGAAACAAATTCCAGCCACACTGTTTTAACAGACAAAGCCTGGGCTGGTAGATTTTCACTGATTTTGATGAAGGGGAGCAATGGGTTTGTTTCCTTAATTGACAAAAGGGAAGTGTCCAACTGCAATGATCAAATGTGGCAGTTTTGGCATTGATTGGTAAGCCAGAGCTACATGAGGAATGAGGGAAGGGCAGTAGAAGGAATGCTCAGGGCACTTATGAGAAGGTAAGAATAAATTTGTAGTGGCTAAGTTGTGAGGTTGAGGCAAAGCAGATGGAGTGAGCAGGGGACATGCCTCTGGCAGTAGTTCTTAAGGTTCAGAGACACCTCAAGAGAATAGCTGCTTATTGGAAGTCCAAGTAGACTCACGGCATTGCATATAAATTAAGTTCAGTTATATAAAAGGAATTTTTGTGCTTCTGAGGTTGAGACTGAGGACCGAATTGTATACTAGGTACATATATGTAGGAGTACTTGGCTTTGCAGATGGTTAACACACGCAGCTGTTCACCTAAAGACTGGATGTTTGTGTCCCCCAGAGGCACCTCAGAAGAAAGGCCTGGTGATCTACTTTCAAAAAATCAGCAGCTGAAAACCCTATACAGCACAGTTCTATTCTGACAAATGTGGGGTCACCATGACTTGGAATCGATAGCAACCGGTACTGGTTACATATGTGTAGATGGATATAAATCTTTTTTTCTTTTTTTAAAGTCACCCAATTTTATTTAAAAAAAAGTTTGCCATCCTTAATTGTTATCATCCTTTTTTGGTAAAAACAAAAAAATTACCTCACATTTGATAGAGAACTTTATCATTTAAAAGATGTTTATGTTTAATATCTCATGAAGTCCTCATAATAACTTTGTAAGAGATTAATTTAACCCCACATTATAGATGAGGAAACTGAGGTTAATGAAGAATATGCAATTATCTGGGTTCATCAGCTAAAGATGGGTAGAGCCAGGATTAAAACATCAGTTTTTTAACTCCAGTGCTCCCTTTCTTGTTTTCTCTTCAGATCAGCTGGCTTTCTTCCTAGAATTTTTTGCAAAATAGCCCCTTATCTGTTTCACAGCCTGGATTATTTCTGTTTTAGGACAAATAAGATGATAGGAAAGGGGTTTTCGGCCAGTGAAAGCAATCTCAAAAGTTACCTTAATTTTTGCACCGAGAGTCCCCAAATTTGATGAAGACTTTATTCCTCTTCAAACAACTGATGTCTGCCAATTCTTTAGAATTTAGTCCCAGAATATGATCCCCCTCCACCTCCTACACATTTGACCCATGCCCTTTTCCTATTTCTCTTCCTCAAGAGCTCAATTTACTAAGGGACATCAAGTGTCGTAGGCTGGATTCTCTAGAGAAGCAAGACTAGTGAAGCATACATATATAGAGAGAGAGATTTATATCAGGGAAATGACTCAAGTGGTTGTGGAGGCTGGCAAGTCTTAAAGTCTGTGGGTCAGGCACCAGCTTAAGGTTTCTCCTGACTCACGTGGGTGTAGGGGCCTACGACCCCAGAATCGGCAGGTCAGACGGCAAGCTCGTGGCCCACAGGGCTGTGAAAGCTGGCAAATCCCAAAGTTGGTAAGTCAGACGACAGGCTGCTGGCTCACAGGGCTGTGGAATTAGCGATTCCCCAAATCAGATGGTCAGACGACAAGGTGCTAGCTCAAGTCCCCAAAACTGAAGACCAGATGATGATGAGTCAGAAACAGGATCCAGAGCAGGAAGGGGAACTTTACCAGGACATCCATATACATATTGGGTGCAGGACACATCTCAGAAACTCCCCTTATAATTGATTGGCTTATCACATCAGATCACATAACGGAGGTGATTACATTATATTACTTATGGGAGATCACAAAATGGAAGATAGTTACATCAGATCACAAAATAGAGGATAATTACATAATACTGAGAATCATGGCCTAGCCAAGTTGACCATAACATTAACCAGCACATCAAGTAACCAGAGGACTGACAAGATGTCCAAAGGCCACATATGGGTCCGTGAGCAGAGATTAGGGGATACCATTTCCCCTACACAGGAATTTTAAACCCATTCATATCCCAGTCCAAGTGAAAAAATCTCATGTTCATCACTGGGACTCAGATGACTTCTTTATTCATTCATTTATTCATTTTTGCATTTATCATTGATTAAACACTTACTACATACCAGGCACTGTGTTTGATGCAGGATTTTTAATAATTAACCCTGTCTTCACAGAGTTCACATTTTGTGGTGTATGTATGTATACATATATACCAAAAGTTAATTGCATTATAGGTGCAATAATGGATGTTGGGATGTTGACCATTGCATTACAGGTCTGCATTTGAATCCATGTCAACTATTTCCATGAAAAGACTGGAAGCCTAGAAACTACATTTCTTGAAATCCTTGCCAGCTGAGGACTAGCTCAGATTTCACCAAAGTACTAGTGACAGGTTGGAAGGAGGAAGAAAAGCGGAAGCTATATTGTTGCTTCTGAGGCAGTGGCAGACAAATATGTGGGCTTTAACACACATGAAATTTTATAGTGACTTCCAGGCATTTTTCTGTGAATTACCTTGGTACTGGAGACACCGCCAGAAATCTCCTGTGATTCTTGCAACTTCCTTGGATCCCTGAAATGTAGCGGCAAACCTAGTAGTTAAGGCATTTGTTGTTCCTTCTGCTGGAATGCTTTTCCCTCTGAAACTTAACATGGTTCAGCAGCCCTCTTTGTTCAGGCATCTGCTCAAATGCCACTTATTTGCAAGACTTTCTGTGATCCCCTTCCCCTGTATCTCCATACCGTGTCACTATATATTGCCAAACCCATCGTTCTTCTTCTTCATAGTACATATTCAATTTTTATTTTTTAATTATACATTTACATATTCATCAATCTTCTCCTGCTGGTAAGTCAGCTTCAGAAGAGCAGGGACTTTGTATTGTTCACTTCTGTATCCTCAACATCTAGTACAGTGTCTAGAACATTAAAGGTGCTCAATTAATCTTTGTTGAATGAATGCTTGAATACATGAATATATAACAAAGTAGTTAATAGCTCACATCTATTAGCAAATCTAAATGTCAACACTGTGCCAAGTATTTTCATTCATTATCCCATATAATCCAATAACTGTGACATAGGAGGCAATGTGGGTTATCCCCCCACTTTCAATTCTCCTTAATACAGTATTTGGTTCAGGAGAGGAAGTGATGTCATCAAAAGGAAACTCAGAATCTTTGTCTGATGGCTGGAAGAGATGCTTCTGTCTTCAGGATAAGATGAAAAAAGGAGATGGTACAAGATCCTGCAGCAGTCACTCTGCTGCCACTAGCAGAGTCAGCCTAAGAATGAAGCCAATAGAATGGAAGGGAAAGAAGAGAGAGGGAAAGAAAGAGAAGCCCTGGTGACATCATTGAGATATTGGACCAAATTTACCTGAAGCTTATCTTAACTCTTTTAGTTTTATAAGCCACTAGATTTCCTTGATTATTTAATCTAGCCTAAGGGTTTCTGTTGTTGTTACTTGTGACTGGAAGCATCTTACTAATCTAGGTAGGTTCCATTTAGTACCTGTGTGAACTAAGACAAGTTATGGTGTCTCTCTGCTTCTGTTCCCTCATCTGTATAATAAGGATAATAATAAAACTTAATTCTGGATTTGTTCTGAGGATTAAAAGATAATGTAGTATCACGGATTAAATTGTGTCCCCACAAAATTGTGTGTATCAATTTTGCTGGGCCATGACTCCTGGTATTGTGTGATTTTCTTGTACTTTGTAAATCTTGCCTCTATGATGTTAATGAGGGAGGATGAGCACCAGTTGTGTTAGTGAGGCGGGACTCAATCCACAAAATTGGATAGTGTCTTGAGATAATCTCTTGAGATATAAAAGAGAGAAGAGAGCAGAGAGACGGGGGACCTCATACCACCAAGTAAGCAGTGCCAGGAGCAGAGCGTCTCCTTTGGACCCGGGCTCCCTGCAAGGAGAAGCTCCTAATCTGGGGAAAGATTGATGAGAAGGACCTTCCTCCAGAGTCAACAGAGACGGAAAGCATTCCCCTAGAGCTGATACCCTGAATTTGGACTTTTAGCCTACTTTACTGTGAGGAGATAAACTTCTTTTTGCTAAAGCCATCCACTTGTGGCATTTCTGTTATAGCAGCACTAGATGACAAAGACATGTAGGTAAAAGCACTGAGCACAACACCTGACACGGAGTAAGGAATCTACATATAAGGCTAATAGTACTTCAAAGAGCCTTTTAATTAAAGGAAAAATGGAGGTCTATAATTGCGTTAGATCAGATGAGCGATGCTGAGCGTATTTATTCCCACGTCAACTTTTTGATGCTTGTGGTACAACAAATAGGTGTTTCAATATTTTATGTGTTAACCTTGCAAATTTTACTGTGAGCTTCTAGAATCTTGAGCAAGACAAAGTCTCAGCAATCCTTGAAACTACTCTAGTGCCCAGCATTGTGCCAGGCATATGGTGGATGTTTCCCTGGGGTTTATGTAACTAAAGAATAGAGCTGTGAGAAACAAGTCTAGAAAGGAGAGAGATAAAGTGCAAAAGCGTATAATTGATGCAACAGTTATGCAACACTGCTTCAGGAGTGGAAAGGAAGGGAAGGGACCAGAGCCCAGGTGGAGGGATTAGCCTTGGAAGGGGGAAAGTTAATAGTAAGTGGGATCCAATTTCCGCCCCAAGCGACTATCATCACATTTCTTTTAGGGCTATGCACATAGCCAGGCACTAAATATTTCCCCATGATTATTACCAAGGAAAGGCCTGGGAAAAACATTTGTAACAGAAAAAAATATCACAGTGCTTTTTCCTCCAAGAGGGTTGAGACCAGTGTATCTGTGTGTATGTTACAGATTAAGCCGAGTATGCATTTTTAAAGAGGGAATTATAATTTTCTCACACAATATTAATCTTCACTCATGATGTAGTATTGTGAGAAAGGAACAGCTACAACAGAGAAGAGAAATGGGTTGGTTAAGGTCCCGAGTTACGTAAATAATAAGAGTAATAAATATCTTGACTCTATCTAGTAGTATTTTTAGAAATATTTCATTTTTTTCTTCACTAAAACTTGTGTTGAGGGGAACAAGGCATGTATTGTTACTTTCCTTTAAACATGGATTAATCAGAGGTTAAATCATTTAGAGTATACCAAATTCAACAAAACCGTTGTTTATGAACTAAGAAGCAGCGAAAATATTCTGGGTACACTGCTAGCCCTAAGGATACAGAGATAAATGAGGCATGAGCCCTACTCTCATAGAAATTACATGTTTTTATTATCTCAAACCCAACTAATTGGAACCTGTCTGTATTCAAGTTTAAGAGGGAAAAGAAGGCAAATAAGAAGATAAGGTTATCTTGAGGGTTCTGCATTTCTTTTAAAATAGAGGAGGCATCCTGAGTGTCATGGATTGAATTATGTCCCCCAAAACACTTGTGTATCAGTTTGGCTAGGCCACGATTCCCTGTATTGTGTGATTTTCCTGTATGTTGTAAATCCTGCCTCTATGATGTTCATGAGGGAGGATGGGCAGCAGCTATGTTAGTGAGGCGGGACTCAATCTACAAGACTGGATTGTGTCTTGAGGCAATCTCTTGAGATATAAAAGGGAGAAGAGAGCAGAGAGACGGGGGACCTCACACCAACAAGAAAGCAGTGTCAGGAGCAGAGCATCTCTTTGGACCCGGGCTCCCTGCAATGAGAAGCTCCTAATCTGGGGAAAGATTGATGAGAAGGACCTTCCTCCAGAGCCAACAGAGACAGAAAGCATTCCCCTAGAGCTGATACCCTGAATTTGGACTTTTAGCCTACTTTACTGTGAGGAAATAAATTTCTCTTTGTTAAAGCCATCCACCTATGGTATTTCTGTTATAGCAGCACTAGATGACTAAGACACTGAGGTTAGTCCACATTGAGCCAAATCTTCTATACCACTAGCTAACATTTTCCATTTCTATGATGGCCCAGGGCTACTATAGACCCCTCCCAGGCTCCAAGGGTGGACATATATTCCTCCTCTTGGAGATTTGAAATTTAAGTTTAAACCAAAAAACACAGCAGAAACACTAGTCCATGACCCTCTCCTGGGTAAATCTGATTGGTAGTGTGTGTGAAATGGTCCAGGAGTTATCTCAGCACCCTTGTTTCTGTGCATTGGAAAATATGCTTCTAATTTGGACCCTAGGCAGGAAGTGGCTTGTATATCCAGAGAGAATTTATATGTTCTTTTCCAGCTTCCTCCTCTCTACCTCCCAATTGCCAACATCCCTGCAGACAAGAGCACTTCCATTAGAGAGACACACAGCTTCATTGTGACACATGGTCAGCATTTTGCAGAGCAAGATGTGAGGAAGCAAGGTTTTCTGAGCTGTACATCAGTGAATAGAGCCCTAGAACTTAAGTACCCACCTAAAATGAAAACTTTGGGAAAATGCTCAAGACTCAGTAGGAAGATGCTGGAAAAAAATCCGACATCCTAGTACTAGTACTACACAGGTGAGAAGGATGTGAATTTCCTACAGGAAGACACACACTGTCCCAAATCAGAGGCTGGTTATCACCAACTCCCTAATAATGATGGAGTACATTTATTCAGTGTTTAATATGCGCCTTGCTCTATGTTAGTCTTCACTTACTTGATCCACACTTACTCTAACTTGGTTCTAACACAACCCTGTGAGATCCCAACTGTTATTATCTTCATTTTATTGGTTAGGTAGTTAAACTAGAGAAGTTATGCAACTGCCCAAGGTTACATAGCCAGAACTCAAACTCATGTCTGTCTAACTGACTGTAACCTGTGTGCTAGCCTACTTCCTTAACATGCAGGAACAGGAAAGTGATAGCAGAGTCCAACATCGATCCTTTATGATCTGTTCTGTGTAAGTATTTAGTGTGTGGTTGCAAATTATGAAATATAATTTTTATACCAGAGAGTGCATTCAGTCATTTATTTAAAAAAAAAAAAAGAGCCCTTTGTCCTTTCATAAAATATAATTGTAAAAAATACTAAAAATACTCCTGGAGATATGAGGCAAAGATAGAAATTTTAGCAAGTAAATAGAAACCATAAAAACTAAGAGATAGCTTATTTGCAAGAGAACTACCTAGAAATTCTGAAAAGTGCAATAATAAAGGACTCAAAGGATGGATTTAGTGGCAGCAAAAGGTGGAAAATTTGGAGGTAGAGATACTTAAATATATAGAAGTTTGAACATGCATTTAATTGGCATCCCAGAAGAGAAAGGTCAGAGGTTATAAATTATTTCATCAATGCTGAGATGCGTTTTTGTTTTCCTACATTTTACCTTCTTTGAAATCAGAATGTATCTTACAATTAATGTCATCTTACTGTCGCTGAATCTGGGCAGTAATTTTCACTTATCATTGTCTGTGCATATCCGAATATAAAAAATGCAAGCATCAAAATATTCAGAATTGGGGTCAGTGACTTAGAAGAAAATCCTAGAGCTATTAATGGAGCACTCTTTTCACCCCATTGGAAACTAATACTTGTGGAGAGGCAATGAAGGCAATCAGTCAGATAGACAGGTTTAACAGGATTATCTAAGGGGAAGTCAAAAGTAGGCTAGTGTAAAACAATTGCAAAGGCAGATTATGAGCCATCACTAATGGCTTTTGTTTTCTTTACGGAGCCTTTAAGGAAATGCTATGCATAGATTGTAGCCAAAAATTAATTCAGAAGATCTTGACTCTTCAAGGGAAGAAATTTTAGGAATACCAATTTATTTTGCTTATATTTTCCTTCCTGAGATGAACAATTACATATAACAAATTTCATTTAAGAAACAGAACTGCAAAGTGTATAAGAATTCAAAGGGTGTTTTGAATTCTTATACATTGTGGGTCTGTTTTATATACTATGGGTCTGTTTTTTCTTTTCTTGGTTACATAAATCAATGGTGCAAGTTATAATTGATGTTTCTTGAGCATGTTGAAAAATGGTATTCAAAGAGATGACTAAATTTCCCTAACTGATAAAAAACCTTAATCCACAGATTTAAGATGTTCAGTGAATTCCAAGCAGGATAAATAAAAAGAAATCCACATCCAAATACAATGACCCCGTAGAAAGCCAAAGGTACAGAGAACATCTTAACAATGGCCAGAGAAAAAGACAGATTATCTTTAAAGGAGCAGTAATGGGACTGACACAGACATCTCATGAGCAAAAATTGAAACCGTTGGTTTGAAGTCTTCAATATGCTGAAAGAAAACACTTGCCAACCTAGACTTCTACACCAATGAAAATATCCATCAAGACTAAGGTGGAATAAGACAATCTTGGGTAAATAAAAACTCATAGAACTCACACACACACACAATAATAAACAAACGAACAAATAAATAAATAGAGTTCCCGATGGAAGACTGAAGATATAACAGGAATGAAAATCAAATGAAATGCGAAATCATGAAATGAATCTAAATAAACATTGGACATGTTGATAATACTTCTGTTTGAAGATTAAAACATAGAGCAAATTCTTATACACAACAAGAATACGTAAGTCAGGAGGGGGTAAATGGAGTTTAAGTATTTGAAGATCCTCGTATGGTCTGAGATACAAGCAACTTTAATAAAATATTACTGTTGACAATGCAAGCTGTCATTTTTAGTGTAATCACTAATAGTACAAAATATACACAATCCAACTAACAGAGAACAGTGTAAAAATAAAAAACACAAGCAATCCCTGAGTTACAAATATCTGACTTACAGACAACTTGTACTTGCCCTTTGTTGTTGTTATTGTTAGGTGGCTACTCAGAGCAACCGTATGTACAACAGAATGAAACATTGCCCAGTCCTGTGCATTTCTAACAATCATCATTATGCTTGAGCCCATTGTTGGAGCCACTGTGTCAATCCATCTTGTTGAGTGTCTTCCTCTTTTTTGCTGACCCTATACTTTAACAAGCATGATGTTCTTCTCCAGAGACTGGTGCCTCCTGGTAACATGTCCAAACTATGTGAGACACAGTCTTGCCATCCTTGCTTCTAAGGAGCATTCTGGTCATACTTCTTCCAAGACATATTTGTTCATTCTTTTGGTAGTCCATGGTATATTAAATTTTCTTTGCCAACACCACAATTCAAAGGTGTCAGTTCTTCTTTGGTCTTTCTTATTCACTGTCCACCTTTCACATGCATATGAGGTGAAAGAAAATACCATGGCTTTGGTCAAAAAAAAAAAAAAAAAATTTTTTTTTTGGTCAGGCACACCTTAGCCTTCAAGGTGACATCTTTGCTTTTTAACACTTTAAAGAGGTCTTCTGCAACAGATTTGCCCATTACAATGCATCGTTTGATTTCTTGACTGCTGCTTCCATGAGTGTTGATTGTGGATCCAAGTAAAATGAAATCCTTGACAACTTCAATCTTTTCTCCATTTATCATAATGTTGCTTATTGATCCAATTGTGAAGATTTTTGTTTTCTTTATGTTGAGGTGTAATCTATACTGAAGGCTATGGTCTTTAATCTTCATCATTAATTTTTCTTTTTTCTCATAAAGAAAACCTGCCCTTTAATGTTCTATAAATTTGCCCTCACTTTGAAATGGCTGAACCAACCCCTACTCCAACAAATTCTTCATCACAATCACCTTCACTTGCTGCACATGCAGCTTTTAAATAACTGAAATGTATTCAGGCCTTTTCTTGTACTAAAAAGCCTATTGCCATTGAGTCAATTCCGACTCATAGTGACCCTATAGGACAGAATAGAACTGCTCCATAGGGTTTCCAAGGAACAGCTCATAGATTCAAACTGCTGATCTTTTGGGTAGCAGCCAGTTAGCAGACAAGCTCTTAACCACTGCACCGCCAGGGCTCCTTGAGAACTATATGTGCCTGTTCTGACTTACCTACAAATTTGACTAAAAGACATAGTTAGGATTGGATCTCTTTCGTAACCCACGGACTGCCTGTAATCCAAAAGAAAGCAACAAAGGCAAGAAACAGAAGTATGGAACAAACAGGACTAATAGAAAGCAATCACTAAGTTGAAGCATATGAAATTGCTGTTTGAAGGGTAAAAAAAAAACAAAAATAGGGTAAAAAAAAAAGTGGTTAAATATTAGCAATTTTACATATCCCAACCTATATATAGTAAGATAAAGCATATTTAAACTATTTTTTTTTGATATGAGAATAATGATAACACTGACATCAGACTTCCCATTTGCAATACTCAATGAACCAATAAAGCAAAATCTTCATTGTTTTGGGTGCAATGGACACTGAATTTAAAATTCTATACTCATCCAAAGTAGCAATTAGTTGTAAGGACCAAGTAGAGATTTTTTTGGAGACATAAGAGCTCACTAAGTTTACCATAGACACACCATTTATTATAAAGAATTACTCAAGGAGATACAGTAGCAAAATAAAAACCAAAGCCAAATAAACAGAATGACATGAAATACAGTATACAGTGGCTGCTGAGTATGAACTGAGAAGTAAAGGAAGAGACAGAAAGAAATTAAGGGAAAGAGGTGGGGCCAAGATGGCGGAGTAATCAGACACTTCCTGTGGACTCTCTTACAACAAAGTCCCTAAAAAAAAAAGTGAATTGATTATATATGACAATCTAGGAGCCCAGAACATCAAAGACAAAGTTGAGGGATTGGACAGAGTAGCAGGGGGAGGGAGAGGTGGCTCAGAAGCAGTGAGGAGTTGCCAGACCTGATCTGGTCAGCACTGGCAACCTGCAAGCTGGATCAGCTGGTCCGAGTAGGGCAAGGCAAGCAGTGGTGCTTGGAACATGTTTTCCACATTGAGAGAGGGTGGGCAGTGGAGAGTCTGCTCAAGCCTCCAGAATCAGTGAGAAACGGTGCTCAATCAGTAAAAAAATAAGTACAAGCATCTAACCTACCACACAGATCAAAAAAAAAAAAAAAAAACCTCTTTTGGGAAGTAACTCTTTCCCATTAACCTGCCCCCTCCCTGGTCTGTTCCAGGTCCTAGTCTAGCTGTAGCAATTGCTGCACTACCTGGGCTGGAAGTAGGATCTGTCACGCACCCTGAGCCATTCTCCTGGCTTTGGAGAGGAAACAAATTAACAAAGAGAAAAAAAAATAATCTGCCAGCTCCCCTAAGCTGGGATCTCAGGGCAGGCACAGCTCCTTTGCCTAGGCACAGGCATAAGGGGTCCACAGACTTTGAATGCCTTTCACTCCTGCATAGACAGGTGTTGGCCCATTTCCATAGTGTAGGCCCTCATTAGCACTGTACAACAGTGTATATGCCTGAAGCCTATTTTCATCTGTAACAGCTATAAGGTGGAGTGGCAGATTCATGACATTTGACACCACTCTGCCCATTAAACAGGGTCCTCATCTGCCCACATCAGGGGCCTGAGGACTGGTGGTTCCACCACTCCACTGAACCACCCACAACAGGAGTCCAAGAATAAGTGGTGACATCCAGCTCTTATAGCCAACAGCACTGGGTGCCCATAGTCTGGCTGCAAAATACACTCTACGCACTCTAGGGAATAGGACACCCCTTCAACCCAGACACTCAGGAGCAGCAGTCAGCCCCCTGCCTTGATCAGTGCATGACCCCTACTGCAGCCAGATACCTGTGACTACTCCAATCACCCCTGCCTGTCTAGAACTATAGATGAGAGTCTGCACCACACAATTGGTGACTGACAATCCACACAAGAAAAGTAAATGGACTCTTGGGCTTACATACCTAGTAATAGCTCTGGCCACCTGGAGACAGGATGTGAGAGCTTCAAAGATGCCAAAAATTAAATTAGCTCACATGACCAGCCTACTTGGGCATACCAAAACAAAACAAAACAAGAAGCTAGGACACAGTAAGAAAACATAAAATAAATAAATATAATAACATTGATGGCTCAGAGACAACAGCCAATACCAAATCACATAAAGAGGCAGACTACAATGGCTTCAACAAGTCACCAAAACAAAGAACCAAGAAAACTTCCAGAGGAAGATAACTTCTCAGAATTACTGGAGGAAGAATTTAAAAGATTAATAGACAGAACTGTTCAAGAGATCAGGATGTAAATCAGGCAAAATGCAGAACAAGCCAAGGAACACACAGATAAAGCAATAGAACTTAAGAAGTTTACACAAGAGCATAACGACAAATTTAACAGACTGAAAGAATCCATAGAGAGATAAAAAATAAAACAAAACAAAACCCAGTGCCATCGAGTCAATTTCGACTCATAGTGACCCTATAGGACAGAGTAGAACTGCCCCATAGAGTTTCCAAGGAGCACCTTGTGGATTCAAACTGCTGACCCTTTGGTTAGCAGCCGTAGCACTTAACCACTATGCCACCAGGGTTTCTGTTCATAGAGAGATAGCTATCTTCAATCTCACTAATTCTGACTTCCATAGCCTCAATTCTGCTCCTATGCTTTTCTATTGAGTTGTCTAATTTTGAAATTTTTGTTAATCTTTTGGATTTCTGTTTGCTATCTCATAGAGAGATAGCATAGGAGCAGAATTGAGGCTATGGAAGTCAGAATTAGTGAGTTTGAAGATAAAGCACTTGACACCAACTTATTTGATTTATCAGATAAAAGAATTTTAAAAAGAAAAGAATAAAACCTGAGAATTATGTGGAACTTTATCAAGGGGAAAAACCTACAAGTGATTGGAGTACCAGATAGATGGCGGGGGGGGGGGGTACAGAAAATACAGAGAGAATTGTTGAATATTTGTTGGCAGAAAACTTCCCTGATATCATAAAAGATGAGAAGATGTGTATCCAAGAAGCTCATAGAACCCCACACAAGGTAGATTACAAAAGAAAGTCACCAAGATATATTAGAAAGTTGTCAAAATCAAAGAAAAAGAATTTTAAGAGTGGCTAGGGATAAATGAAAACTCAGCTACAAAGGAGAGTCAATAAAACTAAGCTCTGACTACTCAGCAGAAGCCATGCAGGCAAGAAGGCAAGGGGATGATATATATCAAGTCTTGAAGGAAAAAAAAAAGCCACCCAAGAATTATATATCCAGCAAAACTGTCTCTCAAATATGATGGTGAAATTAGGGCATTTCCAGATAAAGAGAAGTCTAGGGAATTTGTAAAAAAACAAAACCAAAATTACAAGAAATATTAAAGGGAGTTCTCTGGTTAGAAAATCAATAACATCTGATAACAACCCAAGACTAGAACACAGGACAGAACAACCAGATACCAACCTACATAAGGAAGTCACAAATAAATCAAAGTTAAAACTGAAAACAGGGAAACGGGATGTAAATATGTAAAAGATGACACATTGAAACAAAAAAGAGGGACTAAATAAAGTAGTCATAGATCTTTCATATGGAGAGGAAGTCAAGGTGATATAAAGAAATAAAAGATTGGTTTCAGCTTAGAAAAATAGTGGTAAATATTAAGGTCACCACAAAGGAAACCAACAATCCTACACAACAAGATAAAAAACAAGAAAAACATAAAGACTAAGCAAACACAAAATCATCAACAGTGAAAAAGATGAAAAGAAAATACAGAAAGAAAAATGACTTGGCACAGAAAATTAAGTGGAACAAAAAAACTATCGACGACACATAAAAAAGACATCAAAATGACAGCAATGAGCTCATACCTATTAATAATTACGCTGAATGTAAATGTACTAAATGCATCAATAAAGAGACAGAGAGTTGCAGAATGGATAAAAAAACAAGATCCATCTACATGCTGCCTACAAGAAACACACATTAGACTTAAAGACACAGGCTAAAACTCAAAGGATGGAAAAAAATATATCAAGCAAACAACAATCAAAAAAAGAGCAGGAGTGGCAATATTAATCTCTGACAAAATAGACTTTAAAGCAAAATCTACCACAAAGGATAAGGACACTATATAATGATTAAAGGATCAATACACCAGGAGGACATACCCATAATAAATGTTTACACACCCAATGACAGGGCTCCAAAATACATAAAACAAACTCCAATAGCATTGAAAAGAGAGATAGACAGCTCCACGGCAATAGCAGGAGACTTC
Organism: Loxodonta africana; assembly: GCF_030014295.1. Lineage (NCBI taxonomy): Eukaryota > Metazoa > Chordata > Mammalia > Proboscidea > Elephantidae > Loxodonta > Loxodonta africana. The sequence continues at coordinate 55,584,793 of NC_087348.1, read as the reverse complement.
AACACACCACTTTCAGTGAAAGATAGAACATCCAGAAAGAAGCTCAATAAAAACATGGAAGATTAATGCCATAATCAACCAACTTGATCTCATAGGCATATACAGAACACTCCACTCAACAGTATTCAAGTATACTTTCTTTTCCAATGCACACAGAACATTCTCCAGAATAAACCACACATTAGGCCACAAAGCAAACCTTAACAGAATCCAAAACGTTGAAATATTACACAGCGTCTTTTCTGACCATAAAGCCATAAAAGTAGAAATCAATAACAGAAAAAGCAAGGGATAAAAATCAAATACATGGAAACCAAATAACAACTTGCTCAAAAACTACTAGGTTACAGGAGAAATTAAGGACAGAATAAAGAAATTCATGTAATCCAATGAGAATGAAAACACATTTTAGCAGAACTTTTCAGAGGTCAATTTATAGAATAAATGCACAAATCCAACAAGAAGAAAGGGCCAAAATCAAAACATTAACCTTACAACTTCAACAAATAGAAAGAGAGCAGCAAAAGAAGCCTCCAGGCACCAGAAGAAAGCAAATAAAAATTAGAGCACAATTAAATGAAATACAGAATAGAAAAACAATTGAAAGGGTTAAGAAGACCAAAAGCTGGTTCTTTGAAAAGACCAACGAAATAGATAAACCAGTGGCCATACTGACAAAAGAAAAACAGGCGAGGAAGCAAATAACTTGAATAAGAAATGAGACGGGTGGTATCGCTACAGACCCAACTAAAATTAAAGGAATCGTAACAAAATACTATGAAAAACTGTACTCCAACAAATTAGAATAATGTAGAGGAAATGGACAAATTTCTAGAAACACACTACCTACCTAAACTAACACAAACAGAGGTAGAACAACTAAATAAGCCTGTAACAAGAGATTGAAAAGGTAATTAAACCCCCCCCCCAAAAAAGCCTTGACCTTGACGGCTTCACTGGAGACTTCTACCAAACTTTCAGAGAAGAGTTAACACCACTACTACTACTAAAAGTATTTCAGAGGCTAGAAAAGGATGGAATACCCCAACTTACTCTATGAAGTCAGCAGAACCCTGATACCAAAACCAGGTAAAGACACCACAAGAAAAGAAAATTATAGACCAATATCCCTTATGAACATAGACGTAAAAATTCTGAACAAAATTCTAGCCAACAGAATTCAACAATACATCAAAAAATAATTCACCATGACCAAGTGGGATTCATACCAGGTATATAGGGATGGTTCACCATTAGAAAAACCATCAATGTGATCCATCACATAAATAAAACAAAAGAGAAGAACCACATGGTCTTATCAACTGATGAAGAAAAGGCACTTGACGAAGTCCAACACCCATTCATGATAAAAACTCTCAGCAAAATAGGAATAGAAGGAAAATTCCTCAACATAATAAAGGGCATTTATACAAAGCCAACAGCCAACATCATCCTAAATGGAGAGAGTCTGAAAGCGTCCTCCTTGAGAGCAGGAACCAGACAAGGATGCCCTTTATCACCATTCTTATTCAACATTTTGCTGGAGGTCCTAGCCAGAGCAATTAGGCAAGAAAAAGAAATAAAGGGCATTCAAACTGGTAAGGAAGAAGTAAAAGTATTCCTATTTGCAGATGATATGATCTTATATACAGTAAACTCCAAAGAATCCTCAAGAAAACTACTGGAACTAACGGAAGATTTCAGCAAAGTATCAGGATAAAAGATAAATATACAAATATCAGTTGGATTCCTCTATACCAAAAAGAGAATTTCAAAGAGGAAGTCACCAAATCAATACCACTTACAATAGTCCCCAAGAAGATAAAATACTTAGGAATAAATCTAACCAGAACATAAAAGACCTATACAAAGAAAACTATGAGACGCTACTGCAAGAAACCAAAAGAGAACTAATAAGCGGAAAAACATACCTTGGTCATGGATAGGAAGACTCAATATTGCGAAAACGTCAATTCTACCCAAAGCAATCTACAGATACAATGCAATCTCTATCCAAATTCCAACGACATTTTTTAATGAGATGGAGAAATAAAGCACCAACTGCATATGGAAAAGGAGGAGGCCCTGGATAAGAAAACCATTATTGAAGAAGAAGAACAAAGTGGGTGGCCTCACACTACCTGATTTTAGAACCTATTTTACTGCCATGGTAGTCAAAACAGCCTGGTACTGGTACAACAACAGGTACATAGACCAGTGGAACAGAATTGAGAATCCAGACATAAATCCATCCACCTATGAGCAGCTGATATCTGACAAAGGGCCAAAATCCATTAAATGGGGAAAAGAAGTCTCTTTAACAAATGGTGCTGGCATAACTGTATATCCATCTGCAAAAAAAATGAAACAAGACCCATACCTCATACCATGCACAAAAACTAACTCAAAATTGATCGAAGACCTAAATATAAAATCTAAAATGATAAAGATCATGGAAGAAAAAATAGAGACAACGCTAGGAGCCCTAATACAGAGCATAAACAGTATACAAGACATTACTAACAATGCACAAACACCAGAAGAGAATCTAGAGAACTGGAAGCTCCTAAAACTCAAACACTTATGCTTATTAAAAGACTTCACCAAAAAAAGTAAAAAGACCACCTACAGACTGGGAAAAAATTTTTGGCTATGACCTATCTGATCAGGGTTTAATCTCTGAAATCTACAAAATTCTGCAAAACTATAACCACAAAAAGACAAATAACCCAATTAAAAAATGGGCAAAGGATATGAACAGGTACTTCATCAAAGAAGACGTTCAGGCAGCTAACAGATACAAGAGGAAACGCTCACTAGCATTAGCCATTAGAGAAATGCAAATCAAAACTACAATGAGATACCATCTCACCCCAATGAGGCTGGCATTAATCCAAAAAACACAAAATAATAAATGCTGGAGAGGTTGTGGAGAGACTGGAATGCTTATACACTGCTGGTGGGAGTGTAAAAGGGTACAACCTCTTTGGAGATCAATTTGGTGCTTCCTTAAAAAGCTAGAAAAAGAAGCACCATACGATCTAGCAATCCCACTCCTTGGAATATATCCTAGAGAAAGAAGAGCTGCCAGACGAATAGATATATGCACATCCATGTTCACTGCAGCACTGTTCACAATAGCAAAAAGATGGAAGCAACCTAGGTGCCCATCAACAGATGAATAGATAAACAAATTGGGGTATATTCACACAACGGAATACTACGCAATGACAAAGAACAATGATGAATCCATGAAACATAACATGGATGAATCTGGCATGCATTATTCAGAGTGAAATTATTCAGTTGCAAAAGGGCAAATATTGTATGAGACCAAAGGTTTAAATACAGAAGAAAACATTCCTTTATTGTTACGAGAGTGGGGAGGGAGAGGAGAATTCACTAACTAGATAGTAGATAAGAATTATCTTAAGTGAAGGGAAGGACAACACACAATACAGGGGAAGCTAGCACAACTGGACTAAACCAAACTAAGACGTTTCCTGAACACAACCAAGCACTTCAAGGGACAGAGAAGCAGGGGCGGGGGTCTGGAGACTATGGTTTCAGGGGATATCTAGGTCAATTGGCATAACAAAGTTACTTTAGAAAATGTTCTGCTTTCCATTTTGGAGAATGGTGTCCGGAGTCTTAAAAGGTAGCAAGCGGCCATCTAATATGCATCAATTGATCCCAACCCACGAGTGGCAAAGGAGAATGAAGAAAAACCAAAGACCCATGGAAAATATTAGTCCAAGAGACAAAAGGGGCCACATAAACCAGAGACTTCATTAGTCTGAGTCCAGAAGATGGTGTCCAGCTACCACCAATGATCACCCTAACACAATAGAGAGTCCCTGATGGAGTAGGAGAAAAGTGGGGTGCAAAACTGAAATTCTCTTCAGAAGACCAGAGTTAATGGTCTGACTGAGACTGCGGGAACCTCAGAAAGACATGCCCCCGAGACTTGCTGTTAACGCAGAAGTAAAACCATTCCTGAAGGCAACTCTTCAAAGAATGGACTGGGCTATAAGACATAAAATGATATTTGTGAAGAGTGTGCTTCTTAGTTCAAGAAGATACGGGAGATTAAATGGGCAGCTCCTGTCAGGAGGTGAGATGGGAAGGCAGAGAGGGATAGGAGCAGGTTGAATGGACAGGGGAAATCAGGGGTGGAAAGGAGGAATGTGTGGTCACATTATGGGCATAACAACTGGGGTCCCATAACAATGTGTGTATAAATTTTTGTATGAGAAACTAATTTGAGCTGTAAACTTTCACCTAAAGCACAATAAAAAAAAGAAAGAAATTAAGAGAAATTTTCTTATTTTTGAGGTACTGATTGGCCATATATTGACTGTCAAATGGCAATGTTAATAGAGAGGCCCCTGGAAAAATCTGACAACTTCTGGGAACACTTTAGGTTTTCACAACTGGAGGGGGCATTCCTCCTGGCACTGAGTGAATAGACGCTGTTTAGACGCTGCTAAACATCCTCCTACGATGCACAGGACAGCCATGTCCTCACCCCCGACAACAGTTAATAGTGCTGAAGTTGAGAAACCCTGTTGTAGAATATTACGTTTTCTTCACCTTAGCTCTCAGTACTCGTTTCTATATAAATGACATCTTCATAATGCTAATAATAATAATAGTAATAACAATATTAAGAGTCCTTAGTTGGATTGTATAAAAGGACAGAACACTTACTATATAATGATTTAAGTAGGAAAAATTGAAAATTGAAAGATAGAAGGCTTGCTGAAACACTGAGTTTGATTCAGGAGGTCTGAGATTTGGCTTTTCTAACAAGTTCCCAGTTTTTTTTTTTTTTTTACCTTGAAACTTTTAAGTTTTCTTTTTATCCTTGATGATTTGAAATTTTACCAGGAAAACCTTTACAACAATAACAGATTTGTTATTTTATGTTTATTATTAATATTTTTTGTTTGAAAATGATGGTCCTCAAATGTGTACCATTAGAGCACATTTTGTCAGTTTCAAATTGCTAGCATGAAAGTAATAATATTTAAACTACCCTTACTTTAGTTGTTTCCTTCTGGTTGTTTTCCTTTCTCTTTCAACGAAGGGTGGGAACTTTAGGATTGTTTCGCATTTCAATTTTTTATTTACTTCTTCTTCTAGCATGAATTTCTTCAAGGTCAGAGCTTTGTTCATATGGTAATGGTGATGTTAGGCACTCCTTTCTGTATCAATTTAATAACATTTAATGATCACTTACTAGGTGCCAGCATTCTGTTAAGGGCTGGGAACACAATGATAAATGGGAAAGCTTTTGTCTTTTTGAGAACACAGGAATTGAAGCTGGGGACATCCTTGCCCTTTCTCTTTCTTCTTGCCTCAAATACAGGAAATGACCCAAACAGCCTGGGGAATTGCAGAGATAATATTCCTGAGCATCAATCACTGTGCTGCTGAACAAACATCAGCAATTGAGAATCTCTAGTTTCCTAGTTATGTAAGGAAGTAAGTTCTCATTTATTAAGCTATTGTAGTTGCGTATTCTCTTCCTTGCAGTTGAAAGAATTTCTGACTGATACAACATGTGCAAACAATCAGGAACCAGACATTTTCCAACGACATTAGCAAGTCCTCATAGTAATGGTTAGTGACACTCCACAACAGACTTCCTATTATTAAGTATAAGTTGTAAAATGGGGTAAGGGGTATAACTTTATTGCTCTCAAGGTCAGAGCTAGAACCAATGGGCAGAAATTTCAGAGGGCCAAATTTTGATTTAGTTAGAACTTCCTAACAATTATTTGTTGTTGTAAGATCCCACTGAGTCAGTTTCAACTCATAGCGACCCTATGTACAACAGAACGAAACACTGCCCAATCTTGTGCCATTCTCACAATCTTTGCTAGTTTTGAGACCCTAGTTGCAGACACTGTGTCAATCCATCTTGTTGAGGGTCTTCCTCTTTTTCGCTGATCCTCTACTTTATCTAGCATGACATACTTCTCCAGGGACTGGTCTCTCCTGGTAACATGTCCAAAGTATGTGAGACAAAGTCTTGCCATCCTCGCTTCCAGGAGCATTCTGGCTGCACTTCTTCCAAGACAGTTTGTTCGTTCTTTTGGCAGTCCATTGTAATTCAATATTCTTTGTCAATACCATAATTCAAAAAATGCATCAATTCTTCTTTGGTCTTCCTTATTCATTGTCCAGCTTTTGCATGCATATGAGGTGAGTGAAAATACCATGGCTTGGGTCAGACGCATCTTAGTCCTCAAGGTGACATCTTTGCTTTTTAACACTTGAAAGAGGTCTTTTGCGGCAGATTTGCCCAATGCAACACATCATTTGCTTTCTTGATTGCTGCTTCCATGGGCATTGATTGTGGATCTAAGTAAAATGAAATCTTTGACAGCTTCAATACAGTATTTTCTCCGTTTATCATGATGTTGCTTATTGGTCCAGTTGTGAGGATTTTTGTTTCCTTTATGTTAAGGTATTATCCATACTGAAGGCTGTAATCTTTGATCTTCATCAGGAAGTACTTCAAGACCTCTTCACTTTTAGCAAGCAATGTTGTGGTATCTTCATATTGCAAGTTGTTAATGAGTCGTGTTCCAATCCTGATGCTGTGTTCTTCATATAGTCCAACCTCTTGGATTATTTGCTCAGCATACAGATTGAATAAATACGGTGAAAGAATACAACCCTGTTGCACACCTTTTCCAATTCTAAACCATGCAGTATCCCCTTGTTCTGTCTGAACAACTGCCTCTTGGTCTATGCACAGATTCTGCATGAGCACAATTAAGTGTTTTGGAATTCCCATTCTTTGCAATGTCATCCATAATTTGTAAGGCAGTTTTCTTTTTTCAAAGCTCTGCTGTAAATTTATACCAAGTGTCAATGGTCACCTGCCACACTCACATCAGGTTATCCATGTAGCTGGCAAACAGAGTCTAGCCAACAGCATATCAGCCCAGGCAGGTATACTGGGGTGGCTCAGCCTTGCTACTGGTGCTGATAACTTCTTACTTCAGTTCATCTATAATAATCTTGCCCTCTAAGTCCCTGATCTTGATGGTCCATGGTGGCACAGAGCCAGCAGCAGCTGGGGCTGAGGCACAGGGCATTGATGATGTCCCCGCCATCTAGGGTATAGAGGCGCTTTCCTTCGTTGAGGTTCCACAGCATGGCCTGGCCATGCTTGCCTCCAAAAGCACAGCGGGATCCATCTAGACAGAGTTACAGTATTCAGGTAGTCCATGTGGCCTATGTGGTTGGTTTTCGGCTTGCACTTAGCCAGTTTCCATACCTTGGCCAACTTGTCCCAGGCACAGAAGGCGATGATGGGGTTGCTGCTGTTGGGTGAGAAGTGGAGACACGACACCCAGTCCAAGTGGCTCTCATCCTGGACAGTGCACTTGCAGACATCCAGAGTATTCCACAGATTGATGTTTTATTTTCCAGCCTCTTAAAAACCAAGGTTTATTTCTACTTAAAAATGCCCAAGAGAGTTTAAAAAGTACAAAGGCTCAAGGATACCCAGGTTTAATAAAGTTTATAGTTACGTGCTGGCTCTTGGTGTCTCCGCTGCAACAGCTTCAACCTGATTCTGGCCAATTCTATGCCTTGGAGTTCCTTCCAGTTGGCGAGTAGAAAACTCATCAACTTCTGGCGTACTTCATAAAAGACATCACTCCAGTAGTGGTGAAAAAAAGAATGCCAAAAGCAATCATTGTCATTGCAATGCAGAAACAATTATAGTATTCCATTAATGGAGTGTGCTATCTTGCAAAGAGGTTAGTTTCCTGTCCATTAAAATGTTCAGAAAGAGGCAGGAACACCAGAGAAAGGATCCCAACATTGCATGGAAGGGTAGATGAGAAACTCCTATGATTCCTTTTTACCCTGAGGTTTTAATATCAATTTTCAACAACGAGGGTCTAAATCAAAAAGGCTTTTCCTTTGTGAAAACTGCTAAGCTCAAATTCAAATAATCAGAGCACTCCAGTTCCTCAGATGATCCTAGGATAGCTGGAGATAATGGTAGTTTCATCAGATTCACACTCATAAAAATGAAACATTTTATTTACATATAAAAATACGGGGCGGGGCCAAGATGGTGGACTACGTAGATGCTACCTCGGATCCCTCTTGCAACAAAGGCTCGGAAAAACAAGTGAATCGATCACATACATAACAATCTACGAACCCTGAACAACAAACACAGATTTAGAGACGGAGAACGAACAAATACGGGGAAGCAGTGACTGTTTTCAGAGCCTGGAGCCAGCGTCCCAGTCAGGTAACCTTGGCGCCGGGCTTAGGTCTGGGCCCAGGGGAGCTGAACTGAAAATCTTATGATAGCGCAAACAAGGGGAGCAGCCCTACCCCCCTGAACTCACCCCGGGAGGGGGCCCAGCTGGTCCGCGGGGGCGGCGCGGAGACGCGGCTGGCAGGACGAGAAGTCCCCGGGAGGCAGCCACTGATTTTGGAGCCGGGAGTGCAGCGTCCCAGCAGGGGAACCTTGACGCTGGGCTTTGGACTGGCAGCGGAGGATCTGACCACGGCTTCAGCGGGCCAGACCCTCGGGGGCAATCTCCACACAGCCAGCACTCATAGGCGACACGCCCCTTGGGAATCTCAGATAAAATAGTCATTCCAAGCAAGATAAGTAACTTTGGCTATATTCCGAAGTGCTACTCTCCTATTTCTCTGGACCCTCCCCCACCCTTCCCAGGTGGCTTCATTAACATTGGAATTTCCTGAGCCAGAGGGAGAACGGCTCCGGCTCCGCAGCGGCTTTGCTTTCACCCCCTTTTTTTTTTTTTGGTCTTTGCCTAACCCATTCTTCCAGCCTGAGAGAAAAAAAAAAAGGAACCACAAAAAACCCAGGGACCAAAAATCCTTCCCTAATTGGACTGAAAACACAGAACCAGCTACAGCCAAGCATATATGATCCAAATCTCGGACTTTCATCCTCACAGGGAACAAGGTGGTGGTTATAATCCAAAGGCAGTTCTGACAGGGATCTGACTGCATTTTTTTTTTAGCGAATTTTCTAGAAAAACAAGTTTCCCAGGTCTGATATCTCTGCTTATTCAACAGAGCCCTAACTGACCCACAACAGGGAACTGAAGGCTGAAGCTGCCCCCAGACCACCTAGCCTCTTGCCTTAGGGGCCTAAGGAGGGTGACATCTACCAATCAGTAGAGGTACTTGCATTGGGGGCCTAAGGTACAGCTGCAGTGCCCTCCCACCAAGGTGCTATAGGAATAGAGACACACCTACCTCACTGACACTTGGGGGAAGCCTGTCAGCATCCTGCCCCCCCTGGAGGGTGGACCCCAGCTGCTAATAGAATCTGGTGCACACAACTATCACCACTACTTCTCGAGGTGGATATGTGTTAGGGTGCAGCACACACTTGATGACCCAAAATCAGATTCTACTCAAGAATAGTGAATAGACTCAGGCATATATATCTGGCAACAGCCCAAACCAGCTGGTAATAGGTCATAAGTAAGTCAAGGGCTACACAAACAAGACAGCACAGTCTAGTAGCCCATCCACGTATATTGAAAGAAAACAAAACAAGATAAGACTCAGTGAGCAATTATAGAATAAACCACTACTATATCTTTTTTTATTATTTCTTAGGGATGGCTCAGAGACAGCAGTCGATATCAAACCACATAAAGAAGCAGACCATGACAGCTTCTACAACCCCCCAAACAAAAGAATCAAAATCTTTCCCAAATGAAGATACAATCCTGGAATTATCAGATACAGAATATAAAAAACTAATTTACAGAATGCTTCAAGACATCAGAAACGAAATAAGGCAAACTGCAGAAAAAGCCAAGGAACACACTGATAAAACAGTTGGAGAACTCAAAAAGATTATTCAAGAACATAGTGGAAAAATTAATAAGTTGCAAGAATCCATAGAGAGACAGCATGTAGAAATCCAAAAGATTAACAATAAAATTACGGAATTAGACAACGCAATAGGAAGTCAGAGGAGTAGACTCGAGCAATCAGAATGCAGAGTGGGAAATCTGGAGGACCAGGAAATTAACACCAACATAGCTGAAAAAAAATCAGATAAAAGAATTAAAAAAAAGTGAAGAAACCCTAAGAATCATGTGGGACTATATCAAGAAGGATAACTTGTGTGTGACTGGAGTCCCAGAACAGGGAGGGAGGACAGAAAACACAGAGAAAATAGTTGAAGATATGCTGACAGAAAACATCCCTGACATCATGAAAGACGAAAGGATATCAATCCAAGATGCTCATCGAACCCCATTTAAGACTGATCCAAAAAGAAAAACACCAAGACATATTATCATCAAACTTGCCAAAACCAAAGATAAAGAGAAAATTTTAAAAGCAGCCAGGGAGAAAAGAAAGCTCTCCTTCAAGGGGGAATCAATAAGAATAAGTTCAGACTACTCAGCAGAAACCATGCAGGCAAGAAGGCAATGGGATGACATATACAGAACACTGAAGGAGAAAAACTGCCAGCCAAGGATCATATATCCAGCAAAACTCTCTCTGAAATATGAAGGCGAAATTACGATATTTACAGATAAACACAAGTTTAGAGAATTTGCAAAAACCAAACCAAAGCTACAAGAAATACTAAAGGATATTGTTTGGTCAGAAAACCAATAATATCAGATACCAGCACAACACAAGGTCACAAAACAGAACATCCTGATATCAACTCAAACAGGGAAATCACAAAAACAAATTAATATTAATTAAAAAAAAATGCTCATAACAGGGAATCATTGAAGTCAATAGGTAAAAGATCACAATAATCAAAAAGAGGGACTAAATACAGGTGGCATAGAACTGCCATATGGAGAGGGATACAAGGCGATATAGGACAATACGAGTTAGGTTTTTACTTAGAAAAATAGGGGTAAATATTAAGGTAACCACAAAGAGGTATAACAACTCCAGAACTCAAGATAAAAGCCAAGAAAAATGTAACGACTCAACAAACATAAAGTCAAACACTACGAAAATGAGGATCTCACAATTTACTAAGAAAAACGTTTCAGCACAAAAAAGTGGAAAAATAAGTGTTAACAACACACATAAAAAGGCATCAAAATGACAAAACTAAACACTTATTTATCTATAATTACGCTGAATGTAAATGGACTAAATGCACCAATAAAGAGACAGAGAGTCTCAGACTGGATAAAGAAACACGATCCGTCTATATGCTGCCTACAAGAGACACATCTTAGACTTAGAGACACAAACAAACTAAAACTCAAAGGATGGAAAAAAATATATCAAGCAAACAATAAGCAAAAAGAAGAGTAGCAATATTAATTTCTGACAAAACAGACTTTAGACTTAAATCCACCACAAAGGATAAAGAAGGACACTACATAATGATAAAAGGGACAATTGATCAGGAAGACATAACCATATTAAATATTTATGCACCTAATGACAGGGCTGCAAGATACATAAATCAAATTTTAACAGAATTGAAAAGTGAGATAGACACCTCCACAATTATAGTAGGAGACTTCAACACACACTTTCGGAGAAGGACAGGACATCCAGTAAGAAGCTCAATACAGACACGGAAGACCTAATTACAACAATCAACCAACTTGACCTCATTGACTTATACAGAACTCTCCACCCAACTGCTGCAAAATATACTTTTTTTCTAGTGCACATGGAACATTCTCTAGAATAGACCACATATTAGGTCATAAAACAAACCTTTGCAGAGTCCAAAACATCGGAATATTGCAAAGCATCTTCTCAGACCACAAGGCAATAAAACTAGAAATCAATAACAGAAAAACTAGGGAAAAGAAATCAAATACTTGGAAAATGAACAATACCCTCCTGAAAAAAGACTGGGTTATAGAAGACATCAAGAAGGGAATAAGGAAATTCATAGAATGCAACGAGAATGAAAATACTTCCTATCAAAACGCCTGGGACACAGCAAAAGCAGTGCTCAGAGGCCAATTTATATCGATAAATTCACACATACAAAAAGAAGAAAGAGCCAAAATCAGAGAAATGTCCCTACAACTTGAACAAATAGAAAGTGAACAACAAAAGAACCCATCAGGCACCAGAAGAAAACAAATAATAAAAATTAGAGCTGAACTAAATGAATTAGAGAACAGAAAAACAATTGAAAGAATTAACAAAGCCAAAAGCTGGTTCTTTGAAAAAATTAACAAAATTGATAAACCATTGGCTAGACTGACTAAAGAAATACAGGAAAGGAAACAAATAACCCGAATAAGAAACGAGAAGGGCCACATCACAACAGACCCAACTGAAATTAAAAGAATCATATCAGATTATTACGAAAAACTGTACTCTAACAAATTTGCAAACCTAGAAGAAATGGATGAATTCTTGGAAAAACACTACCTACCTACACTAACACATTCAGAAGTAGAACAACTAAATAGACCCATAACAAAAAAAGAGATTGAAATGGTAATCAAAAAACTCCCAACAAAAAAAAGCCCTGGCCTGGACAGCTTCACTGCAGAGTTCAACCAAACTTTCAGAGAAGAGTTAACACCACTACTACTAAAGGTATTTCAAAGCATAGAAAATGACAGAATACTACCCAGCTCATTTTATGAAGCCACCATCTCCCTGATACCAAAACCAGGTAAAGACATTACAAAAAAAGAAAATTACAGACCTATATCCCTCATGAACATAGATGCAAAAATCCTCTATAAAATTCTTGCCAATAGAATTCAACAACGTATCAAAAAAATAATTCACCCCGACCAAGTGGGATTTATACCAGGTACGCAAGACTGGTTTAATATTAGAAAAACCATTAATGTAATCCACCACATAAATAAAACAAAAGACAAAAATCACATGATCTTATCAATTGATGCAGAAAAGGCATTTGACAAAGTCCAACACCCATTTATGATAAAAACTCTCACCAAAATAGGAATTGAAGGAAAATTCCTCAACATAATAAAGGGCATCTATGCAAAGCCAACAGCCAACATCACTCTAAATGGAGAGAACCTGAAAGCATTTCGCTTGAGAACGGGAACCAGACAAGGATGCCCTTTATCACTGCTCTTATTCAACATTGTGCTAGAAGTCCTAGCCAGAGCAATTAGGCTAGACAAAGAAATAAAGGGCATCCGGATTGGCAAGGAGGAAGTAAAATTATCTCTATTTGCACATGACATGATCTTATACACAGAAAACCCTAAGGAATCCTCCACAAAACTACTGAAACTAATACAAGAGTTTGGCAGAGTCTCAGGTTATAAGATAAACATACAAAAATCACTTGGATTCCTCTACATCAACAAAAAGAACACCCAAGAGGAAATCACCAAATCAATACCATTCACAGTAGTCCCCAAGAAGATAAAATACTTAGGAATAAATCTTACCAAGGATGTAAAAGACCTATACAAAGAAAAGTACAAAGCTCTACTACAAGAAATTCAAAAGGACATACTCAAGTGGAAAAACATACCTTGCTCATGGATAGGAAGACTGAACATAGTAAAAATGTCTATTCTACCAAAAGCCATGTATACATACAGTAATGCACTTCCGATCCAAATTCCAATGTCATTTTTTAAGGTGATAGAGAAACAAATCACCAACTTCATAAGGAAGGGAAAGAAGCCTCAGATAAGCAAAGCATTACTGAAAAAGAAGAAGAAAGTGGGAGGCCTCACTCTACCTGATTTCAGAACCTATTTACAGCCACAGTAGTCAAAACAGCCTGGTATTGGTACAACAACAGGTACATAGACCAGTAGAACAGAATTGAGAACCCAGATATAAATCCATCCACATATGAGCAGCTGATATTTGACAAAGGCCCAGGGTCAGTTAATTGGGGAAAAGATAGTCTTTTTAACAAATGGTGCTGGCATAACTGGATATCCATTTGCAAAAAAATGAAACAGGACCCATACCTCACACCAAGCACAAAAACTAACTCCAAGTGGATCAAAGACCTAAACATAAAGACTAAAACGAGAAAGATCATGGAAGAAAAATAGGGACAACCTTAGGAGCCCTAATACAAGGCATAAAGAGAATACAAAACATTACTAAAAATGACGAAGAGAAACCAGATAACTGGGAGCTCCTAAAAATCAAACACCTATGCTCATCTAAAGACTTCACCTAAGAGTAAAAAGACCACCTACAGACTGGGAAAGAATTTTCAGCTATGACATCTCCGACCAACGCCTGATCTCTAAAATCTATATGATTCTGTCAAAACTCAACCACAAAAAGACAAACAACCCAATCAAGAAGTGGGCAAAGGATATGAACACACACTTCACTAAAGAAGATATTCAGGCAGCTAACAGATACATGAGAAAATGCTCTCGATCATTAGCCATTAGAGAAATGCAAATTAAAACTACGATGAGATTCCATCTCACTCCAACAAGGCTGGCATTAATCCAAAAAACACAAAATAATAAATGTTGGAGATGCTGCGGAGAGATTGGAACTCTTATACACTCACTGCTGGTGGGAATGTAAAATGGTACAACCACTTTGGAAATCTATCTGGCATTATCTTAAACAGTTAGAAATAGAACTACCATACAACCCAGAAATCCCACTCCTCGGAATATACCCTAGAGAAACAAGAGCCTTCACGCAAGCAGATATATGCACACCCATGTTTATTGCAGCTCTGTTTACAATAGCAAAAAGCTGTAAGCAACCAAGGTGCCCATCAACAGATGAATGGGTAAATAAATTGTGGTATATTCACACAATGGAATACTACGCATCTATTTTTTTTTTTATAAACAACAGTGATGAATCTGTGAAACATTTCATAACATGGAGGAAGCTGGAAGGCATTATGCTGAGCGAAATTAGTCAGAGGCAAAAGGACCAATATTGTATAAGACCACTATTATAAGATCTTGAGAAATAGTAAAAACTGAGAAGAACACATACTTTTGTGGTTACGAGGTGGGGAGGGAGGGAGGGAGGGAGAGGGTTTTTTACTGATGAATTAGTAGATAAGAACTGCTTTAGGCAAAGGGAAGGACAACACTCAATACATGGAAGGTCAGCTCAATTGGACTGGACCAAAAGCAAAAAAGTTTCCGGGATAAAATGAATGCTTCGAAGGTCAGCGGAGCAAGGGTGGGGGTTTGGGGACCATGGTTTGAGGGGACTTCTAAGTCAATTGGCAAAATAATTCTATTATGAAAACATTCTGCATCCCACTTTGAAATGTGGCGTCTGGGGTCTTAAATGCTAACAAGCAGCCATCTAAGATGCATCAATTGGTCTCAACCCACCTGGATCAAAGGAGAATGAAGAACACCAAGGTCACACGACAACTAGGAGTCCAAGAGACAGAAAGGGCCACATGATCCAGAGACCTACATCATCCTGAGACCAGAAGAACTAGTTGGTGCCTGGCCACAATCGATGACTGCCCTGACAGGGAGCACAATAGAGAACCCCTGAGGGAACAGGAGATCAGTGGGATGCAGACCCCAAATTCTCATAAAAAGACCATACTTAATGGTCTGACTGAGACTAGAGGAATCCCGGCGGTCATGGTCCCCAAACCTTCTGTTGGCACAGGACAGGAACCATCCCCGAAGACAACTCATCAGACATGAAAGGGACTGGACAGTGGGTAGGAGAGAGATGCTGATGAAGAGTGAGCTAATTATATCAGGTGGACACTTGAGACTGTGTTGGCATCTCCTGTCTGGAGGGGGGATGGGAGGATAGAGAGAGTTGGAAGCTGGCAAAACTGTCACCAAAGGAGAGACTGGAAGGGCTGACTCATTAGGGAGAGAGCAAGTGGGAGTACGGAGTAAGATGTATATAAACTTATATGTGACAGTCTGACTTGATTTGTAAACGTTCACTTGAAGCTCAATAAAAGTTAATTAAAAAAAATACGATTTTTTTCTTTTCTTTTTGGAATCAATGGGCATAGAAAAATGGGACTATAGTACAAAATCTAGACTTTTAAATATACTAAAGGGGTATAAATTTACACAGCATTAATGAAATTCTAGCAATCTCTGCCTGCTAGATATGTTGTATAAGTCTCAATCCAGAAAAAAAAAAAAAAAAGGAATCCTTTACTTTTAGCTAAAAATATTCTTTAAACACAATTACAGTTAAAAATCTTGGTTATTACTTTATAATCTTGACTTTATAGAAAAGTCCAATATGTTAAGATGTGTTTTTTTTTATTTCAACAAAAGTTATGATTTAAAAAATTTCAATGTTTAGGGCTAAAATGAGAGCTTTGCCAAGAATGGCATTCTTCTGCCCACACAGAGGGGAAAAATGGCATATACCTCTCAAGTTATATGACTCATTTGTTACCTGGAAGATAGAGAACATATGACCCAGGCCATTCTGGAGGAGTCAGAACATATTTTAAAAGATTATTGTAAGAAGTAAGTCACTTTTTTTTTTTTGCTGGTTAAAAAAAAAAATTCACTATGCAATCTTTATAGTTTTGGAATTTTGTTCCACTAAATTAAGCAATTTGCTTCTCTGTGGGAAATGCCAAGCATAAGTCTGCCACTGGATTTCTTGAACACACTTAAAAGTAGGGCCAGGTACTGTGTTAGGTGCGGAGGAGTAATTAAGGCATGGTGGGTATGGCATGTGCCCTGGGTCCCACTCGATGGGAGGTGCCAATGGGCAGTTTCTACTGGCCATCACAGTTTCTATCACTAGCTGTCAGAGATCATTCAGCAATTTAAAATGGATTGGCACAGGTGCTGTTTTCCATAGACAGATCCTCGGCTAGGTGCTAGAGTACAAGGGTGAATGAGAGTGACATGATCTTGGATTTCATAGAGCTTACAGTCTTGTTGCTATGGACATCACACAACTAAAATACAATGTAATGTGAAATTACTGATTTATTCTTTTTATGTGAAATAACTTCTTGCCTGTTTTTCATACTCTAAATAGAAACAGTCTCACTCCCAAGAAATGCAAGTTTATCTAGCAAATGAGCCAACAGATTCTGTCTAACATTTATGGGTATACAAACCTATTAGACTATTGGTTTTGTTTTCAGTTAAGTAAAATAAACGTGAATGACATTTATAAACCCTATGCTAGTTATATAATACCAAATCTAAGTTTCCAAAGTCTGATTGCCTCACAGATATTTACAATGTGTATTTTTTTAAACTAGACTTCTTGTTCACATCTAATGTTTAGGTAGTTTCATGTTTGCATCATTGATTTCATTTTCTTCTGTATTTCAACGAATTATGAAGGCCTCTTAATGTTGTCCAACTGTGGATGAAGGCTGATTAGTCTTTTCACACATAGGCATGTTTAAGTACAAAAGGTCAAGTTTGCTATTGGTAGGTAAATAATGCTACAACTGGCTTCATCAATGTAATGATCTGAAGAGTTGTTTATTCATAAATGAGTTTCTCCCCTTCCTCCAACTTCAACATTTTTCTTTCTAATGACACTTCTAATTGAAAATACTCAAAATTCAAGCCACTTGCATTGCTGAGTCATGCTAAGTTGGGCAATATTATGTTACATCTCATCTGGCATTAGATAATATGAAAGGATGCTAATTTTTATTTAAGCATGTATTTCAAGCAAGGTGCTACCTAAAGTTCAGGAGTTATCTTGCAAATGTATTCTGCAGATAGCCCTTATGATGGCTACTAAAATGTAAACACTTATTCATTGTATCAAATGTGCTTTTCTCCTCCAAATGTTAAAAATTATTGGCATTCATTTGAAGAACTTGTTAAGCATCTAAAATTCTGTGCTAGCAAGTATCTGGAATATGACTTGAAGCAACTTCTGTTTACAGACAAAGTCTGTAAGATATCCAAATACCACTGTGATGTGTTTACAGTTTATAAAAGAATTAAATATCAAATCCTTTTGGGTGTGCATTTCTAAATGAGCATTAAATGAATTGGGGGAAAAACTAGAAAAATTTCATATCTGGTGCATGCCAAGTAAATTATTGGCTTCATCTTCTCTTTGCAGCTTATTTTTGGTTGATGGGGGACTCTCTCTAATGGTCATTAAGGTCATTGCTGGGAATTAGTTTATTTTGTAAATGGATTTCACCTGGAAATGTCATTTCTATGCAATCAACTGTATTATCTTGGGTCTATTTTTTTTTTATGAGCAATGATGCTGAACTACTGACAGATGGAGAATTTTCATAAGAGTTCCAGCTAATTCTGACAGCCATCACTTCCCACCAACCCTTAGTTAAAAATTAATTTCCAATAGTGGGAAAAAAAGCTGATGAATCCTACCCAATACCTACAAAACATGTTTAATATCACGAATTGTTATCCATAATTTCTTTTTTGAGGAGGGAGAATGAGTCGATCTAGGGAGTTATGATGACTACTGAATAAAACCAGAAGTCATACCTCCTGCCAAATGAAACTTACAGGCATGAAGAAGCAGCCTCTCGAGGAAAATTATTGTTACAGGAATCAGAAAGTGTTGTCAAAAAGAAGTGCTAAGTTTCACCTGTATAGTTCATCTGGTTCAGTTCATTCTCAAAGCTTGCCTTTTAAATCTTCCTATGAAATGGAGAACAGCAATGGTGCCTTTCTTCAAGAGTCAAGATCATCAAAGTATTTAAGAGAGTACCTTTGGCTGGCAGGGTACCACAAAGAGTTAATTAGGCTTAGTCACTGCTTTAAAACAGTAAAGGTAAGTGAAAGGACAGCACTTTCATTATAAGTTTTGAAAGCAACAGTTAGGATCACGGACTTTTAGCCTCCAGCAGTGTAAGCATCCAATTGCTTGAATGATTTAAATTCTAGTGAGAAAGACTTAGGCTGGCTTTATCAAATTAACAGCCAAATAGACGACTTTGGCAGAACATTAGCTTGGAGTTATGTGTTGATTTTGGAAAAATCCATGTAAAAGATGGTCAGGACATGTAGACCTATGCCACTATAACGTCCAGTGGGCATCCTACCGTACTTATCTCTTTTTGATACTTCTACTTCCTTCTGGCTCTGCTGCTCATATGCCTGTAATGGCCAGGCAAGGGCATGCAAGCTTCGGTGCTGGCCCCTGATACCAATTCTTGTCTTTGATTAGGTTATTAGGAAAGGATGAAAGAGTGGTTATGAAGAAAAACTAATGAAATTTTGTAAGATAAATTGGTGAAGAACAGTAATAAGTAAAAAAAAAAATGGCATCGGTGATCATATAATAAAAGTTTGAGCGTGTTGGACCTGGGACAGAAACTACAGAATACTTACTTTGTAGATGGACTCATGTAGAGGTGAATAATTATGTGTCACCTGTGCATGGGAAGTGATTTAATACATAAACTTAGAAGACAATGTTTGGAATATATGTATTTGTTGCTGCTAGTTGCCGTTGAGTTGGCTCCCAACTCAGGGAGATGCCACGTGTTACAGAATACAACTGCTCTATAGGGTTTTCTTGGCAGTAATCCTTTATGGAAGCAGTTATTTGGGCCTTTCTTTGCTATATATATATATATATATATATATATATATATATATATATATATATACGTGTGTGTGTGTGTATACACACACACATACACTATATATCTACTTATTTTTTTTATGCATGTACATATGCGTATATACATTTTAAAAGAGGATAAGAGGGGAAAGAGGAGTGTGTGTTCCAGAGATCATTCTAATACAATAAAAAATAATTTCAGTTTAATTATGGCAACATCTTTGAGAAGTCATGGGTACATATAAACATTTTATGTTGGGAAGTTTGCAAAAAACTATCTCCTCTCATCTCCTCTCTTGAGTTCAAAGCCAATTGAGAAATAGACATAACATCTGGGAGGGGGGTACTAACACAGTATGGGGTTTTCTATTACCTCCCCACAGGTTTAAATCTTGGGATTTTTACCCAGTCAGCCCCCTGAAGAAACATGACTTACCAGTGGCTTTTGAACACAGATGAGCAAAAGTGGGAATGCTGAGAGGGCAATGGGGCTCTTGGCCTATGTCCTGACCCTGACAGTTTACTGCATGGAAATAGAAACTGAGAGAACACAGGCAAGGAAAGGAAGGCAGAGCTGCAACAGAATGTATCAAAAGTCCAGACTACACATGAGCTACAGCAGTAATGCTCTATACTTTTACCCAGGCCAACAGAACAAAGTTGGGATTTTACTATTCCAGGTTAGATAAATGACTCCTCTTTGGAGAAGAAAAAATTAAGAACATGGAGAAAAAAGCAGAAGTTTCTCTATTTCTTGTCAGAGAGAGGAAATATTAGATAAAGTTCCTATGTCATGGGCAAAAGAAGGAAATGTGTTAAGATGAAGAAAATTTTTCTTTCTTACATTCTTCTGGTATTTTTGTTTGTATTATTCAAAATTCTTTCAGTTGCAAATGATGGAAAATATGAAAACCTGTACATGCATGTTTATAGTAGCTTTACTTATAATAGCCAAAAAGTGGAAGCAAACAAAATGCCCTTCAGCAAGTGAATGGTTAAACAAATTGTGGTATATCCATACCATAGGATATAATACTCAGCAATTAAAAGGAGTGAACAAACTATTGATACATGCAATAACTTGGATAGATCTCAAGGACATTATGCTAAGTGAAAAAAGCAGTCTCAAAAGGTGACAGACCATGTGATTCCATTTACATAACATTCTTAAAATGGCAAAATTATAGAGATCTAGAACAGATTATTGGTTGCCTAGGGTAAAAGATGTTGGGGGGAGGTGCAGGTGTAACTATAAAGAGGTAGCATGAGGGAGGTCTTTGTGGAGATGATAACAGTTGTGTATCTTGATTGCGGTGGTGGTTACATGAATTTAACCATGAGAAATAATATAGAACTAAACACACACATTGTACCAATGTTAATTACTATGGTTTTGATACTATAGTTATGCAAGATGTAATCACTGGGGGAAACTGAACAAATACGGGGCCTCTCTGTACTATCTTGGCAACTTCCTGTGAATATGGGACATCTCTATACTATCTTGACAACTTCCTGTGAATCTATAATTATCTCAAAATAAAAAGTTAAAAAGAAGTGGCTCAGATGAAAAAGGAAATTCACTGATTTATGGACTTGGACAATCTAGGGGTTGAATCTTGCTATCTTCCTTCAGTTAAATCTAGAATTCAGGAGCTCAAACAATGTCATCAGGAGTTTTCTTTTTTATTTTCGAGGTTCTGCTTGTTGTTGTGTCTTGACTTCATTCTGCAGAAAACTTTCTCCATGAAGATGGGCAGGATGTCAGACATCTAGTCTTACATGACCCTCATACCTTGTGACCTAGGAGGGAGAAAAATTCTCCAATCTGAGGGAGGATTCTGAATTTTGAATCAGATGCCCTCTTGAAACCAAGCACTGTTGCCAAGAGCATAGAGTATACTGACTGGCCATAATGGGCTAGGGGAATAGGTGCAGGGATAGCTCCATTAAGACCTCTGTGAGGATAGCAGTGGTTTCCCAAACAAAAAATGAGACATTTTCATCAAACTCAGGTAAGTGGCGCCAGGGAACAGACATCTGCTATCCTACTAAAATGTCATGGTGACAACTCTAAATGTCATGGTGACAACTCTACTATGTATAAATACTTGATAATCTAACTTGTAAAATATTTGGATATTGCTATAACAAGGAATTGTTACAGGTTTGAGTTTTATTTTTTGAAAAAAATAGTAAAGACCACAAAAGCTGAATAAAATTTAGTTATTAATCAAAATCCAACAAGAAACATGGTCCAAGATAATTGGCGAAATGAAAAACAACAAAATTTCATTGGAAGTATAATTGATAACAAAAAAATTAGAAATTCACTGTGGTCTTTAAATTATACAGACAACTAAAGTTTTATAGGTAAAACAACGAATAGTTGAAACAGGTTCAATTCAAGTTTTGAAAAAAGTACAGGCCCTCTAATGTTGACTCCAATATTTAAAAATACTCCCCGATGCACTCAAACCTTGAGAATGCTTTTCTCATAGGCAAAAGGAACACTGTGATTAGTATCTATTCAGCACAGTTGTAGCTGAGTTGGGAACATCGTAGGCAGTGCTTTGTTAAGCAAGACAGTAAAGGGGTTTGTTGGTTGCTAGGAAGGCACTTTAAGTGAAAAGATCCTCTTCCAACTGTAGGGGCAAAAACATCAGCTAACTGGAGACTAATAGTTCATTCAGTTGTCTCAAAATTGAATGAGGAAGTAGAACGGACTGGTAGACATATTTGGAGAAAGCAAAGGAAGCAGGCAGACAGAACAGGTAATAATAGCAACAGTCAGGTAGAGACTATTTAGACTTACTTTGAGTAGATCTTTTTCATTTGACAGGAAGAATTCAGGGGAGAAATGCACTTGGAATCAAAGAACCTTTACGAGTAGCATTTTGAATTGGGCAAGAATTAGAGTGGGAGATAAGAATCTACAATTGTTATCAGAAAGATAAAGAATAATTGTTATTAGAAAGATTGTTTTAATAATAATTTTAAATACTATGATTCTGAAATAGCCACATGAAGGGGAGAACGGGAAAGGGATGTGTGCCTAGTGGGTGTATTAGGAGACTCTCAAAATTTTGTATTTGAGAAGTGGCTTGAAGAGGGTAAGAATATCTGCAGGGATGAGAAATGATGCTGAGGACACAGCATTTTTGCCCAATGTCCTGATTATAGAACAGTTTTTTTTCCCCTCATATCATCATTCTTCTTAATTATACCAAACAGACATCTTTCATCTTGTGTGAGAATGAACTATTTTTTACAGGTATGACTTCTGGCTAATCATGTCTTATATGTGCTTTAGGTACACACAGTCAGTCAGTCTATCCACCTATACAGCAATATCTCAGAACTAACCTTTCCCAACAGCTCTTAATGTGATGGACTAATCCCTATGTGGCTGCTATGCAGAACCTGCCGTTTTGGAGGCTGGAGTGGTCTGTAAAATGATGGTCACTCTGAGAAGTATGGGCTGTCTCTCAACTAGTACGTTTTGGGGGAAGTTACAGGAGGTGATGAATTTAGTACTCTACCTGTACGTTTCACAATTTTCCCGTGCTGATTCATGAAATACAAGATTGTATTTTGTCTTCATGTCCAATTTACGTCTTTAAAATTTGAATATGAGTCTTAACACAAAAAGATTCAAGATGTAAACCAGTGATTTTATAACACATCATACCTTGGGTGGCTGCCAACAATTTATGATCAAGCTGTGAATATGTAAAAAGTATTTTGTGTGTGATATTTTGATTGTAAAAGAAAGAAAATAGTCCTCTAAAAATCAATCTATAGGAAAAAGATGCCTTCAGTGATGCTACACTTTTCTACATGTATTCATAACAATATTTTAATTTTTTTACATAAACGATGTGAGCTAAATATAATTTGCTTATAATTATAAAATACACTGAATAAATCTTCCCATCAAATCTAGAGTATAATCTACTCGCTGATCTTCATCACAAGTTAATTACCAAATCACAGGTGAACATGTGAGTTTTCTGTAGAAATGCTTTTTGTAAAGTTACCCACACGCAGAGTGTTAAATACATTGTAGATGGAGGCAGTGTATAATCTAGAGATAACAACTATTTTATAACAACCCGAGTTCAAGATCCTGTCACCTTCTAGTTGTGGGATCTTCGGCAAATTACTTAACCTTTCCGATCTGCTGCTCCTTCTTTTTTAATTGGCAAAATAAAAACATGTCTACAAAACATCATCTGAAACCGTCGTGGCGAGACATTTTGGGAATTCAGAATTTTTAGAAAGACAAAATGGTACATATGCTGTATTTACGTAACACCCCTAGGAGTCTGGAGCAACACCTCATTATTAAACATTAACATTGCTGCCACAAAACCTTTGAACGTTCTCACTAAGTGGGATGGATAAAGACGATCACTGGTCTCCAATTAGCAAAAGTCAGGTTTTAACTGCCAAAAGTTACAAAAAGCTTTGTGATTCTCATAATCCTTCTAAAGTTTTGGGAATGTGAATGAGGGATTGTGGATATGTAATATCTACTTTAGCTGTTCCTGGGTGGTGCAAACGGGTAAGTGCTTCACTATTAGATGAAAGGTTGGCGGTTTGAATCCACTCAAAGATGCCTGGCAATCTTCCAAAAGGTCATAGCCTTGAAAACCCTATGGGGCAGTTCTACTCTGTATATATGGGATCACTATGGGTTGCAATCGACTTGATGACAACTATCAACAACAACATCTGCTTTAAAGGCTTGTTGTGAGGTAAAAAAAAAAAAAACAAAAAACCAATGCATTTAAAGCACTAACAACATTAGAGCTCAAACATTTGTGACTCTTATTATGTGTTCATTCAGATCTATTGACTGATGGCCCCTTCACAAATGATGGAACACTGTATAAGCCAATAAGCCTGTGGCTGCTAAAGTATCTTTCAAAGGTTAAAATATTTGATTCTGACTTGTAACTCCATTAACATCAAAGCTCTTATTAAGCAGTTATCTCAGATATTCCCAAGTTATTTAAATATGAAGGAATCAAAGGATAATTTAAAATAAAACACATTTCTTATGAATACTAAACCCTCTTTAGATTCTTAAACATATATTCAATCTATATAGTTAGTTCTGCTATAACTGTTTTGAAAACATGAATTTGTTCAAATGCCATTAATACATTAGGGAACAAGTTAAACATAAGGCAAATTTTGTTTACTTATGTGAGATTTCATCCACATGGAATAGTAGGCAAACACAGAAAACTGCACCCGAACCAGTTGACACATCTTACAAGGACAATGAGCCACGCCTATTCATACCTTGAGTTACAAATTTCCTCTTTCCATCACTTCACAGTAACTCACAAGTTGTGACCCTCCTGATGCTCACTTCTACAAGCAAGCTTCAGGTCTTTTTCAAGGCAGAATGGCATATTTATTGTAGCATTTGTATATTTCTTAAGCATTTAACATGTATAAAACTCTGCTGTTTTTATTAGGTTCCTGTCTTTTTCTTAGGTGTCAATAAAATTTTTGACTGTTATGCCCTTAGCCCTATTTTCCCAACTGCCCTATGATTTTATTGTATGACTTTTATACAGCGTGGTGATTTTCAGGAATATATATGCCACACTATGGCAGGGCTAACTGTCGTTCAGGCTTAATGTGCACTGTACCTACCTTTTGGCATGTAAGCAAAGTTAACACGGCATGCAGGCACATAAGAATACATCCTGCAACCGATTTTAAAATGTAGGAAAATACATTATCTTTTACTGATTAAAATGTTACTCTACAAAAAAAAAACAAAACTAATTTTGTTTGAATTACATCTTAATTTAATAAAAAGGAATGAAAAAGATAGGTGAAGTTAACATTAATGTGTTGAAAAGGATTATTTTGAATTGGTAAATAAAAACTCACTTGCTTATATTCCGTTAAATCATAAGCATCATAATTAATTTGATTCTCTAATCTTCTGTTAATTTCATAGCCATTATTAATCTAGAATATCGTTGTTCAAAGCGTGTTCTTAGGGATGTTACCATTACTTAACAAAAGGATTCATTTTTTTGTGTGTTAATAAAATGGCTATAGTTGTTAAAGAATTATTAGTGAAAAATGAAATAATGTCTGGGATTTGCTTTAAAATATTTCAGCAAGGGAAAAAAATCTTAAGAATAAAAACGGATACTCCAGGTAAATGTGCAAAATTTTGATAACCGGATTCAGGGTTACGATTATATGAGGGTTCAATGTACTATTCTTCTCACATTGGTGTATGTTGGAAATTTTTCATAATATAAACTTTTAAGGTTTGAAAGTTCAAAGGAATTTGGGAATTACTGTGTTATACTAAACAAGATTCTTGACTGCAAGAATTCAGGGACTTATACCGTCACTGTGAAATATCCATCTTCCTATATGCTCCGTTTCCCACTTTTCTTTAGCATGGAAACCTATTCCCGGCTGAGTACCCCAGGTGTGTCTTTTGAACACAATGAGGTAGAAATAATAATGACTACTCTGAAGCAGTATGACCAGAAGCAAGAATGGTGAGACTGCGTCTTACATACTTTGGACATGTCAGGAGAGATCAGTCCTTAGAGAAGGACATCATGCTTGGTAAAGTACAGGGTCAACGAAAAAGAGGAAGACTCTCAACAAGATAGACTGACACAGTGGCTGCAACAATGGGCTACAACATAACGATTGTGGGCATGGCACAGGACCGGGGAGTGCTTCATTCTCTTGTACATAGGGCCGCTATGAGTTGGAGTCGACTCGACAGCACCTAACAACAGCTCCAAAGCATTCTCAAAAATGTTGAACAGTGTTTGTAAAGAGAGATTGCCACCTAGGTTTCCCTCTGATGTACTGACTTGCCATATAAGAATTATTTGTTGCTAGTTGTTATTAATGGGGCCCTGGTGGCACAGTGGTTAGGAGCTCCCGCATGCTACGGGTGTTAATCAAAAGGTTGGCAGTTTAAATCCACCATCCACTCCTTGGAAACCCTATGGGGCAGTTCTGCTCTGTCCTACAGGGTCGCTATGAATTGGAATTGACACGACGGCAACAGGTAATAGTTTTTATTAAGAGCCATCATCACTTTGCCATAGCAGCATTTAAAAGTTTTATAAAGATGTCTATGATGCTTTTAAACATGAATCAAAAAGCAAGCTGCAGAGCAATATAAATAGTATGATCCAATTTTCGTAAGGAAAAAAATATCGGTTTGTATATAAATAAGACAAATGACAGGTTACCCAAACCATTAACAGTAGTTGCACCTGGGAATGGTCCTGGCAGGGGCTGAGGAGGAAGTGCATTTTAGTTTATTGTTTAGGTGTATCATTTTTAGAATAAAATATTGTGATTTAATAAAAAGAAAGATAAATTATTTCAGTTAAAATAAATCCATGGCATTAAAAGTGAGGATGGTTACTACCCTTAGGGGGAGGTAGTGACTGGGAGAGGGCAGAAGGGAGACTTCTAGGGTTCTGATAATTTTCTATTTCTTGATCTGAGTGCTGGCTATGGGGCTGTGTTCACTTTGTGAAAATTCATTGAGCTATATACTTATATATAAGTATATATAAGTACTTTTATATAAATACTTTACTTAAAAATTGTTTCAGTGACTTATTGAATAGCATTCTTGTTCTAGTTTGAATGTATATATTTTCTCTTTATTTGTATGCTCAATTAGCTTTCTCTCCCACTTTCATTATGACTTATTCTCCCTAATTTCTCCTTGATATGGCTGTATTGCAAAGGTATTATTATTAATTTTTACAGAAAATCCTTAGCTGGTAAAAATGGCACATACGATTCAAAAAAAGGGAAAACAGTAGGTATTGACAAGGTTGTGGAGAAACTGGAACTCTCATCCACTGCTGGTGGGAATGTAAAAATGGTACAGCTAGTGTGGATAACATTTTGGTAGTTCCTCAAAAAGTTGAACATAAAACTACCACATGATCCAGCAATCCCAATCCTAGGTATATACCCCAAAGAAGTGAAGGCAGGAACACAAACAAAAAACCTGTACACCAATGTTCACTGCAGCACTTTTCACATAAATCAAAAGGTGGAAACAAATGAAATGTCTGTCAACAGATGGATGGATAACAAACACACAATGGAATACTACTCAGCCATATAGAGTAATGAAGTCTTGATGCATTCCATAACATGGATGAACCTTGACAATGTCAAGCTGAGTGAAATAAGTCTGTTTCAAAAGGACAAATACGGTATGATATCACTTACATGAAATTAGTGAGTACATAGACTACTACTGATTACCAGGGTGGAAGGGAGCGTGAAAGAAGTTTTTATTTAGGAGGCACTGAGTTTATATCAACGGCAGTGGAATGATTTGAAAAAGCATATTGAGAATGGTTGTAGAAGTGAAGAATGTAATCAATGTCACTGAATTGTACATGTAGAAATTGTTGAGCTGGTGTATGTTTTGTTATGTATATTTTTTACCACAATGAAAACAAAATTAATTTTAAAAGATGACATATATAAGAATCACAACTTATGAGGTATGGTCACTTACTAATCCTGTTAGCCACTCATCAGTGTCTGGTTAAAAACATTCCTTTTGAAGCACATAATTGCCTAAAAAGATGGAAAGGCATAACTGAGAGGAGAAAGTGACTGTTAAACAGGTGACACAACCACAGGCCTATGAAAAAGAGACCAAAAAAAAAAAAAAAAAATGTTATGGTAGCTGGCCTTCTGACAGATCCTCACATACTTCTATGAATAAGGCAAATCACCAGTGTCAGAGCTGGAAGGGACGTCAAAGATCATTACTCCACTTCATACTCACTTAATAAGATTTTAAATCAGAAAACTTGACCTAAAGATTTAAAATGCTTCACTGGTTGCTCTGTGGTCGTTTGCTTTTGTGTAAGTTTCCTATGCTGCATAAAATTAAAGTGGATTTAACCAAATATATGTTGTATTTAGCAAATAAACACACGAAACAAAGCAGGTAAACAAGATTATATATAAAGTTGCAGCTCTATGTACTTTCTATAGTAGCAGGAATGACAAAAACATTTTCTCATTATCAGTAAGGAACTGAAGGATTCTTTTCAGACTTTGTTCTGCTGTCACGTATTTGGTCTAATTTGAAATACAAATCTATAAAATTAACATTTTTATATAAAATAAGAGTTTAGACCACTTAAGGGGTAGTATCTGTTGCTGTCCAGGCGATTCTGACCCATAGTGACTCTACCGGAGAGAGGAGAACATCCCCCCTGAGGGTTTCCTAGGCTGTAATCTTTATGGAAGCACATCGCTATGTCTTTTTCCCACAGAGTGGCTGGTGGGTTTCAACTGCTGACCTTTTGGTTAGTAGCTGAGTGCTTAACCACTGTGCCACCAGGGCTCCTTAAGGGGTAGTAAAGAGACAGAAAAACCAAACACTTGAAGATCTAAATCTTTAATGTATCAAGCAGCAAGGAACGGTATTAGTATTTTATTCATGACAACTATTTAAATATTTACAACCACTTTATGGGCACATACATTTGTACATCAAAGCATTTTTGGAAAAGAAAGTTGTATTTATGATTAAAATAATGTATAAAACATAATAAAAAACTAAATATATCCTGGGCCATAATTATCACTTCTAAATTCTCTGTATTAAAAAAAAAAAAAAAGCTATTGCTTTCTAAAACGTCCTAATCACCTTGTTGAGACATAGTAAAACTGCACTGCCACAATACTGATTTAAGGATCTTAAAGAATAACAAATATTTTAGAAACTCAAAACATAACTTTATCCATGGAAACTTTATATTTGCTTAGAATAGAGAAAAGAAATTCATTTTCTGCTTGCTGTAGGTATTTGGGTAAACCTAGTCTTAAGACAGCCTTCTTTCCAAGATTTTACATTTCTGAAAGGGCACTGACAATAAACACTTTTAAAATCAGACTCGATCGATTTCATTTTCTTTGATTTTGAAGTAACTTATCTTAGATTTCCTTTTGAAATGCTTCTTCCAAATTTTCTAACCAAGCTTGAATTTATTTTATGGTTTTTTCTTTTATATTCTAGAGAAGAAACAAAAAGATATATAAATATGGTAAAACTATCATTCAAACAGAATTTTTGCCACTCATTCAACATATAAAAATCTGTAGAAAAATGTGACCCACAAAAGGAAAACTTATTCTTGAAATTCATAGTTGTTAACATGATTTTTAAAATAGCAAGAACAAAGAAACATTAATATCTTTGGTTTAAAAGTAGTTTGTCAAATTCATCTCTCCATATTGCAAACTAAAGTTTCAGTACACATACACACATACCCCTCACGGACAGCAGGTGAAGTCACTGAATAAACTACTGCATTTGCTTTCATTGCTTATGAACTAATGAAAGTCTACTTCCACAGGCATTTGTTCCCTTTCTTTCGTACATCATCAATTTTTTTCTCATTCATTGGCTCATAACCCCAGGACTCTGAAAGTTCCATATTTTTTAAATTTAGAAGTACTGCTTAAATTGATTACTTCCTCCAGTGATGATCCTTATCCCATAGCCCTTTATCCTTTCACCGCTGCCTCTTAAATGCGTTCTATCAATTACTGCTCCCCTGGTTCTTCATCAGCCTTCACAATGATTCTCTACTCAACAAAATATTGTTATTACAGGGTGTCACTGACTTCCTTCTGGGTTAGTCTAACCTCTTATCCATTTTCTCAGTCACAATACGTTTTAGTTTTAGGGACACTCTATTCTCTTGACACTATTTCTTATTTCTCTAACTACTCAGCCAACAGCAATTACTTTTTTTTCTGCTGATGGTGCTTTCGTTTTTTCATTTGTACACTGTCAGTTGGAGAATGCAGTTGAATACACTCTAAGGATGGCAGTTCCAATTCTCTTTCACTTTTTAAGTAATTCTTGATGTGTATTAAGGCATTTTTACTTGAATATATTAATGTACATAAAATATTTTCTTCCTTTAAAAAATAACCTCTTTCTAAGCTCTCAATTATCCTCGATGACACGTAACCTTTTAACCTGGTGTTAAGTCTTCTTTAGTCATTGGCAAATACTTCCGTTTAATATTATCAAAATCATTTTTTTTTCCCATAACCAAACCAAACCAAGTCTGTTGCTGTCAAGTCAGTTCCAGCTCATAGCAACTCTACACAACGTAACAGAACAGCCCCACAGGGTTTCCAGGGAGTGGCTGGTGGATTCAAACTGCTGACCGTTTGGTTAGCAGCTGAGCTCTTTATCACTACGCCACCAGGGCTCCTTTTTCTCCATAGTAGTTTTTAATTTACCTCTCTTTATCCACAAGATGTTTGATATATTTTATACTGTCCTTAGAAAATAAGCATATTAGAAAAACCAAATCTCTATGATTTGAAAGTTTTCACAAATTTATTTTTTGCTTGCAGAATTATAACTTCTTCAGAATGTTTCAGGAGACTAATGGTGCAGTACATATCTACAGTAACTATAGATACACATTATTAAACATTATTAAATATGGCATATCAAACTAAATAATCTTAGTAAATCTGACTTTTTAGGGCCTTATTATTTGATTTTTAATTTGTATGAAAGACATTTCCATGAACTTAAGTAACTGCCAGTGCTACTACAGGAAGTAAGCATTTATTAATACAGTTTGGCAAAACTATTGAAACATGTTACATTACACTAATGGAAGACCACTGACAGAAAAAAATAACAATAGTTTTCATGTTATTCTTAGAAACACTCATTACTCTCCAGTTTCACTGAAGATATGGTTTTGTTACAAAGGACTCACTTATGTTACCCTTACATGTGGTTGAGAGGATGTAGCTAACCTCATCAGGATCTTTTTCAACTTGCCAATGGGAGTTACAGTATGATTGTGCCAAGGTACAGAAACTGGAGCCTCTCACTAACTGCACAAATGAGTCAGAGTACAAATTATTAAAAAGTATAGGTTAAGACAAAAATTGCTCTAAGTTTATTGGTGAAAAATACCTAATAATTAACCTTTTAAAGATACATTTATCTAATTATTTCAATTATTAGCTAAATTATTTACCATTTCTACTATAATGTGAGGCAGTATAGAATAAAAAGTATATAGAATATGGAGTTGGGAGATCTAGCTCTGAGTTCTGGCTCCACCATGAAATATCTGTGTGATCTTGGGTAAGTGATTTAAATTTTGTGCCTTAAGTTTCTTTATGTGTATATGTAACTTGCAGATAATAAACTTGTTCTACCATGCAATAAAGATGAGGAGTATGTAAAATGAGATGCTTTGGAAAAATGTGTAACACTATACAAATGTTAGGTAATCATGTTACTAAATATCAAATTAAGAGCTGAGGCATACCTATTGCTGATCTGTTTTCTTGTAAATGCTTATTACTTGAACTATCTTGTCGAACACGTTTGGCAAGTCCAGAATTTACTGAAGCAGTTAATGAAGTATTTGGTTCAGAACTTGAGGGAAAAAAAAATTATTTTAGTAAAGCATTTAAGTTCTAATACATATCTCACATGCAACAAAGATTAATGAAATAAAATACTAAAGCATTAAGTAATTACTTATTCAGTTTGGGTATTAGATTGTAAGTGTATGTAACAATTCTGCAGCAGGGCACTTCCCAAGCATGCTGCTGGGAAACAGTGAGCACTATTACTGGAAGTGCAGAGATAAGTAGCCCAATCACAAGAGGTGAACAACTAAACTCATGTTACAAATCTGGAACAAGTATCCCAATCTGGGGAATATAAACAAGTGGGAATGTTTTGAAACCTTGTTGTTAAATCAAAGCATGGTAACAGACAAAAAATGTCTCTGGAATCATTGCAATTGTAGAAATTGAAAAGAATGACACATTTTCATTTGTTCTATCTTCAAAAATTTATACGAATCTCACATTGTTAATAGGCCAAATTTCTAACCCAGAGTTGCCATGTTACTGAACATTTATTATGGCCTTATGTTACAGGATATACAAATGAGTAAGGAAAAAACAACTTCTGTCCTAAAAGCATATTTAACAGATACAGGGTGGGGATGGGGAAAAATAAGACAAATCCACACAATACAAGATATGGTAAAAAGTAAAACCACAGGTTTTCAATCTACAAGGAGCTATAGATTCTTGAGTTTAGGGGAAGAGAGAAAAACCGAAGATCTTGTGGATGACATGATTTTTAATTTGAGTTTTGAAAAAGAGCAATCCTTCCTAACCCTATAGGGTTAAGGGTGGTATGAAGGATGCACACTACCCTACCCTTATTCAAATAAGTTAATTTCACCACAGAGAAATTTCTAGCTAATAAAGATACTATATACCATTTTACAAGTTCATGTTAATTTAATTTGATTTTCAGTTGGATTAACAATTGAAGACTTTCATTTTACAGCAATAACTTGCTCCTCTGGCAATCTCAACCCTGTGATAAACTGGTGTGGGTGTATGTTTGCGGAACAGGGAAAAGACGAAAGAACTGAAGAAAAAATTCAAGCCTCAAGTTGGAATATTGAAGGGTTCTACAGGAAAAATATTAAACAGCGCAGGAAGCATCAAAAGAAGATGGAAGGAATACACAGAGTCACTACACCAAAAAGAACTGGTCAGTGTTCAACCATTTCAGGAGGTAGTATATGATCAGGAACAGATGTTGCTGAAGGAAGAAGTCCAAGCTGCACTGAAGGCACTGATGAAAAACCAGGATCCAGTAGTTGACAGAATACCAACTGAGATGTTTCAACAAATTGATGCAGTGCTGGAAGTGCTCACTTGTCTATGCCAAGAAATTTGGAAGACAGATGCCTGGCTACCCGACAGGAAGAGATCCATATTTATGCCTATTCCAAAGAAGGGTGATCAAACTGAGTGCAAAAAATATCTAACAATATCATTAATAACACACAAAAGTAAAATTTTGCTTAAGATCATTCAAAAGTGGCTGCACCAGTACATCAACAGTGAACTGCCAGAAATCCAAGCCGGATTCTGAAGAGGATATGAAACCAGGGATCTCACTGATGATGTCAGATGGATCCTGGCTGAAAACAGAGAATACCAGAAAGATGTTTACCTGTGTTTAATTGACTACGCTAAGGCATTCAACAACGTGGATCGTAACAAATTATGGATAGCGGTTCGAAGAACAGGAGTTTCAGAACACTTAACTGTGCTCATGAGGAACATGTACTTGTGACCAAGAGTTAGTGGTAAGAACAGAGCAAGCGGATATTGCGTGGTTTAAGGTCAAGAAAGGTGTGCCTCAGGGTTTTATCCTTTCACCAAACTTGTTCAATCTGTACGATGAGCAAATAATCCAAGAAGCTAGACTATAGGAAACAGAACCCAGCATCAGGATTGGAAAGAGACTCATTAAAAACCTGCATTACGTAGATGACACAACCTTGCTTGCTGGAAGTGAAGAGGACATGAAGCACTTACTGATGAAGATCAAAGACCACGGCCTTCATCATGGATTACATCTCAAAGAAAACAAAAATCCTCACAACTGTACCAATAAGCAACATGATGATAATTGGAGAAACGATTGAAACTGTTAAAAATTTCATTTTACTTGGATCCACAATCAACAACCATGGGAGCAGCAGTCAAGAGATCAAAAGAAGCACTGCACTGGGCAAATCTGCTGCAAAAGACCTCTTTAACGTGTTAAAAAGCAAAGATGGCACCTTGAAGACTAAGCTGGACAATGAATAAGGAAGATCAAAGAAGAACTGATGCCTCTGAAATATGGTGTTGGTGAAGAATATTGAATATATCACAGACTGCCAAAAGAATGAACACATCTGTCTTTGAAGACGTACAGCCAGAATGCTCCTTAAAAGCAAGGATGGCAAGACTTCATCTCACATACTTTGGACATATTATCAGGACAGACCAGTCCCTGGAGAAGGACATCATGCTTGGTAAAGTAGAGGGTCAGTGAAAAAGAGGCAGACCCTCAATGAGACGGACTGACACAGTTGCTGCAATGATCCTAACAATGAATGTGAGGATGGTGCAGGACCCAGCAGTGTTTTGTTCTATCATATACAGGGTCAGTACGAGTCGGAACTGAATTGACGGCACCTAACGACAACAACAACACTGAAAGCTGTCATAAATGGTAATCTAATATGATTAAAAAAAAAAAAAAATTTTTTTAAAAGAAAAATAGTCAAAGATGAGCATACTGAAAGCAGGGAAAAATAAATCAGCTGATACATCTTAGTTTTATAGCACTACTGAGAGAAACGACTATGGTGTTCATAGCAGTAATTATACCTACTATGTTCAGGAATGCAAATGATATCTAGTGTTATAGGAGTAAACAAATTCAGTTGCAGAAATTCTTCATTCCTAAATAGCACTAAGGAAAAAATGATTAAGTAAAAGACCTTAACAGAAGATTTGAAATGGTAGCTCCAGAAGACAATGTAAAGTATGATGATGACATATGTAAAGACCAGGAGATAGAAAACCAAAAGGGAAGAACACACTTGGCATGTCTCAAGCTGAAAGGAGTGATGGAAAAATTCAAGCCTCCAGTTGCAATACTGAAGGATTCTACAGGGGAAAATATTAAACAATGCAGGACGCATCAAAAGAAGATGGAAAGAATACACAGAGTCACAATACCAAAAGGAGCTGGTGGATGTTTAACATATAATCAGGAATCAATGGTAATGAAGGAAGAAGTCCAAGCTGCACTAAAGGCACTGGTGAAAAACAAGGCTCTGGGAATTGATGGAATACCCACTAAGATGTTTAAACAAACAGATGCAGCGCTGGAAGTGCTCACTCATCTATGCCAAGAAATTTGGAAGAATGTTACCTGGCCAAAAACTGGAAGAGATCCATATTTATGCCTATTCCCAAGAAAGGTGATTCAACCAAATGCAGAAATTATTGAACAATATCATTAATATCACACACAAGCAAAATTTTGCTGAAGATCATTCAAAAACAGCTGTAGCAGTATATTGACAAGAAACTGCCAGAAATTCAGGCTGGATGTAGAAGAGGACATGGAATCAGGGATATCACTATTGATATCAGATGGACCCTGGCTGAAAGCAGAGAAGACCAGAAAGGTGTTCACCTGTGTTTTATTGACTATGGAAAGGAATTCTGCTGTGTGGATCATAACAAATTATGGATAACACTGGGAAGAATGAGAATTCCAGAATACTTAATTGTGCTCATGTGAAACCTGTACATCAACCAAGAGGCAGTCATTCGAACAGAACAAGGGGATATTGCATGGTATAAAGTCAGGAAAGGTGTGCCTCAGGGTTGTATCCTTTCACTAATTCAATCTGTATGCTGAGCAAATAATCTGAGAAGCCAGACTATATGAAGAAGAATAGGGCATCAGGATTGAAGGAACACTTGTGATATGCAGATGACACAACCTTGCTTGCTGAAAGTGAAGAGGACTTGAAGCACTTACTGATGAAGATCAAAGACCACAGCCTTCAGTATGGATTACACTTCAACATAAAGAAAATGAAAATCCTCACAACTGTATGAATAAGCCACATCTTGATAAATAGAGAAAAGATTGAGGTTGTCAAGGATTTCATTTTACTTGGATCCACAATCAACACCCATGGAAGCAGCAGTCAAGAAATCAAAAGATGCATTGCATTGGGCAAATCGACTTCAAGAGATCTCTTTAGTGTGTTAAAAAGCAAAGATGTCACTGTGAGGACTAAGGTGCACCTGACCCAAGCCATGGTGTTTTCAATTGCCTTATATGCATGCGAAAGCTGGACAATGAATAAGGAAGATTGAAGAAGAACTGACACCTTTGAATTGTGGTGTTGGCAAAGAATATTGAATATACCACGGACTGCCAAAAGAATGAACAAATCTGTCTTAGAAGACGTACAACCAGAATGCTGGTTAGAAGCAAGGATGGCGAGACTACTTCTCACATACTTTGGACGTGTTATCAGGAGGGATCAGTCCCTGGAGGACATCATGCTTGGTAAAGTAGAGGGTTAGTGGAAAAAGAGGAAGGCCCTCAACAAGATGGATTGACACAGTGTCTACAACAATGGGCTCAAGCATAGCAACAACTGTGAGGATGGTGCAAGACCGGGCAGTGTTTCATTCTGTAGTGCATAGGGTCGCTGTGAATGGCACTAAATGAATTAAGCAAGTTACTATTTCTTTTTTGTCTATTTAGCGCTCAAAGTGGTGATAAAGTATAAAGATTAATGCCATTGCCTAATTTTGATAAGTGCTGTTTTCCCCTATAATTTATCTTAAAGTTGTCTTTATTATATTATGATATGATACTTCAATTTGGTTAGTTCCAGGATCTTAATTTTTACTCAGACACAGAACAAGGGGACACTGCATGGTTTAAAATCAAGAAAGGTGTGTGTCAGGGTTGTATCCTTTCCCCATACTTATTCAATCTGTATGTTGAAGAAATAATCCAAGACGCCGGAGTATATGAAGAACGTGGCATCAGGATTGGAGGAAGACTCATTTATAACCTGGGATATACAGAAGCCACAACCTTGCTTGCTGAAAGGGAAGAGGACTTGAAGCATTTACTGTAGTCTTTGAAGATCAAAGACTATAGCCTTCAGTATGGTTTACACCTCAACATAAAGAAAACAAAAATCCTCACAACTAGGACCAATAAGCAACATCATGATAAGAAGAGAAAAAAGACTGAGGTCTACGATCCCTTTTTACTTGGATTCACAACAAAGCCCACGGAAGCAGCAGTTAAGAAATCAAATGACATATTGCGTCGGGCAAATCTGTTGAAAAAGACCTCTTTAAAAAGTGTTAAAAAGCAAAGACGTCACTTTGAGGTCTAAGGTGTATATTTTCAATTACCTCATTGGAATGCAAAAGCAGGACAATGAATAAAGAAGACCGATGATTGTGAATTATAGTGTTGGCAAAGAATATTGAATAGACCATGGACTGCCAGAAGAACTAACAAATATGTCTTGGAAGAAGTACAGCCAGAATGCTCCTTAGAAGCAAGGATGGCGAGATTTCGTCTCATGTGTTTTGAACATGTTATCAGGAGGGATCAATCCCTGGAGAAGGCCATTATGCTTGGTAAAGTAGGGGGGCAGAGAAAAACAGGAAGACCCTCAATGTGATGGATTGGCACAGTGGCTGCAATAGTGGGCTCAAACATAGCAATAATTGTGAGGATGGCACAGGACCGGACAGTTGTTTCATTCTGCTGTACATAGGGTTGCTGTGAGTTGGGAACAACTCAAAAGCACCTAACAACAAAAACAACAATTTTTACTCACAGCAAGTTCTTACTTGAAAAGTTTTTGAATAAATCTATTTGAATAAAGCTCATATTTAGTGGAATGAAATCTAACCTTAATCAAGTAAGTCGTATATTAAAATCAAATACACCTAAACATTTTTAGGATTTAGATAAAAAAGACTAGGGATAAAATGTTTAACATTTGTTATAAGTTGGATCATAAAATAAAAAGGCTTAAAATTGATATGATGGAAAATTCAAATTCTTTTAAAGACTATAGTGAGAAGAAACATGAAGACTCCTTCAATCGCTAACAAATTTATTTCCATAACCATTAGTGAAAGTTAAGAATTAACTTCCTGTTCTCTTAAATATGTGGAATGTTTCTGCTTATTACATGTATCTCATATTCTTTGTTGAAACAATTTCTAGGTGGACTCATTAGGAAGTTTTCAAAACAAACCAAAAATGTATGGCAAATGTGAGATCATTTTTGGCTATTAAGAAAGACTGTGGCAAAACAAATAACAACAAAAATCCAAGCAACCAAATAAGCATGCATATACACAAAAACAGACAGAAACCCAAAACCTTGATTAATATAACTTATGTGTAAAAGCTTACATATGTCTATATTATGTTTGTACGTTTGGTAGACTGACTAATATTGTAAAAAAGTCTGATTCAGTGATATTAAAAAGTCAATAATATAAAAAAAAAAAACTAGTATTTCCAACTTAAATAGCAAGTAAAAATTTAGTTTGGTAGGTTTTTGGATTATCCAGTGCTTCTGGACTCTAATATTTTTCAGAGAGAAAAGTGGATACAGAATAAATAAAATACAGGTATACGTAAAGCCACCCTCTGTTTTTTAAAACCATATGGTAATATATACACACCTAAATTTGTATATGAAACTGATAAGTGGAAAATAACAAAGTTTATTACTCTCAAACTCATGTAGATTTAATTAGGGAAAAGGAAGATTAACAAAAAAGTAATTATGTACATTTCTAGCATTAATCTCTTTTTACCTTAGTTAATGGCAGAATCTAATTACTGGTACCAGAGGGAATGTAATAGTGCAATTAATAGGCTAGGAGAAATCAAGTTACATTTTTTACATGTCCTTTAATATTATTTCACAATATTAGTTGCTCATGTGGAAGATCTTTTAATTTATCTAAAACCATTCCAAATATACCAATTCACATACCTGGAAATTTCTTCAAAAAATTTTTGATTTTGACAGTGACAATGCTTACATTTTGGAAATAAATACTCTTAGCTATAAACTTTTGCCACATCTTAGTTAACACAAGAGAAAATGCTACCAGTGCAGGGCTAGAAAACTCACCAATGTTAATTCATAGGAAGAATGACACAATGACAATCAGTGATAAGAAAATGGATGAAACACATGATGGTGGTTAGCTTGCTCACTCATTAAGTAGATGAGCCTATTTGAATAAGTTAAGTTTGTGTCTCAGCAAAACACAAATTTTCAACTATCATAGATAGTTAAGAGACACCTAGGAAAAAATCAATCTACAAAGTTTAAATCTAAATATTCCAAGGCTCTGCTATACTTTGTTTTGGAGGGGCAAGAACAGATCCTAAATTCACCTATGAGAAGATACTCTGTGGCACAAATAAGTAGGTTATTTGTAAATTTGTTTCCTCTAGCCCAAATGATAACGGGTGCATGGTAGAAAATTGGAAATTTAAAAAGGCTTATCTTAAGTCTTCTACTGTTCTCCCTATAATCACGTGGCCAAGAAAAAAGGGGTAAAACAAGTCAGAGACATTTTACACTTGATTGTATCTTGTCATTGCATTCAATGTTGTAGGATATAAAAAAATGTATAATGGACTTCACGTGATATAACTTGGTATATTTAAGATTTTCTCCTTGTCTTTGGTTTATAGCTGTTTTACTATGATGTACCTTTGTATGCTTTCTTTGTATTAATCCTTTTTGTAAATTGCAGTGTTTCTTCAATCTGTGATTTGATGTTTTTCATCAGTTTTGGAAAATTATCAGTCAGCATCTCTTCTTGTTTTCTCTCACTCTTTCTTTTGTCTCCTTCTGGGACTTGAAATGCACAAACACTAGATCTTTTTAATCTTATCCCACATTTCTTCCACTTTTTTCTGTGCATAGATTTGGATATTTTCTATTAGCCTAGCTTCCAGTTCAATAATACTCTCTTCTGCTGTGTCTAATCTGTTAAATTTATTGAGCTCTTAATTTCAAAAAATTCTGTGCTTTTTTCAGTTCCAGAATATCCACTCGATTCATTTTAATAGAACTCAATCCTTTGCTGAACTTATCCTCTATTTTATGGAACTTAGTAAAAATTTTCAAGTCCCTAATAGCCCCGATATCTGTGTCACTTATGGAACAAACAGTTAATCACTAATTTGTTTGTTCTTTTCTCTTGAGTTTCGGTCATTTGGCCTTATCTTCTGGAATACTTT
This sequence comes from Loxodonta africana, assembly GCF_030014295.1. Lineage (NCBI taxonomy): Eukaryota > Metazoa > Chordata > Mammalia > Proboscidea > Elephantidae > Loxodonta > Loxodonta africana. The sequence continues at coordinate 55,544,511 of NC_087348.1, read as the reverse complement.
GTAATTTTTGATTAAATGCTAAACACTGTATATGATAAACTATAGAGGCTCTGGATGGTATAATCTTCTGAGAAGATTTAATTTTCTTCTGGCTGACAGGTAGAGTAGAAACAAATCACCTTGATCCAATCAGGGATTGAGATGCCCTAAAACTGGGTTTTAAGCTTTTTTTGCTCTATCCCTAGACTACAGCACTTCAAGAGCCTCAAGTAAAATGTTAGGATGTTTAATAGGGCTGCTTCTCCATTGTGATTCCTGAACTCCAATTTTTGTGTCCCAGCCCTACGAGAAGGCCAAAACTGTGCTTAGTACTTTAGCCTCACAGAAGCTGCATTCAGCTTGATTTCTTGGTCTCTTATTCAACACCGTTTAGAACATGGCGAATGCCTTGAGGGCAAAAGCTGCACAGAGTGTTTTTGTTTCCCTAGCTTGGTGAGACTGCTGATAGCTCTAGGCTTTTATTCTTGATTTGGCCTCTCTGCCTTTTGCCATGAATTGGAAAATGCTCAAATGGGGATAGCTCTCCATTGTGTTTTCTTTTTTTTCCTGGAATCCTGACCCTTCAAGTCCTGACTGTTTTGGTTTTTCTCCAGTGTATTCAAGTAGTCATTAGTTGTATTTCATCCAGCTTTTTCAACTGCTTTTAAAGGGAGGCTTGGTTGGATATAAGCTACACTATCATAGCTGGAAAAAGAAATACCCTCAGTTACTACATTCTAGCCATATATCAAAATTCATCAAAGTAATATAATTCTATGATAGAAGAAATTCAGTGATGTCTAAGAGGAAAAACAACCAAACAAGTAAAAATTGTTACCAGAAGAAAAGTTAAAACTAAGTGACATTTTTATGGGCTAGGAAACTTTTCAACTTATTTTTAATAATCTAAAATATGGAATACTTTATATAAATACCAAGCAAAAAACTTGGGCTTTATTGAGTACTATCTCCCATTGACAATATAAATCCAGTGCTTCATTCAGACCAGTTTATCATACATATGGTTAGGTATGAATTGACAACCTATGAGAAATTAAAAAAAAAAGCTATAGGAAACAAAGCATAGAGATGATCTTATATAGTTACTGAACTCGTTTATGTTTAATCATACCTTGTTAATTTCCGTTTCCTTTTGGCAGCAGCAGTCATTGCCATGTAGGATGGCACTATGCTTGGTATAGGCACAGGATGTTTAGTTGAGAGTGAAGAAGGGTCAAGCCTGTGTATTAAATAGTAAAAAATAAACAGTACTTTTTGATTTATACTATGGAGAAAAAAGGAGGCAGATACTTCCATAATTAGAAAACCACTTGGTATTAATAAAGAAAGAAAAACACTTTTCCATACTATAACACTTTCCTCTCTTACCCTGGGGTTTTCTTTTCTCTCCTCTTTTCTACACAATAGGTAGAGCTGCTATCAAGAGATTTCTGTATTCCCAGCAGCATAAAATAGTAAAGGTAGTTTTCTTTCATTTTTCAGATTAGGTGTGATTATACAGATGAAGTGAGAAGAATATATTTGCTTGGATGACCTGAAGTCAACCATACCTTTGACTTATGACTATTTTAGAGTAAGTTGAGGTTTGCTAAACATCAATAGAGACTGTGGAATTTCTTTCAGTGAAGCTATTAAAGAATAATAAACATGATAATCCTCTGATGATGGCTTGTATTATCTAACTTTGGGGTATTAAGAACGAACTAAATATATATAGGCTGGGTCTCTTCTACCCTAACAAAGGTTAGTAGGCCTAAGATATCAAATTTAAGAGCTTAAAATACAATGTTAGCAAATTAATATTTAGAGGGAAAGATAATTAAGATTTAATAAAATAAAACACTGACTTTTGGAATCAATATAGCATATTTGGGCTATTAAAGAGACCTCAGATATACCTATGAAGGGAAAAGAGAGGTAAGAGTTTAAAAGCTATGTAACAAAAAAAAAAAAAAAGAAGAAAGAATTGAGACATATCCCTTTCTTGTACCTTTGTAAAATGTTATTGTTGTGGTTTGGCAGTGATTCTTTTTCAGGTAATTCACTTTTCAAGCTCTTGGTATCTTCGCATATTGTAAATGTAGAGTCCAAATCCCCCTGTCCACGTTCTGTTCTCCTATTAAAAGGAGTATCTACTTCACATAACACTTTCAGAGAGTTATTACTGTTTATATTTGAGTTGATTGCCTGAAAACTTATAGTATGTGATGATGGTTTTATTAAGGACTCTGTAGGCAAAGTTTGAAAAGTTTTTCTACAGTCTTCCGGAGTATATACAATAGGCTGAAGTTCTTTGCTGAAAGAATCATTGAGCTGAATACTTTCAGAGAGTATAGACTTTTGGATAAGTTTTGCTTCCAAGGGAGAAGGCATTAGTTTTCTCCGAGCTCTTTTTTGTGGAGGAATTGTAAGTGGATTAGATTCACTTGAAGATGCGCCTGTTCAACAAAATTAAAAAGAAGGTCAATAATGCTGCCTGAATAGTTTTCTAATAACCTAATCAATTAACAAAAAACCAGTAGTGAGGTACTTTTTACACCAATTGGTAATTTTAAAAGAAAATAACTAAGTTAGAAAGAAAAAAAAAAGTAGTTTAGTGCTAGTAACTTTAAATAATTTGATAAACTCATTATAAAGGAATTCCATAACAGAAAAATTAATAAATTGGTAATATTGATATTACTTTATACAGCCTTCTTGAGATATTAGGTAATCATGAAAACAAATTTCCAACCAATTCCAACAAAATTCCTAAATAATTTCTTAGCTTTCATGCTTGATTTGGGTTTCGGTTAACGAAGAAAAATATTTACCATTTGTAAGCACAGAAATTAGTAACTTGTTATATTGTAAAATATCACCTATTTGTTACTAAGTGAGTGGAAGTCTAGTCTGAATTACTAAGAATGGCCGCGACCAATAAAATCTCAAGTGAATGAAAAAATTGTATCTGTTACTATCTCAGGTATGATAGCTAATTAAACAATCTAGTTGCTTGATTTATCTTCTGCAGGATACATAATTTATAAGTTTACAAATACTTAGATTTAATACCAAAAATGAGTGAATATATAATTTCATCTCTTTTCAAAGACTTCAGAGTACTCTTACTTTGACCCTCACTACTCTGCCGAAGCAATTCTTCCAAATGTCGAGTGCTTGCCAGGAATAATGACCTTTTCTCAGGTCTATCCTACAACTTCTGTAGCTTTTCAAAGATAACACTACTACTTCTCCAGTGTTTCTGTTATCCTATGTATTTCTTCTTCCTCCATCCAGTAAATGTATACATTTCCCTAAGGAGTCATACTTGATCCTTTAGTCTTCTTACTCTACTCACACTCTTTTATTTCTAATTATTCTTTTGCCAGTGCCTTCTCAGTCATCTGGGTCCCAAATAACTAGATTTTTACCTTTTCCTTTTCCCTTGCATTTCCAAACTTCACCAATCCCATCTCTTCCACTTACAATTAAAACATAACTATGATCATATCACTCTTCTGATTAAAGACTTGTAGTAACCTTTAAATACAAACAATATCCAGATTTTTAATAGGGGAATTCTTGGTTTCTGGTCCAAAGTTAAGGGGTAAATTGTTCTGTTTGAACTTAAATGTCAGTTCTCACAATACGAGGTATGCTTATTAAATATTTAAGTACGCAAACACCTTGCAAACACCTTTTACTAATGAAGAAAATAATGAATTGACTACATACATAACAATAAACTCGATCAGCTCCCAAACCCCAGACCCACTGCCTTCAAGTCGATGCCGATTCATAGTGACACTTTAGGACAGAGTAGAACTGCCCCACAGAGTTTCCAAGGAGCGCATGGCAGATTTGAACTGCCGACCTCTTGGTTAGCAGCTGTAGCACTTAACAACTATGCCACCAGGGTTTCCTGATCAGCTCCAGTGTACTTATATTTTTAATTACCTTTTTTTTCTGCTCTGTCTATTTCATTCTGGTGAACTTTGCACTGTCTGCCACGAAGAGTCTTTGCTTGGAATGTATTGTCCAGGGAAGAAACTAGAATGTGTATTTTTGCCCTTGGTTTGTAATCATGAAGAATAATTTCCAATTTATGTTATATTTGCTTTACTACTTAAATGAATAATATTCAAAGCTGAATGAAACAAGTGTTATGTATTTCAATAAAGCAATTCAAACTTTCAATCAAGTTAGAAAATACAGCAATCACCAACAGTACGTGCATTATTCTTCTTATGTCAGTTGACAATAGGCTCTGCTATGGCTAGGTTGACAATTACCCTCTAGGAAATACAATTTAAAAACAGGAAGAAAAATATGATCCCTGTTCTACTAAGGAATTTTACTTTTCTGAGAACCAGATAAATGAGATCCAGATCTTAAAATAATTTTCCACTCCCTTTAACATGACATTTGTCAAATTTTCCATTACCAGATATTTTTATACTAATGCTGCCGTGTAAAGACAGTTACTTTTCTCCACTGTGCTGCTACCACCAATTTGGTGGCTATTAATAGCTGGAAGATTAACTTCTTTTCCCCTGAGAGGCAGCAGGGGTATAGAGGATAGAAAACTATATCGAGGATAGGAAACTGAATTGGGAGTCAGGAGACTTGGATTCTATTTCTGGTTTCACCACCGACTCACTGAGTGACCTTGGGCAATTCACTTAAACAGTGTGGGCATTAATACCCCTAGAAAAAAGGGGTGCTACTCTTTCATGTACAGGGAATTTTCTAGGATCAGATGATATCTATAAAATACTTAAGTTCAAGGAAAGCCTCTAGAAATATATGCTTCAACTGTTAGCATTACTTCTTTTCACAGGGAAAATTACAATTTACTTTCTAATAGTCCATCATAACTAACTTACAGTTATCTCTAAAACAGTACACTTCCAACAACATCTCACTTTTGGGTATCAGACATTCAACTTATCAAGGCTGATGATAAACTGTAATATAAACCAAAGCTATTGTTAAAGCAGACACCTCTAAGTGTTATTTGGAAATATAGATTTTATAACAACATTCTAAAATTTTGTACATAATGCAGCATGAAATCTCAAGGAAAAAGAATTATCCATAGTCACTACTATAGTCACTACTTTCTTGCACACATCCAGCGGGGGACAATCTCTGGAGTAGTAAATTCCCGTGGGTGAATTCCCATGACAGTGGGCTACTTTTTCCCAATGCTAAGAAAAAGCATGAAGAGGGAGTCTTTCTACTGAAAAAATATCCAGCTGTCCTCTGGGATAATCTAAACACACATTTAACATCAAAGTTTTACATGATCAGACTGAGTAACGTTTTGTCAGTGAAAGGAACATCAGTGACATATTCATATATCTTAGCCAAAATCCTGTTAGTCTGATGATATATCTTAAGACGAAGGAGAAACAGAGAGACGTGGTCATTAATACAGATCACATACTTTTGTTTACTGGGCCTGGAAGAAGAGATGCTATACATAGCATGTACAAAATGCAAATCTAGAGTTTTTTTTTTCTTCTTTTTATTACCTCAATTATTAAATAGAGATCAAATAATAAAAGGAGGGCAAAAAGCAGATAGTTCAGGACTACTTAGGCTGACCAGTTACTAAGAAACTTTCAGGGATAACCAGAAGCAAAAGTGAGATTTAAAGGCTTAAATAAAAATCCAGCAGTCAATCCACTATAACTCTATCAATGTAAAAGTATAAAGACTCTACTTATCAAGGAAAACTAAAAGAACACAGTAAACAATTGATATTTCACTTAGAATGTGATTTCTTAAAACATATACATACAATTATAAAATAAATAACTACTCTTCTTTGGCCAGTTAGGTAATGGAGTGAGTATATACTTTAAGTGGATATCACAAGTAGAGAGCATTGGGTTAGGTTTTTGTAGATTTTAAGTTTATAAGAACTATTGGATAAGACAGGTCTACGTCAATAAAAGAGATTTACTGTACTTTTCCACTAGAGTGAAAAAGTATACAGTAACTTTCCAGAAGAGCAGGTGTGGGGCAGTTGTATAGTTCTCCAGGATTTGGCTTAAGAAAATGTTATCTTACAAGATTCCATAATTCTTGGGCCCATAGAATGGAAGTGACAAAGAAGGAACCTATAAAATTATAATTCCTTTTAGAAAGGAATACCACACTTACTTAATCTGCCCATGGCAGTGAAGAAATCAAATGACACATTGCACTGGGCAAATCTGCTGCAAAAGACTTCTTTAATGTGTTAAAAAGCAAAGATGCCACTTTAAGGACTAAGGTATAGCTGACCCAACCTGTGGTGTTTCCAATCACCTAATATGCATGTGAAAGGTGGACAAATTAATAAAGACGACCAAAAAATTGATGCCTTTGAATTATGATGTTGGCGAAGAGTATTGAACATACCATGGACTGCCAGAATAATGAACGAACTGTCTTGGAAGAAGTACAAGAATGCTCTTTAGAAGCAAGGATGTCAAGACTTCGTCCCACATACTTTGGACATGTTATTAGGAGGTATCAGTCCCTGAAGAAGGACATCAAGCTTGGTAAAGTAGAGGGTGAGCGAAAAAGAGGAAGACCCTCAATGAGATGGATGACACAGTGGCTGCAACAATGGATTTGAGTATAATAAAAATTGTGAGGATGGTGCAAGATGGGGCAGCATTTTGTGCTGTTGTACCTGAGGTCACTATGAGTCGGAGCTGACTCGATGGCACCTAACAACAACAATTCAATCTGTATGCTGAGCAAAAAATCTGAGAGGCTGGATTATATGAAAAACATGGCATCAGGATTGATGGGAGACTCATTAACAACCTGCAATATGTAGGACTTGAAGCACTTACAGATGAACATCAAAGGCTACGGCCTTCATTATGGCTTATATCTCAACATAAAGAAAACAAAAATCCTCACAACTGGACCAATAAGCAACATCATAATAAATGGAAAAAAGATTGAAGTTGTCCAGGATTTCATTTTATTTGGATCCATAAACGCCCATGGAAGCAAGAGTCAGGAAATCTAATGACATATTATGTTGAGGAAATCTGCTGCAAAAGACCTCTATAAAGTGTTCAAAAGCAAAGATGTTACTTTGAGGACTAAAGTGTACCTGACCCAAACCATGATATGTTCAGGAGGGGTGAGGAGATTAAAAATGCATTGTAAACTGGGATAGGAAACATTGGAGTCACTGGGGAAGTCTGGCTGTCTCTAGGGCCTAACTTTCTAAGGAATCAATCCAATGCATCATATACTTGAGTACAGGAGGCACTGGGTGGTACTGTATCTTAGAGTTTCTGAATAATTTTACTATTTGTAGATCATTTCTTGGACTTTAACTCCCCAACATATTGTAGGTATACTGCATTTCTATTGTCCTGAAACAGTTATAACCTATAGATTTAAGTGAATATGACTTGTTGAAATTCACATCCAAATAATAAAAATAATCTCAAGGCATTTTAAAGGAAAACAAACTAATTTTCAACTCGGGATCAATGCTTGTTTTAACTTATTTATGAAAGGAAAAAAAAAAGTTGTAGTTAGCTACAGTACAAGAACAACAATCTTAAGAAGGCTGTACCTGCATAAAGAGTATTCACTGTTCATCCACCCACAATTCATTCAGCTCCTGTCATCCTGTAGACTTTTTAGGTATTGAAACTATAGCAATAAGCAAGGTAGCTAAAAACATACACTTTTGAGAAAAAAAGGCAGATGACAGTAAGTAAATCCAATAAATTAAGAGTAATGATATATAAGCTGAGAGGACAATAAAATACACATGGGATAGACTGATGGGAGTCAGGAGCGGTGTTTTAAATACGATGGTCAGCAAAAGTCATTCTAAGGATAGGACATATAATCTGATACATGAATGACTCTGAAGAACCCACAGTTACAAAAAGATATAGGAAAAAAAAAAAAAAAAAAACCCAGAGAAAACAGCAAGTATAAAGACCCAAAGCCAACAATGAATTTGTTAAGCTCAAGGAAAAGAGCATGTTAGTGTGGGTGAAGTGTAGTGAGTGAGTGGGAGAGGAGAAATGAGAGGAAGCTGAAGAGACAGAAAGGGGCCAGTTTACGTTAAGATTTATATACATGATAAGGGCTTAGATTTTATTCCTAGTGTGAAGGGATGTCTGTGGAGAATTTTAAGCATAGACATGATGTGATTTCACTTATGTTTAAAAAAGATTGTTTTGATTGCTGTGTATAGAATATGAATGGGCAAGGGAAGAAGTAGAAAAATCAGTAACAAAGCTACTGCTACAGGTCAGGCAAGAGAAGAGAGCTTGGAGTAGAACGGTAGCATTGGAGATAGAGATATGGGAAGGGTATTGTATTCAAATAATCAGATAAAAATTATATAAAGTAAATGCAGAGTGTATTTAAAGATATACATAGCTATGTGATTAGCTGTATGACAAGAAGGCACAGAGATAGAGTTCACAGAAATGAATTGTATATATTCATTTTACACAGGATTATGAATATAAATTGACAGTTTTCCATGAAACCATAAACCGTCTGTGGGCACACAACTACAGAAACCTTCAAATGGTTCTAACTGTCATGGGCTCAAATCTGGCATTCTCTAATTACTGACATCTTCCCCTCAAGCCCCCATCAGGCTTGAAGTCCTGTCCTCTATTAGAAGCTCTGTAGGTATCCTGGAATTTGCTCCCCTCTCTCTTGTCTGGATCTCATCGATTTGAGGCAGCTGCCTAGATCCAGAAAGGAATCCTAAAACAGAAAGTACCCAACCCTACAGGGCTTGCTCCCAGCATTGGCGGCTATATCATACATGAATAAGAAGCTCTTGGGGAAAGAGGCAAGCATTTTAGATGAGTCTACCTACGGCTCTGACTCCTTTTCTACAATTCTTGGGCTGTTGGATTTGCAAATAGAAATGCATTTTCCCTCTATTTCTGGACTTTAATTTCTATTTGATTATTAGCAAGTTATTGGTAAGTATACTTATAATAAGCAAAGAGAAAACCCACTGGACCTATAAAAGGATAACATGGTTACAACAGAAGAAGCATTATAGGAAAAACTTTCCTGAAGAAATTTATAGTATTGAGAAGAAAAGTGGTATGACACTTCTTAACAGCAATATAGGAATTTTGAGATCAGTAGAGCAATGTCTTCACAATTCTAAGAAAAAATATTTTCAACCTAGTATTCTATAGCTAGTCAAGCAATTTACTTCCTATGAACCCATTCTCCAGAAGCTATTATTGGAGGACATATTTTTGCATAATACAGGAGAGGGACAAGAAAGAAGATGAGGGAAGAAAGCAAATATTAAATAGAAGGACCATAAAGTTGTACATGAAAAGAAATTTATACACTTCTTGGCTCACCAGGGAATAATATTTACATAGAGATGCTCAATAGGATTTATTTTTCAAAAGATGAAAACTGCTTTGGCAAGATGGGAGCTGGGGAGGAAACACATGTCTTTGAGAGATGTAATATAAAGGAGTTAAATTATTAGAGATAAATAGTATTAAATAAATATCTAAAACTTAAAAAAAAAACAAAACAGACAAAAATTTACAGTATAAATTTGAAGTTTAGGAGAAAAATCAGAAAAAAAAAGAAGACAAACCAAAAAACTCACTAAAGGGAGCATAAGAATTAGGAATGGGCAGCAATAGGTCAGAGACTACTTCTACAAATGTTATTGTAGTTGTTAATTTTCTAAACTACATACAGGCATTACTTTGATAAAAATATAAACTGAATTTAAGATGGAGGCGAAGAAAGGGAGAAGGAAGGGATAAGACAGATGAAGAAGCGCAGGCAGAGGCTTTTAATGGAAAAGAATTAATCACAGTTTGGGACCATAAAGTAAAAAAGCAGACCAACACATGTCTCTCGCTTGTCCTGGGGTAGCTTTACTCAAAATCCTTAGATTCTGCGTGAAATCAATTAGCCAAAGCTATGAAGCTTTACATTCAAAAAGCCTAACTGAAACAACCAAGCAAATAACATGAAATGAAGTGGGTAATGTAATTGAAGGATAGAATGAATACTCTAGCCCTAGGAAAAGTGAGAAAGATCTTTTATTTCATCCTCTGCCTACTGGCTTACCACTTCACTCCACTTTTATATTAAAAAGGAAGGCTGAACAATTTCCTACTTAGCAGAATTTTAAGAGGGTTAATAAAAACATAAACCAATTAATCATCAGCAATAACTCATTCAAGATGGCAAGAAATGGATTCAATAAACTTGAGTCATCAGTCCCAGGAATGAAGGAAAATTCCTTTTTTTGTAGGGGACAGGGAAACCACTCGTAAAATCTGAATGCTAGTATGTCGTATTTTGATATGCTGAAAAGCTTATAGAAAATAATGATAGAAATATAGTTTAGGACAGCAAAAACTCTAAGACATAAAAGGCATATTTTGTTAAGAACAATTGAATTAATTAGTTTACTTTCAGATATTTTAAGTGTCTTAAAGATCTCCAGGTTTAGGTTAGCTTTCTTAGGACTATCTTCGTCTTCACATTTAGATTCTACATGAAACATTATGTTGTAATTTCCTTGCAGGTTTGTTAAGAAATATTCAGATGATTAAACGGAAATGACATCATCTTAAGGACAGAACAAAAGATTTTCCATCACTACATGCAAGTTAACTGATATATATATATATATATATATAATTCTAAAGAACTGTTTGGCTCAAGAGAATGTTTAAATATAGAAGAAAACATTCTTTGATGGTTACAGGGTGGAGAGGGGGAGAGAGGGGTATTCACTAATTAGATAGCAGACAAGAATTAGGTGAAGGCTAAGGACAACACACAATACAGGGGAAGTCAGCACAACAGGACTAAACCAAAAGCTAAGACGTTTCCAGAATACAACCAACACCTCGAGGGACAGAGTAGCAGGGGCGGGAGTCTGGGGACCATGGTTTCAGGAGACATCTAGGTCGACTGGCATAACAAAGTTTATTAAGAAAACCGTCTGCAACCCATTTTGGTGAGTGTCGTCTGGGGTCTTAAAACCTAGTGAGAGGCCATCTAAGATGCATCAATTGGTCCCAACCCCACCTGGGGCAAAGGAGAACGAAGAACACCAAAGACACACGGAAAATATTAGCCCAAGAGGCAGAAAGGGCCACACAAACCAGAGACTCCATCAGCCTGAGACCAGAAGAACTAGATGGTGCCCAGCTATCACTAATGATCACCCTGACAGGGAACACAACAGAGTCCCTGACAGAGCAGGAGAAAAGTGGGGTGTGGAACTCAAATTCTAGTAAAAAGACCAGGCTTAATGGTCTGACTGAGACTGGAGGAACCTTAGAACACATGGACCTGGGACTCTTTTAACCCAGAGCTAAAACCATTCCCAAAGCTAACTCTTCGGACAAAGATTAGACTGGACTATGAGACATAAAATCATACTCGTAAAGAGTGTGCTTCTTAGTTCAAGTAGATACATGAGACTAAATGGCCAGCTCCTGTCTGGAGACAAGATGAGAAGGCAGAAAGGGACAGGTGCTGGTTGAACGAACATGGGAAATCTGGGGTAGAAAGGAGGAGTGTGCTGTCACATCAAAGAGAACTAGGGTCACATAACAATGAGTGTATAAATTTACATATGAGAAACTAACTTGAGCTGTAAACTTTCACTTAAAGCGCAACAAAAATAAAAAAGAATTGTTTGAGACTATCTACAGAGAAATTGTTCATTGAAAAATAACCTTAATATTGCTTTACTTATAAAAGTCTAATTCAGCTATTCCAAAACTTAAGATGATGTTTTTAGGCTTATTAATATCTCATGCAGGCACATATTAATGAAGCAAGGATACAATTAATGAAGTGACTATGCATTGTATTGTAGTCTTAGGACTCATGAAGCCTTTCTTAAAAATAACAATTTAGTAACAATGCATATACAATGCTAGAGCTTGGCACTTCAGACATATTAATAAACTCTTAATTTAGGGAAGCATTTAGATGGGGGAGATTATATGAGAAAGTAATATAGCTTTTCAGAATTATTATGCTCTACAGTTCAAACCAGGGTTTTAAAAGTAATCAGGGATAAACCTACTGAAAGAACTAGAAGAGATTCTCTTCTAAACCCTACAATAAATTCTCTTCTAAACCCTACAATAGCTTTGTTTAATGAACTGAATTCTAGTTTTTGTAATACTTAACAATTACGAGTTTAAGAAACATTTTGAAATACCACATTTATATGATGCTTTAGGCATCTTATATACAACAGAAAATGTGCATTTCACGATGAAGTGGTAAGCATTCTATTCATCTATTCTTGCATTATGGCTAGAGATTCCCGCTTCAAAAAGTTTATTTACTGTAAGTCCACACAGCGACTAAAAAGGAAGTCAGACAAAAACATTTTGCTGAGACTGCCAAGTTTTAGAAGCTTCTCAAAAGACTTTTAAGTACTAAAACCACTTTTAAAATTAACTGTAAATGCAAGCACTGAAGTCATGGATTAGACAGAAAGAATACAGACATTTTCATCACTAACAGTACAGATTCTAACACAATATGACATGGATTATAACATGTGTAGATTACTATTTATACAGTTTGTGTGCTATGACATAAAATATGCTATCAACATAAACCACAGTTTAAAATAAAAACAAAAAAGTGCAAAGCACAATGAAATTAGGATTAACTTGTCTGGCCCATTAAAATATACTTGCTGAGTGATTTTGAGAAATTACAAATCAATATTTGTTGACTAGTTAAGTGGTTAATCAAGAAATACACAAAGTTTGGACATTCCCCTGTCACTTGCCATCCTTCTGCTAAATCCTAGCATTTTAAGGAATATGATCAACTAATGGCAGTGTGATAAAAATAACAAATTGGGCATTTTCACTTTGTTGATGAAATCTTGGAGTCTGATGAAGATGCATATGAAAAAGACCTTTGCTAAACTGACTTGTACCAATTGCCTCAGAGAAATATTTAAAAATGTATTTATTTGCTGAATTGTTTTTTAAGCTATTTAAGTCCACCTATTTTTTTTTTTTTTTTATGCACAAACTATAGGGTCACTGAGTTGGAACTGACTCGATGGCAATGGGTTTGTTTTTTTTATATGCACAATCTAGTCTATATCAACATAGCTCTCAAATATTTCATTTCTCCAAAAAGTCTATCTTATAGGCTTGCCTGAGGACTCTGAAATGTTTCTACTAGAAAGTAGGAAAACAAACAAAAAAAGACAAACAGTTGTATCATATCTATTTTCCTAAAAGTAGTTCAAAAATATCAGTATATTCTTACTTTGAAAATATTCTCTATTATTTTTATTATAAAAAAACTCATTAAATAGGTTCTAAGATTAAATTATATAAACAAGCAAATAAATAAAAAACAGTTGCCTTTTAGTTAATTCCAAGTCACAGTGATCCTATCTGTGTCAGGGTAGAACTGTGTTTCATAGGGTATTCACGGTTACTGATTTTTTATAAGTAGGTCACCAGGTCTTTCCTCTGAGGTGCCTGAGTGACTCAAATGTCAAACCTTTCGTAGATATATAAAATACACACATACCCAAAAATGTTCTCTGTATTTTATACCCTGAATCTTTGTGACCCTGGGTAATATCTAATTTCTCTTGGCCTTTAAGCGTATAATGAAGATAAAATCTACCTTACAGGAATTCTATGAAGGTTAAATGGGATAAGATATGAACTTATTGGTAGATCAGTCTTTGAGTGGATCAGTCTAATTTCTAAGACTCTGTCCCAGATGATCAGAAATAGACCACGGTAATGAAAGGAAATTAAGTTCCTGATTATGACAAACATCAAACCGGGCTTTATTACTATTAAACTAAATGGCCCACATTCAAAATACTGGTGTACAGAATATATACTTTTGTGGTATTAAATTAGATTATTAATGTTTTACTCAAGTATAAAATAAACATGGTCTAAATATATGAGAACCTACAATTGAGTGATAGACCAAAGAGCCAAGGTACTGCTGAACAAAATTTGCTATCCCAGAAGGAAAGGTTCAGAATTTAAAAACTTAACTAATGTAAATTCTAAGAACATTTCAAAAGAATATAAAGATTTAAAAATCTTATCAAATTAAAATCTTTTCCAATATTTTACAACATAAAAATATTTCTAGCATTTGTGAAATCAATGAGGAAAAAGTGGCTGAACTTCCAATACAATATACAGTTGCATATCGTCTAGTTTAAAATACTTTATAAAGAAACCTCCATGACCACATTGATGCTTTTAAGGGTAATGAAGGAGGTATTAATGAATAAAGGTATGCCTATAACTACGATATCTTCACCTTCTATAGCTTTCGAAGAATGTAATGAGTCTGAAGGAGAAACTTAAATATTCAAGAGAAAAAAATATTTACGTAATAGGTCACCTAACATTTGATTACTGTATTCTTATACAAATAATGTGCACCTTCTACATTTGTTTGCCAGCTGCTCCCTTCTCCTGTGAAGTATTTTTGTAAACATCAATATGCCAATTTTTTTTTTTTTTTTTTTTACAAAAATACCTCAGAGGGGGGGATGAGGAGAAGGGGAGAGGAGGAAGTGGTTGGCAAACAAACATAGAAGGGGCAAGTTATTTGCATAAAAATGTGAAATGTGAAAAATAACACAGAAAATACTTTTCAAGCCTTTTAAAGCCTTAGGAAAGAATTAGCTTTAGCTACCAGAAAGCTAAGCAATGAAGAACTAAGGTAATTATTAACTTCAGGAAAAACAAGAGGTTACCAAAAACAAAGAAAAAGGAAATATACTGTATTACTTGGTTCACAAGTAAAAAAAGTTTACACATTCACAATACTACAAATAACTAAAAATTGTAATGTATTTATATTACCAGTTCCAGGGAAGAAGAAATAAGGTGGTGGTATAAATGAGCTAAATTTTCATCTTGAGTAATGAAAAGATAACATCTAAGCATAGATCAATAAAAAACCAGTAGTATAAACATACTGTTTAGAAATATCAGGTAAATATTGGAAACTTACTATAAGTCATTCAGCATGCATTCCAACAGAAAATAGAAAAAGCAGTGTTTTGTGTTCATCTTCTTAAAAATAATTTTAAGAAATGTCAGTATTTTTTACTTTTAAAAGATTTTTAAAATTATCATTATAAGATTATTTTAATTATTATTAAATTAATAAGTCACCAACTAGGAAGCTCTCTGAACCTCCGTCTTAAAAAGCCTTTATTGTCCTCCTCTTGTGGCCATGATAGATTATATCATGCCTCATGAGACTTAGTCAGCATTGGGGCCCCAGCTGGTCCCTCTTGGCTGGTCAACCCCTGATTCTATATCATTAGAAACTTCCAAAACTGAAATGCAAAGAGAAAAACAAAACAAAAAACCCAGAATATCCAAGAACTATGGGCAATTACAAAGGGTATCACATATGTGTAATGGGAATACCAGAAGAAAAGGAAAAAAAGAAAGAAACAGAAGAAATATTTAAAGTAATAATGGCTGAGAATTTTAGAATTTTAGAAAATTAATGAAATACCAAACCATAGGTCCAGGAAGTTCAGAGAACACTGAGCAGGATAAATTTTGCACCTAGGCATATCATAATCAAGTGGTAGAAAATCAAACACAGAGAGAAAATCATGAAAGACGCCAGAAGACAAAAATAAACCTTATCAGTAAGGGAATAGAGTTAACATCAGATTTCTCTTCAAAAATAATGGAAGCAAAGAGGGTGGTATGAGATATTTAGCGTTGAAAGGAAAAAACTAAGATGAAACACCATCCACCTAAAATTGTTTATCCAGTGAAATTATACTTCAAAAGTGAAGGAGAAATAAGGGCTGTCTCAAACAAAAATTGAGAGAATTTATCACCAGTATACCTTCCTTGTTTTTTTTTATCTTCCTTGTAAGAAATAATTAAATAAGTTCTTCAAAGAGAAGAAAAATGATATAGATCAGAAACTTGGATCTACATAAAGAGTGTTATACAGGGAATAAATGAAGGTAAGATATTTTATTTTTCTTATTCTTAATTGTTCTAACAGATAAAAGCTTGTTCAAAAGAATAATAACAATGTATTTAATGATTATACCTTATGAGTAAATGTATGACAACAATGTTATAAGTGATGGGATGGAGGAATTGGGGATACTCTGTTACAAGGTAGCTGTA
The DNA here is from genome assembly GCF_030014295.1 of Loxodonta africana. Classification (NCBI taxonomy): domain Eukaryota; kingdom Metazoa; phylum Chordata; class Mammalia; order Proboscidea; family Elephantidae; genus Loxodonta; species Loxodonta africana. The sequence continues at coordinate 55,528,324 of NC_087348.1, read as the reverse complement.
CTACCTGTGAAGTGGTATAGTGTTATTTCAAAGTGGACTTAGATAAGGTATAAATGTATATTCCAAACTCTAGGGCAACTACTGATTTTTTTTTAAAAGTAATATAATTGCTAAGAGAAGAGACAAAAAGGAATCATACAAAATGCTTCATTAAAATGAGAGAAGGCATCAAAAGCATGGGAGACCAAAAAAGAATAAAAGAAGCAGAGAATAAAGGAAATGAATAGAAAATTGTTACGAATATTACAGACATAATCACTTTAAATCTGAATGGTCTAAATACACTAAAAGACAGAGACTGTCAGAGTGGATAAAAAAACAAGACATCATATATGTTGTCTATAAAAAACACACTTTAAATGTAAAAATACAGATATATTAAAAGGAAAGGATGGGAAAAGATATACTGCTAACATCAATCGAAAAAAATTTAGAGTAGCTATAATAATTTTAGGGTAAGGAAAATTATTAGGAATAAACAGGGGCATTACATAACGACAAAGGGGTCAATTCTCTTAAGAACACGTAACAACAGACCTAATATTCAAGGCAGAAACTGATAGAACTGCAAGGAGAAATAGACAAATCCATTATTATTCTTAGAGACTTCAACATCCCTCTATCAGTAATTGACAAATTCAGCAGGCAGAAAAATCAGTAAGAACATAATTGAACTGAACTGTACCATCAATCAGCTGGCTATAACTGACATTTATAGAATACATCATCCACCGATAACAGGAGTCTTCTCCAGCTCACGTGGAAAATTCACCAAGATAGATTACATCCTGGGCCATAAAACACACCATGAGAAATTTAAAAAAACAGAAATCATACAAAGTATGCTTTCAGACTCCAACGGAATTAAACCAGAAATGTCTAACAGAAAGCCAGCTAGAAAAATCCCAAAATATCTGGAGATTAAACAACACACTTCTAAATAACACATGGGTCAAAGAAGAAGTCTCAAAAGAAATTAAAAACATATTCTGAACCAAATGAACTAAATAAAAATAAAAATACAACTTACTAAAATTTGTGGGATGCAGTAAAAGCAGTATTTGGAGGAAAACTTATAACACTGAATGCATATATTAGAAAAGAAAAAGAGCTAAAATCAACAACAGAAGCTTCTACCATAGGAAACTAGAAAAAGAGGAGCAAATTAAATACAAAGTAAGCAGAAGAAAAGAAGTAACAAAAATTAGAGAAGAAATTAATGAAATTTAAAGCAAAATCAACAGAGAAAATCAACAAAACCACAAGCTAGTTCTTTGAGAAGATCAAGAAAATTGATAAACCCTTTAGATTAACCAAGCAAAAAAGATGACGTAAATTACTAATATCAGAAAGGAAAGAGAGACCATCACTACTGATTCTATAGATGTTAAAAGGATAGCAAAGGAATATTATAAACAACTTTATGGCCCAAACTGGATTGTTTATATGAAATGGACCAATCCCTTGAAAAACAGAATCTACACCAAAAGTCACCCAAGGAGAAATAAATAATCTGAATAGGCCTCTATCTAATAAAGAAATTCAATCAATAATTAATAACCTTCCAAAACAGAAAGTACCAGGCCTAGATGGTTTCACCAGTGAATTCTACCAAACCTCAAAGGAAGAAATTAGGCCAACTCTCTATTCTCTTACAGAAAATAGGAACAAATGAAATAGTTCTTAAGTCACTACATGTGGTTAGCATTACCCTAATATCAAAACCAGACAAAGACATTATAAGAAAACTACAGACCAATGTCTCTTATAAACATAGATACAAAAATCCTCTACAAAATATTGGCTAATCAAATCCAATAAAAAGAACTGTACACCACAACCAACTGAGATTTATCCTAAGTATTTTTTTTATGTAAAGCTGGTTCAACGCTCAAAAATCAATTTAGGTAACCCATCACATCAACAGCCTAAAACAGAAAAATCATATAATCATATCAACAGATGCAGAAAGAACATCTGAAAACAAAACAAAACAAAAACAAAAAATGACAGCCAGTCCTGATAAAAACTCTCAGCAAACTAGGAATAGAGGGGAACTTAACTTGATAAAGAGCAGTTATGAAAAACCTACCCCTAACATTATACTTTTGTGGTAGGAAATTAAATGCCTTGATCAAGATCAGGAACAAGGCAAAGATGTCCCTTCTCACCATTCTTATTCAACACTGCAATTAGATTAAAAAAAAAAAAAAGGAAATAAAAGGTACACAGATTGGGAAGGAAGAAATAGTCTTTTGCTTGCAGATAACATGATTGTCTATACAGAATTAAAAAACGCAATGGGAATGCAAAAGAGTATGTACAGGCAGAGGAGCTATAAAGGAAAGGTTTCACAATATGGGATGGACGGAGAGGAAGCAGCATTTAAGACTGAGAGAAAAGCTTGCAAGAAGCACAAAGCATGTTTAAGGGAAGTCTGGGACACTAAGTGCTGGAGTTTCATATTGGACTTCAGGAGCCTTTGAAGGCTCTCCTAAGGGGTCTGAACGTTATTAGGAAGTTCACTTTGGTGGCAGTGTGAAGGCAGGACTGCAGAGGGGAGAAACAAGAGATATGGAAACTAGCTTAGCTGTCACTATAATTATTCATTTCTTAAATCAAATTCTCTAAAAATGTTTTAAAATAAATTAACAAACACCACTCTTTTCTCTCTATGCTTTACTCTCTCAATACAACTACTGGCAATTTCATGTGATCTCTTAGGTAGAGGGGGTTTATATTTACTTTTTAGCTTTTAAAAATATTTCACAGATGGTTCCGTTAAATAAAGAGACTAGATAATTTATCATTAATGACTTAAAAATTTCTCTGTTAAAAAATGGGCAGGCCTTTTGGGGTGATCCTTTGATGTGCTATATCAGGAGTCTTGAATGATCTTACCCACAGGAACTAATTTATCAAAAGCCGAAGACTGCAAATGTTGAAAGATTTACAGAGCTCTTTTTTTTTTTTTTACGTTAGTGTAAAAAGCAGAATGTGGTATTTAGCAAACATGAGTCACAGGCTGCAAAGCAGCGTTCATGATAGGGAGACACTGATGAATGGGATTAGATCTAACTGAGGTTTGGGACAAAATGATGGCAGGGATTTTTCTTTTTCTAGCATTCATGTGGATACGTACGTGAAGAGGTATTCTGGGAAACTATGCTAAATTAAAATTAGTTGGCAAAGTTATAAAGTAAATCAAGCATTAATATATGCATTTCAATAAACATTTCCTGGCTACAAATGGTTGATACAATTACTGTACTAATCATAAATCTCATTTTTTTTAACAGCCTTGTGACTCATGAAATTCATAGTTGAAAATGATACTGGTGAATTTTCACTATTCAATAAATGTGTAATCTTAAGGTACCACTAAATTAACCAAAACTAATTAACATTTTTAAATGCATTCACGAGACACTATTGTAGTTATTGTAATATTACAATAATACCTCTATAGATAGAATTGGTTATATACAAATATTACAAAGAGGGACTACATTTTCCCATGTATTAAAGAATTGTCATAGTCCTTCAAAATAATTCAACACCTTGAGTAATAAATCAACCTTAACCTTTTGATACTTGTCTCTGTGGGAAATAGCAGACACCATGTCTTCCTCTAAGTTGGTCTCATTTTCCCACTATTTATTCATGCTTATTTAAGGTAGAAAAAAAGACAAAGAGCCTTTCATTTACAGTGATATTTGCAGTTATAGATGAATAACTGAACAATGTCTCATGTACATGGAGACTAAGGGTCAAACGAAATGTGTTTAGGGCTATGAATTCTGTAGTCTATTGATAACGATTAAAATCTGTTGCCCAAAGCTTCATATAACAAGATTAAAACAAGGGATTAGTCTAGAGATTTCCCAATTTTTACATGGAATTTCATTGTATTCAAGTAATTTTAGGGGAAACCTACATTTATGTTGGAACTCTATATTCAATTAGAATATCTGTACTGTGCGAGACTGGTTCTATTAACATGGTTTCTTTTACTGTTCTTTTAGATCAAACGACTGACGAGGGGTGCAAAATTTTAAAAAGGAAAGGTTAGAGACTTATTAATGTGAGTTTCCAGGTGGATAATGAGGAAATCTTGACTTTTCACTTAATGTCAGAAATTTAATCTGTTCTATAAATAAACCTTATGCCAGTAACCCCACCCTGCACAACGCTCAGTGAATACTCTTTCTGTTTTCTAGACCCAAAAAAGGAGTATGTTTTACTCCAAGTCAATAGACATGTAGTTCAGAGGTAAACACTTCAAGCCAAATAAATATCTATCAAAAAATTTAAAAGTATTAGAATTGGCAAAGTATGCTATTCAGTATAATATTCTTTGTACTTCCATGTTTGAAAATTATTTGCTAGAAATTAACAATACTGTAACACCAAAAGCTGGTGAGACTGAAAGGAGAAGTAGCTCATTTTTTTACACTGCTGCTAAGTTTTAAAATGGGTATAATTATCCAGGGGAGGAAGGTATTCATCAATATTTATAGCAAACTTTTAAAAATACGTGTATTTTTTGAGCCAGAAATTCTACTTCTAAAAATTTATCATAAGGATGATCAGATATGAGCACCAGGATAAACATATACATGTTTAATGAAATGTTATTTATAATAAGATCTATGGAACAACTTAAATCCCCAACAAGAAAGTAGAGATTAACTATGTTAATCCCATCAGGTCCCTGGGTGGTGCAATGAGTAGCTCTGCTACTCAATGAAAGGTTGGTGGTTCGAGTTCACAAAGAGGCACCTTGGAAGAAAATCTGAAATGTCAGCCACTGTAAATCCTATGGAGTATACTTCTAGACATATATGGCCTTGCCATGAGTCAAAATTAATTTCACTGCAGTAGGTCTTTAAATCTCATCAGACTTTTAAAAGCCCTGTGTGTGTGTGTGTGTACACTTGATCTTGTAAATACTCTTTAAATGTTCCTATACCATTTAGAAGTTTTGAAATTTATTGACAAAACTACTAGATAATATCTGTGAGAGTATAAGAAAAAAAAAATCAGTGACGCATATGTAAGCTTAATCTGAAGATCACATATTAGGCTAATGTTTTGCATAAATTGAATCTCTTCTATGAGTTTTGCTAAGACTACCATTTATAATTCTAGTACTGTATATTATCTGGGTATTGCTTTATCTCTTTAGAAATGTAAACAAATTATGCTATTTATACTTTGTTTTTTTGGTTTTATGACCTGCTTCAAGACTAAGAACAGTAAATATTTAAGTGAACTCACTTATATACACCTTGGCTTTTTATTCAGAATGCATACAACACACATAATTCATAGAATGGATGAGACATATTGTGCAAATAATCTCTGAAATCATTTGAACAAAACATTAAAATAACAAACCAAAAACAAAGCATAAAACAAAATCCACATACTAGTTCTGATATGTTCTCAAAAGAAAATACATATTTACAAATGTAACATGGCTTCAATGGTTTTTCATTCCGGGAATGTTATGAAAAGGAATTAAGAGTTAAATAAATGTTTTCATTGTTGACAAATATAGTCTACGCAATTATGTTGTACCTGAAATTTTCAATAAGAAATAATGACCATCATGCATGAGTAGTGGTATTTCTCAATCTTGGTATAAAAACACTATTTCCTCTTCAACACCTTGAATATAAAGAATCAAGGTCCAAAAGGTATGAGAGATTCTGAATAAATTTCAACTTTTACTTTCAAAGATCTCTGCTAGGTTAGGTCTAAATGACTAATATGTGTGTCTGTGTTTATGTATATATGTGTGTGTATATATACATACAGAGAGAGAGAGAGAATCTACCGAACTTTCCTGTCATCTTAATGTAAAAATACAATATAGGGGACTTTTGCTAAATAATTGAAACCTAAGTAATTCTGACCAATCTCCCTATTGGCAGCAACTAAAAATTCTGGACAAAATATTTTTTGAAAAACAACATTTGCTTGAAGACACTGGAAAACTAAAAAGATCGTCAAGAATTACTCGGTAGTTTCAGGAGGAAGTTGGATGCTCAAGAAGTTAATCTCTGCATTTATAGCTGCTTTTCCCTAGAGGTGGTCTGCTGATGCTGGAGGAGGTAGAAAAAAGCTTAATAACATTTTTAAGAGCCTCGTGGGACTGGGGTGCTAGTACTGGAATCTTAGGGTCCGCTAAAAGGAGTCCTTCACAAGCTCTTCTCAGTTAAGTTGGGAGCCAGGAGATGTACCCTAAGAGTACATCGGAAGTAAGCAGGCTTGTGAAGAATCTCAAGTTCAGTTTCAAATCATTTTAATCTTCAAAGTTGTACTGAGTTGATCTCAGATTGATAGTTGCACCAGGAGCCTAGAAGAAGCAAATCTAAATCCTCTCTGAAGGAAGATGTCATCATCAGAAGCCTCTAATTATTTCTATAAACAATTTTGCAAATAGATGTCTCGTATAAAAACAAATTAGCATATACATGTTAGGCATGTTAGAAAATGAATTTCAAAGGAAAGAAAACCAACAGAAACAAACAATAGAAACAGGCCCAGAGGGTTCCAGACTTTAGAGTTCTCAGACATGGACTTTAAAATAATTACATTGTGTTCAATGAGAATTTTGCAAATGAATGAAAAGCATAGGAATCAAATGGAAATTCTAGAGCTGAAATTAAGAACTTGATAGATTTAAGAACAATTTGATACAGAAAAAGGAAACACATACAAAAGAAAAAGTAAACAGAGAATATGAGAAAAGACTATCCAGGAACAGACAAAAGGATACAAAACAGAGGAAACAGTAAAAAGGGCATAGACGATTCAATCAAAGGTACCATGCAATATAATTGGAATTCCTTTGGAAGTAGAGGGAAGAGCAAAAGTGCAGAAGCGATATTTGAAGAGAAAATGATGAAGAGCTTTCCAAAACTAATGAAAGGTATCTAGATACAAATTTAGAAAGTCCTATGAATCCAAGAGAAGTAAAAATAAAAACTGAAGACTGAAAGAGTAGAATGTCCTCCTACCTCCATGACGTCTATGCCCTAAATCTTGCATCCTGTGACTCTATTTCATGGCAACAGAGATCTTGCATATGTACTTTAGATTATAAAATTTAAATTAGGGAGATTATCTTGGATTATCTGGGGGGGGCCAACGTAACCACCCCACTAGAAACCAAGCTTATTGCCATCAGTCAATTCTGACTCATAGCAATCCTACAGGACAGAGTAGAACTGCCCCATAGGGTTTCAAGGGCTATAATCTTTATGGAAGCAGACTGCCACATCTTTCTCCCTTGGAGCAACTAACTGATGGGTTCACACTGCTGACCTTTTGGTTAGCAGCCAAGCACTTAACCACTGCACCATCAGGGATCTTTAATCTAATCACATGAGTCCTTAAAAGCAAGGAACTTTCTCTAACTGAAGGCAGGAGACATGAGGCGGGGATAGGGAGTGATGGTCAGGGAGATCTGAAGCATGAGAAGGATTCTACCTGCCTTTACTGGCTTTGAAGATAAAGGGAGTCACAAGCCACAAACCAGGGAATATGGGTGGCCCCTAGAAACTGAGAATGACCCTTGGCCAATAGCAAGCAAAAAACAAGGACCTCAGCTCTACAGAGGCATGAAACTGAATTCTGCAAGAACCAGAATGAGGCCTGGATGCAGATTTTCCCCCAGAATCTCCAGATAAGATCCCCAGCTGGTCGACACCTTGATTTTGGCCTTGTGAAACTCTAAGCAAAGTAACTAGGTGAGCCTGCTGGACTTCAGACCTACAAATCTGTGAGATAAAAAGTTGGTTCTGTTTTAGGCCGCTATGTTTGTGTTAATTTGTTATGGCAATAATACAAAACTAAAATGGAAAAATCCATCCATAGCTATAGTAGGAGTTTTTATTAGCTCTTTTCAGTAACTGAGAGAGCATGCATATAAAAATAAACCAGTAAGGGTAAGATTTAAAGAACATAATTAAACCATTTGACCTAACAGACTTATACAGAATATTGTAACCAACAGCAGCAAAATACACATTTTTTAAAAGCATACAAGAAACATTCACAGCAACTAACTGTATGCTAGAGGGCAGTGGTGGTTCAATGGTACAATTCTCACGATCTATGTGGGAGACCCAGGTTTGATTCCTGGCCAACGCACCTCAAGTGCAGCTACCACTTGTCTGTCAGTGGAGGCCTGTGTGTTGCTGTGATGCTGAACAGGTTTCAGTGGAGCTTCTAGCTTAAACAGACTAGGAAGAAAAGTCTGGCAATCTACTTCTGAAAATCAGCCAATGAAAACCCTGTGGATCACAATGGTGCAATCCCGTTGTGCATGCCAACTTGATGGCAGCTATCAACAACTATATGCTGGGCATAAAGCAAGTCTCCACAAATTTCAGAGTATTAAAATAGCACAGGATACACTCTCTAACTACAATTCAGTTAAGTCGGAAATCAATAACATAAAGACAGGAAATTGCCATACCTTTTGAAATTAAGAAATACTACATGGGTCAAAGAAGAAACTACAATGAAAATAAAAAAATATTTTGAAATGAATGATAACGAAAACTACTATATATCAAAACTTGTAGGATAAAGCAAAAGCTATGTTTAGAGCTAAATCTACGGCCATAAATGCATAAATTAAAAACAGGCTGAAAATTAAGGAACAAAGAATTCATCTTAAGCAACATAAACCCAATAAAAGTAGAAGGAAAAAATAAAAGTAAGGATGAGAGCAGAAACAATGACACAGAAAACAAACATCCAAGAGAGAAAAATGACAAAGCAATTATTTGAGTGACAGTTCTGAGAGGGAGAGACCATACCCAAAAGAAATAAAAGCAAAAACACAAATCTATACAACTATGCCTCACCTCCCCTTAAAATCCACTGATGAAACATCAATGCTAGAAAACAGCAATGGTTACCAACATCAGAAACTGGGTTATTTTTGGTAGATGAAAAACAGATGGGATCAGATTAATGGGAAAACTACAGAGAAAAACCATGACTCCAGCTGTAAACTGCTTTCCCCCAATCTCTAACCTTAGAAATAAAGAATGAGGAATAGGCTATGAGGTGACTGTCAATGATAATTAGTAGGTTGCCTGCTTAATAGATGACTGTGGTGGTGCACTCCAAGTTTAAACTCTAAACAAAATAAAGACCACCTAGCATCAGCATTGGAGACAAAGAAGAGTATTGGTAACATGCAGACTTCCAGAAAGCAGACAGACAAGACATACACACACACGTGCACGCACGCACACACACACACACACAAAATGTGGTGATGGAGGAGTGGAGTAGGACAGTTACAACCAGAAGTACTCTACCCTTGAAAAAAAGCATTTCTTTTGCAAATGTAAGGCACTGCCTCATGGCCTCCCTGCATGCACCTGAAAGGGAAACCCAGAGACAGTATGCTCATTCAGGAAGGAGACTAGTTGAAGAAACTGAACAGCAACCAATCATAATCAGTCTAGACTTATTAACCCATACATACGACAACGAAGTTTTACTAGACATTTAAAAACCAGGTGCTTGAAAGCCAAGGATGCAGAAAAAAGAAGATAAAATGAAGAAAGAGGAAACTTAAAACAACAAAAAAAAAAACTTAAAAAAAATCTCAACTAATATTCTGAGAGAATACATTCCCATTCAAAGGAAGTAATCAGAAAATAAAGTAATTGAAAGACAAGCAATTGTAAATTTAAAGAGCACCTCCTGAAATAAAAATTTAAAAAACTCAGCAGAAGGCCAAAATAATAGACACAACTGTAGTACAAAACTGATAATCTGGATGGTAAAGTTAGGGAAAAAAACAAAAAAACTCTCAACTATTTAAAAATTAAAGAAAAGCACAGGCAAATATTTTTACAATGTTGTGATAGGAAAGGCCTTCCTAAGACAGGTACAAAGTCTAGACCCATAAGGAAAGCAATTCAAGTTGACTTCTCTTGAGGCCACTTTAGGTAATTCAAACTTTGCTGAGAAATTGGGTATTTCTCACTAAATATTTCAATTTTGTTGTGACACTGATGCTACTGGTATTTCATCTCTTTCATCATTCCCAATGTGTGCTTTGCTCTTAATTTTCCCTAAATAGGCTCAGAAACTTTTTGCTGATGTTGTTTCTTCTTATTTGCCTTTGCAAAGAACTACTAGATTTTGGATTTATTTGTTCTTTCTATAATTTTTAAATTTCTATATTATTTTTCTTTCATGTTATTCCTTCTTCTTAGCTTCTCTTGGTTTTTTTTTTTTGTTCTTTCTGAAATGTGCTAAAATGAATAATAGGTTTCTTAATATTTTTTCAAATTTCTTGTTTAATAATGAATAAATTTAAAACCATAAGTTTTTCCTTGACTGTAGATTTTGCTGCTCTTTTTCACTGTTTTCTACATCATCTGTTATTGCACTTTTGATTTTGTTTTTGATTAGAGATTTCCTAGAAATGTGATTCTTAATTTTAAAACAGGTATGATTTTGGTCACATCTTAATTTGGTCACAATTTAGTTTAATTAGATTATGAATAAACCATGTAGCCTGTAAAAATCTCTACAGAGGGATAAAAAGGAAGAAATGTGGAAAAGAATATAATTAAACAAATAATAGAAAAATATTTCCCTGAATTCAAGGAAAACTTGAACTTACGGAATTAAAATCCTCACCCATTCCAGACAGGATTAATGAGACCAACTCACAGGCATAGCTTAATAAAATGATTGTTATTTTGATTAATTATGATCAATGTATATATACATACATATTATTTCGTGAAGGATTTAAATTTCTATGCCTATCTATTAAATCAATTTTAAGTAAAATTAGTTCCTTTAAATTTACTGCTTCCTATTAAAAAAAAAAATATTAGATTGTTTCAATTCTTAAAGATATATATTGCAATCTAGTATAATTGTATTTTTTGGTCTTTCTCCTTGCATTTTTAAATTATTGCTTTATGTATTTAGTTGTTATGTTATTTGGTACATATAAGTTTATGAATATATCTTACTGAATTTTGTGCTTTTTTTCACTTTTCAATGCCTCTCTTCATCCTGTTCCGTGTTTTTAACTTTAAATTTTACCTTAATAGAAATTTATTTTGTCATTCTTGGTTTCTTTTTGTTTGCACTTGCCTGACGTATCTGTGTCTATCATTTTATTTCAAACCTTAAAATAAAAATCTTCATTTTAAATGTTGTTTCTTGAAAATAGTATATATTAGGCTTTTGCTTTCTAACCCAGTAAGATGGCTTGTCTTTTAATTAGGAAATTAAAAACATGTATATTTAAAGTCATAACTGAAATACCTGACTTGTTTCCATTTCTATGCTACTTGCTATCACTCTCCTTTCTTGTTTCACTTTAAATTTTTTTGTTTTGTTTTTCAGGTTTAATCAAGTTGTTATTTATTAATTTTTATCCCTTTTGTAATTTGGAAGTTCTGCTATCCCATTTATTACCCTTTACTCCTAAGCAGAATTATAGTTCCCTATTATTATTTTTTATTATTATTTTAATTATTATTTTTTTATTATTTTAACTGGAAAACAAATTTCCTTAAGTGAATCTTTCCCTACTAGCTTACTTTCTCTCCAATTCAACAAAGAAGAGGTCTAAGAATATGTCGCCTCCCATCTCTTCTCTCAAGATGAGTTTCTGGAATGACTTTATATTCCTCTTTTCCTCCTCTATCCCCAACTCCTGAAGTGTGATGATACAGTTTATTTATTATTAACTTTTTAATGGCTGACTTTCAGAAGTAGATCACCAGGCCTTTCTTCCAAAGTACCTCTGGGTGGACTCGAACCTCCAACCTTTTGGTTAGCAGTTGAACGTGCAAATCATCTGCATCACCAGGTACTCCTGATAATACAGTTATAGAATTAAGATTACACTCTTATAAGAATTTCCCTTAGGTATTCCTTCTGTTTTAGACGTTCTTATTCGGCCCTTATATTACACATTCTTAAAAAAAAAAAAAAAAACACTGCCATCGAGTCGTATATAATTATCCATTTAGATTTTTATCTATTTATAATACACAGACAATAAATCTATGGAGCTCTGGTGGCACAGCGATTAAGCATTTGGCTGTTAACCAAGAGGCTGGGAGTTCGAATCTACCAGGTGCCCCTTGGAAAGCCTATGGGGCAGTTCCTCTCCGTCTTATAGGGTTGCTAAGAGTCAGAATTGACTTGACGGCAACGGGTTTGATTTTTTGGTTTTATACATAGCAAGGTTTACTGCTAACCATTACAATGTCTTCATTTCTTGATCCTGCTCCACTCCCTCCCAAATCTTGAAGTTACTATTTGGATCATTTATTGTTTGATTAATCTTTTTGTGGGTATTTTCTTCATATTAGGCTCATGGATATCTGTCTTCCCCACTGGCTTTATTTCCTTGGATAGGTTTTCTTTTGGTTCTCACTGAATTTTCTCTATCTGAAAGATGGCCTTACTGGAATTCAGGTCTTGTTATTGAAGATCCACTTATGATACTGAAGAGAAGTTTGACAGGATAGAGTTTTTTTGTTTTTGTTTTTTATTTATCCTCTGACCCCAGCAAATCTGCTTTAAGTAATATGGTACACATGCAGAAATGTGAATATACAAGCATGTTCTCTGATGCACTGTTTTTAACCATAAAATGGTATGTACAGTGCGATGTTTAGCAATAGAGCAATGGTTAAAGCATGGTATATTTTTCTCCGGATTCTCAAAACTGTTAAAATAATGAGGTAGATTCCTCATGTGCGTTTCCTAAAAATGTCCGTAATAAAGGAAAAAAAAGTTGCATAATGTGCTAGCATTCATGTATATTAGGCTTAACAAAAAGCTATAGTGTTAGATTGCCTAATACAAATATATATATATACTGCAAAGATAACCAAAATTCTAACAGCATTTATCCCTGAGTTAGGGCATAATATCGGGGCTCCTGGGTTAGTTAAAGAGGGCACTCTACCCCTTACATTATGCTCTGCTTTACTCCCTGAATTATTTTAAACCAAGATTAGATGTTAGCTTTGCAATTAAACTGTCCCATGCTCATTTCTATGACAGAGAGATATCAAGTGATCTATCAATAGAAAAATAGTAAATTCTATATTTTAATTGATCTTAACAACAGATTAGTATGTATTATATAGTACAATATTCTTAATTATAATCATCCACCTTAGTAGAGATTAAATTTTAAAGAAAGACGGGAAATAAAATGATTTCCATTAAAAACGGTTAAAGTAACTTTAGGGTTTTATTGCTGAAGTTATTTAGAATATCAGTGCACATTTGGTCACAGACCCCTGGAAGATACTAGTTAAATAAAATAATTCTGAAGCTAAGTTCCCAATTAATTCTTAGAAAACAGCCAAATCTATTAAAAGAAAAATAACTTGCTTTATAGGCTGGTACATAAAGAAGGCTACTCTTTAGAAACGTTATTATTTACTTGATAAAACAAAACCCATACTTACAACAAGTAGACTGAACTGGTCCAAGTTGTGGAAAGGTCATAAGAACAGAAACGTCTGGTAGGTCCTTTTGCTTTGGATACTCTGTAGTTTGGTCAGCCCAAGCCACCATTTTTTTCCTCTCAACTAAATGTTGAATCACTTTGAAGTCAGACTCAAAAGCAGCATTTGATAAGCCAGCTTCTTTTAATGCACAATATTGTTTTCTGAAGGCTGGAAGTAAAGCATTCAATACTCTATATACAGAAAGGGCCAAGAAAAAAGAGATAAAAACTAAATCTTAAATACATTATTGTATCTCTTCTAAGTATCACTCAAAGTACACGCAGATCATTAAAATGATTCACCACATATGTTTTCTTTTAGTTTTTTTTTTTTCAGTTGAACACTTCTACACATTTTTAAAATACTAAGACTAGAATGGAAAGAATCTGGGTAGAAATTACAAGAACTAGGCTCCAGTCTCAGCTTGTCCATTTTCACTTCTAACTGACCTTGGTCAAAGTGCAAACTGAAGTTTCCTCCTTTATAAAATGGTGGACAACTTGACAGTCATCGTCCTACTTATTTTAGAGGACCGTTTTGAAGACTAAATAGATTAAGAACATATAAAAGCTTTTTTGAAAAGGATAATGTACTTAAAAAATTAAAGATACTATTGTTATAATTATCATGGGATTGAAATGAAAAATATGCTATGTCAAATAATAAGACTCATATTTTAGCTAAGTAACAATAAAAGAAACAAGCAAAAAAAGAATAAAACCCAACTCTCCTTCAAGTTAACTCTTCATGACCTAAACCAATGGCTTTCAAAAAGGTATTCAAAGGAATTTTGAGGGAAGTTCTAGACAGGGATAGTAGATATGGGGAATGGTTAGAGAACTAGATCCCTGGCTTTAACTTAAAACCTTCTATATTCCCTGTCAATCAGAACAGTACTTAGTTTATCTTTTTATGTATTAGACCTCCATATAAGCTTTTACTGAAGAAATGAAGTCACAGTTAAACAACTGAAAACCTGTACACTGAACTAATGTTCTTAACTTTTTAGATCAAGGAAGATACCAAAATACACCAATGATCTTGAGACGATTCAGTCCTGGTATACCGAGGCAGTGTATATATGATGTTCCAGTTGATTTATATAGGAAAATAGAATCATTTGAAGTATGTATGGATACGTCAGCATCAAAAGAATAGTTAAGTATTAATTTTAACACAGGAGCAAATAAACATTTTTAATATCTAGTTGTCTTAAATATTTAGATACTAGTAATGATTAAGTGCTTGGCTGTTTACCAAAAGGTCAGCACTTCAAACTCACCATCTGCTCCATAGGAGAAAAGGCCTGGCGATTTGCTTCCATAAAGATTTAGTCTAGGAAACCTTATGGGGCAGTTCTACTCTGTCATATAGAGTTGCTATGAGTCAGAATTGACTTAATGACACACAGCAATGACAAAAACAACAAATAAATAGTAGTGACTTTTTTTGTGGGTGCAGGTACACCATTTAAGCCAGGTAGGTGACAAGTATATGGAAAAAAGTCATTAATGAGAAAGTCAGTAAGGACAATTATTTATTGAGCACCTACAATAATCTGGTACTGTGCAGAAAAGAGTTAACTCAGCAGGCCTGTGACTACTATCCTTAGAAAGGCCTGACTGCAAAGTTGGCTCTTGGCTAATGTCTGGAACCTTGGAATTGAGGAGGGTTCCCATCATTCCCAGAACTGAAGGAACGCCTCACTGTGCTTAAACTGTGGGTACAAATAATGCGGTTCATGCTGAACATCTGCCTCCCTTCTGGGAGCCTGGTAATTTTGGTATGTGCTAGGCAGAGGGTGTTTACATGATACCAGCCTGATACAAATCCGGGGCATTAGTTTCTAATCAGCTTTCCTGGTAGACAACATATCACCTGTGATGTCACACATGTTGCTGGGGGAATTAAGTGCATCTTACGTGACTCCACTGGGAAAAGACTCTTAGAAGCTTGTGTCAGTTTTTCTCCAGACTTTGCCCCACGTGCCTTTTCCTTTTGCTGATTTTCCTTTGTATCCATTTGCTATAAGTCATAGCTGTATGACTATATGCTGAGTGCTGTGAGGGCTCTTAGTGAATCATCAAACCTGGGGGGGTGGTTTTGGGGACATTGACACAGGTAATATATCATGTGGCTTATTCATGTCATTTAATCCTTTCAAAAGCTTTTTAAGTGTTATGGTCTATTTTTAAATATAAAGAAATTAAGGCTTAGCAATGTGAAATAATTTATGCAAGGTTACACTGTGTCATGGATTGAACTGTGTTGCCCCAAAATATCTGGAAGCTTGGCTAGGTCATGATTCCCTTGTATGATTGTCTACCATTTTATCTTCTGATGCGATTTCCCTATATGCTATAAAACCTTTCACTATGACGTAATATGATGGATTAGAGGCAGTTATATTGATGAGGTCTACAAGATTAGGTAGTGTATTAAGCCAATCTCTTTTGAGATATACAAGCAGCAAGACAGGGGGACCTCATATCACCAAGAAGCCTGTGCCGGGAGTAAAGCATGTCCTTTGGACCTGAGGTTCCCACAATAAGATGCTCCCAGACCGAGGGAAGACTGATGCATCTCAAGGACCTTCCTTCAGAGCTAACAGAGAGAGGAAGCCTTCCTCTGGAGCCAGTGCCCTGAATTTGGACTTCTAGCCCACTGGACTGTGAGAGAATAAACTTCTCTTTGTTAAAGCCATCAATTGTGGTATTTCCGTTGTAGCACCACTAGATGACTAAGATACACTAGTAATATATGCTAGAATTCAAACCCAAGACTGACTTTAAAACTCAAACTCTATCAGGCCATATTACAACTGTAAGGATCTGATTCCCCAATTTTCTAAATGAGTAAGAAAATTCTTTTTTCCCCCCATTCTTGAGGTAGAAATTTATCTTAAATGTATAAACGTATTCATTTGTTATAGCAAATATAGTGTGATTAAAATAAATCAATGTTTAATGACTATGGCTCTTGCAAGTTGTCTGATTGCTGGTAAATAAGCTTTCAGTGTCTGTCCTAGGTATAGATACAGAATGCATGGAGAGATTAGGCTGAGATTCTATGCACAGAAGAATACCTCCCTGAAATTTTTCTTTTAAAAATGGCTACCGCTAATATGGTTTCCTCTAAATCCAAGTATAAGACTCCATCTTACATACTTTGGACATGTTATCAGGAGGCATCAGTCCCTAGAGAAGGACGTCATGCTTGGTAATGTAGAGGGTCAATGAAAACAAGGAAGACCCTCGATGAGATGGATTGACACAGTGGTACAACAATGGGCTCAAACACAGCAACGTTTGTGAGGATGGCATGGGACAATGCAGTGTTTTGTCTTGTTGTACACAGGGTCATTGTGAGTTGGAACTGACTTGATGGCACCTAGCAACAACAACATGTTTTCTTCTAAATGAAAGTATAAAAATTAATTATCAGTTATTTGAGAACACAAGTAGAATATTAAGAAATTTTCGAGTTGCAGAAAGCTCTTAGAGAAATAAGTTTCTCATTTTTATAGAGCATGAAAATGAGGCCCAAGGAGTTGACTGATATATTCAAGGTGAAAAAATAAAAATAAAGCTTTACATTTTTAATACTATGTTTCAAAAATCAAACAACTAAGATGTTACAACTAAGCAAGTAAAAGGGGCATAAAAGAGCTATTATAGGATCACACAAAAATCTGGGATGTCTGATGTTAAAAAAATATACATTTTTTAAGAAACTTCAATTTAATGATAGCAAAAAATCATTCTGGAATTATGAATACTTAAACACTGCCTACTTAAAATTCAGCTGGGGTTGATAGTAATTATCTCTAAAATGGGGGTGGGCAACAAGAGGAAAAAAGTAGCAGACAGACACATTTTCATCGTATTATCTTTTGAATTTTGTATTATGTGGCATATAACATAAATAATAATTTTTCAAGAAAAAAATGCTTTCAAAACTATAAAGCATCGTAAAAATTAGTTGGAGCGAAAGAACCACATATACTCTCAACTTTTTTTTGCATGTTTTCTGATGCTGACAGACACTTAAAAAATAATGTAGCCCATACCAGAAACAAATAAACTTTTACTGATTTCAGAAAACTTCTATGCGTCAGAGTATCTTAGGTCTACGGGGCTAAAATCTGTGGAATAGGTAAAACCATTTACTTACATCTCAGTCTGCCTATACTGCTGTTCTTGAAGACTGGCTAGATCCATTGTGTGCTCAATTTGTGCCTTCAAATCTTTGGTTTGGAGGTGTAAATGGTGATGCTGAAGATCTTTATTGAGTTCCTGGGGAAAACAATACAAAATATACATCAGATTCTTTTAAAAATATTAAAATTCAAGGAAATTTTAATAGAATTTATTATACAGCGTTCATAATATTCTCTTATCCTTTATCCATAAGGATGGCAGTAATGTCCCCATTTTCATTTCTTAGTTATTTGCATCTTCTCTCTTTTTTTCTTCATCAGTCTAGCTAAAGGTTTGTTGGTTTTATTGATCTTTTCACAGAACAAACTACTTCTGATTTTACTTACTCTGTCGTTTTTCTATTTTGTACTTCATCTATCCCTGCTCTGATCTTTACTACTTCTTCCCTTCTGGTAGCTCTGTGCTTAGTTTGCTCTTTTTCTAGTTCCTGAAACTGTAAAGTTAGTTTATTGATTGGAGATCTTTCTTGATTTTTAAAGTAGTTGATTACTGCTACAAATTTTCCTCTGAGCATTGCCTTCGCTGCATCCCATAAGTTTTGGTATGTTGTCCTTTCACTTTCATTTGTCTTTAAGGATTTTCTGATGTTGATTTTGATTTTTGACCCATTGGTTGTTTAATAGTGTATTAATTTCCACATATTTGTATGATTTTCAGTGTTCCTTCTGTGTTTCAGGGAACTTTAAATTACTAAAAAAAAAAAAAATGCGTATTTATATGAATGTAATCCCCCTCAATCTTCCATTTGGGAGAGGATCCATAGCTTTGATCAGATTTTTTAAGGTGTCTACAATCCCCATGCAACATGGGAATCACTGTTCTGAAGGAAAAACAAAATATCTGATACAGCTAACTCTGTTGTGCTCCTTTTGTATACATCTAGCTTTTTTTTTTAGCTTTAGCTATTGATGTCTGTTATTACAGCTTAGCATATTATTAAACTATTACCTATCAATCATGTATTATGTGGTAAGTGTCGTCAGGCCTTTACATACAGTATTTCATTTAACCTTTGTTATTGTTGTTTGGGGCTGTCGAGTCGGTTCCAACTCATAGCAACCCTATGCATAACAGAACGAAACACGGCCGGACCTGAGCCATCCTTACAATTGTTGTTATGCTTGAGTTCATTGATGCAGCCACTGGGTCTATCCACCTTGTTAAGGGTCTTCCTCTTTTCCACTGACCCTGTACTCTGCCAAGCATGACGTCCTTCTCCAGGGACTGATCCCTCCTCACAACACGTCCAAAGTATGTAAGACGCAGTCTCGCCATTCGTACTTCTAAGGAGCATTCTGGCTGTACCTCTTCTAAAACAAGTTTGTTTGTTCTTTTGGCAGTCCATGGTATATTCAATATTCTTCACCAACACCACAATTCAAAGACGTTAACTCTTCTTCGGTCTTCCTTATTCATTGTCTAACTTTCACATGCATATGATGTGACTGAAAATACCACGGCTTGGGTCAGGCGTACTTTAGTCTTCAAGGTGACATCTTTCTTCTGACATCCATCCTGGTCTTTTCTTTCTTTCCTATCTTTTCAATGACCTCTTGTTTTCTTCATGGATGATGTCCTTGACGTCATTCCACAACTCATCTGGTCTTCAGTCACTAGTGTTCAATGTGTCAGATCTATTCTTCAGATGGTCTCTACATTCAGGTGGGATGTACTCAAGGTCATATTTTGGCTCTCAGGGACTTGCTCTGATTTTCTTCAGTTTCAGCTTTAACTTGCATATGAACAATTGATGGTCTGTTCCAGCTGGCCCCAGGCCTTGTTCTCACTGATATTGAGCTTTTCCATCACCTCTTTCCACAGATGTAGTCAATTTGATTTCTGTGTGTTCCATCTGGTTAGGTCCATGTGTATAGTCACTGTTCGTGTTGGTGAAAGAAGGCATTTGCAACGAAGAAGTCGTTGGTCTTGCAAAATTCTATCAATCCATCTCCGGCATTGTTTCTATCACCAAGGCCATATTTTCCAACTACTGATCCTTCTTTGCTTCCAACTTTCGCATTCCAATCACCAGTAATTATCAATGCATCTTGATTGCATGTTTGATCAATTTCAGACTGCAGCAGCTGATAAAAATCTTCTATTTCTTCATCTTAGGCTAGCAGTCGGTGCGTAAATTTGAATAAAAGTCTTAACTGGTCTTCCTTGTAAGCATGTGAAGTACAGTGTTGTACTTCAGGATAGATCTTGAAACATTCTTTTTGACAATGAATGCAACACCATTTCTCTTCAAGTTGTCATTCCCAGCGTAGTAGACTATATGACTGTCCAATTCAAAATGGCCAATACCAGTCCATTTCAGCTCACTAATGCCTTGAGTTGGAATCGACTCGACGACAGTGGGTAGTGGTTTAATGCCTAGGATATTGAAGTTTATGCGTTCCATTTCACTTTTGATGATTTCTGATTTTCCTAGATTCATACTTCGTACATTCCAAATTCTGATTATTAATGGATGTTTGCAGCTGTTTCTTCTCATTTTGAGTCATGCCACATCAGCAAATGAAGGTCCCGAAGCTTTACTCCATCCACGTCATTGAGGTCCACTCTACTTTGAGGAGGCAGCTCTTCCCCAGTTATCTTTTGAGTGCCTTCCAACCTGGTTGGCTCATCTTCCAGCACTATATCAGACAATGTTCTGCTGCTATTCGTAAGGTTTTCACTGGCTAATGCTTTTCAGAAGTAGACTGCCAGGTCCTTCTTCCTAGTCTGTCTCAGTCTGGAAGCTCAGCTGAAACCTGTCCTCCACGGGTGACCCTGCTGGTATCTGAACACCAGTGGCATAGCTTCCAGCATCAAAGCAACACCCAAGCCTCCACAGCACGACAAACTGACAGACACGTGGGGGCATTTAACCTTATTATGCCTTGAGTATATTTTACAGATGAGAAATTAAGGCATGAGTTAAACAATTTGTCCAAAGCTGCTTTATAAATAATATATATTTATATATAATTGGTGTTAGAATTAATATTCAAAACAAATACCAAGTACCAGAATTACCAAATACTCACTCCTTATCAAAGTCAATGTTCTTTCCAATATTTTCATTCTCTTTGTAGAGAATATTTTAAAGTGCTTTATAAATTAAGTTATTTTATTGTGAAATATTACTAGACTGAAACCCTGGTGGCATAGTGGTTAAGTGCTACAGAAGCTAACCAAGAGGTCGGCAGCTTCAATCCACCAGGCGCTCCTTGGAAACTCTATGGGGCAGTTCTACTCTGTCCTATAGGGTTGCTATGAGTCGGAATCGACTCGATGGCAGTGGGTTTACTACTAGATTATGCTAGTGTCCTAAACTATTGAACTGAACGGCATGTTTTCAGCAAGGTAATCTGAACACTTCAAGATTACTCAGGTGTACATCAAGTGATGGAAGACTCTAAAAATTCACACTAGCGAACAATTCTGCCTCTATTTGCCTTTAGCTTTCTTCTTAAGAAACAGTATATGCTGCTTGCTGATCCTTTCACTACTTCGAATTATCATCATTGGCTACTCCACTAGCCTCCTCTCTCTCCAGTCATGTATGAGATTTAATGCCAAAATAATTTACATCTATTCCTGGACAGTAAAAGAATCCATTCTCCTATTCATGATGTATTTGCTAATATCCTTGATTTGCAAAAATAATTAATATCTTTGAATATTAAAGATCACTAGCTGTATTTATTTGTTACTTAATTTTTCAATATTTTATTTCATCTCCATTTATTTTGTGTTTTGATTTCTTTCAGAAATTTGAATATTCCAGAAAGCTAGGTACCAATTAACTGATATATAGCTTAGCATTTCAGAAGAGCATCATCGAACAAGGTTAAGAATTTACACACTCCTCTTTTTAGAAAAAGTGGGAGAAGTATTAGGTTTTTTGATCAAATAACTGATAGTTGTTACCTATTCTATTACTATTACTAGCTGCCTATTCCATATTCACGCTCCCCTTTTTCCTTATAAAGAGAACTCTGACTTTGTTCAAGGTGATAATGTGTCCAGTGAAAACACTCACCTTTCCAGACTCCCTTGTACCTAGGGATAGATAACCATGTCACTCAGTTCTAGACAAAAAAATATGCCTGCTAGAAATTTCTGAAGAAGTTTTTGTTCTCCTGATATAAATACTCTCCCTGTCTGTCCTTTCTTTCTTTCCTTCTCTTCTGGCCTAGGTGTGAACTTGAGACTAGAGATGAAATAGCAATATTGCAATCATGAAATGGCAAGCATAATGATGGCATTAATGACATTGAGGAGACAGTGCATCGTCAAGGAGCAAAATACACCCCTAACTGGTTGAGGCACTAAAGTCAGATTTCTGTAACCTTATAAAAAAAAAAAAAAATTATAGCTGAACACAATTCTAATCTGATACATTCACTGACCACCATTTTCCTTTATAAACTTTTTGCCATTCTAAGTGGAACATCTCAAGTTTAGCACACACACAGCTTTCAAATTCAGCTTTTTTGAGTCATAATAAAATTAATGGTAACTACATTCAAAATTACCTGTATGATGAATCCTCAAATACAGTTTGAAGTAAATTTATTTCATTCTAATTTAGAGGAGCTGCCTCAAAAAATAATGCAGTCACTTAAGAATAACAACATTTAAAAACACTTTTACTTTTCTGATGTATAGAAAAGGCTAACGTAGTATGTAATTTGTGAAGCAGAAGATATATTCATAGTTATAAACAGTCAAATGAGTCAAACAAAGCTGACAAAGATGGGACAATAAAAGTCATATGAAGGATATTTACTCAACAATAAAGACAACAGATTTAAAGAGCTTAGTTCTTACAAAATAATCTGAAGATACAAACACATCTATACCTTTGGAATATGACCATTTTCATCTAAAAGGCTTATTTCATTTTCTACACGATGAAGCCAGTTAGTATTCTCATCAAATTGCTTCAATTCCTCCTCCTTTTTCTTTTCCAGGTAGCAGCGACGAGTTTTCAACATTGCAAGTCTGTGATCTCGTTTGCAAGTGGCCTAAAACACAATGTATTTAATATTCATCCTAATTTTTATGGTATTTCATGTATACATTAGTAAAGTAGTACATTTTCTTGTAAGTGTTCTACAGTAGTCTATTAAGTTAGGCTGTATTTTTCTATTTAAAAGCTATTTCCCCCTTGAAACCATGACAATACTACTGCTTGCAGGGAAATAGGAAATTAAGTTAGTCATTTTTTTTATAAAATTACATGTTGAAAGTTATGGCTTCCAGAAATACAACGGCCAAATTAAAGACGACAACTTTTTTTTGCTAAAATCCATTCCTTTCAATTTGTTATGTTTGAAAAGTCCACACAAGATCTGATAAGTTCCAGATTTCCTTAATCAAAACCAAAAATAGATGCATGCATGCTCTTGTCCTTTCTCCAACTGAAAAGATGTGAAGAAATAAAGCGTTCTAGTGCTCCAGCTGGAAACCCTGGTGGTGTAGCTGGTTAAGTGCTACAGCTGCTAACCAAAAGGTCAGCAGTTTGAATCTACGAGGCGCTTCTTGGAAACTCTATGGGTCAGTTCTACTCTACAATATAGGGTCACTATGAGTTGGAATCCACTTGATGGCAATGGGTTTGCTTTTTTTCTTTAGTGCTCCGGTTTGGTCTATAAAGCCTTTAGGTTGGTTCGTGGAAATGACCGTAAAGAGAGCTTTACTATATTTACTATCAGATCTTGCCTGATAGTTTGTTCACTACCTATAGTGGGCATTTGGAATATTTTTTGGTGTTTCAGTTGAGATCAAAACTGGCCCTTTGGTTTTTTACCCCAAAGAGCTTGCAAATTATCATGGGAACCATGGGCCAGAACAGCTTGTCCTCTCTAGGTTGTTTGCCAATAGACATTGAACTCAACAACCATCAGGTGTGAAGAAGGGATTTGAGACAATAGATCCACATAGATTAGAACAAGCACCTACAACTGTTTCTGGAAGAAGGAAATAAAAATAAAAGGAGAAACAAGATTTGAACTTTAAAGATAAGTTCTTATTCATTAGTATCTTTTATCAAAGATGTATTATTAACATTTGATGGGTATAACAATAAAAAATACAGCTACCAATTGTCTTCACTGAATAGGATAGGGACTTATAAGGGGTTTACGGTCAGGCAAAGGGAGATATCATGAAGCCATACTCAAATAAAAACAAAAATCCATTACTGTAGAGTTGATTCTGACTCATAGCAACCCTAGAGGACAGGGTAGAACTGCCCCATAGGGTTTCCAAGGCTGGAAATCTTTACGGAAGCAGACTACTGCATCTTTCTCCCGCAGAGGGGTTGGTGGGTTTGAACTGCTAATCTTTTTGGTTAGCAGCCGAGCACTTTAACCACTGCACCAGGGCTCCTTACTCAAATATAAAACTAAAAAAACAAAGGAACAACAACAACAACAACAAAAAAACAAACCCATTGCTGTTGAGTCAATATTGACTCATAGTGACCCTATAGGACACAGTAGAACTGCCCCGTTGGGTTTCCAAGGAGCGGCTGGTGGATTTGAACTGCTGACCTTTTGGTTAGCTAGCAAACCCTTCAACACTGTGCCACCAGGGCTCAGTAAAATTTTACTTGGCCTTCCTTTCAAGGGAAATACAAGGGTGAAAGAGAAGCTGACTCCATTTCAGGCTAGAGTCAAATGATTGATAGGCACTGTCATTGTCATTAAGGTTCTTGACTCTTTATATAGTTTCTCTGGCTAATTATATCTCAATGACACTTAAGCAATGTAAGACCAGAAAAACAAACAAACAAAAACCTGGGTAACCAAGAAAACAAAACAAAAATTAAAACCCCAAACTGCTAGAGGGCTAGGGAGAGAAATATGGTAGAATACTATAATGTAATAGCAGTCCAAGAATGATACAGGACCCTACACCAAACAAAAAACAAACCCATTGCTGTCAAGTCGATTCTGACTCATAGTGATCTTATATGACAGAAAAGAACTGTTCCACATGGTTCCCAAGGAACGGCTGGTAGATTCAAATTGCCAACCTTTTGGTTAGCAGCTGAGCTCTTAACCACTAGGCCACCAGGGCTTCAATAAAGGACCCTGAAACCAAAAATATCATTGCCACTGAGTTGATTTCAACTCACAGCGACCCTTCGGACAGAGTAGAACTACCCCATAGTGTTTCCAAGGAGTGGCCGGTGGATTTGAACTGCCAGCCTTTTGGTTAGCAACCATATACAAAGTCGTGACTAGCCTTTTTATTCTTGTTCTCTCATACACAGTCGACTAATTCTTTTTGGTAAAATGACTCTGTGTATTCCTTCCATCTTCTTTCGATGCTATTAATTTTCCCCATGGAATTCCTCACTGTTGCAACTCGAGGCTTGAATTTTTTCTTCAGTTCTTTCAGCTTGAGAAACACCGAGCGTGTTCTTCTCTTTTGGTTTTCCATCTCCAGCTCTTTGCACATGTCATTGTAATACTTTACTTTGTCTTCTTGAGAGGCGAGAAGACAAAGTAAAGTATTTGTTTTCTTTAAAATCTTCTCTTCAGTTCTTTTACTTCATGAATTCTTCCTTTTGCTTTAGCTGCTCGACGCTCAAGAGCAAATTTCAGAGTCTCTTCTGACATCCATTCTGGCCTTTTCTTTCTTTCCTGTCTTTTCAGTGACCTCTTGCTTTCTTTAAGAGCAGTTGATGGTCTGTTCCAGTCAGCCCTGGCCTTGTTCTGACTGATGATATTGAGCTTTTCCACCGTCTCATTCCACAGATGTAGTCAATTTGATTTCTCTGTGTTCCATCTGGTGAGGTCCATGTGTACAGTCGCCGTTTACATTGGTGAAAGAAGGTATTTGCAATGAAGAAGTCGTCGGTCTTGCAAAATTCTATCAATCCATCTCCGGCATTGTTTCTATCACCAAGGCCATATTTTCCAACTACTGATACTTATTCTTTGATTCCAACTTTCGCATTCCAATCGCCAGCAATTATCAATGCATCTTGATTGCAAGTTTGATCAATTTCGGACTGCAGCAGCTGATAAAAATCTTCTATTTCTTCATCTTTGGCCCTAGTGGTTGGTGCGTGAATTTGAATAATAGTCGTATTAACCAGTCTTCCTTGCAGGCGTATGGATATTATCCTATCGCTGACAGCGTTGTACTTCAGGATAGATCTTGAAACGTTCTTTTTGACAATGAATGCAACACCATTCCTCTTCAAGTTGTCATTCCCAGCATAGTAGACTATATGATTGTCCGATTCAAAACGGCCAATACCAGTCCATTTCAGCTCACTAATGCCTAGGATATCGATGTTTATGTGTTCCATTTCATTTTTGATGATTTCCAATTTTCCTAGATTCACACTTTGTACATTCCAGGTTCCGATTATTAATGGATGTTTGCAGCTGTTTCTTCTCATTTTGAGTCATGCCACATCTGCAAACTTAGGTCCCAAAAGCTTTACTGCATCCACATCATTAAGATCGACTCTACTTTGAGGAGGCAGCTCTTCCCCAGTCATCTTTTGAGTGCCTTCTAACCTGGGGGGCTCATCTTCCAGCACTATATCAGACAATGTTCCACTGCTATTCATAAGGTTTTCACTGGCTAATGCTTTTCAGAAGTAGATTGCCCGTCCTTCTTCCCAGTCTGTCTTAGTCTGGAAGCTCAGCTGAAACTGTCCTCCATGGGTGACCCTGTTGGTATCTGAATACCAGTGGCATAGCTTCCAGCATCACAGCAACACCCAAGTCCCCACCGTACGACAAACTGACAGATACATCAGGGAATTAGTCGATATTCATCCATTTCAAGAGGTGGCATATGATCAGGAATTGATGGTACTGAAGGAAGAAGTCCAAGCTGCTCTGAAGGCATTGGTGAAAAACAAGGCTCCAGGAATTGATGGAATATCAATTGAGATGTTTCAACAAACAGATGCAGTGCTGGAGGTGCTCACTCGTCTATGCCAAGAAATATGGAAGACAGCTTCCTGGCCAACTGACTGGAAGAGATCCATACTTATGCCTATTCCCAAGAAATGTGATCCAACCGAATGTGAAAATTATAGAACAATATCATTAATATCACACACAAGCTAAATTTTGCTGAAGATCATTCAAAAACGGCTGAAGCAGTATATTGACAGGGAACTGCCAGAAATTCAGGCCGGTTTCAGAAGAGGACGTGGAACCAGGGGTAACATTGCTGATGTCAGATGGATCCTGGCTGAAAGCAGAGAATACCAGAAGGATGTTTACCTGTGTTTTATTGACCATGCAAAGGCATTCAACTGTGTGGATCATAACAAACTATGGATAACACTGCGAAGAATGGGAATTCCAGAACTCTTAATTGTGCTCATGAGGAACCTGTACAGAGATCAAGGGGCAGTTGCTCAGCCAGAACAAGGGGATACTGATTAGTTTTAAGTCAGGAGAGGTGTGCGTCAGGGTTGTATTCTTTCACCATACCTATTTAATCTGTATGCTGAACAAATAGTACGAGAACCTGGACTATATAAAGAAGAACGGGGCATCAGGATTGGAGGAAGACTCATTAACAACCTGCATTATGCAGATGACACAACCTTACTTGCTGAAAGTGAAGATGACTTGAAGCACTTACTGATGAAGATCAAAGACCACAGCCTTCAGTATGGATTACACCTCAACATAAAGAAAACAGAAATTCTCACAACTGGACCAATGAGCAACATCATGATAAATGGAGAGAAGACTGAAGTTGTCAAGGATTTCATTTTACTTGGATTCACAATCGAAGCCCATGGAAGCAGCAGTCAAGAAATCAAAAGACGCATTGCATTGGGCAAATCTGCTGCAAAGGACCTCTTCAAAGTGTTGAAGAGCAAAGATGTCACCCTGAAGACTAAGGTGCACCTGACCCAAGCCATGGTATTTTCAGTCACATCATACGCATGTGAAAGCTGGACAATGAATAAGGAAGACCGAAGAAGAGTTGATGACTTTGAATTGTTGTGTTGGCGAAGAATATTGAATATACCATGGACTGCCAAAAGAACAAACAAATCTGTCTTGGAAGAAGTGTGGCCAGAATGCTCCTTAGAGGCAAGGATGGCAGGACTGCGCCTTACATACTTTGGACGTGTTGTCAGGAGGGATCAGTCCCTGGAGAAGGACATCATGCTTGGCATAGTATAGGGTCAGCAGAAAAGAGGAAGACCCTCAATGAGGTGGACTGACACAGTGGCTACAACAATGAGCTCAAGCATAACAAGGATTGTAAGGATGGTGCAGGACCGGGCAGTGTTTCGTTCTGTTGTGCACAGGGTTGCTATGAGTCGGAACCGACTCGACAGCACCTAACAACAACAACAACATGCACAGTAGGGTTTTCTACAAGCTAAAAACATTTGTAATATCACAACAGAGTAATATAGCATCAAATATAAGAACACAGCTGATATGAAAAGCCAGACATGAAAGAGACTTGCAAAAACATAAAACAATGCCATTTTCTTACTATCTACTTTTGTATCTTTTGGAAAATATAGTTATTATTTTTCATAACAATGTTATTTATGCTAATGTAATAGGTTATTATTTTTAAATAATTCACACTTTTTTCTCTTAAGTCTGTTTTAATTTCTAATACGACAATGTTAGTAGATAGAACCAACATAAACAAAGCTCTTTGAGGTCCTAAATAATTTTTAAGAGTAGAAAAGAGCACAGAAACTTGAAAAGTTTGAGAACCACTGCTGTAATAGAAGAGGGGTGGATGTAGCTTCTTGACTTTCTTCTGTAACTCAGTAGGTATGAAGACTTAGGCAAGTCAATCTCAGTGAGCCTTCAGTTATCCCATTTGGAATATGAAGATAAAAATATTATACCTGCCTGAAAGTATCAAATTATCTCTATTTTGCTTTAAAATTTATAAATTTTGTAGGAACACTTAGAAACCAGAGCAGGAGATGATCTATGGGTCTGATGGTAGCAATACATAAAACTAGGATAAAACTAGGACAGCTTAACTGTAAACCCCTCACAGTACACTTTTGATAGCTTTTATTTTCTGTCCATCATATACATCATCTACGACAATTCTCTGTGGGGGATATTTTCGTTCAGGATACCCCTATTGAACCACTGTTCTGAAAAAGAAAAACGGCAAGTAAATTTTTCGAAGGAATTCTAAAATATGCATGTAAAATCTTGACATTAAAGTAAAATATTTCCCATTAAGGTTTCAAAAGAACTTTGTGTATTTCATTAGCAAATGCCCAGAATAATGCAAAAGTCTTGAAAGAGAATATATAATTCTAAAGTTTTAGGTGTTACTACTATTTTGTACAAAATAACTACTAATATGATAAACTCATATTATTTCATTAGAAATAATTTAGGGATTATCTTGATGTGGCCATGAAATTACCCAGGAGCTTCACTTTAATACTAATCTCAGAATGCATACTCTAGAATAATTTATAGCTCAATTTTGACATCCTTTTAACACTTCTGAGAGTAAATCTTTTTTGGAGACGGTCCAAGATAGACACAGAATTCTGTGCCTTAGCAAACAGTTCAGTTTGACTATGGTATGACATTTCCGTGTTTAAAAAAAAAAAAACAAAACAAACCTCTAGATGTGTTTCTATGTTTTTCAATAGTCTTTAACTACAGCCAATGAAGTTAAAACTTTTTATCTCCATTGCTTACCTACCCTCCTAGGAATAGCTGTAAGAATTAGGGACATGTGGATTGAAAAGATCAAAAATCAGAAATTATAAACAGCAGGTGGATTAGATAAAGGCTATTAAGCAGAAAAATAAAGATGAAAACAGAAAGAAATTCAAGAAACCAGCCAAATCCATTCCAGTATTCCATGTCTTAATCTTTCCAAGCATTCACATTCAAAATCCAAGGGGGAACTAAAACATAAACTTGTTTGGTATTAAACAAAACAAACTTATTAGTTGTACTAAATAATAATATTCAACTATTTTAAAAATGGCATTCTGATTCTAAGCTCCAATAACACTATTCTCTTGCTTCAAAGGCTTCAATGACTGCTTTTAACTATAAAATCCTAAATTCCTGGCAACAGTTTCCACAAACTGGCCTATTTTCCAACCTGTTTTCAGTAATTCCGAATACGGCCAGTAAGTTTTATATCATGTGCCAACTCCAATCATTCAGAGTGGTCAGTTTTGGCCACTTGCAGGTATGGAGAAAAAGAGCATGGTAATTCATCGGCGATATCTGACATGGGTAAAGGAGAATTGACAGGAAATGTTGAGTATACTTCCATACTTCCATACACATAGCCCTACAAATACGCTCTGCTCTGGTCAAACTGATCTTTTGTCGGTAACACACCAGTACTATTTGCTTTACTCCCACTGATACGCTACCATGTAAGGCCCAGTATAAATTCTGTCTCTCCACCAGGAAGTCTTTCTTGATCACTACAACTGGAAGCCACTGTTCCTCCTCTGAATAGCTATAACACTGAACAGTATGCACAGTATAACAGAGTCATTAAGTGTAGACTCTGAAGCCAGGTACTCAGGGTTTAATACTGGTTTAACCATATTAATTAGTATGCAATTCGAGACAATTTACTTGAATTCTCAGTGCCTTAGTTGCTTACCTATAAAATGGGAATAATATTAGCTCTACCTTAGAGACTTGTTACGAGTATCAAATGAGTTAATCTATGCAAGGACTCTGAAGTGTCTGGCACATGGTACTCAATAAATATTAGCTATTTTATTACTACACTACCACTTTCATGACAGTCATATAGTGCCTTGTCATTTATGTATTACTTTATTGTTTCGAGTAGCTTGTAGATAGTTGGAGAGCATACAGTTTGTCATATTTTATCTCCATTGTGTCTAGCATAATGCTTTGCATATAAGCAAAAATATTCAGCAAAAGCTGTTGCTAGAAGTTGAGACACTAAGTCAAAACCAGCTTCCCGTGACTGAATTGCTTGCCTTTTTTTAAAAAACTAAATCAGCTGAAATTTATTTAATGAATACTTACACTCAATTGAAAAGAATTATCCCCACTGAAAATACTTTAAAATGCACCCACTCCTCACTTATCGACATAGTTTCCAAAGACCAGACCATTATGCGAGAATGGAGGATTTTTTTTTCCAGTTTTCAGACCAAGTATTTGTCCAATTTTTTAATTTGGGAAATATGATCACAGAAATAATAACTGCTAAGGTTTACTAATGTGCTCATCACTGTGACAAGTCCAGTTATGGATTATTCCTCTGCAGGGCAGGAGGCTTAGAGGAGAAAAAGCTGGATAAAGTCGGGCTGTGTGATTGGAGGGCCCATGGCTTAATCATTTCACCTTCCTCCTGTGTTGGGTCAGACCTTCATGGAGCTGCTTCCAGGGCTCCACTCTCACCCTTGCATTCATGATCCCCGAGCCTGCTCTGCTTTCTGGGCCTGGGAGTCAGCTAGGCTTGGGGTTTCCTTTGAGGGCACTGGGAACCTGGCAGGCACCTGGCCCCACCAAGGCAGAGGTTTCAGGCCCAGTTTGGCGCACTTTGGGATGTCATTAAACTTGCACACATTTCTTACAAACACCCTCTCTGATGCCTCTTTCTTTCTTCCCTTTCTACCCCACAACAATTTTGAGCTGCAGGGCTTCTGGCAGCATAGGTGTTGGAACCCAGCACAGGCACCTGCTGGCTTGGTGCTGCCTGTGCTTCTGCCTGGAGCCATTGTTACAGAAGAGGCTGGCTCTGCATGGCAGCTGGACGTGGTGCCCCTGCTGGCAACAGGGAGTAGAGGGTGTGGCGCAGTGCAGCCCAGCTTCCCAGAGGCCTCTTGGAGGGCCTCCTCAAGGAAGGGGATGCTCTGCAACCCTTCCCGCCATGCCCACCATCTCATTAATGTGCCAAATAGTCAGACAGTGTAATTTTACTGTTGTCGTAAATAGGAAATACTGGATAATGAGACAGTCGCTAAGTGAAAAGTAGGTGTAAGTGCTATAAAAACACTTAATTCTTTAAAACATATAGTATAGCACTATTTCATTTAGCAACCATATGAAACGGGTTCTCAACAACAAATTGAAACTTATTACTAACCCTGTATGTTCTGCTATTTGGAAGTCATTAAGGTTTTCAAAAATATTGCCAACAATTCTGTAGTTGAAGGTTAAAGTGCAAAGGTAATACAATCTCAAAGATATAACTTCAGTTTTTCCTCTGACTGAAAAGGATGTGAGGAACATGAACTTTGAAAAACAAAGTCAAAAAATATTTTTAGTAAATCAAGGTATAATAAATACATATTATTAATTTTGATAGTATAGTTGAATATCAACTGATACCAATTATACATTAATGAATACTGTATGATTAATTCCTTAGTATATCAAATCTTTGCCATTGATTAGACCGAGAAAAAAGTTGAAATTTTTTTTAAAGCACTCTAAAATTTGATGGTTTTTGGACATTAAAAATGCAAAATTTGTACATAAAATTGTTACTTTGGAAAGGTAGGAAAAGAAGACATGTTTTACTAGTGGCCTAAGGGGACTGGAAAGTTTTTTATATGATAAAGCCTTTTAATAGGTAATATATGAATGTATCTATATATCGCCTATATAATTAAAATTTAAACACACAAAAATACATTTAACTTATCATCAGTGAACACCAAAATTGGTGTGAATAATTATCCAGAATTTTCAACTTTTTTTTTTTCCTGTTTTAATCTGCAGTTTTACATGTCCAGGTACAGATATATTTTATCCTGATTAGAACTCATGTTTCTTAAATTCACATCTTATTCACATACTATTAAAAAAAAAAATTTTTTTTTTCATACTATTAGTCCGAAAAAATTCACAGCTATAAGCTTTCTGAATATTGCCCTTTCCCCTTTAATATCTCCTTCTTAAGTGCCTATTAGATGAACACATGACTTTATCATTCTATTCTTCATATCAACATCTAATTTATATCTGGCATCTCTTTACGCTGCATTTGGCGTGATTTTTCTCGGATCTATCTCCCACTTCCTTAATTTTCTGTTCAGCTGTATCTAACATGAAAAAAAGCAAAGGAATACAAGCACAAGTTCTGGAATCAGCCTGACTTCAAATCACACAGCTCTGCCACTTACGAGCTTTGAGACCTTAGTTTCCTCATTTTAATTATGAAGCTAATAATACTAGAGTCTCATAGGATTTTCTGAGAATTAAGAGTTAGTATATGCAAAGTGCTTAAAATAGTGCTTTGAGGGGTCTGTTGTGTAGACTGATTTTGCATTGCTCCTGCCAGGTTTCCCAGGAGGATCACTGATTAAATATTATTTTCTATGTCAATTTCACACTATGAAGATTTTCCAAACAAAAAACATGGGTAGTAAATATTGAAACCTCAAATTCTTGTAAAGAGTAGGCCTATGATGACAATCTTCAAATGAGAATTTTTCCCCACCCCAGGCAAGGTTCCTGGTTGCCTTCCTGTGCTGTTTGGCAAGACGTTTTCTCTCTGGAGTACCATTAGAGTGGGAATTGACCTTTGAAGTTCCTAGCTTTATGTGAGGGCTCTCATTCTAACTCTCTGCTTGCCTTGGGTCTTATACCGAAATAGTGGCATTCATTAAGGGCTGGATAGTGGGAGTGGTCTGTGTGTGTGGACGGGGTGGGAGAAGACACTGTCAGTAACTTAAAAACAATAAATCTGACTGAAGTTGGTCTGCATTTTATAGCACCACACACTGTCAACTCTAAATAACATTAGTGATAAAATACTTTTCTCTAAAAAAAAAGCTCTTGTTGATCTAAGATATAAACTATGGCCTGCATCTGGGGTGGATGGCTCCCACTGACCCACTTTGGTATCTCCCACTCTCTCTGAGTGTTTTAAAGCCCAAGCTCTTCATGTGAAGAGTTCTACAAACCCTCAGAACCCTCAGAGAAGCAACAGCAGCAAGTGAGATTCTTTTGGTTTGTTTGCTTGTTTCCTTTCAGTTTTTGACACCTAGAAATTTAACCTTGTCTCTTGTACACTTAGTTATACATTTACAACAATGTTTGCTACATTTCCTCCAGCATTTCCTGGTGCTTGTAAAGAATGGGAGATTAAGTAACCTTGCCTATTGTTATAGATTGAATTGTATTTCTAAAAAGATATGTTGAAGTTCTACCCCTCCCTCCAACACATTAACTTAACATGAGGCCATCCATACTGAAGTAGGGTGGGTCCTAGTGTAACATGAGTGAAGACTTTATAAGAAACACAGACACAGAGGGAAGACAGCTATAACGCAGACACAAAATTAGAGTGATGCATCTGTAAGTCAAGGAATGCCAAGGATTGCCAGCCATCACCAACAGCTAAGAGAGAAGCATGGAACAGATGCTCAAAGCCCTTACCTCAGAAAGAACTGACTAGCCAAAACTCTGATATTGAATTCCTAATGTACAGAGCTGTGAGACAAAAAATTTCTGTTCTTATAAACCACTCAATTTGAAGTATTTTGTTACAACAGCCCTAGGAAAATAATACACCTGTCAAGTTGCTAGAATTGGAAGTCCCCATGTTTTTATATTCTTTAAAATTTAATTATACAATTGTTAAACACCTTTTCTACTTTGTCTTCAGAACACATCATTTCTATTTGTTTATGGCACTGTTGTTCATGGAACATCTTAAGTTCATTTTCTTTTAGTAACATTTCCAACTTTAGATATTCTTGCCTGATTTCTTCACGATTCTGGAACAAGCAGTTCAGAATTTCTTGAAATCTACCGAAAATAAAATACATAATAGAATCTTATTAATTTTATGATAAATCATACAAACTTTACTTAATGAAATGCATTACAAATCATACAGAGTTTACTTAAAGAAATACATGAACAAAAGAATATACAGCACTCACAGATTTAGACCCAATGATAAACAGCAAGTGGGTCAGGGTAACTGTTTCTGATTAAATTATATATATAAAAAAATTTGTTTAGAAAGGGTTATTAAACTTAATTTTACTAAGTTAAATTTCTTTCTCCTTCTATCCCCCACGAAAGATCATGTTATTCAAATATGCAGGTATCATAACGCCTCTAGGATTAGTAACATACTATATTTTGTTTACACTAATTTTTTATGTATATGATACAATTGCTTAGCAAAAATATTATTTTATGTTTGTGGGAAAAGGATGATAATCTCAACTTGTTAGCCCACTTCCTGAGGCTCCAGCAGCTATACAGCATCGTGCTGTATTTTGGTGCTGGCTCACTGTAAAGAAATAAGCAGTAGGAGGCATAATCACATGGTGCTCCAAGGCCCCCTAGGGAAGGTGAGAGAGCCAGTTTTCAGCTTCGGAATTTGTTCCAGTGAAAACACGCCATACGGTTAGATACCCCCTACAGCCTGGCATAAGAGTCAACTGACACTGCCAGGGCCCAAAACATCTAAGTTTAGAACATGATAAACCCAGAAAAGCTGCTATAGTGTGTTTCCTCCAAAGGGCAATACACATTGAGAAAACCAAAGTTGGGGAGCTGGACCCAGATCTCCTCTAGATGCCAAGGCCTCAAGATGACTAACTCCTATGAAATCCCTGAAAATTGTTATCTTGTATCTTCCAGGGTCAGCAGAATATTGGCCACAGTGATATTCTACTTTTATAAAAATTTATTTGTGCTTTTAACTCATAGATCAGCTCTGAGCTACAGTGGCAGTACAAGCAGTTACATATAGGCAAAAATCTCAAAGGAAAATGAACTGTGAAACTTTTAAAATGAAACTGTAATAATGTATATGCATTTAAAAATAAATGTTCTTTGGCTAGAATTTTAGATATATTTGTAAGGATCTGTGGTAAAAACATTGCCAATTTACGTCAGTAGTTCTTAATGAAACTCTACTGGGAATGAATATAAGCCACAACACATTGACTTTACTGCAGTTTTGTCAAAAGTAATAAATATTTCATGGCAAATATGTACAGACACTGCAATTTAATTGTATTATATTACAACAATACTAATGCCAGTAAATGAATTGATAAGGTATCTTTAGGTTATACCCAAAGATAATTTCTTAGCTTCTCTGTAACACTTTATCCAAGGACACAGTGAAATATTTGTCAATTTTTTAAATTTTGTGGTCTAGACGTATCTTAGTTGGTGGCATTTACTGATTAGGATATGAAGAAGAGAGTTAGGATCAAAGAAGGTTTCTAGAGAGCTTCTTTTTAAAAGACTGCATCATTTTTAAAGAGAAAGTGTCCTAAGAGATTGACTAACAATAACTATCCTAGTCATCTAAAATATTCAAGTGACTAGAAAACAAGAATCAGCACCAATATTTTTAGGAGATACATAATGAATATTACACTCACAAATTTCTTAGAATAGTCAAAAGCAAAGCTTTATAATTACTGTCTAAAGAACAACTGTATTTTTATGATTTCCTTTTTGAATACTCTTTCCAAATAGCTTTGCCACATAACAAATACTGTACACTCTTCCCTTTATATGTTTAAATGTCATAAAATGTTTTTTATATTTTTGTGGAAAAATAAATTTCAAAAAATTATGGCAATAAAGAAAATCCTATGTAACAATATGATTGACAGAGGTAAAAGTTTTTTATATATTTCTTTCAAGAGCCAGTTACTTTTGAAGGAAAATGACAAAGCCTATGGGGTATACAATTTTATCATTACTTTCTTTATAAATAGAAGTAAATTATTTAACATGTTGCCAGAAATTAAAACTCAAAGTTTTTACTGTTGGTTAAAGATCAGGTTGAAATGTAAAAAATATCTAAAAAAATGCTCATTTCACAGTTGAGGTCATCTCCTTCCTGAATCATTTTACCAGAAAGAAAGAATCAACAATTTAAAGGCAAAACTGCAGAAAAGTCTACTCATCTGTAAGGTTTTAATTGGTAAACTGTTGTTGTTAGGTGCCATTGAGCCAGTTCTGACTCATAGTGACCCTATGCACAACAGAAAGAAACACTGCCCAGTCCTGCGCCATCCTCACAATCATTGCTATGTTTGAGCCCATTGTAGAAGCCAGAGTTAAACCTTCTTCGAGGGCCATCTTCTTTTTCAGTGACCCTCTACCTAAAAACATGATGTCCTTCTCCAGGGACTAGTAGCTCTTGATAACATGTCCAAAGTATATGAGACGAAGTCTCACCATCCTCGCTTCCAAGGATCACTCTGTCTGTACTTCTTCGAAGACAGATTTGTTTGTTCTTCTAGCAGATCATGGTATATTCAATATTCTTTGCCAACACCATAATTCAAATGCATCAATTCTTTAGTCTTCCTTATTCATTGTCCAGGTTTCTCATGCATATGAGGTGATTGAAAATATCATGGCTTGGGTTACGCACACCTTAGTACTAAAAGCAACATCTTTCCTTTTCAAAACCTTAAAGAAGTCTTGTAGCAGATTTGTCCAATACAATATGTCATTTGATTTCTTGACTGCTGCTTACATGGGCATTGACTGTGGATCCAAGTAAAATGAAATCCTTCTCGGATTATTTGCTCAGCATACAGACTGAATAAGTATGGTGAATAAGGATACAACTCTGATGCATACCGTTCCTGACTTTAAACCACGTAGTATTACCATGTTCTGTTTGAACGACTGCTTCGTGTTCTATGCACAGGTTTCGCATGAGCACAATTAAATGGTCTGGAATTCCTGTTCTTTGCAATGTTATCCATAATTTGTTTTGATCCACATAGTCAAATGCTTTTGTATAGTCGATAAAACACAGGTAAACATCTTTTCTGGTATTCTCTGCTTTCGGCCAAGGTCCACCTGACATCAGCAATGATATCCTTTGTTCCATGTTCTCTTCTGAACCTAGCTTGAGTTTCTGGCAGCTCCCTGTTGATGTATTGCTGCAATCGCTTATGAGTGATCTGCAGCAACATTGTACTTGTGAGGTATTGATAAACTAGGCCTGATTAAATATTGCTGAGCTATTCCATTCTATGCAAGCGATGACCCTAAATTTGAATAGTTGGTGACTTCTTTACCATTCAAGAAGCTTGCATTAAAAAAAGGAGATATCTGGGTGGATGAGGGCCAAACCCACCTTGGGCTTTAACAAAATAATAACAACAACAACTAATAATACATCAATGCGCAAAGCTTTTTTGATGAGATTAATTCAATATGAGGAGTCAGTTGCACTTAAGTTTAATTAAAAAAACAATGTAAAATTGGTGGGCTATAACAAAAAGCATCGTAAGACTAATAATATAAAAGCATTGCTACCCTGTGAATGGGTTGTTAGAAAGATTAGTGGAAAAGAACTTAAAGCACTTTAGAAAATCTCCAGTATAAACAGATCTCTTGTAATGTATCAATATATAAATCAACTGTTTGCTATATGAAAAAGTGATTCACGGTCACTGATAGAAAAAGCTGTCATAATTACTTATGATGCTTGTCAAGTAGCACAGTATGGCAGCAAAGCGATTAAGAGTTGAAGGATGTGATTTATAGTTCTTCCCCTTATCTGTAAGTAAAGAAACAATACTTCCCTTCTGTTATTTCATAAAGCTGTTGTAGTGGTCATGAGGTTAACGTGGGTCTAAAAATCTCAAAAACTACAAAGCCATATACAAAAATAAAGTGGCATTATTATTATTGGTAGTAGTTATCTTAGAATCTAGAATCATTTAAGGGAGACAAAAAAATGTTTTTCAAATTAGGGATATCTTATGTAAAACCTCAATTTACTAATTTGATTTAACAAAAAGAAAAGTTGTTCTGGCTGAAGCTAGGTTGAAAATCACTGTCAGCTAGAGTCTTCCTGTTCCCCTTACGCACTCCAAGACTCCTACAAACTCTAGATTATAAAACAATGAGAAAAACTATGGGTTTAAGTTGTGGTTAGCTTCTCATACTGGTGAAACAGAAAACTGGCTCTGGAGAATTTGGAATAAGTTTAACTTTACACAATTCTAATCAAAGTTGAATAGATTCTTTTATTAAAAGGATTCTCAGACCTTTTAATATGCTGATGTATTTTGTCAGTCTCTTAGATTCCTCCAGTAAGGAGTAATTCCCAAAATTGTTTGGTCCAGAAATCCCTTGCTACCTTTCTAAAACAACTTTAGAATTTAAAATTGTTTTAATTCTTTTGGGGAAAAGTAAATTTATTCAACAAATAATGAGATTAATATTAAATATCTGGTTGAATTTTAAAAATATACATTCCTCAAAATGAGATCTTTTTTTACCTTTTTATTTCTTTTTCCTGAGGGTTTGACATCATTACCTTTGCTTTGTTATTTTCATCAGCAAAGGTCTTCTGTTCTTCGTAGGCTTTTAGTTTTTCTTTTAACATTAAAATCTAGCAGACAGAAAACACAGTTAAAATACAAAACAAGTCTCCATTATCCATGACCATCATTCTAAAAGTACAGCAAAACCTCAGTAGTGAAAAATAACTGAATAAACCAGATTTCAATTATAATATGAAAACTCATTAAGTTTTAAAACAATTAGGATTGCAGAGTTCCAAAAATGAGGAGTTGAGGGAGATTAGCATAACAATGTAACAAGTAGACATACCTCTTTCTTCTGCTCATTACAGATCTTTACATATTGAGTTATATGATTGTTGAGATTAAGAACATTGCTCTTCAACTGTTAAAAGAATTTACAAATGAGTATATACAGATAATAATCACTCAGTTATATATACAACCAAAATGGCATTATGTCCTTATTAATCTAGTCTCCATTCAATCAGAATTTGAGATAATTATTATCATGTGACAATCACGACCAGTTATGTTCATTTTAAAATCCATTATGTAAGGATATGCTGAGCACATTAATAATGTAAATGAAATTGTAAAGAAACTGCTTTACTACTTTAGAAAAGTACTTTTAACTACCTGAGAAGTAACCATTGACAATATAAATTGCCCAGTGTCTATTTCCTTTGACTTCTAAGAAATTCAGAGTTAATTTTATGCACCACTCATTCATAAGTTCAACTAGGTTTTACAGACTTCTTATATTTAATCCTTTTTATAATAATATGGGTTGTTTGGCAGCTATAGAATAGTGGAGAGAACATTAAACACTTAAGTCCAAGTCCTTGATTTGGAGGCCCTGCCAACTTCTCACTTAACTGACTTAGAATGAAGTATTTACAAGTCTCTGAGTACTGCCTTTCCCAACTGTAAGGTGAAGCTAAACAATGCCTTCCTCAATGCGTTAGTGTAAGGATTACGTTAAAAAGTATGTGAAAAACCTTTCTACCCCCATACACTAGTATGATCTTTACTAGCTAATTATATAAATAGTATATAAACATTCGCGTAAGGATGACAATAACGTGCTCATCTTCAGACCTTTAATGGGAATGGCAGAGAGGTAAGGGGGAAGAGGAGTAATCACACTAGTATACCTCTACGTCTCTTCCAATACTGAGATCCTGTGATTTTAAACATCCCAAAGTTTTGGAAAAAATAATGAACTAACCAATCATTATCATATTTTTAGAGCTAAACAGAGATTGATTACACCAACATCATGAATGTGGAAAGAAATTATTTAGAAAAGGCTATTTACCTTATAAACTTAAATAAAATCTCTCAAAGTTAGATAAAAGGAAGTAATATTTGGAACGCATATTTTGTGTCAGGTATTGCTTCTGATAATTAATATGTGTCATTCCACTTAGTCATTACAACTACACTATGAGGCAGATGGAAACCCTGGTGGCATAGTGATTAAGAGATCAAGCTGGCAGTTTGATCCACCAGGCGCTCCTTGGAAACCTTATGGGGCAGTTCTACTCTGCTCTTTAGGGTTGCTATGAGTTGGAATCAACTCGACCGCAACGGTTTTTTTTTTTTTTTTTTACGAGTCAGATATTATATGTATTTTACAGATGAAGTAACTGAGGCTTGCAGAGATTAAGTAACATATCCAAGTTACACAGGTAGAAAATGCTGGTGCTGGGCTAAAGCAGAGCATCACCTTGGCTGCTATAAATGTATTACAGCGTGGTGAGAAACTGATCCTTTCAGGTAACATCTATGTAGCCAAAGTCTTGGCTAATTACTCCAGAGTGCCATCCAAATAGCATGTGCCATGATGTAAAAAGGTTGGGAAGAAAGGTACTATAGCATCCTATCTCCCAAAAGACTTCATAATAGAATAATAACTATTATATATGTCATCAAAATATTTAATGGTTTAACTGTCTGAGCTAATGTTTAGTTAACTATGACAGTAAGGACATTTCTAATCCTTAGCTTTCTAACTCAGCAGAAACATACCCCTAAAGTTAATAATTTCATTAGAATTATAAAATATACACACAGTAACCACAAAGGCAGAGTAAACATACTTACAGAAGATTTAATGTCCTTTGCACGATTAGCATACTTAAGAGTGTTATATGTGTCATCGTAGAACATAGAGGAAGGACTAACAGCAGCTATCATTATAGTTTGACAGTTTCCTCCAAGAGAATCCTTTAACAAGCGAGTAAGCTTACTATTTCTGTAAGGAATATGCTGATTCTTTCTCTGAAAGAACAAAAAAAGAATTCTTATGTCATTTCCACATTTAAATGCCAACTTGCTACCACTTCACTATAGGAATTTAAGCACTGCCCAACTTTGCCCACACTTATAATTGGTGATCCAACTGATGATAATGAATCTCGATGAAATATTCAGCGACTATATAAAACAAATTCTCTATTTAAAAATCACATCTCCACCTGAATAAGTATAGACTTTAGTTAGTAATAATATATCAATACTGGTTCATTAGTTGCCATAAATGTACCATACTAATGTGAGATGTTAACAGCAGGAGAGTCTAGGTATAAGGTATATAGGAATTTTCTTCACTATCTGCAACTTTTCTGCAAATCTAAAACTATTCTAAAATAAAACATTTATTTAAAATTATTTCCATTCTTTTTTTTTTTTTTTTTAAGGAATTAAGATACAAAAGTAAACATATATGCCGTATACAAATATACCAGGACAGTGGTGGTTCAGTGTGGGAGACACAGGTTTGATTCCTGGCCAGTGCACCTCAGGCACGACCACCGCTCACCACTGTCAGTGGAGGCTTATATGTTGTGCCGAAAACTTCAGATTTCAATGGAGTTTCTACCCTAAGGCAGGTTAGGAAGAAAGGCTTGCCGATTTACTTTAGAAAAATCAGCCAATGAAAACTCTATGAATCACAATGATCTGATCCCATTGTGTATGGGGTTGACATGAGTTGGGAACCAACTTGATGGAAGCTAACAACAGCATACAAATATACTAAAGAACAAAAACAAAAAAACATTGCCATTGAGTCGATTTCAACTCAGCGACCCTGTATGACAGAATAAAATTGTCCCATAGGTTTTCTAAGGCTGTCATCTTTACAGAAGCAGACTGTCACATCTTTCTCCCACAGATAAGCTTGTGGGTTCAAACTGCTGACCTGTTGGTTAGCAGCTGAGTGCTTTAACCACTGTGCCATTAGGGCTCCTTTACAAATATACTACAGGCACAATAAGAATTCGGCAGGGCATAGAAAGCAACTACTCTCGTTAAATAAGCACCTAACAGAGATGCTATGAGTGGGAACTGACTCAACGGCAATGAGTTTTAGTAACAAAGACACAATATAAATCATAATTACAATCTTAGAGATACTTCACCTGAACACACAATAAACCAAACCCATTGCCATCGAATCAATCTGACTCACAGTGACCCTGTAAGGACAGAGAGAACGGTCCCACAGGATTTCCAAAGCTGTGAATCCTCATGGAGGCAGACTGCCACATCTTTTTCACATGGAGCAGCTGGTGGTTTCAAACTGTTGACCTTTCAGTTAGTCCCCAATTGCTTTAACCACTGCGCCAATAAAGTTTCCTTAAAATTTGATTTTTCTTTTATTTAAAAGGTACATGCCTGACTTTAAAGTAACAAATCTCCCAAAAAAGTACAACTTCTATATAAAAACCGAGTATTTTTATTAATTAGAATGTTAAGCTAAAAGTAATATGAGATTATTCAACATAAATATTTCATATTACAGAAGAGGAAACTGAAGCTAAGCAAAAAGAGAAATGACTTGCCTCAGGTCACACAATTGGTAATTCAGAGCTACAAATAAGAGCTAGGTTCCTCAACTCCCAGTAGTCCCATGCTTTTCACTATAGCAGTCTTTCCCAAACAGTGTAGAACGTGCATCATTGTTGCTACTTGAAATCACATATATAGGACAAACATTCAACATTGATAAAGTTTTCTTTTCAATTCTCTTCTAATATCTTCTGATTCTTCAGAGACAATGTAGCAGGTTGTGCTAGTATCTTTAACACTTGGGGAGTTCGCAATTTAACTTTTGGTTTTTGCCCTCATTTCCTGAGAAGTTAAACACTTGGAATTTCCTGAGTAACTGAGTTACCTTTGGTATCTAAACACCACCTGAGGATTTGTGCAAATGAGCATAGGACACCAGGTCACACAGACCACCTGGTAGCCTGATTATCAGCTGACCTCATGGAGGTCACGCCTATGCAATGAGGCCCCAATAAAGAATTTGGACACGGCAGTGTCACAAGCTCTCTGGTTGGTGAAAAACATGGGTTTACATGGGAGAGTAGCACATTCCTTGGGACATGGTAGCTTCATGCTAGGAAGTCTCCTAGACCTCGTCCTGAGTGTCTTTGTGTATTAAGTTAAAAAAAAAAAAAAAAACTTTATATGCAATACTATCAAACCATGCCCCGTTTAACAATTTCTATGCATGCATATATATTTTTTGCTATAATAAAGCTATAATTGTACAAGTATAGTATTTTTTGTGAGTTCTGTGAGTTGTTCCAAGTGAATTATTGAAACCAAAGAAGTAGTGGGAGCCACAGGTCAGATGTGAAGGAGCCCAGGGGGAACTACCGAACTTGCAGCTGGTACCCTGAAGGGGTAGAAGGAAAACTCCAAATCTGTGGCCAGCAGGTAAGAAATAAGGGTGTCATATAGACTCCCAAACTTGTGGGTGTGTCTGCCTATTTGCTAGCCTGAAGGACAGTATTCTTTTAACTTGTGAGATCTGACCTAGGCAGTAGTTAGGCTGGCTAGATCCAGAAAAAGAAGTGCTGTATGGTGGCTGGTGTCAGGTTGGAACTGATCAGAAAAGTGGATAATTGTCTATTATCTTCATACCTCTGTTTTAAGCGAGAGAAAGCTGGTTTCTCAGAGCCTTCAGCAGGCAACAGTACACAATCAGAATTTAGTAACACTATCTTGTTTCCACTGCGCTTATTTTATGATTATCTACCATTTATAGCGTGTAATATTAGTTTTCTTTAATATTAGTTTTCAGTTCATGGAGTGACATAAAGTATCTTTTTAAAATAAATTCATTTAACTGAAAACAGAAGTCAATTACAAATCATAGGAATGGCTTAACTTTAGAAAACCAGTCTCTATATTACACTGTCTGCTTATTTGAGACTTTACCTTAGAATATAGAAGATATCTTGCTTCTTCAACCTTCATGTGATTTTAATAATTTTTTTTTAATATTCCCCAAGTTCTTACAAGAATCCATTTTATATTAAATTAAAATATAACATTTTGAACAGTTTAATAGAATTTTCATAAGGCCTTTGTGCCCGGCTTAAACCTGAATTATAAAATCTTAATTTTAAAAAAAGATGTTGTTTTCACAAAGATATAAGTTGTCAAGTATGATGTGTCACCACAAACATTTCTGGCATATTATAGATACAAAATGTTTTTAAATGCCCCCAAAGCATCTAGTAAATATTAGTCTATTATGGGATTTCCTTACTATCATATCTTAAACCATTCTTCCTCTCCTTAAGAAAAATCAACATTCCTTAATATTTAGCCCAATTTTACACATATGCAACACTAAAGTGAACAGAATTGTTTTTTAAAATATGCATTTTTTTGTTTCCACGTCAATTCAGATATTATACTTGCTGTGGT
Source organism: Loxodonta africana (assembly GCF_030014295.1). Lineage (NCBI taxonomy): Eukaryota > Metazoa > Chordata > Mammalia > Proboscidea > Elephantidae > Loxodonta > Loxodonta africana. The sequence continues at coordinate 55,483,562 of NC_087348.1, read as the reverse complement.
ATAACTAAACCAAACCAAACCCGTTGCCGTCGAGTCGATTCTGACTGTATAGTAATCACTAAATAATCATTTAAAAAATCAAGTTCAAATTAAGTTATATAAAGGGGTCATCTATGGCTGCTAACCAAGAGGTTGGCAGTTCAAATCCACCAGGCACTCCTTGGAAACTCAGTGGGGCAGTTCTACTCTGTCCTATAGGGTTGCTATGAGTTGGAATCTACTCGATGGCACTGGGTCTGGGTTTAAAGGGATCATAAAATACTAATCATCAATTTAATATTTATTACTTTTCATTCAACATAATTTTATTAATAAAACTAAAAATTAAAAAAAACATGCTTTATTTGAAAGACTGGGCTGTTTGAGATCTTTGATCTGTATGTAAACATTATTGATATGCTCTTGAAATGTGATTTGTAACAGAACTTTAAAATGAAATTATATTAATACCTTTCTAGGAATTATATATGTTCCAAATGATATTTATATATATAGTACCTACCTTTGCATCTGCTAAGGCATTTATGACATTCCCAAGAGCTAAAAGTGATTGATTAATATTTGTGCCTTCTCTAAACTGGATGCCCTGAGCACTTGTAGCACTGGCACGCTCAGACCCTGCTAGGTCAATGAGTGACATCTTGGCAATACGAACACTTTGATTGATGCTTGCTGTTTTCTCTTGTTGTCGCAAATAAATCTTTTAGAAATCAAAGATGAATAGGAAAAATGAGGATAAAATTGAACAATATTAAAGAGGAAACATATACTTTATTTTTAAGAGTATAAAATAAAAATTACTCTCATTTTAAAAACAAACTGAACAAGGTATAATCCAACTGATATCTACAAGTAACAAAACTAGTTAGCAAAATTGAGAAAAAACATGAGAGGCAAATAACTCTTGACCTGACAGAAGGTCAAAACAATAGCTATTTGTATTCTGGTACCCCTTGAACCAGATTATGGAATTATCAGAGATGGCAGGTGTGGATATAGGTCTTCTGGAAATAATGTTCCTAAGAGAAAACGGAAGCAATAGTAAGCTAAATATGAATGTTGACCCAAACTGAAGAGGGGATTAAATCCAACTACTAAATTGTTGCATACCATTATAATTAAGGAAATATTATATATAAAAAAGGTGGTTAAGTACACCTGTAATTTAACTGTCCTTTAGAATAAAACATAATTATTCAACTATTTTAAGTTACTTTGCAGCAGTTTAAGCAAAATATATTAGATGGCAAACTTAAAAGACATGAGGAAGGTTAAGTTCTTACTCTGTTATAAAACACTTTTATTAGATTTTCTTATAAAGTGGGATCTAAGACATTTCAGGGAAATCTTGGAGTCATACATAAACATTTCTCTAAGACTACTGACAGATGAACTAACAGAAGAGCCAGTAGTAAGAATAGAAAAGATGAATAGAATTTTGTGTACTGGAGACTTTCTGAATGTCTTGACTACTGACAGATGAACTAACAGAAGAGCCAGTAGTAAGAATAGAAAAGATGAGTAGAATTTTGTATACTGGAGACTTTCTGAATGTCTTGACTACCTCAGATATGAATCCTTTCAAAAACAATTTCTTTCTTATAAACACTGAATGGCATACACCAGAATGAGGCCTTAAAATAAATCTTATGTTAACAGAACTAGAAAGCTACTTATCCATGCTTTTGCTCTTTTTGGAGTTGCACTCCTAAAAAGTACAGTATCAACTGAATCGTACTTCATTAATGGATGAAACTAATTACATGATCCCAATGGTCAAATATTTTAAAAAAGTGAATCAATACTTCCCCAATTTATTGGTTCTATAAATCTAGATTTTCAGAACAAAGCCTTGTCCTGAATACAAAATTATTGATTGGAAAGATTAAATATTTTTCACTACCTTAAGAAAAAAAAAAAAAACCTCTACCACTTTCCCAACCTATATTCTCATGAAGATGAAAATTTACATTTCTGATTTATGTCATTTTAATTCTAAATATTCTGGTGACAGAATCATCTTAAAGCTGCAAAATAAAGAAAGTGCTGAGAAGTAGCAAAGTCCATAAATCAAGATTTTTTTTTTTCCTCATGAATTGGGCTTTATTTAACTTTCATGACCAGAGGGACACATAAAGCCCACCTATGTTTTCCGTCTCTGGGGTTTACTGGGAAGTTACTCTCCCACAGACAAAACATGTTGCCATCAGGCGGGGACCTGTATAAATGTCTGAAATGGAAGAAATGGGCCTGTGCTGCAAACTACTGTTTTTACAGGTTACTGTATGAGGTGGTTCTGAATCAGTATTTTTAACAGGTAAAATACGAATTTTGATAAAAATTATTTGGCACACATATGCTCCTCTGGACTCTGAGGGTAGGATTGGTGGGATGAGGCAAGAAAAAAATCCACACTACCTACTGAAAACTCAGACATAGTCAATGATTCAGCACACATTCCATTAATGAAAACACATAGTAAAAAAAAAAAAAAAATATAGTAGCAACAAAAAATTCAAAACAGAAAATACCTGGATCTTAAAAAGGTTTTAAATTCAATTTTATAAGTGATAGCCTAGTGGCCTATTACCTGGAAAACAGCATGAGAACGAGAAGATGTAGCATTTATATCGGTGGGGTGTTGTGTCCTGTTTTTATTTCCATTATCCAATAATTGTAAAATTTCTTCTGAGGATTTGGGCTAGAGGAAAAATATACAAATTCATAATCTACTTTTAAAATTTTCAATAAACTTTCCACAAGAAAAATTTTAAACATTAAATAAAATGTAAGAAAATGCTTTCTGTAAATTTAATTAATCCTATTCAATATTGACTACATATCATTTGCTTAGTACTTTGCTGGGTGTTATATGAAAATTAAAAAAAAAAAAAATTCTTCCAGTCTCTCTGAAGACAACAAATAAATGCATGATGCAGAATAACACATGATATTAAATTTTCAAGCAGACTTTTGAAAGAAAAGCTCATTCAATTATTTCAAAGGAAAGTAAAATGAGAATAAGACATACCCTGGTCATTTTATTTCTGTACTTCATTAGTTTTCTTCTTTCCCAAACAAGATGGAAGGTAAGTGAAGTAGTGACGGAAATGGCTAAAATAACTACAATTGCTATTCTATCAGGGGAAAAATAAGTTTATAACACATACCTGGTGTAAAGTCAACCCCTGAACAACCACCCCTTTTTGGGCATCTTCACGGACAGCAAGTGGCCCTGAATTTACTAGGAGGTCACGAATCTGTTCATTATATACCTTAAAACAACAACAAAAAAACTTTAGCACTGACGGAAAAATAGTAATAACTTCACGTGCACATGGTAGCACACACACAGCCACATGTGCATATTGTTTCTTGAAGACAAGCAGCAGCTCACTTTTATTTATTGCACCTCTTTTACTTCATGTTGCCATGAGGATACCTCATCTGCCATCCCAGATAACCAAACCAAAAAAAAAACCCACTGCCGTTGAGTCAGTTCTGACTCATAGCGACCCTATAGGAAAGTAGAACTGCCCCATAGAGTTTTCAAGGAGCCCCTGGTGAATTCGAACTGCCGACATTTTGGTTAGCAGCCATAGCACTTAGCCACTATGTCACCAGGGTTTCAGATAACAGAAGAGTTAATTACCTAGGTTTGAAATTGAAACTTCAAATTGGAATCATTATACCCTCACCCCATTATTCCTGACTTGATGTCTATAATGAGAGATAAGTAAGATAGTGGAAATTGCATTTTCTTATTTCCTGGAAATATAGAAGGCACATGGTCTTGGGAAATTCCAGTGGATCTGAAACGCAAGTTGTATGAAGATGGCACGGTTCTTGCTGAAGAGGATACTTAACATTTTGTGTTGTGCATTTTAAAAATTTTAGAGCTTAAGAGTTAAAGAGAACCCTTAATCAAGGATAGATGGTATTAACTTTATTTATCCTTGAATTATATTAAGTTTAACATATTATTCCTAATGATGAATTCCATAAGAGGACCCTCTTCATTTGAATGAAAAGGTTAGTTGACTGTCCATGTTCACAAAGATCAGAGCAGGGAATGGAGCCCAAAATCCCTCATGCTACTCCATGGTATCCGATCATATCTGCGTTTTATATCTCTGGCAATTTTTTTTAATAGTAATTTACAGAAACAATATTATTAACTGATTTTATGAAGTTATTAAAGGCACAATGTTTACTGCTTGCCTACCAAATGACAATTACAGCTATTACTGACAAAATTAAGTCTTCAAAATTATTTTGTGTAAATTACTTGCAGGTTTTAATAGTCCACAGTGATAATTCATTGTTGGTACAATTTTCTACAATGAAAAATTATTTTTAAGTGTAATAAACTCTTAAGCGTAGTAAAATGATTTAATACAAACAGAAAGTTTTTGAAGATATTTTTCTGATAAGCAGCAATCACTTTTCTATTGCTTCTCCTTACCCACCTCAATCATGCCAAATACACAATTAGAACGATCACTCTTAAGCCAGTCTATGCATCCGAATCAACTGGGAGCTTTTAAAAAAACATAACTGCCTAGGTGATACCCTAAACCTATTAAATTAATGTATCCAGGGGGTGAGGCCCAGGCATTTCTATTTTTAACAAGCTCCATAGGCAATTCTGATGCACAGCCTGGATGGAATTCCATCAGAGAAATCGCCTTACCACTAATAAAATGAAAGCAGATTAAAAGGAAAAAAAAAAAAAAAAATTAAAAACAAACAAAAAACCAAAACCATGAAATTAACCAAACTTTAAAATTCCCCTAATTATAAAAGAATCTACGGAAGAAATTAACCACTATGCCACCAGGGTTTCCATGGAAAACCCTGGTGGCATAGTGTTTAAGACCTGTAGCTGCTAACCAAGAAGTCAGCAGTTGGAATCCACCAGGTACTCCTTGGAAACCCTACAGGGCAGTTCTACTCTGTCCTATAGGTTGCTTTGAGTCAGAATCGACTTGACGGCAACGGGCTCGGTTTGATTTTGTCTAAGGAGGAAATGATGAATACTGCTGCCCTGTTTAACTACTTGAATTCAGAACAATTCTTTTCACTAGTTAACTATAGGAAATGAGTTTTAATTCCGTTAGCTCCAGGTTCTATAGAATAACAAGAAAATTCCTAGCAACATATAGGATCTTACTCCAGCCTTAGAACGTGAAGAAAAAACAGTCTGGACCAAACTATAAGATGACAATAGAGAGCTGTGAATACTAGAAATTTTCTTTGACACCAGAAATGAAGAGCAGTGAAATCAGGGTTTAAAGTCACTGAACTGTTTCTGAAACACTGACTACCTGAATGCAAAGTCAGAGGGTCTGCATTTAGTAAGCATTTGCTGAATGCCGGCTATGACTAAGAGAGGGTAGGGGGCCTTAAAGAATGATGGAGTTATGTTAAAAGGACATAGGAGGCAGCTTGAAGGAGCTTCAACTGACTAAATCTGGTACAATTTGAGCATCCAAATAAATACAGTAAGGAATTATAACTTTGTGAATAAAGTTAAGAATCCAAGAGTCCACATTGATGTAAAAGGGAAAGCTCTTTCACACAGTAGAAAGCCAATGAATAAATGCAGAAAAAATGATTAAATTAAAAAATCACCATAAACGATCAGGCAAGAATCATCAATGGACATTCCATAAAACTAGTGGATAAAAGTTTGAGGAATAAGAGGATATTTATATTCTCCCCATAAGGTACTTATCAATTTAAAAAAAAAAAAAAAACATAGGCTAAAATAGTATCTTCACAGCCGAGTAACCTTACAGACACTACCATAATCCAATTAAACAAAGTTAATATCACCAGTAATAAGAGTAATCAGCAGCATAATCCTTTTCATTAGAAGCAATAAGAACTACTCAACACCACTTCTGTTAGTGTATAACTTGAATCTGACTACTCATAACAAGCCCAAATTGATATTATACAAGATGACAGTGTCATAAAATACAAAGACTCAAAAAAAAAATTCAGGATTAAAGACTAAAGAGACATGACAACTGAATGCAATTCATGATATTGATGTTCTTTTGCAATAAAGGACATTATCAGAATAATTAAAAAAATCTCATTAATTTCTATAGATAATATTGTATCCTTGTTAATTTTCTGATTTTAATAATCATACATTAGTTCTTTAAGTGAATTTGTTATTTTTATAACAAGTTTGCCAATTTTCCTTTAATAGTTCAGGAAAACGAGTACATTATACACAAACAGAGAGAAAGTAAATGTAGTAAAATGGTAATACATGGGGAATCTGGTGTAACATCTGGAGGTTCTTTGTACTATTCTTGCAACTTTTCTATGTCTGAAATTATGCCAAGAACAAAACAAAAACCCCAGAAAATAGTAAGATGCATAACAAATACCCCAAATCAGGAATTTTAATGATTTTTTTAATTCATGAGAAAATTCCTGTATATGTCTAATTTTAATGGTCCATGGTACTTCCTAAAGATTTATCAGTACTGTCGATCAATCTAAATAATGATTGCCAACTTACCTCCAAATAAGAAACTGTAGTACTACATACTTTCTCTTCTTTAATCTCGTCCATGGATTTGTAAAGATCTAACATTGTTAGATACATGACTCCAGGTTCAGCAGCTGATCCCAGCATTGTGTGGGTCTTCCCAGCCCCAGTAGCACCATAAGCAAGTACTAAGTTTTTATAAAAAAGGATCAAAGCTTTTTGTTATGACATATAACATCACAAATCTATGGCTGAGTGGATATACTAAACAGTAACTCTAAACCCAAAAGATACAAAATTAATTTATAGTCTTATCCTTAAAGCCTGGGAATTTGAGCACAAATCTGCTTATTCCTGTATCATCACTCATCCATTCCCCCTCCGCCAAGAAACCCAGGAAACATCTTAGACTGCTCCCTCTCTTCCACATTACCGTATTTTTACACAAATAACACCAGTGTTATACGCTTTTGCAAAACGCACATATCTCCGTGCATTTTCATAAGCACGTTATACCAATATTTTCTTACCAGTTGCTGACATGAGTGTCATCTTTTTTTTCTGTCCAATGGATTTAATGTTACTGGGATAAAACTGATCTCATTGAAACATCATTTAATGTGCATATTTTCTTAAAAGTGCAAACAATGGTGAACTGTAACAGGCTCGTGATGGAAATGGGATACCATGTTGAAACCAAAGAGTATGAATGCATGAAGAGCTAGAAATCAGCAAGCAAAAAATGATCCTAGGCCTAAAACTACAATAACAAGATGACGTTCATATTCTATTGTTTTTATAAATCTTAAACTGAAACATACTTACTGATTATCGATGTCTTTGAAATAAATAAAAGTCACCAGAAGAAATCGTGTTTTCATCTTAAAACAGCCCATTTTACTTATTATCATCATCATCTGACTCCCGGAACCCTTCAAAGTCTGATCCGTCATCACTATCACCACTGAATTATCTCAGCCCTGCCTGTGGACACTCTTCTGTGACATCTGAACTGATGTCATCATCACTGCCTTCCGTGTCTTCATCTTCATCATTGGTATTCTGCTGATAGATGATCCCAGCCTTTCTGAAGATATTGCAGATGGTTCCTGGTGTTATTTTCCCCCAGGGAAGAAGCCACCCACTTGCAGACTTTTGTAAATGTTACCCGCTTCCATCAGTCTGATGGTGTAAATTCATGAAATCTGCATTCATTCATCCCAGTCTTTTCTCACAAAGTCTTGAATGGGTGGATGACTGCTATACCTAGTGGCTGCAGCTTAAAGGTAAGGCCACCAGGTATGACTGCTATATTGGCACTAGTTAATACAATTTTGAACACTTTTTTCTTTGTAAGCAGCAATGGCATGGAAAATTAGTAAAGAGTTCTTCAAAAAAAAAAAATCCCTCCTGCTTGGCCCTATAACATTCATCTACCCATACTTTTATAACATCACAGTCCATCCAACCCTTTTTATTACAATGAAGAACCACACCAGAGGGCAGTTTTTTGTGGGGCATGGTAACTCTCTTGAAAATCATCATTGGCTTTAACGTTACCCCACTCACAGTGCAACAAATGACTATAGTGAAGCAAGCCCTCTTATGCCCAGTGATTGTAATGGCTACAGTTTTCGTACCTAAAGCAGCTACAGTCCTGGTGGCCGGAAGGTCGGAAGACATTGGAACCTCATCCATATTAATCATGTCCATCGCAGAGATACCGAGGAGTTCAGAGATTTCTTTGGTCATGAATTTATGGAAGTTGACTATCTTTTTCTCTCAGTCATCTGGAACCTGTTGGTCTACAGTGGTCCTCATCCTCACAGAAAGGCCATTCTTTTTCATGAATTTAGAAATCCAGGTGAAAAAAAAGGTGAAACCCACCTTAAAATCTGGGATTCCCCTTTCATAAGCCAGAAGCTTTGCTTTGATCTGAATTACAACATAGAGACAGCTCTATTTTGCTCCCTTTGAGAAATAATCCATTCTTTCATTTTCCAACTCAGGCCATTTTGCTCTGGGCCCATAACATGCACATCTTGTGGATTCATTTCCTCCAGTTCCTTTTTCTCCTTTCTCCATTAGCAAATGGATGACTCTCTAACCTCAAACTCTTGCTGCTGCTCTGTTGCTTGTTTCTTCCTCCTTCACAATGATTTTCAGTTTGATGTTGGTGGTGTAGGACTTGTGTTTAATTCCTGCCATGATCCTAAAGGGTTCTAGGATTTAGATTTATAAACTGAAAAAACATGTTCACAATGTAATTGATAACTGGCTGGTTCTAGCAAAGAGATTGCAAAATTCATATGTGAGGTGCAGAAGAAATGTCTTTTTACATGCTCACAAGCATATGACTGAGGTGACTTATGCTCATTGATCAAAGACACTGGTGCTAATAAGACATAATAAAACCCCCCCAAAATAATAATCATAATTAGACTATGAAATAAGTAGACCTAACATAGCTTAATGGTTTCACTTAAGATGATCTGATAAAGTTTTTACATTCAACCATTGAGCCAAGAGCGATCTCATTCAGCTTTGCTTTGTTTACTCCTCCAATTAAAAGCCAGAGTTGGAAGATGACTGTGACAATTATGTCAGTGCAGATTGAATCGAGATTCTTGATAGCTACTTGATGCTATTCATGCCAGTGCAGGCTTAACTTTGTTTACACTTCCAATGAATGGCATGTAATTTATGGACAGGCTTCAGTAGGTTCAAGGTTCCAACTGATGACTCAGAAGCGATGGGGATACAATCATCAACTTAACAGAAAAAAATGCATAGTCTCAATTGTTTATTTTCTGATTACTAGTCATGGATCCATGACTTCCTGATCATGGCTTATACCTTTATTACACAAATATGATCAAAAGTATCATTTCTGGACTACTGAATGAAGGTGAATGAGGCCAAAATTCACTTCTAGAAAACCACGAGACATGCGTGGTATATGCATGGGTGTGCTATGCCAGAACTTTGTACATAATTTTTTCATTTCCGTGCATTACGTGTTTGTGCGTATTACTTTCACGGGTGTATTATTTGCGAAAAATACAGTAATCTTACAAATTTTAATCAATCTACCTATTTTATAATCTTAATCTTCTCTAATCCATCCTTTGAAACTTGTACAGAATTAATTTTATGAAAAAGAAATTTGAATATATGCTACAGGAGAAAGTTCAAATTCTTTACCTTGGAATATTATAAGGCACTCTATGAAAGGGCCCTGGTTATCTCTCCAGCTTCGTCTCCTCCTGCTATGATCTAGGCATACTAAATTAAGTTCCCTGACTGTACTGTTCTTTTCCTACTCCATTGCCTTTGCCCTGGAGAGTTCCTCTGCTTAATACAGCTGGAAGACTTCTACTTTTTCCTAAATATTCAGCACAAATGCCACTTTTATATGCTTTCCCTGACTGCCCACGGTAGAAGGTTCTAGTCACTCATTTGAGGTCTCTCTAAACGCTGCACTTCCCTCTATTATAGCATGTATCACACTGTACCTATAAGTGTAAGCTCCATAAAGACAGAGCTGCCTAACAAATCACCTGGCAGAGTAGGCACTCAATACAACCACTTATAAAGTTCTTTTTAAAATTCTTCTTTTTGGCAAATTACTTTGTTCTCAAGAATCTATCCAGTACAAAATAAAAGTCTCGTGTTTCTTCAAGTGTATAAAAAATGCACTCCCTGAATTACATATAACAAACCCAATAAAATATCCAGTTAAGGCATTAAGTCCTCATACTATTACTTGTTGATAATACTTTTATATATTAAACCAGAGAACCACACTAAATGTTAAAAACCTACAAAAAAATTTTTTTAGTAAAATGAATTAAATTGATGTATGTTTTAGTTTGTTCTGTTTTTCGTAAACCAGTACATAAAGAAGTCTTAAGACAGGTAGATCTGAACACAAAGTAAAGCCAAGGAGAAACCAAAGATTCTGTGTAAGTTTGGTAGATGTTTTTTCTTTTGGAGTCAAAAATTTTAAATATCTCTAGAGACAATATGAAGTTTCATGAGAGAGGAAAGAGTGTTTGCTTAAAACTAAGAATCACGGCAGTCCCAATCAATAAACCACATTCTGTTCTTGCTTGACCAAGAAGGTAAGTCTTCTATAATAAAACTGAATGAGTCCATGAAAGACAGGAAATCTGTTACAGTTTTGGGGTTCTTTTGGGGGGAAATGTCATACATAGTGAACATTACAAAAATACAGTATTAATAATGGTGTTAATTGCTGTATAAGCACTCAATTAACTTGCCATTTTGGGTATCTCTCTAGGCAAGCAACATGGCCTTTTTGGTAGGTAAATTACTATAGGGCTCTCCAAACCACCAGAGATGCTTCTTGGGCTGATGACATGTTAAAAGAGCATAAACTACTCAGTTAATAAGGGCTTTTAACATTTTTATTTCAGAGTACTATAAAGAATAATGGTGCTGTAAAACGCCAGGTATTCAGAAATGTCTGCCCATTCCACAGGGATAGATGATTTTAAAGGTAAGCAGTGGGAATATTTACAAATAAAAATGGTGAGAAATTTGTTAATTGCAAGAACTATGTGGTTTAGAAACACAGGAAAGAGAAAGGATGTGAGACATAGTGGAAAACTACAGGAATCTATTTATTAATTATAAATTTTAATAATATATAATATTAACTGTCTACAGGAACCATCAAGACTCTGAGAGTTTCACATATGATATGTGATTTATATAGGATGACTAAATTTAAAAGAAATTCTACATTTATAGTTAGCGTATTGCAAGAATTTTTAGCATACAAACCCCTTAAAATTAATTAATTTAAAAGAAAGAGATGTTTACATATCCCTCCCAATGCGAAACTGAAATCAAATGTAAAAATTAAGCCCCAGACTGAAACAATTACCTGTGCAATTATATCCATTCAAAAAACTACGAATAATTGGTTTAGTAGTATGTTCAAAAACTTCCAACTGAGTTGAAGTTTCATCGAAAACAGTATCAAATACAAATTTAAGATCCTTATTTGGTCTCTTTGTAATATCTCGAGTAACAGTTTTCTTTCCTTGCAAAAAACTGACTTCTTCTTGTTTGGGATCAAAAACTAGGATATGCTTATCTACAACATGAACCACTTTATGGAATCCAGCTGTCTTTTCTTTTGTGTTTTCCGGACGTACACGAACAACTACTTTCATGCGGTGACACAGGTCTTCCTCAGTGACAGACATTGTTATCTTAATTTCTTTGTTTATATAAATGCCTGAGTATGTCCCTGAAATTAAAACGGAAAATAAATGTTTTAGTACTAATTCTACTTGTAGCAAATACAATATTCATAAAAAAAGAGTTATTATTATGAATTGAATTCTGCCCCCCCCCCCCAAAATGTGTTAAAAATCCTTACCCCTGTATCTATAAGGATGACCCTGTTTGGAAACAGGGGTTTTCTTTTGTTATGTCAATCAGATATCAGAGTAGGGTGGGCCCCAAACCCAATCACTTCTGAGTTACAAAAAGAGCAGAATAGGCACAGAGACACACATGAGGAGACGCCACATAAACACAGAGGCACCTGCAAGCCCAGGAACTCCATGGATTGCCAGCTCCTAGAAGGTGAAACAGACAAAGAAGAACCTTCCACCAGAGCAACACCCTGAACTTCTGTTCTGTATAGCCACTCATTTGAAGTATTTTTTTGTTAAGGCAGCACCAGGTAACTAAGACAGTTCTGTTCCATTCACCTGGTTAATGCCACTAAAAATATATATACATTAAAAAACCAAATAAAATCCATTGCTGTGGAGTCGATTCCAACTCATAGCGAGCCTACAGGACAGAGTAGAACCACTCCATAGTGTTTCCATGGAGTGGCTGGTGGATTTGATCTGCTGACGTTTTGAACTGTTGACCACCCAGGGTTCCAGAAATATATATACCCAGTGCCATTGAGTCGATTCCAACTCATAACGACCCTACAGGACAGAGTAGAACTGCCCCATAGAGTTTCCAAGGAGCGCCTGGTGGATTCGAACTGCTGGCCCTTTGGTTGGCAGCCGTAGCACTTAACCACTACGCCACCAGGGTTTCCAGAAATATATACGGGCACTTAAAACACCCTAGACCTAACAAACAAAAGCTGTGATAAATTTTCTTACCTAAAACATTAGTCAAACTGTGGGCTTTAGCTTAAACTCAAACAATATAGCTAAATCATCTATAATCCCAAAAATCCAGCTTTGATTTTTTCACAAGGCCTCCAGCACTACTTTAGCTTGGTCATGGGAAGGGATAGGAAATGATTTTTCAGGATCCTAATGAAGGGAAAGCCTTTGATTCTGAACTATTTGTAGTAAAAGGGATCTTGGCTGTAAACCTCTTGGCAGTGGAAAATGATAGATCCAAGTTGGTCTCTACCTGTATCTCAGAGACCAACAGGGTTAAAAATAGTTCCAAAGATTCATCAGTTAGCAAGCCCAGGTCTGAAGGTGATAGAGATGGTATATACCTTGTTATATATTCAGAGCCATATGGCCCCTAGTCACTGCTCTATAATGTTGTGCAAATTTAAGGAACATCAATGACAGCAAGTTTAAAAAGTATGGTCTGACATATTACTGTCTTAAATGAAGATAGGAAAAGCAATATTATTTTACAAAATATCACATACTATATTATTGTAACATCATTTCTCCAATAATCATTAATCTGGGAACCAAAAGGTTGGCAGCTCGAATCCACCAGTCATTTCTTGGAAACCCTATGGGGCAGTTCTACTCAGGCCTATAGGGTTGCTATGAGTCAGAATTGACTCGATGGTAATGGCTTTGGTTTGACCATGCAGAAAATAACCCAGAATTTGAAGATTAAGAAAAAAACAAAAACTTTTTTTGGTATTCATTCATTTATGTACTTATTTGCAGATTGTTTACCATGTGCCAGGCATTTTTTTAGGCTCTTAGAATATATTAATAAAATAGATTAAAACAAAAACACAAAAACTCTGCTTTTAGAGACCTTACAGTCTAACTGGAAGAGAGAAAATAAATAACAAACCCACTCAGTCCGTCAAAATTATATATTATATTCCCATTTCTGTCAAGTCATTTTTGACTCATAGTGGCCCCGTGTTTCAGAGTAGAACTGCACTCCACAGAGTTTTTAATAGTTGTAATCTAATCAGAGTAGATCAGCAGGCCTTGCTTCTATGGCGCTAAGTGGATTTGAACCACCAACCTTTTGGTTAGTAGTCAAGTGCAAACCCTTTGCATCACTCAGAGACCTTACATGTTATGCTAGGAGGTAATAAGTGCTATGGGAAGAAATAGAACAGATTAAGGGTAATAAGGAATGCTGGGGTGAGGACAGAGTCGTCAATTGCAATAAGGGTGAGCAGGAGGGTAACATTTGAGTAAAGACTTGAAGGAGGTGAGGGAGTTAGTCACACAGATATTAGAGGAAGCACTTTCCAATAAAAGGAATGGCTAGTGTAAAGGTGCTACATGGGTACTTGGTGTTATAGCTGGAATGGAGTGAGCAAAGGGAAGAGTAGTAAGACATGAGGTAAGAGATACAGGCCATGAAAAGAACTTCGGCTTTTACTTTGAATAAGATAAAGAACCACTGGAGGGTGTTGAGCAGAGAAGTGACATACTCCAATAACTTTCACTGCTATGTAGGTACATACTATAGGGAATAGAGACTGGTTAGGCCATTGTAATACAGACAAAAGATGTTGGTGTCGGCTCACACCAGGATGGTATAGCAGAGGCAGTAAGAAGTGGTCAGATTCTGTACACAGTCTGAAGGTAAAGCCAATAGATTTCCTCATAGACAAATGTAGGGTATGAGAGAAAGAGAAGATTCAAGAATAATAACAATGTATTTGGTTGGCATGAGCATTGGAAGAATGGCATTATCATCAACTCAGATGCAAACAACTAAGTGAAAAGCAGATTTTCGGGGGGAGGATAGAAGATCAGTTTTGGACATCTTAAGTCTAAGACGCCCAAGTGGAAGTGTAAAGGCAACTGGAAGCCAAGTCAAGAAGGTGAAGGCTGCCTCCATAGTCTTAATGGAGTTAAGCTTTAAGCTTAAAACTACATAAAGACTTTTGGGAAACCTTTATATCAAGGAGGAGGGAGTGTTAAACGCTACTAGGTCAAGTACTTACAGAGAATTAACTACAGGCCAGGAGAAGAGCAATTTTGGGGGTGTGGTGGAGACAAAAGCCTGAATGGGAGAGGAGGCAGTGAATATAGACAACTCTTTCATGAAGTATGGCTGCAAAAGAGAGCAGAGAAATGGTGCGGTGGTGGGGGAAGAAGGGCAAAAACATTTTTTGTTTATGTTTATTTTTTTAAATGGGAGAAATACCAGCAACGTTAAAGGTAAAATATCATATACTTTTAGACAGAATTCAAATAAGGCCAACACAGTCTAAAAGCAGCAGACACTGGACACAGCTGTGCCTTTTTAGGACTCTGTCCTTCCCCAAAAATAGAATGCTGAAGACGAAGGGATGGTCATTTGGATTCCAACAGTCAGGTCCCAGGTGACTTATGACTCTGTTCATTGTTCATCCTTGAGCTTCTCTGTCTAGCCAAGTCCCATAAAGCACCTATACCTCAGTCCCATGACCTTGGGCAAGTTACTTAACCTCACTGAGTCTCAGGTTTCTCATTAGTATAAAAGAGATAATACCTCATAGGGTTGTTGTGAAGGCTAAAAGAGTTAACAAATACTAAGTGTCTAGGCATTCTATAAGTGTCAATTCTCTTATTTGTCCCCACTTCTCAAAGTGACTGGGGTCACCTTCTTACTGTTTCTCAATGGGTACTCTGAGTAGGACAATTCTTCCGTGTTTGGAATTGTTCCGTGTGTTAGAGGATGTTTAACATTTCTGGTCCTTGTCTATTAAAGGCTAGTAGTGTTCTGTGAGTCGGGATCAACGTGACAGCACTGAGCTTGGCTTGGGCTAGTGTTCTACAGGAGCCCTAGTGGCATAATGGTTAAGTGCTCGACTGGTAACCAAAAGATCAGCAATTCAAGTCCACCAGCCGCTCCTTGGAAACCCTATGGGGCAGTTCTACTCTGTTCTACAGGATCGCTGAGTCGGAACCAACTTGACAGCACCTAACAACAAGTGTTCTACATTCCTTGGGATATGAAAAACTTTCCCCCAGCCCCCAACATTTCTAAAACTCCAGCATATTTTTAAAAGCTTTAGAAATATTCAATAATGTCTTTGACTTTAAGAGATGTACTTTTTTTTAACAACAGGCAAAATATACACAAATAAAACGGCTAAAAAATAAGCATATAAAACACCATGTGATTATTTAAAAGTAAGCGTTAGAATTTCAAGGTAGGAAGGTATTGCTTGCTAACTAATTAGCTAAATAATTCAATAAGTCATTATTGGAGACTGAAGGTAGATAAGTGTAGGTTAAAATCCCAGTTCTACCGCATACTAGGTGTGGTAACAGGCAAACAATTTAGCCTCTTTGTGGCTCCGTTTCCTCATCTGTAAAATGAAACTAATAATGGCACTGACCTCAGAGTTGTGGTGACAATTAAGTGAGTTATATTACTCCATATAGCACTGAGAACAATAAAATGGCACAAGTTATGCACTCTTGTAGACAGCCTGGCATATGTTTGGTTCTCAAATATTTTATTAATAATTGAATCAGTGAATAAACTATAAAAACTAGACACAATAATCAAAGAAACAATTTATCCATTGAAAGTAGAGGTAAACATACAATATATTACTCTAAGAGAAACAACATATTACAGTAGAGTACAATGATTGGCAATAACAGGCAAAAATGTTGAGAACCTTGAAACATCAGAAAAGATCAATCTGCCCAATTTCTTGATTATAAAAATTAGGGAAATGGAAAGATACTGTTATAATCACTGAGGGTGGCTAAAATACTATTTCACTTAAAAAGGTTAATACTCAATTTTCTAGACTATTTCCTTGTGTAGAACAGATGATGACAAGCTGGATGCAGGATCCAGAGTAAGCAACTGAGGTTTGCCAGAATGTCCACATATATGCCGGATGCATGCCAACCCCCAGAATAACTTCCCATACAGCTGATTGGCTGATCACATCATGGAGGATGATTACATCATTACACAACTGCCAAACTACATCTTACATAACTACCAAACCACTGCAAATCATGGCCTAGCCAAGATGACACACAACCAATTATCACAATCCACCCCTTGACAACGTGGCATCTGTACACATCTCCTTAAACCATATATAATCTCTCAATAAAGACAATTACAAAATCATACACGATACTACTAACATGCGTACAACCGAAAACAGACTAGCTCTATTTACATCCTATATTTTATAAGTGTAGAAAAGAAAAATATGTCATGCACACGTACAAGGAAGAAATCCTCATAACAATTACCATCCTCATTTATGCAACTGGTCACATGGTTGTAACTTTTTTAAGGTCGCTATGGAAATTTTGGTGTAGTGGTTAAGAGCTATGTCTGCTAACCAAAAGGTCAGGAGTTCAAATCCACCAGGTGCTCCTTGGAATCTCTATGGGGCAGTTCTACTCTGTTCTAGAGGGTCGCTATGAGTCGGAATCAACTCAATGGCAATGGGTTTGGGGTTTTAGATACGGTCACTATGAGTCAGAACTGACTCAATGAAAATGGGGTTTTTGTTTTGTTTTGTTTTTTCTTCTACCACCCATTGTGTTCCCTTTACCCCCAGCAAGCACTTCAGCTGGTCATGGTTCTTTGCCTGGTGGGATAACCCAAACCTTTGTTCCTGAGGGTTTGGGCCATTAGCAGTCATGTCGGCATTGGGTTGCTATAGTTTTCCACTGACTTTATCACAGGGTATGGTAGTACTAAGAGATGCCCTAAGGGATCTGTATTCCAGACATGCTCTTTTTTTTTTTTTTCCCTCCATTATGCAACACCAAACCAATTTCCCTTTGGTAATCAGGGTCAATGACACCAGCCAACAGCGTAACTCCCTTTTTTGCCTGTTGATCCAGAGGCATGAGGAGCCCAAAGTGGCCAAATGGCATTCTTAAATTCCAGTTCAACTGAATCACGTTGTGTCCCCAGGTGCGAGCATTCCTTTCTTTGGAACTAGACCTCTAGGCCGCCAGAGTATAGGGTTGCTGGGACAAAAGCAAACATTCTGTGAGTAGGTCACTAGGGGTAATAGTGAATGGTGCCACTCCCATTTTTCATCCCTTAATTCCTGGACCTGGGGATTCAGGCTATGGGAGAAACAGCACCGTATACTGGATGCTAGTTTAGAGCACATATACCCTCCTGGAGAACTCTGCCCCAACCCTGCAAAGTACTGACACAGAGCTGGCACTGTAATTTGTCTTTAGGAGGCCATACCATCATTCTATCAAGCCAGATGAGTCAGGATAATGGAGAACGTGCTAAGACCAGTAAACTTCATTTGCTGTGAAGTGAATCCTGTGATCCAAAGCAATGCTGTGTGAAATACCGTGATGGTAGATAAAGCATTCTGTGAGTCCACGGATGGTAGATTTGGCAGATGTATTGAGTACAGGGAATGCAAATCTGTATCCAGAGTGTTCATCCCAATAAGAACAAAATATTGCTCTTTCCATGATAGAAGCGGTCCAATGTAATCAACCTGCCATCCGGTTGCTAGCTGATTGCCTGGAGGAATGGTGCCATAGTGGGAACTCAGTGTTGGTCTCTGCTGCTGGCAGATTGTGCACTCAGCAGTGGCTATAGCCAAGTTGGCCTCTGTGAGTGGACTCCACGTTGCTGAGCCTATGCACAACCTCCATCCCTCCTATCGCAGCCACTTTGTTCATGAGCCCATTGAATGATGACATGACTGGCTGAGGAAAGAAGACTGGTTTCTACAGAATGTGTCATTCCATCCACTTGATTGCAAAAATCCTCCTCTACTGAGGTCATCCACTGGTGAACAGTCACATGTGACACAAATATCTTTTTCTCTTTGGCCCATTCAGAGTGGTCTATAAACACAGTTCTTCCTCATACATCCTTGTCTCGAATTTTCCAATCATGTTCCTTCTAAGTCCTTGACTATATGGCCAAACCATTGGCCACAGCCTATGAATCAGTATACAATCACACATCTGGCCATTTCTCCTTCCAAGCAAAGTGAACAATCAGGTGCACTGCTCTAAGTTCTGCCCATTGGGAGGATACCCCTTCACTACTGTGTGTCTTTCAGGGAGATCCCAAAAAGCGGCTGTATTGCTGCCACTGCCTGCTTTTGAGCGATTCCTGCACTGTAATTGTGTCTTTAGGAGGCCACTTCCTTTATCCTCAGCATGCATGGTGGCTTGGCCCATGTTTAAGCATTCAGTCTCTAGTAAGGCCCAGTAACAAGTCAAAAATTGTTTCTCAAAAGGAGAGTAGTTATCTGCAGAGGATGGCAGGGTTTCCTCCAAAATCATAACGGCCTGCACTGTGATTCACCAATACGGGCCTGCCAAAGGCTCCAGACAGCATCTCTATCTGCAATGGATACTTCGATTGCCATTACATCAGTTGGATCATATGGCCCAAGTGGCGGAGTGGCTTGCACAGCAGCCTGAACCCGTTGCACAGCCTTTTCTTGTCCTGGGCCACACTCAAAGCTAGCACACCCAAATGACGGAAATGCTGTCTCTAAAATTCAAAGAGATCAAACAGTTATTGTACCTCCTTTTTAGTTCTGGGAGGGTCTAGGTATAACAACTTATCCTTCATTTTAGAAGGATTATCTTGACATGCACCACACCACTGAACCCTGAGAAATTTCACTGAGCTGGAAGGTGTCTGAATTTTTGTGGAATTAATTTAATACGCTCTAGCATGCAAATGGAGCCCAGGTGACACAGTGGTTAACAGCTCGGCTGCTAAGCAAAAGGTTGGCAGTTTGAATCCAGCAACTGCTCCCTGGAAATCCAATGGGGTAGTTCTACTGTATCACAATCCGGTCGCAATGCATCGGAATCGACTCGACGGCAATGGGTTTGGTTTTGGTTTAGCACATGAATGTTTTTCCATTAAGTTCAGAGTCACTGACACCTCTTCCTTACTATGTCCAATCAGCATAATGTCATCAATGTAATGGACCAGTGTGACCTGTTGTAGATGGGAAAGTCAATCAAGGTCCCTGTGGACTAAATTATGATATAGGACTGGAGTTTTGATATACCCCCAGGGTAAGATAGTGAAGGTGTATTTCTGGCCTTGCCAGCTGAAAGCAAAATGGTGCTGGTGGTCCTTCTAAACAGGCTGGAAAAAAAGGCATTGGCTAGATCAATAGCTGCATACCAGGTACCAGATATATTAATTTGCTCAAGCAATGAAACCACATCTGGAACAGCAGCTACAATTGGAGTCACAGTTAAGTTTACAATAAGCCACTGTCATTCTCCAAGATCAGTCTGTGTTTTGCACAGGTCAGATAGACAAGTTGAATGGGGATGTGGTGGGAATAACCACCCCTGCATCCTTCAAGTCATTGATGCTGGCTGTAATCTCTGCAATCCCTCCAGGAATGGAATATTACTTTTGGTTTACTATTTTCCTGGGTAGGGGTAGTTCTAATGGTTTCCGCTTGGATTTTCCTACCATAATAGTCCTTACTCTATTTGTCAGGGATCCAATGTGGGGGTTCTGCCAGTTGCTGAGTATATCTATTCCAATTATGCATTCTGGAACTGGGGATATCACTACAGGATGAGCTTGGGGCCCCACTGTACCCACTATGGGATGAGCCTGAACCAAGGCTCCATTAATAATCTGAGCTCCATACATCCCCACTCTAACTGGTGAGCCACAATGACATTTTGGGTCTCCTAGAATCAGTGTGAGTTTAGAGCCAGTATCCAGTACTCCCTTAAAAGCATAATTATTTCTTTTTCCCGAATGAACAGTCATTCTGGTAATAGGCCATAGATCCCTTTGGGGAAGGCTGGGAGAAAGATTAACAGTATGAAATTTTGGTAGCATAGCAGAGTTCTACCTCAAGGGGACCCAGCCTCCCTTTCATTTAAGGGGCTGTGGGTTTGTAAGCTGGCTCAAGTTTGGGAATTGACTGAGGGGTTGTGACTCTCTTTTGGAGATTTGAGTTAGACTGCCTTTCACTTGACCCAGAATTCTTTCGCTTGTAAAGATTAGGTAAATATTTAGTAGACTGCCCATCTATTTCACTCCTAGGAACACCATGGAATAAGTAGCCAATGCTATAAATCCATATGAGTCAGAGTATTCTGATGGCTGCTTTGACTCTGTTATCCACTACGGTAATCACGCTTACCTTGTGATTGTTGACTGAGTGTCGCCACTTGGCCCCTACCACTAGTGGGTCAAATCAGCCCCACTGTAGCTAGGTGTTTAATTCAGTTACGGCAGTTCTCAGTATCAAATCTGACTTACATAAAATAGCAATTATAGCAGTCTTCAAGGATGCTAGGGTTCCCTTCACAAACTTGTTCCTCACTGTTGTTGTAAGAGGTAGATCCTGAGTATTCCACGTTTGGGTCTGTGAGTCTAACTTGATAAATACACCCCAACATGCCAATTTCCCTAAGCCTTTGGATACCTTCTTCTACAGTGTACCAAGGCAGGTCTGGTACTTCAACTTGATTTAGCGTAGGCCACTGTTTAATCCATGCTTCAGTGCCTCAACCAAATAAACCGTTAGATTCTTTCCTAACCTCTTGAGCTGAAACATTGAATGAAGAATCTGTGCTTAATGGGCCCATATCAATAACTCAGACTGATCCATCTTTATGTTCCTTGCACCGTGATCCTACACCCTTAATACCTATTCCCACACATATTCCCCAGGTTTCTGTTTGTACATATTAGAAAAGTCAAGCAGTTCTCTTGCAGTGTCACACTTTGTATTTCAACTTTTTTGGGCTCGTGAGGACTAAGTCTAGTCGTGGATCTAGAAATAAAAATGAGTGGTCCTGGGAGCATACAGAAATGTTTTGTAAGGTATCTACCCCAGGCGATGCCCCAGGCAGTGACTCAGATGCCGCCCTGGTGATCTCAGACAAATGCTCTTCAGACAAAGCTGGGGTTAATTTCATCAGATGTGGGTAAAAGGGATAAAGGTTTTACTAGGAAGGGTGGTTTACCCAAAACCCAGTGCCGTCGAGTCAATTCCAATTCAAAGGGTGGTTTAGCAAACAAAAATGGAATAATCTCTTCAGATGGGAGTAAGATGCTTGTTTTTGTTGGCAGGAGTGATTCAATGGAATTTAGAGGCTCAAGGTCCCTAGCTTCCTGATTAATCTGCCCATATGTCCCTATCCCAAGTTTCAGGATCCCATTTCTTCCCAATCAATGCCCCCAATTCAACTTCAGACATCATCTGAGGTTGGGAATTCAGTTGGCGATGTAATTCATCCACTCTTATGATGTCTTTGGATTTGGTTTTCAACAACATCAACTCATATTACAAGAAATAAGGCTTTCTTTCAGGGCACAAGTGTTAACTTTGAGGTCTTCTATGCAGTGCTTGAGCTTTGACTCCGAAGCCCTGAGATCATTTCTCTTACAGCACTTTGTCCAACAAAACTAGGGCATACCAGTTAGCTTCCCCATACTACTCATTCTGACAAAATTGTAAAAAACTATCAAACATATGATCACCCAGAACCTCGCTTCTCATCAATACTTGATCTATTGCTGGTGACAGTCTGCATATTAATATTGCTACCTCATGCCATGGATTAGCAGAAACGTCTTTACTATTGGAGGCAGAGTCATTTAAGACTAGTCAGGCTTGAGAACCAATTTAGAAAACTCATCCTTATGATTTTGTTTCTCTAGAACCACTCTCGGTACTAAATGTCTAAATGTCTCAGGCTGTGTTGTCTAGAGAAGCAAAACCAGTGAAAGGCAGAGAGAGAAAAAGAAAGAAGGAAATATTTATCTATACCTACATAAGTGTAGGAAACCCTGGCGATAGTGATTAAGAGCCATGGCTGCTAACCAAAAGGTTGGCAGTTCAAAACCCTATGGGACAGTTCTACTCTGTCCTTTAGGGTTGCTATGAGTTGCAACTGACTTGACGGCAACGGATTTGGTTTTTTTGGTTTTATATAAATATAACCCATTGCCATCAAGTCGATTCCGACTCATAGCGACCCTACAGGACGGAGAAGAACTGCCCCACAGGGTTTCCATGCCCGTGATCCAGTGGCCTGCTATCTGGGCAGCTGATCTTGCGTTTGTCAGCCCCTGCAGCTATGTGAATCAGGAGAAGCCTCCAGCCTGATGCCTAACCAATAGACTTGGGACTTGCCAGCCTCTACAACTGCCTGAGTCATTTCCTTGAGATATGTTTGCTGATCACATCAGATTACATCATGGAGGATGAATACTTCATTATGTAACTGCCAAACTACATCATTACATAACTGCCAAACCACTGAGAGTCATGGCCCAGCCAAGTTAACATATAACCTTAACCATCACAACGTATCTAGCCACTACTCCAAATTAAGTTAAAGATTCATCAATTATATGCAAGTACAATAATAAATTTAATTAAGTGACTGTGCATACTGACACCTTTGTCAACAGCAATCAGTTCATGCTAGTATCTCCTGACAATTCTTGGCTCTAAACTCTCCAGTGATTTTCCTGTATAGGAATAAAATATAAACTCCTTAGTATGGCTTAGTACAGCAAAAAAGAGGAAAACCCTCAATGAGATGGATTGACACAGTAGCTGCAACAACGGGCTCAAGCATAATGATTGTGAGGATGGCGCAGGACCGGAGACTATTTCGTTCTGTTGTACATAGGGTCGCGAGGAGGCAGAACCGACTTGATGGCACCTAACAACAATAACAGTACTGCTTGTAAGTTCCACATCATCTGGCCCATTTACCTCTCTCATTCCTTTTCCTAATGTTGTCCTCTGCCTTGATTATTCTACTCAAGCCACTCTGGCCTTCTTACTGTTCCTAAAACACTTCATCTTGCTCTGGCCTAGTGATCTTTGCACTTTCTATTCCTTTTGCCTGGAAGGCTCTACCCTTAGATATTTCCAAGTTTTACTCCTTTACTTTATTATTCAGGTCTTGCTTAAATCACTTCACAGAGGGATTCCCTTAAAGACTCCATCCAAAATAATGCCACCTTACCCTTGTCTCAAGGAGCCCTGGTGGTGCGGTGATTAAGTGCTCAGTTGTTAACTGAAAGGTTGGCAATTTGAACCACCAGCAGTTCCATGGAAGGAAAATGTGGCAGTCTGCTGCTGTACAGGTTACAGCCTCAGAAACCCTATGGAGTAGTTCTACTCTGTCCTACAGGGTCGCTATGAGTCGGAATCGACTCTATAGCAGTGGGTTTGATTTTGGTTTGGCTCTTTTCTCCCCAATCCCTAAACTCTTTATTTATTTATTTTTTTGTAGCAGCTAGCACTAATCAGGTAATATATACCATTTGGTTGCATATTTATTGCTTGTTTCCCCTCCAGAATATAAGGCACTGTGAGCGTAAACTTCATCTGTACCCCAGAACACCCTAGAACCAACATTCAGTGCCGTCGAGTCCGACTCGTAGCAACCCTACACGACAGAGTAGAACTGCCCGGTAGAGTTTCCAAGGAGCGCCTGGCAGATTCAAACTGCCGAACCTTGGGTTAGCAGCTGTAGCACTTAACCACTACTCTACCAGGGTTTCCACCCTAGAACAGTGCTTAGCAAATGTTAAGGACTCAATACATATCAGAATAAATGAATGAAAAACTGAAAAAGGTTTCATAATATATGTGCAAAAAAACAAACGCAAAATAACAGCCAGAGTATGCTATCATTTGCGTTTTAAAAAGATACACACATATTCGTATATGCATGGGTTCTCTCTGGAGGGGTACGCAAGAAACTGATAACAGCAGCTGCTGGCCTCTGTGAAGGTCTAGGTAGAAGGGAGGCTCATTTTCCATTTTATACCCTTTTGGACTATTTGGATTTTAAACGAGTCTTAGGTATTTGCATTTGAAAAACAAAAAACCCATAATAATGACAACGAAAAATTATTAAAATTTACCTTAATCTCAACCTTTCGTTTAATAACAATAAGTTATATTCGTGAAACACTTTCTACTGCGTTCCTATTCCACAAATAGAAATGTGCTATGAAATTTATATACATTTAATCCCCATGGGATAGCTATAGGTGGAAAATCTACTTGAAGGCACTTAACAACAATCCCCATAAAAATCCTATGATGTAGGTATTATGATTATCCTTGTTTTATAGAGGGAGAAACTGTAGTATAGAAAGATTAAGTTAACTGGCCAAAGTTACACTACTGGAAATAGGAGACATGAGATTTGAACTCAGACTGCTGAATGTAAAGTCCAATTATTTAATCACTACTCTCCCTGATATAAATATACAACTTCCAGATATTTTCTCATAGAAAAACTTAAAAACATATATTTACCTATTTTTGATAGAAACCTCTGAGCCTAGTATAGGAGCTCATTGAACAAATGTTGAAATCAAACTGAAAGTTTATGATTTCCATGTGCTTGTCAGGTATCTTACAGTAGCCATTTTTTTTTTTAAAGCAAATATACTATTATTAGGGAACTCTTGGATTAGATCAACATGGTGATAACTAGTAATAATGAAAAACAATCATTAACATTTGTGTACCCTCTGTGCTAGATGTTATGTTAAACATTTGACATTCATCAAATCATTTAATCCTTATAATAATCATAGAAGGTAGGTCCTATTATTGTCTCCACTTAACAAAAACAGAGATTTAGCCTTAGAAAGGATAAGCAATTTTTCTAAGCTGACATAGCTAATAAGTGGGGAGCCAGAATGAAAACGCATACCCAAATTCAGAATCTATGTTGTTAACAACTAGGCGCTACTCGAATTAGAAGAGAATGCTTCCAAACGAAAGTACAGAAATTTTGGAGAAATTATCCTGGATATGGAGTGATATGGTTATGAATTATTTCTTAAGTACAAACTCAAATCTGAATTAGGTTTGGACTCAAACTTTTTTGGGGGGCTGAAAACTATCCTTGACACTGTCATTTATAATCTCTAACTTAAAACTCACACCACCTTGTTGAAGTAGGTATAATCATAATCTACTGAAGAAATTCAGGTTCTGAAGGTTATAAGGACAGAGATGACATTCAAACTTTTTGATTCCAAGATCAATATTTTCCCATAACACCATACATGTCTTGAAGGGAAGTTTATGGTAGATAATTAGTATCATGCTCTTTTATGGTATTTCAAAAGTAACAACCCTTTTGTAAAGGTAAAGGCAATGGATCCTGTATATCTTTCAGACCCATGTCTGTGAATGGAGCTATAAAAACAGAGTAAGCATATCATTTCAGGAAGAAGCCATACATGCCCTGTAATATGACATATCTCAAGAATAGGTCAGAGAACTTACATTCAGCATCATATTTGATTATGCTGTGTTCGTTTTTTTTTTAAAGCTGTCACAACATTGGTGCAACAGACATTACTAGCAGCTCTGCATCTAACATCAATAAAATTAAATATACTATGTAAAAGACTCAATTGAGAGGACTGGGCAAACTGTCAGGGCTTCCAGAACCCAACCACTAATATTTTTCTCCTTTCTTTTGAATAATGTGTTAGAGCCATTGCTTTCTTGACTCACAAGCATCACGGAAAACAAAAGTTCAAATGGCAAGGGTGACATTGACTGCTGGGCTATTTCTTCCTCCTAGTTTTCATATAGTTGGTAGTACAAAAAACATTTTCTTGTGTGCTTTAATTGGCTTGATGTATGTTTATAGTAAGACAAGATGCACTTTAAATTGAAAATATTATATACTTGTAAATCTCTATTCAGTAACTTAAAATAAGATTAGTTATGATTATTAAAGGCAGATACTCTTTATTTTACTGAAACAGTTCTTAAAAAATAATAGAATTTAATAACAAGCACTATCAACTCTTTGGACCTTATATTCCCAAGTACCAGAGTGCAAAAATCCCCCCACAAAACCTAAGGTGGGGAGGGGAAAGGGTGCTGGAATGACACTTAACACGTAAAACCTATAGAATGTCTATACATTCTGCCTAATGTTCCACAGCTAATAACCAGTACTACATATTATACAGCAAACTTATTCAGCTCTGGCCAAATAATCTCTTCTTATATAGTAAACAACAGCCAGCCTTGACCTTTCTGTAACTGAGCGCCTAATGAGCAGCTAAAGGAGTTTTGCAGAAACTAAAAATAGACAACAGAAAGACTGATTCTCAGTGCTTAAAGTGTCTTTCATTAGCAGTGCACTTTACCAAAGCAGTATCCCTTCCATACCTGGTCTGATCACCAGTAATCCCGTGAGGCAGTCAGGGGAGGTCTTATCTTGATGCTACAAAAGTAGAAACAGGAGCTTGGCTTGGGGTGGGCTCCCGATTGACCTGTGCCAGGCTAACAACAGATCTTCACTGGACAAAAATTTTATGTCTTGGCGAACCAGTGTTCTCCATTTGATAGTTAAGCACTGAGTTACGCTTACTTCTGCGTCTCCAAAGTTGGAGTCTGGAAGGAACTTCATGCTGCAAGATAGGGGACAACTAAGTGCTATGCCGAAGTCTGGGAAGGGGGGCCAAGATGCCCTTTAAAACTTCCGACTTCCTCTCAGAATTTAAGGCAGGTGATTCCTGCCTTCCTGCTGAGCTGTCAAGGGCTCACCTTAAGGCTAACTCTTGCTCTAGCGCGTTCTCGAGCCCGTCCTTCATTTTACTTTTTCCTCAGGAGCCCTGACAACTCCTCAGCCCCCACCCAACGCTCCGGCGTTTGTCAACAAGCACCACTTGGACCGACTTTTCTTTAGACCTGAAGAGGCGGGACCCTTCGCTCCCAGTGGGGCAGGTCATTAGAAAGAGCAACCCAGAGACCAGAGTTTCCACTTCGCGTGACCCTCACTCACCTCAAGCCCACAAGAGGCCACCGCTACCACTTCACTTTGATACCAGACTCACCGCGCTTCAAAATCAGCCACAAGATTCAAACCCAAGCCAGCTTCCTAAGCGCCTCATTTTATTGGCTGCCGCCTGTGTGACATCATCACGCCGGACGTTGCCGCGGCGCGTGACTGCTTGGCGCCTAGAGATTCAGTGGCGCCGCGCCGGGAAGCGACCCGGCTCCTCGTCGCCGTGGCAACAAGCGCGGCCGTTTCCGGAGGCGGTGGCCGGAGTGGGAGGGGCTAGGCTGGAGCTGCTGGTTGGAGGCAGCCCCCCCGGGATCATCAGTGAGCCTGCAGACTTGTGGGTGCAGGGTCCGGTCTCTGGGTTCAGGGTGTGAGTCAGACGTGTGCGGGTGGAGGTTGGCGTGTGCCCTCTGCTAGGGGGTGAGGCAGAGGCTATTGGTTATGGGCTAATGGGCTCTGGGTGTTTATATTCTCCTTTTCCCTCTGAATAGTGAGGCCTCAAAGACGTCCCATGATCTGGAAAGTGTAGGACCCTGTTCCTTCCAGCCAGGTTCACCTGGGTAGAAATGAGTTCTCTTCACTTTATTTGGAAGTCCAAGGCTTTTGATTGGAGCCCCCAGGTTTCATTTCTGAGGACTCCCAAGCCTACTTCTTTTAGTGCTGACTGAGAAACTTTGGTGTTTGACTGTTTTACTTCTTTCTAATGATGGCATTACGAAATAAAATCCTTTAAAGATGTTAGCCTTTTTCATTATTGGATGAAGGGTTTTTTTTTTTTTTTTAAGTCCCAGGGTGTAGGTAGCTATGTTACTTAAAAATGTACACTTTAAAAAGAGAGAAAAATACCTGGAAAATATGTTTGCTTTGTTAAGATGACTCATTTTTATTTGTTAGAAAATTTTTAATAGTACGACCTGAATTTCATTTTTCTTATTTATATTATTATTGGAAACTCTGGTGACGTAGTGGTTAAGTGCTACGGCTGCTAACCAAAGGGTCGGCAGTTAGAATCCACCAGGCACTCCTTGGAAACTCAATGGGGCAGTTCTACTCTGTCCTATAGGGTCGCTATGAGTTGGAATCGACTCGACGGCACTGGGTTTGGTTTGGTTTTGGATATTATTATTACTGTATTCATTCATTCAGTGAAATTATTGACTGAGCCTATTATGTACGCGCTACGCACTTTTGTAGATTTTAGGGACATGATAGTACACAATATCAAAATCCCCACCCTCTTGGAGTTCGTATTCTGAAAATTGATTATCACTGTATAAATAGGGTTGCAAAACACTCATGCAGAGTATTAGAAATAAAATAGTGTGTGGGAACCCCCAAGATAAATGACATTTATTTCTTATTGAATGTCATTTGGAAGCACTGTGAATTGAATATGGTGCATGTTATATGATTGTTTTTGAACACTGGATAGAGCCTCAATAAAGCTATTACTCTGTAGTTGTATTACATGTATCACTACTCTTTGGTTGTATTACATGTATCTTAACTAATGTAATAGTTATCTGTGTAGTTTGGGGTTTGGTAATAAAATCGAGAAACCTTTTTATTTTAACTCAATATGCACTCACTGTATAGTACTTTGTTGCCTTTGATTTCCAGGCGTTTTATTAATCACTTTACAAATGATATTTAATTCTCAAAACAGTCCATGAGATGTAGGTGCTGTTATCTTCATTTTACTGAGGAAGAAGTTGAAATTTTCAGTTAATCCTTAAAGGAAAACATTTGAGTTGTACAAACCAGCCATTTCAGAGTTGAATCATTTGTCTCTGAAATACATTTTATATTAAGAGCCATTAAAATAATATCTTCACCCGGCCTGAACATGTGCAGATCTTACCAATTTTTTTGTAAAATTTCATTAATCATTGGTAAATAATAGAAGTCTTTTAAATTTTCTAATTTTTGATGCCTACATTGTATGATAAGGTTTACTAGTCTCACAGATGTTTCTACACCTGAACCAAGTACTTGCTTTACATTGAAATTTAAATCCCATTTTACACTTGCCATTTAGCAGAGTTCAGAGGGTGAGGTATGGACTCTTAAGAAATTGTACATATAGTTAAAGCAGAGCAATTCTGACATTACAACCAAAGCTGTTTCTCTTGTCAGCTGACTTGTTAACTTGGCAAGATATGAAGGTGACCTAACAGACAGGATTAGAGAATGGCTTATTTTGTAATGAAATGGAGGAAAAAGAACAAAAACTTCTGAAACAAGTATAGCTACGGAGACAGAAATGCCCACATTTTATTAGAAATTGGAACATAAAACAGTGTTGCTAGAACATCGAAATTGAACATAAGTTCTTAGCAAACTGAAGAGAGTAGAAATTAGGTATAAAAATGGAGCGAGATTTAAAGTTTCCTCAGACATTAAGACAACAGCAACAACATAAAAACGGTAAAGGTGAATTTAAACGTGGAAATGGTGGGATCTTATTTATGTTCTCAGGAACTACGTTTGGAAACCCCAGCACCTGCAAGACAGCTGGGCACTGGAAGCAGCGGAACGAAAGACAGACGGTCCTCAGTTGCTGGGGCGGACGTGGGCCCAATTTGTCCGTCGTCGCCAAGTTTCCCCCAGGGCTGGGATCTAGGCGTGCGGCAAGTTTAGGTTCTTCGACCTCGTTGTGACCGTCACTGGCCTGAGTCAGAGGCCGATTCAGGTGAGAAGATGGCTGAGTCCCAGGAGCTCTCCTAGAGCCGCCCTTCTGGGGGAACTCCTGGGCTCCCCGGCTTCGACAGGAGCAAAGGAAACACGCGACCCTGCTCTCGCTTCCTCCCCCTCAACATTCATTCCTTCTGGGCTGAGAAGTTTCCAAACAGGGTTTCCTCGTCAGAGTAGAACTCGGAGACGAATTCTCAGGCAAAACAGTGCATTGCTCCCTTTCCTTGGAACTTCCTACTTTCACTTTCTCCGCATTCGGGTTTCAGCCTCCAGGTCGCGTTTTTGGCCTCGGGCGTTAAGTTTTTAGACAGCTTTTCTTTGCAGGGGAAAGTGGATAACCTTTGAAGACATAGTCAGCAAAGGCACACTCACCTTTGTGCTACCACAGTTAAAAGTAACCAGGCCACTTCTGTGGTCTCATACCGTAAACGGAACTTTGCTCCAGGAGAAAAGTTTAGTGACTTAACCCGTAGAACCACAGAATCAGCTCTAAAGACCCTATTTCCTGAATTCCTGCTTATTTCCTGTGTCCAGAAGGGATTAAACAATCTTAAATCGTTTAGGGTATCTGGCTTTTAGCAACTGCGGTAGGGCTCTGGGTTGTCTGGTAGTAGACTGGGCTGCAGACAAGAGGGAAGGGGCCCCACTGAAAGGTTGTTTCCTTCCATTCTTTGGGAGGTATTCCAGGAAAAAAAAACAGAGGAAAATGAATTATTTGTGGTCCTTTCCCTCATGTTGATCCTCTCCCTCATGGCCCACATTATTGGCCAATTATTTAATAGTAAAATGCTCAGACTTTGTACGTTGAGCATAGTTGAATAAATGTCTAGAAATTGACTGCAGTAGAAGGAAATTAAATGCTGTTGATAGCAGTATTTGTTCTATCTACTCTTCTACTTGTATTTTTCCTTGTGGTTCTGATTCCTGTATTGGAATTGATACTCCTTTTTCTAAAAATTATCAAAATCTATTAAATATTCTGAATTCCACCTATACATTGTATGCCCTCTTTTGAGTACTGCACAGCATACCGTTATTTTCAAGTGGAGCAGAATCAAGCAATAGGATGTTGACTTCTTTAAAAAAAAAATTGAATAATACATAATATACTGTGAACAGTCAGTATAATTAAAGTAACATTACATTATAGAAGTGCATTTTTTTTTTTTATGTTTA
Source organism: Loxodonta africana (assembly GCF_030014295.1). NCBI lineage: Eukaryota > Metazoa > Chordata > Mammalia > Proboscidea > Elephantidae > Loxodonta > Loxodonta africana. Next base: position 55,452,191 of record NC_087348.1, on the reverse strand, counting down.
ACCCTGGTGGCCTAGTGGTTAAGTGCTATGGCTACTAACCAAAAGGTCAGCAGTTCCAACTTACCAAGCGCTCCTTAGAAACTAGAGGGGAGTTCTACTCTGTCCTATAAGGTCACTCTGAGTTGGAATTGACTCAAGGGCAACCAGTTTGGGTTTTTTTGGTTTTATCTGTAAAATGGGAATAATAGTAGTAACTATCTTGTAAAGTTGAGGAAACCCTGGTGGCATAGTGGTGGAGAGCTATGGATGCTAACCAAAAAGGTCAGCAGTTTGAATCTACCAGGCACTCCTTGGAAACCCTATGGGGCAGTTTTACTCTGTCCTATAGGGTCTCTATGAGTTGGCAACGGTTTTTTTGTTAAGTTGTGATAAGAATTGAATGAGTTAGTATATACAGTGTGCTCAGAATAGTTACTGGTATAAAACCAAATCAAAGCCAGTGCTGTTGAGTCGATTCCAACTCGTAGTGACCCTATAGGACAGAGTAGAACTGCCCCATAGAATTAGTTATTATTTTTTGTTAGGTTGTTATATTCTGTTGAGTTGAGTGTGACTCATAGTGACCCTGCGTGCAACAGAATGAAACACTGCCTGATCCTGCACCATCCTCACAATCATTGCTTTGTTTGAGCCCATTGTTGCAGCCACTGTATCAATCCATCTTATTGAGGATTTTCCTCCTTTTTTGCTACCCTTTACCAAGAATGATGACATTCTCCAGGGACTAATCCCTTCTGAAAACATGTCCAAAGTACATGAGACGAAGTCTCGCCACCCTTGCTTCTAAGGAGCATTCTGGCTATAGTTGTTCTAAGACAGATTTATTCTTTCTTCTGGTAATGCATGATAAAGTCAGTATTCTTCACAACCACCATAATTCAAAGGCATCACTTCTTTGATCTTCCTTATTCATTGTCCAACTTTTGCATGTGTATGAAGTGTTTGAAAATATCATGGCTTGGGTCAGGTGCACCTTAGTCCTCAGTGACATCTTTGCTTTTTAACACTTTAAAGAGGTCTTTTGCAGCACATTTTCCCAATGCAACACATCCTTTGATTTCTCGACTGCTGCTTCCATGGGCATTGATTATAAATCCAAGTGAAATGAAATCCTTGACAATTTCAGTTTTTTCTCCATTATTATGATGTTGCTTTATTGGTCCAGTTGTGAGGATTTCTGTTTTCTTTGTGTTAAGATGAAATTCATCCTAACAGCTGCAGTCTTTGATCTTCATTAGTAACTACTTGAAGTCCTCTTGGCTTTCAGCAAGCAAGGTTGTATCATCTGCATATCACAGGTTGTTAATGAGCCTTCCTGCAATCCTAATGCCACATAGGTCTTCATATAGTTCAGATTCTCAGATTAATTGCTCAGCGTATAGATTGAATAAGTATGGTGAAAGGATACAACCCTGATGCACACCTTTCCTGACTTTAAACCACACAGTATCCCCTTGTTCTGTTTGGAAAACTGCCTCTTGGTCTATGTACAGGTTCCTCATGAGTGCAATTAAGTGCTCTGGAATTCCCATTCTTTGCAATGTTATCCATAATAAGTATATGTACAATAAATATATTGGTATAGTAAGTGCTCAATAAATATTAGCTGTTATTTTGAAAAGTGTTAGAAACGCTAAGTTAGAGGGTGGTTGAATTTACTTTGTATAAGCTTTTTGGAAAATGTGAGGCATAATTAATAATTTAGGCTATTTTGTCACTGGTGAGCATCTAAAGATGTACTTAAATTTACAGTCATTTCCTGCCTTTACTAAGTTTTTTTTGCCACGTTTTTTTCGGTGTCAAATTTGGTACATAATTCTGTAGATTTATGTCTTTGGTAAAGTTAACGTATTATTCTCAAGATAACGTTTGCTGATGTTATACTTATGTAACATCAAATATGTATTATAACATTATTCTCAAGGTGGCGTTTGTTGATGTTATATAACATCAAAATTTTATTGTTTCTATTACAAAAGAAAGAGAAGTCATATTTTAGTGAGATTTATGTTTCTCGAGAGATTTTGAGAATGTGGTTTTTGGTGGGGTGTGTCAGACAGGTAAAATTTCCTGAAGTTAGGCTTGATAAAATGTTTTTTCTGTAGAGTCTGGAATGTATTGATCTTCATTTTCTCAGAAAGCACTTATTAAGCACCTGATGTGTACCTGATTTTATGGATACAGGGGTGTGGATCCTGCTCTTAAATAACTCATAATCAGCGAAGAGAGAAGAGCAGTGTTGAGCATTTACTGTGGCATCAAGAATGTTGCTAGAAAATAATTCAGTAAAAAGCAAAATGTTTTCTAAAGCTCTTCTGTTAATATATTTATATCAGTACCTTTTTTCCTCTGCCTTTTAAAGAGTTATAGGTTGCGTATGAAAATAGAGCAAGTATGAGAAATTCAAGGAATGTATCAATTACATATTTGCTTTTTTCTTGGGGCAGGGAGCAGAAAATGAAAACAAAAATAGGTGTGAAAAGCCAAATAGTGCTAAGTGTTTATGAAATTATAATTCGAATTAGTATATTCTTCACTAATATAAGCCATGGTCACATGATCACGTAAGAGAATATTCATGACAAGTCTACAGGAATTTCAGACTGGTCCTATTTTCTTTATGGATGTATGTGCATCATCTTTTTCCAGGGACAATCTCTTGCACACAGTTAAATGCAGATGAGAATTCAGCATTTCATGAAAAACAAGTAGAAGAGCTTGAAATAAAAGACCATTTGAACATAGAATAGTTATAATCCCTCAGACATCCAGATAGCTTTTCAAATAAATAGGTCTGATGCATTGAACAGGAGCTGCAGTGGCACAGTGGGTAAGTGTCCCACTGCTAACCTAGAGGTCCATGGTTGAGACCCACCCAGTGGTTTCTCAGGAGAAAGATCTGGTAATCTGCTCCTATAAAGATTAAAAAAAAAATCCTTTAGGACACTTCTCCTCTGCCACATGGGGTCACTATGAGTTGAAAATGACTCCACAGCATCTAACAACAACAAAAACAATGCATTGAACACACTCTTTAGATGTAATTAAAATTCAGAAAGAATATTTTGGAAGAAATGATGACTGAAAAATCAGATTTCAAATCCCAGATGGTTAAAACATCAGTGGGCTTAGAACTTATCAGGCCACACACTTACACAAAATTATATTTTCAGATTATTTCTGGGGTTCCCTTAGATTCCTCACTTCAAATAAAAAGGTGATTTACCTTCACTTGTTCAAGGTGTTCAGATGATGAGTCTTATAGTTGCATTTCTGCTGTAGCTTTTTTTTTTGCTGTTGTATACATATGTATTAATTTGTTTCCCCCCAGGTGTTTTTCTTTTAAAAAAATCCAATAATCATAGTATTTTTCATTTTTTTTCCTTTAGATTTGTTGACCTACGGAATGCTGCGTTACGCATACTTTTGTAGATTCTATAAAGAATTTTTTTCATGCTGGTTGGAATCTGGCATGCTTAATTTAGGCACCTGGCCAAAAAGTATGCATACTACAGCAGAAGGATATAACGAATATGAAGCCCATGAGCAAACATGCAAAACTGGAGCTCAGGAGTTACAGCTGAGTCACGATGGAGATTCTGAAGCTGTAGCTAAATTACATATTCCGGTAATGGTGGATGAAGTTGTTCAGTGTTTGGCACCACAAAAAGGGCAGGTGAGTAGGTTAGTTTTTTTTTTAACTTTTTTTTTCATTAAGATATAACGCACATACCATTATATTCACCATTTTAAGGTGTACTATTAATTGGCTTTTAGTATATTAACAAGGTTGTGCAACCATCATCCCTATCTAATTCAGGAGCGTTTTCATCACTCCAGTAAGACTCCATGTTCCCATTAGCAGTTACTGTCCATTCTTCCCTCCCCCAGCTCCTGGCACCCACCGTTCTGCTTTCTCTATGGAGATACCTATTGCCTATTCTGTACATTTAATGTAAATGGGATCATTCAATGTGTGGCCTTCGTGTATGGCTTATTTTACTTAGCATAATGTTTTCAAGGTTTATCTGTATTGTAGCATGTATTATATTTATTTATTTATTATAATATTTTACTATATAGATAAGACCACATTTTATGTATCATCAACAGATGGGCATTTATTTGTTTCTACTTTTTGGCTATTTTGAATAACACTGCCGTGAACATTCACGTACAAGTTTTTGCATGGACGTATGTTTTCAATTCTTTCGAATATTTACCTAGATATGGAATTGCTGGATCATATGGTAGCTCTGTGTTTATCTTTTTGAGGAACTGCCAGACTGTATTCTAGGATTGATTGGTTTGGTCAAATAGCTGTTTTAAAAGAAAAGGATATCACACTTGCTGAATGGTTAGAGTATGAAAACTGAATGCAAATATGGTTTCTTGAGAATTTTAGAATCTCTTCAGAAATAACTAGAGACAAAGACCTAGATCTGAGTTACTGTTCTGTGTGTTCTTAACCTTAGATCCTCAACTGCCCTGCCTAACTCATAATGTTGTTGGAAGGGTTAAATAAGATCTTAGACATGAATGTGTATTAAAATCTATAAAGAGATCAAAAACATGTTAGGTAGTTTAATACTCAAAGAAAAATAGTTACTTTTTGATAATTAAACACATTTACCAAATGTACCAACGATTATGAAGATGGCATAGAACTGGGCAAACTTTCATTCTGTTGTAAGTAAGGTTGCCATGAGTGGAAGCCAAATGACTGACAACTAACAACAAGAACAACCAAAAATAAAATAAAATAAAAAAGATACTGTTATAGTAAAATTTTTTTAAATACCTAATACTTCGAAACTGATTTCACAAATATGAACCTTATTCTAGAGAAGCTACTGTTTTTACCTAAAATAATTATTTTTATTTGGGAAGTCATATTTTGTTTCTTTTTCCAGCTTACAGCATGGGCAGTTTAACTTAGTGGTTAAGAACAAAGATTCCAGAACTGGAGTGCCTAGATTCAAATCCCTTATTTAGCATATACACTCGCACACATAAAGCTGTTAACTTTTTTTTTTAAATCTGTTTACCCTCTCCTTAGGCAGTATATACATAACAAAATAAACTCAGCTATCTCACTAAGAAAATGAGATTATATGTGTAAAGAATCTATTTCAGTGATATTATGTACTATTGTTGTTCTTAGGTGCCTTCAAGTTGGTTCCACCTCATAGCAACCCTATATACAAAAGAATGAAACACTGCCCAGTCCTGCACCATCATCCCAGTCCTTGTTATGCTTGAGCCCATTGTTGCAGCTACTGTGTCAATCCATTTGGTTGAGGGACTTCCTCTTTTTCGCAGGCCCTCTACTTTACCAAGCATGATGTCCTTCTCCAGGGACTGATCCCTCCTGTTAACACGTCCAAAGTATGTGAGATGTAGTCTCACCATCCTTGCTTCTAGGAGCATTCTGGTTGTACTTCTTCCAAGACAGATTTGTTTGTTCTTTTGGCAGTCCATGGTATATTTAATATTTTTTGCCAACACCACAATGTAAGGGCGTCAGTTCTTCTTTGGTCTTCCTTATTCATCGTCTAGCTTTCACATGCATATGAGGCAATTGAAAACACCTTGGCTTGGGTCAGGTGCACCTTAGTCTTCAAGGTGACATCTTTGTTTTACAACACTTTAAAGAGGTCTTTTGCAGCACATTTGCCCAGTGCAATCCGTCTTTTGATTTCTTGACGGCTGCTTCCATGGGTGTTGATTGTGGACGCAAGTAAAATGAAATCCTTGGCAACTTCAGTCTTTTCTCCATTTATTATGATGTTGCTTATTGGTCCGGTTGTGAGGATTTTTGTTTTCTTTATGTTGAAGTATAATCCATACTGAAGGCCATGGTCTTTGATTTTCATTAGTTAAGTGCTTCAAATCCTCTTCACTTTCAGCAAGCAAGGTTGTGTCATCTGCGTATTGCAGGTTTTTAATGAGTCTTCCTCCAATCCTGGTGCCCCATTCTTCTTCATATAGTCCAGCTTCTCAGATTATTTGCTCAGCATACAGATTGAATACGCACACCTTTCCTGACCTTAAATCACGCAGTATCTCCTTGTTCTATTCAAACGACTGCCTCTTGATCTATATACAGGTTCCTTAAGAGCACTAAGTGCTCTGGAATTCCCGCTCTTCGTAATGTTATCTATTAATTTGTTATGATCCACACAGTCAAATGTCTTTGCATAGTCAATAAAACACAGGTAAACATTTTTCTGGTATGCTCTGCTTTCAGCAGGATCCATCTGACATCAGCAATGATATCCCTCATTCCATGTCTTCTTCTGAATCCCACTTGCATTTCTGGCAAGTTTTTGTCAATACACTGCTGCAGCTGCTTTTGAATGATCTTCAGCAAAATTTTACTTGCGTGTGGTATTAATGACATTGTTCAATAATTTCTGCATTCAGTTGGATCACCTTTCTTGGGAATAGGCATAAATATGGATCTCTTCCAGCTGGTTGACCAGGTAGCTGTCTTCCAAATTTCTTGGCATAGACCACTGAGCACTTCCAGTGCTGCATCCATTTGTTGAAACATCTCACTATGTATTCCATCAATTCCTGGAGCCTTGTTTTTTGCCAATGCCTTCGGTGCACCTTGGACTTTTTCCTTCAGTATCATTAATTCCTGATCATATGCTGCCTCTGAAATGGCAGAACGTCAACCAATTCATTTTGACATAGTGACTCTGTATATTCCTTCCATCTTCTTTTAATGTTTCCTGGGTCATTTAATATTTTCTCTCTAGAATTCTTCAATATTGCAACTAGAGGCTTTAATTTTTTCTTCAGTTCTTTCAGTTTGAGAAATGCCGAGCGTGTTCTTCCCTTTTGGTTTTCTACCTTCAGGTCTTTGCACATGTCACTATAATACTTTACTTTGTCTTCTTAAGCCAACCTTTGAAATCTATTCAGATCTTTTACTTCATCATTTCTTCCTTTCATTTTAGCTACTTGACGTTCAGGAGCAAGTTTCAGAGTCTCTCCTAACTTGCATTTTGGTCTTTTCTTTCTTCCCGGTCTTTTTAATGACCTTTTGCTTTCTTCACATACGATGGCATTCCACAACTCATATGGTGTTCGGTCATTAGTGTTCAGCGCGTCAAATCTGCCCTTGAAATGGTCTCTAAATTCAGGTGGGAGATGCTCAAGGTCATACTTTGGCTCTGGTGGACTTGTTCTAACTTTCTTCAGTTTCAGCTTGAACATCCATATGAGCAATTGATGGTCTGTTCCACAGTTGGCCCTGGCCTCCTTCTGACTGATATCGAACTTCTCCATCGTCTCTTTGCATGGATTTAGTCGATTCCTGTGTATTCCATCTGGCGAGGTCTGCTGTTAATGTTGGTGAAAAAAGGTATTTGCGATGACGAAGTCATTGGTCTTACAAAATTCTATCATGGGATCTCCGGTATCGTTTCTATCACCAGAGCTGTATTTTCCAATTACCAGTCCTTCTTTTTCATCTCCAACTTTTGCATTCCAATCGCCAGTAATTATCAATGCATCCTGATTACATATTTGATCAATTTCAGACTGCAAACGTTGGTAAAAATCTTCAATATCTTCATCCTTGGCCTCAGTGGTTGGTGCATAAATTTGAATAATGTGACGGTCTGCTTCTGTAAATATTAACTGCCTTGGAAACCCTATGGGGGTGTTCTACAATGCCTCATAGGTCTGCTATGAGTCAGAATTGACTTTATGGCAATGGGATATATATATATACACACACACACACACACACACACATATATACATACATACACAGTAAAACCTGTGGAAAATATAGTGAAACCTGTGAAAGCCGGAACCTGTGTAAGGTAGAAATATGTCAGAGAATGAAACATCAAATATTTTCCACTTAAAAGGACTGACAGAAAAGTGGTAAGTTTGTACCCTCTCAAAGGCGGAAAACTTGCAAGCCCTGAAAGGACAAGGCAGTTCCAACTAGTTTTACTGTGTGTATAAATACACACACACACACGGTAGCATATGTAATATATGTAGTAGCAGGGAGAGGTAGTTAATAAAATGTGGAACACACACACACACAGTAGCATATGTAATATATGTAGTAGCAGGGAGAGGTAGTTAATAAAATGTAGAACTGAACTCTCGGTTGAATTTGAATTCTGTAACTAAAAACCAAACCACATTGTATCAATTTGCTGAACTCTAGTAGCAAAGGGAAATATTTAGTTTGCACTTTACCAACCCATGAGGTAGAAAAACAAACAAAAACAAACTCAGGTCTCCTAGTAAATCAGTACTGGATCTGCCTTTTTTTCCTAAAACCAAGTGGAATGAAATTAGACCATCCTACAACTTGATCTACACAGTTGTTTCATTCTGTTCAAGTTCCTCACAAATGTAATGTTGGTTTATTTTGACATTTCTACTGTTCTGACTTGAGTTTCCTAGTAACTTTTTATAGAAGGTTTAATTTTTTAATGTTATTTCTTGAAAACTTTCCTGTGAGGTACACTTAGAGACAGTGTTATTTCTTACCTTCTGTGTTGTCAGGCAGACAGCTTTATTCACCATTCCTTTAATCTTCAAGTAATAAAGAACTGGTGACAGCCCTTGGACAGGAAAGGTCTTCATTCCATCCAAAAGCCATTATTTGTTTCTTTTCTTCTTGAGCCTTTTTCCCAAAATCATTTTCCTTTGCAAACTATGAGTCATACACTCACTTGTATCAATCACCCACTTAATTACTGTTTTTCACATCACCTTCAACAGTGAATTTACAAATGAAACTTTTGATTATAACAGGATCTTAAAAAATATCTAAATGTAGTTTTGAGTGAGGCTCAGGGTATTTTATTGTTACTTATTTTTTGTTTAATATTTAAAAGGTGCTTACCTAAGGAGAAGAATTGATTTTTGGAATTTGTTCAGCATCATAGTGAGAATAACACATATTAAATTAGTTTTGCAGATGCATTAAAAATATTTACTAGCTGGAATTAAAAAAGCAAGAACTCCCTTCTTCCCCTCCCTGGGGAGGGTCAGAGAAATTGAGTAAATCATTGTTTTCTCCTTGCCCAGTTTTCATTATTTTATATTCTGGCTGAATAGTTTTTTTATAAGAATGTGTTAATTATTCCAAAAAACATTTTTCTTACCTTTTAGGTTTTTTAGTGTAGGTTACATTGTTCAATTTTTCAATCCCAGTTTCTGAAAACTGAAGAAAATAATCATGATCCTGCTTAGTTTAGGATAGTTGCAGGAGATGTGGTATTCTTGGCTCAATAACAGTGCTAATTCAGCTTGGTGCATTGGGGCTTCTATAAGTTATAAAGGAGATGATGGGCATGCAACGACTGGTACGAGTAGCTGTGTAGTTTTGGACAAGTAACTTATCATGCCTGTGCCTCAGATTCCTCATCTGTAAATTGAGATAGAACCTATCTCATGGTTACTCTGAGGATCAGATGAGTTAATATATGTAAATTGCTTAGAATATCTTGTAGATAGCAGGAGCTCCATAAACAGTAGCTGGTATTATTATGAGGATTGGAAGAGTCAGTTCAGTAGCTAGATACAATAAAATTCAGCAGAAAAAAAGACATGAAACAGTAGAGGTGAAAATAACAGTTCCAGCAAAAGCGGAACCAAGGTATATGGAACTAAAGAAGTGTTGTTTCCTCTGCCGGGAACTCTCCTCATTGCCGTCCTTCAGGTCTTGGACCAAACTTTAGTTTCTCAGGAAGTCCTTTGGTCTGTTACATGTTCATAGAGTCGTATATTTTTCTTCATAGTACTTACAGTAACTTAGAACTATATATATTTTATGAGTTTTTTTTTTTTTTTTTATAGTTATCTCTCCTAGTAGACTACCCTCCATGAAGTCAGGGACTTATCTTGTTCACCGTTATGTCTCCGGTGACTAGTAAGTACAAGGCCTGCTACATGGCGATTTTGTAATGATTATTTAAGTGAATGAATTAAAGTCAGAGTAAACCAGATGTGCAGCACCAGTAACAGGGACGCGCCTCTGTTACTGCGGTAGCTTCTCTGGCTCAAGACTTCTATATTATTCCAGCTCCAGTGTGGCATGCTCAGTCTGATGAGGTAACTGGAGAAAGCTGGGAAGGGAAGAGCTACAAAGGTCGAGAAAATGAGCCAGCTCTTTAACTGATGCAGAATGGATTGACAAATATCAGCCTAAGGTTGAGAAGTTGGCTTTATAAATATTTTGAAATAAGTATCTTCCTTGTTTTGATATTCTAACCTATCTAACATTCTAGTATTACTTTTACATTTATTAAGTTTGCCAATGTTGTCACAGTACCAGCTTTGATAATTTTTTTAATCACTCATGCTCTGTATAAAGAGTTGCTTTTAAGATCAGTAGCAATATTTTACTTGCTGTCCTTGAAAATCTTTATAATTTTAATGAAGAGTAAACATCAAAGAGAAAATCCTGAGACTATATGTTTGTTTTCATCTAATATTGAGGGGTTGTCACAGGAGGGATTTATTTTGTTTTTCCAAAGAGACAAGGTCTATGGCATAACACGTGCAGGGAGATGCATTTTTTTTCCACAAGAAAGAACTTTTAAAATTTCAGTTGGAATGGACCATGTCACAATGTAGTGAGCTTCCTCTCACTTATTTTTTGAAGTACAGATTTTTTGGAAGCAAATTTTATTTTACTTTGTATTCTACCTTTGTTTGAATAGATTAAGTCATTTTTGTATCAAATACCTTTTGCAGTGTGATGTATGTACAGTGTTACACAGGTAAATGTTTAACAGCTGGCTCTGTGGGGGTTGGGAGGTTGATTAAAAACAAACAACAAACAAACAAAAAACACTGATTTGTAATGTAGTGTTCCTAGATTTGTATGGTGTAAATATTCTCACCATAGCCAATTTCAAGCTACCAACCTGATACCACTTAGAGTTAGGAAGAAATATGTACAATCAGCTCAATCCAGCTGGCATGAACACTGCTGAATATGACTCTCATGATTGATGCCATTAAGTATCTCTGAATTATGTAGTAGGAAAAAATTTCACCTGAAAATTCTGAAGATTGGTACAGCCTATACGGTTTCCATTTAGCTCATTTGATGTTCTGCAGTTAACACTTGTATTTCATGTTTCTCCACCCTGGAAACCATAGCCATAAAACATTGGTTTTCATACATTTTAAACAGTAAAGTTATTTTTTTCTCTCTCTAATAAATAGAATCTTCTGAGATATATCCCAAATGTAAGACAAGGTAAAGACAGTGTTTTGTTGTATACATTTATGTGATTTACTTATTATGAAGCTAATTGTGGAGCATCAAGCCTTCTTGTTGAGTGTAAAACTTTGAAATCAATACCAACAGGGTTTTTTTTGTACAATTTAGATTCACACAGATAAGTAATTATAAAATTTAGTAATTATAAAACTCAGCTTAATTTGTCAATTAGGTAGAGATGGTAAGAGAATTTTTACTTTGAAAAATAGTGCAAACTGAATAGTTTGAATTATTTAATATTTAAAAGAAATACAGTTGTACCACTTTCAGTAAAAATCATTACAAAAATGAAACATAATTGAAGCAGCTATTTTTGGTGTCCTCTCCATGTGTCAGGCACCATGCTAGACATACTGTGCATATGATTTCCTCCGAATAGCTTTACAAATGAGAAAATGTAGATTTAGAGAGACTAGTCAACTCTCCTGAGTTCAGTGAGTAATTAGTGGCAGAACCAGAACTCAAGTTCAGTTCTTACTTCCTGGCTTGTGCTCTTACCAGTGCTTTACTCCCTCCCAGGGTATCCAGGATGTCTTCTAATCCAGACTTAAAAACAGTTCTTGAAATGGAAAGGTTTTAAGTCTACTTTGAAGAATGGATGAACCTAGATTCAATTAAGATAATAATTCTATGAGAAGAAATTAATATAAAAGCATTATATACACAGACACATATATATAATTGAAGATTTGAAATAGTCTCTCCTATGTCCTTACTTATTATATTAATTGTTGAATACATATTTTTTTTTTCGTATTATAGAAGCATCATCTTCATCCAGATTGCCATAAATGAGAAGTTACTTAGGCTTTAATATATATGTATATATATTTTCTTTATTCTCTACTTGTTTCTTTGTAGTTACTTTAATACATATATTTTGGTGCTCGAAAGATATTTGCAAAATAATTTCAAAAGCACTTTTTTAAGTAGAGAAATACATCTGCTCGTTGTACTTGGGAAGTGAATTTGTTTATCCAAGGTATCATAATCTGTTGATTACCTCTTTGTGTGAGTTCATGTCTTTGCAATTAATATTAATATTAATAATTTTAAGCATATTTGAAAAATACTGCTTAGATTTTGTTTTCTTTTACAGAGTTAAGTTATCTTTAGCATAAAATGCAATTCTTATTGCTGAGTTCTAAAATTGCATCTCTAAACAAAAAGTAAGAATTTGAATATTTTGTATAGGTAGATGAAAGCAGAGTGGTCTAATTGAATCTAGTTTTTGTAAAAAGAGCAAATTGCTTGTATTTTATGGGCACATTAAGTCAACTGTAGTCAGATAGCAGTATTGTAGCTCAGATTAACAGCCAAGGAAACTGTTGAACACTGGGTAGAGAAAACCCCTTTGGAGAAAGTTTTAGAGCTGTTGACAAATATTCTAATGGTTCAGATGGAAACCCAGGTGGCATTAGAGTGTGCTCTTATAAAAACAAAGTGCAGTTTGCTTTTATACACAGATGAGCTGAGGTCTTTATTTATAAACCAAATAAAGAATATTTAATAAATTAATCAGGTACCAGAAGTTTGAAGGAGAGTATCGTGCCTAGAATCAAAGTAAGACACTTCACCTTATTCCCACCTCTCTGCCTTTAAATCCATTGTCTGTACCAAAGCTTGAGTGATTTTCTGAAATTCTAATTTGAATGTGTTTATCATTGGCCTGAAGCCATTTGTAGGTAGTTGTCCATTACCTTAGTAAGGCATACAGTGCTCTTTCTGAACTAGACTAGTGACTCTCAACCCATTTTCCACTGAAACCCATGAAAGATGGTCTCTTCACGTTACCTCATTCCTGGAGATGGAGATGGCTTTGTATAATCCTAAGTGTCAGCTTCATCTTCACCACTTTTTTGCACATTCAAGAAAACACATAGCAGTGTAAAGGAGCGAGAGTGTTATTGTAAAGATATCCGTGAGTCTGGTTTAGTTCTTTAAAAAGTGAAATAAGTACTAGTAATCTTAGACCTTATTTTTTTAATATTAATATGCATTATTTATTTAATCAGGTCCTCATTGATGGATATTTCTGTTATTTCCAATCTTTTGCTATCACTAAGATACTATGAGGAGTCCTTGGATAGTACAAACAGTTAAGCATTCGAGTAGTGCCCACCCAGAGGTGCCTTGGAAGACAGGCCTTGTAATCTGCTTCAGAAAGGCCTTGAAAACTCTATGGAACAGGTCTAGGAATCAACTCTAGGGCAACTAACAACAAGATACTATGATAAAATCCTCGAATATATGCCTATGAGTAAATAGTTTGGATAAATTTATAGACGTGACCTTATTGGTGAAGCTATATGCATTTTTCCCTTTTAATTTTTATTTTAAAATAATTATGGATTCACAGGAAGTTGCAAAATAATGTAGATACCTCATGAAGCTTTTGCTGACGATAACATGTAGTCTTACAATTGTAATCCTTAGTAGTGAATTATTTTGGGGCTATCAAACAACTGGTTACCATACTACACCGTGTCAGGGTACTTGGTTGATAATCATCAATTTAGCCTTTGTCTACTTCTTCAGCTTCTCTTTCCCCTTCTTGAATTTTACATCAACCACTATACAGTTTTCCAAACACATTCTGTTATTTTATGCATCTGTGTATGTCCTTGCACTTGTTTTCCCTTGTGACTTGTTGGTCTGAGAACATCTTGTTCGCATTTCAAAATGTGGGTTAGTCAATTTGTCCTCCTTGAAGTGTCTGAAAAGTTACTCTCTAGTTTCCTTTTCTCTTGTACCTCAGAACTTTGTCCTTGGAATTATGGAGTATTACATTGTATATTAATTATATGTTTTACATATTCTGTCTTTGCCATCAGATCGGAAGCTTATTAAGAACAGAGGGAATGTTTTCTTTTTTTTTTTTTTCTTTGTATTCCCAGCACCTGTTATGGTGCCTAAGTGTTCCTGGGTGGTGCAAATGGTTAAGCACTCGACTACTAACGCAAAGCTTGGTGGTTCAAACTCACCCAGAGGTACCTCGGAAGAAAGGCCTGGTGATCTGAAAGATCACAGCCATTGAAAACCCTGTCTTAGTCATCTAGTGCTGCTATTACAGAACTACCACAAGTAGATGATTTTAACAAAGAGAAGTTTATTCTCTCACAGTCTAGGAGGCTAGAAGTCTGAATTCAGAGTTGCAGCTCAAGGGGAAGGCATTCTTTCACTGCAGACTCTAGAGGAAGGTCCTTGTCATCAATCTTTCCCAGGTTTAGGAGTTTCTCAGGTACAGGGACCCCAGGTCCAAAGGATGTGCCCTCCTCTCAGTGCTGTTTTCTTAGTAGTATGAGGTCCCTATTTCTTTCTGTTTGCTTCTTTCTTTTGTATTGCAAAAGAGATTGATTTAAGGCATAACTTAATCTTGTAGATTGAATTCTGACTCTACCATAGCTGCCTCTAATCTTGTGCATTAGCATCATAGAGGCAGAATTTAAAACACATAGGAAAATCACATCAGATGACAAAATGGTAGACAATCACACAATACTGGGAATCATGGCCTAGCCAAGTTGACACACATTTGCGGGGGATACAATTCAATCCATACAACCCTATGGAGCTCAAGTCTACTCTGAAATACATGGAGTTGCCAGGAGCTGAAATCAACTCAAAGGAAATTGCAAAAATAATAGAGAAGTTCCATGTACCTTCAATATATGCCTATTTACTCACAGGCATGTATTAAAGGATTTTATCATAGTGTCTTATTGTTATTAGTTGCCCTTGAGTTAATCCCAGCTCATGGCGATCCCATATGTGCAGAGTAGAATTGCTCCGTGAGGTTTTCAAGGTTGGACCTTTCCGAAGCAGATTACTAGGTCTATCCTCCGAGGTGCCTCTAGGTGGGCAGTGGTGCAGTGCTTAACCATTTGTACCACCCAGGGACTCCTCATAGTTTCTTAGTGATAGCAAAATATTGGAAACAACAGAACTGGTTTGGTTTTTTAATATGGTGCCTGATTAATTGTGGGGGAGCAATAAATGCTTATTTAACTAGTTGACAGATAATTTATTAGTATTATGAGGTGACTTAAATGGATTTCTTATTTATGTATTGGAATCTGTCTTAGTTATCTAGTGCAGCAGTAACAGAAATACCACAAGTGGATGGCTTTAACAAACAGAAATTTATTCTCTCACAGCTTAGGAGGCTGTAAGTCTGAATTGAGGGCACCAGCTCTACGGGAAGGCTCTTCCTCTCTCTGTGGACTCTGGGGGAAGGTCTTTGTTTCCTTTCAACATCTGTGGGCCCAGCGTTCCTTGGAGATCTACATGTGTCTTGGCATCAGTCTTCCCCTTGGTCTAGGAGGTTCTCAGCACAGGGACCCCAAGTCCAAAGGTGGCACACTACTCCTGGCTCGTTTTTTTTGGTGTTAGTTGGGTCCCTCCCTTTCTGCTTGCTTCTCTCTCCTTTTATCTCTTGTAAGATAAAAACAGATGCAGGCCACACTCCATGGAAGATCCCCTTGTATCGAATCAGGGCTGTGATGTGGGTAAGGGTCATGCATCCCACCCTAATCCTCATTGACATGACCTAATCCTGCCTCACTAACCTAAGACAATTCATTCCTAAATGGGACCACAACCACAGGGATAGAGGTTGGGATTTACGGTACATCACAAAATGGTGGATAATCAGATCACAAAATGGAGGATAGTCACACAATACTGGAATCATGGCCTAGCCAAGTTAATGCATATTTTTGGAGTTCACAATTCAGTCCATGACAGGATCTCAGAATAATGCTTTTCTTAGGCTGTATGCTGTACTATAATTTGTTTCTTCATTTAATTGCTTAATAGATTTAGAAGGAAGTCTTGTTGATACTTCTAAGATATCTTAAAAGGGTTTCAAAATACATTTTAACTTGAATTCTATAATATAGCTAGTAATGGTCCATAACATGACTTGAGAATAACAAGATATTAGTGTAATAAAACATTTTGAAAGCAAATTACCTTTTGAAGAAAAGACTTGTTTTTACGTCACTTTATGGTTTCTAGAAATAGATGATTGTTTTATAATCATATGAGTGCATTTAAGCAAAGTGAATATTGTTGTTTTGTTGTTTTACTATGGCAGGTTCTATATTTCTTGCAGATTGTATGTGTACTTATAAAGAATGCCTTTAATATATATTTAAAAATCCCATTAGTATTGGATTTCATGATTAGCTTTGCATTTTTATATGCAATGTTTTCGTGACATACTTATTTTATTATCTATTGTTTGGGATATTAGTAGCTATTATGGGCAGTGTATACTCCTGGTGTTGCCATGGGTATTTTACATACGTACTGTGGTCTCTAGTGTTACTTAAAATCTTTTAAGGAGTCAACAGTAATAAACACAAAAACAATTCTACAACAATTGAATACTAAATTCTTATATTTTATCATTTAATATTTTTTCATATAAAACGTTTATAGTTATAAAAATTATAGTTTACAGAAACTCAAATATGTTTTTTGTTAATTCTGTCTTACTCACTCAAGCTATCAAATTTAGAAATTCTTCTTAGAGAGCCTTCCAGAGGAGGGATGTGGGAATCTTGATCCCATGGTAAATTTAGCATATTTTTTTCTAATGGGAGTGTTTATGGTTAATGTAATTTATAAAATACATGCTTATATGATGTTATAAAAATTTGAATAATTGGTGTAGAAATCTGTTTTCTGGTATATATATGTGTATATATGTATCTGTATATATATAAATATGTATGCGTATATATATAAGTATGTATGCGTGTATATATATAAATATGTATGTGTTTTATATATACATAAAAGGTCTTTACATATAGGTGAATGAGCTACTCAATGCATGGTCTCTTTAACAATTCTTTAAGTTTTTAAAAGGAATGAATTTTTTATAACAAATAAAAATAACTAGTTCACGCTTATTTTTCCATACTGATGTGGGACTATTTAAAATATTGTTGATCGTTATACAGAAATATATATTTTTTTACATATAGTGTTCATAAAACCCAGTATACATGTGTAAATACATATAATTTATTTTTATATTGACATTTTAATAATGGAAGTGTATTTCTTGAATGTATACTCATCCTTTTCAGTAAGTTCAGTATCCATGAGAATATGGTTGCTTTTTTATCAGTGAATTAATACATCTTTATCACTATGTATTATTTTCCTCATTAAAGTTTAGAAGGAAATTGTAAGTAGAGGATATTGGATAAATAAGTAAGACCAACAACTTTTTTTTTTTTTTTAATTTTTGTTGTGCTTTAAATGAAAGTTTACAAATCAAGTCAGTCTCTCACACCAAAACCCATATACACCTTGCTACACACTCCCAATTACTCTCGCCCTAACGAGACAGGCTGCTCCCTCCCTCTACTCTCTCTTTTCGTGTCCTTTTCACCAGCTTCTAACCCCCTCCACCCTCTCATCTCCCCTCCAGGCAGGAGATGCCAATATAGTCTCAAGTGTCTACCTGATCCAAGAAGCTCACACCTCACCAGCATCCCTCTCCAACCCATTGTCCAGTCCAATCCATGTCTGAAGAATTGGCTTCGGGAATGGTTCCTGTCCTGGGCCAACAGAAGGTCTGTGGGCCGTGACCACCAGGGTCCTTCCAGTCTCAGTCAGACCATTAAGTCTGGTCTTATGAGAATTTGGGGTCTGCATCCCCTTGCCCTCCTGCTCCCTCAGGGGTTCTCTGTTGTGTTCCCTGTCAGGGCAGTCATCGGTTGTAGCTGGGCACCATCTAGTTCTTCTGGTCTCAGGTTGATGTAGTCTCTGGTTCATGTGGCCTTTTCTGTCTCTTGGGCTCGTAATCACCTTGTGTCTTTGGTGTTCTTCATTCTCCTTTGATCCAGGTGGGTTGAGACCAACTGATGCATCTTAGATGGCTGCTTGCTAGTGTTTAAGACCCCAGATGCCACTCTTCAAAGTGGGATGCAGTATGTTTTCTTAATAGATTTTATTATGCCAATTGACTTAGATAAGACCGACAACTTTATTCAATTCTTTGCTTGTGCAGCATCTTTAAATTGTTGTCTTCTAGTTTAGTCTTGTTTGTGCTCTGGAAGCTGAATCTTTGCTACATTTTTGCCATGTAGAATATGAGTTTAATTTTTTTTTTTAAATTTAGCTTCAAAGTTAATTAGAAATTACAGTTTTAAAAATTGCAGGTTTAAATATAACAAAAAAATAAATGTGGTTCCGTAGTTGAGAAAAATGATGCTTTCATGTTTGAAATTCTGACATGTGTACTGAATTTTGGATTTATTTAAAGCCATTCTTCTAGTCCAGTAAATAGAGACCACAAAGGAAAACAGAGGTCCATCCTATAAAGGAAGCTGATAGAAAGAAAAAGAAGCAGAAACAAATGGGATTTTTCTATTCACAGAGCACATTCACATGAGTCATCCTGGGTACTGGTTACTCTCTATTTAGGTCGGCACTAGTCCCTGATCAATAGTCTAATCATGCTGCAAGAGGCTAGATCCACTGGTGCTGTCTTCCCCATTGTTCTTCTAAGTCTCATATTGTATTTGTGTAGAGTGCTAGGAAGTGTACCTTGACCTTGTGAGTTCTCGTAACATTTTATTTTATTCTTTCTCTGCTACCTTCTCCTCATGTAACAAACTACTGAGCTGTAAGTAGCATACTTAAAATGTTATTTTATAATAAACCAAATTGCAAAGCTTTATGGTGACTCATCTTATAATATTCTGTGAACTCTTTCTCTTTTCTTACTTTTTTGGTTGTGCATTTTCCTCCTCTGCCTCCTCTTTTTTTTTTTTTTCAATTGTATGTTAGTTGTATTTTTCCATTGGAAGAAACAAATATAATTTACCAGGACATAATATATATGTAAAGTGTTCCCCCCACCTTGGTAAAGAATGTTGTTTTAGAAAGTATTTTTGTACATTTTTTGGTAGCTACTTACTTTCCTAGTTCTATAGAATCTGTTCATTCTGTTTGGGTCTTCAATATTTCAGATGTAGTTATATCAGATTATATACTAATTTAAATAAGGATTCTATTTATCTACTTTGTGTGATATGCACTATTTTCCAATTAAATAAATGTACAATTAAATTTCAAAATAAAATGTACTTCCTTATTTTATTGTACATTTTTTTTCTTTCTAGAAAGCAAGAGAAGGTAACTCTGGAGATATATCCATAAAGATGGATGATTTCCCACTTGAGGCCAGTGTGTGCTGGGAAGAATATTACTAATATGGACAACAGAGTTTTATATACAGTGTTACTGTTTACAAAACAGCACTCACCTGCTAACCCATAGGCCAGTGGTTTGAACCCACCCAGTGGCTCCAAGGGAGAAAAAGGCCTGGCGATCTGCTCCTATAAAGATTATAGCCTAGGAAACTCTATGGGGGTAGTTCTACTCAGTCCCATAGGGTTGCTGTGAGTCAGAATTGACTGGACAGCACACAACAGCAACGACAACTATTTACAAAGCTATTTCATATCTCCACTTTTCGTTAGTAACTGATCTTACTAATATTTTGTCCAAAGTATCATATCAAATGTAGAAAGAAGGAGAGGAAATGTCGATGTGTTTTTGTTTTACTGTAGTAATGGCATTGGTTGGATTTGAATGGCCCTCACCAATAACCAACTGATACATTATTTTCCTCCACCATAAGTGTCAGTTCTTATGATCTTTCTATCTAGCGGTCAGCCTACAAGATCTTCAAGGCCTTTATCAAGCCCCTTAATCTCTTAGGACAGCGAATTTGGCCTAATGTCCTTTGAGAATAGATCACTAACCTCCTGAGCACACTTGGGTGACGCCAGTGTTTGCCCACTTGAGGCACATTTACACAGCTTTTGTTTCCCTCTGACTCACCTCATTGGTCAGCTCATTAGGTTTTTCAGAGCTTCATCCCTGATTGGCAAGGAAACCTTATATTTCCAGTATCAGAGAGGGAGAGAAATTGCTCGAAGAAAATTGTGGGATAAATTCACATAAGTCATTAAGTGACTGAGGCTTAGAAATGAAGATAGAGGGAAAGGTTGGTGTCAAAGGAAGAAAACAGTAAGAAAATGATTAAAAGAATCAGAGTGTTAAACTAAAAGGGGAAACAAACTCTAAGAATATGTCTTCTGTATGTTTCCCTACTTTCTCTAGCACCTGGCTACCATATGTCCCTTCTCTATGGTTTTAATTTTACTCTTCCTTTGTGGCAGAAATAATGAAAGAATTAAAGCTAATTTAGTCTCCAGCCCCCTCCCCCCCCTTTTTTAATGGCTTTCAAAATGGTCCTGTGAAGATTTTAACTTTTCTGCCAGTACAGAATATCATCACCAAGATGGTATCATCTTTGAACAGGACATGTGAAACCAACCTTTTGAGTTGAAAGCCTTGATTTTGCTCCAATTTAAAATTAACAAAATAACAAATTATATTTATAAATGAACTTGTAACCAATTTCTCTTGCTAGGTACTGCTTTAAAATTTAAACTTAGTAAGATTTTTCAGAAGGGAGAATGAAGATAACTATGAGAGAGAAATCTTTTATAAATGTTTTCTTGTTTTAATATTTATTTTTATAATATGATATTTCCAAAGGTACTAAGTTTCCCCCCAAGGAGCTTATAATTTAAAGATATAGGATGTAGCATACAAAGTAAACATTTCAGGATATATCCAAAGAAGGTATTAGAAGTTCTTTGAAAAATTTCTATCAGGGACATACAATCAACTCACTCCAGAGGTAATTATACCTTCTTAAAGCCAGGATTGAGAAGTAGTATTAGTGCTAAATTCTCCATTTTTTTTTTTTTTTTGAAATCTTTATATAAATTAACACCATTATGGTTTGATTGAGCTGATAGTATTACTTCTGAGCCTTTTGCAATGGAATAAGATAGACAAGTATCAGTCTCAAACTTTTAAAGTTTTTTTAAATTTGTTTTGTCTTTCTTTTCATATCTTCTGTTCTGAAGTTTTGATTGAAGCCAAGCAAGCTGATTTGACACGTTTGGTTTTATAATTATGTATGAAAAAAATGCAGAAAAGTAATTTTTCATAAATGATTAGTGAACTAATTGTGCCAGAAATACGTGGCTAATTCAATCAACAAATATCTGTTGACCCACCCACTGGGTACAAAACAGAGATATGATCTGATACCCCCCAAAATAGCTTAGTTTCCTAAAGAAGATAAAGAAGAGGCAGCCTGAATCAAAGGATAATAAACTATCTAGGTTTTAATGTTGACTCTTTGATTGCCTGACTGTGTGAATTTGGCCAGTTAGTTAACCTTTCTGGACTTTAGTTTCCTTATATGTTAAATGAGAGCATTGAACTAGAAGATCTCTAAATGCCCCTTTAGCACTAAAGTTTATAGTTTAAGATATGCAAAGTGACATCGTATAATAAGGAATATGGTATTATAAGATCACTATGAACAAAGTGCTTTGGAAGTTCAGCTGCGAGAGGGATGCAGCAAGTGTATATGCGTGTGTGTACAAAGGTGGTATTGTTATTTGTATATATTAGGTGACAGATTAGTTCCAATGTGACTGTCCATGATAATAGTGTTACATTTATATACATATTGGGAAGTTTCTGAAATTTCACCCTTTTACAACTCTACTTATACTGGTTATAAAAGCAAATCAACCAAAAATCCACTGGGGAGAATACATACATAAATGAACACAGATAAGTGTATGTATACATGCGTGCATACGTACATGTATGTATACCGACACACTCTTGCAGAATTTGAGAGTTGGCTGATTGTGTTTGAGGCTTTCAATAGAAACCACCAGTGCTCACAACTTCTGTATTTATTTTTCTCCTGCAACCTCTGAAAAGATTTTGACCGAGTTGTGAAAAACTAATTCCTTTGAAAACATGGTTGCAGACACCTCCGTAGTTGTTTATTAAAAGAACACTGATTTTTGGTTTAAAGTTTAAGGTTTAAAGATTATCTCAGGGCAGTAGTTTCAGGGGTTCATCCAGCCCCCATGGATCCAGAGAATCTGGATACCATGAGAATTTCAAATTCCAATCCTCATTTTCTCCCTTATGATCAGGATTCTTCTATAGAATCTTTGATCGAAATGTTTAGTAATGGTAGCCTGGCACCATCCAGTTCTTCTAGTCTCATGACTAAGGAGGCAGTTGTTCATGGAGGCAATTAGTAACACACATTCGATTTCCTCCTCGTATTGCTGACTCTTCATCTGTTGCTCCAGGCGAATAGAGACCAATTGTTGTACCTTGAATGGCGCTTGCAAGCTTTAACCAAAAAAATCTTAAACCCAAAAATAACCCCCAAAATTTTCTTAAAATTAAACACAATTTAGCTTAACTAGTAAACATTGTGAGGAGCCCTGATTGCGCAGTGGTTAGGCGCTCGGCTGCTAACCAGCTGCTCCATGGGAGAAAGATGTGACAGGCTACTTCTGTAAAGATTTATAGCCTTGAAACCCTATAGGGCAGTTCTTCTCTGTCCTGTAGGGACGCTATGAATTGAGATTGTCGTAACTGCAGTGGATTTGGTTTTGGTTTTAGTAAAGAATGTCTGTCTTGAGCATTGTGCTTTTTCAAAATTTGTCTATATGGGATCAAGTTACAACAGCAACTTGAAAGATTAGACGGGAAACTCAGGGGACAGTGAGTTTATGTTCATGGGGGAGGAGTAACTTGGGAAAAAAACGAACAGAAAACCCAGCACTGTCGGAGGGTGCAAATGGTTGCAGAACTTGAATAATGTAATAAATTTCACTGAATTGAACATGTAGAAATTGTTGAATTGGTGTAAGTTTTGTTGTGTATATTCTCAACAACAAAACAAAAATAAAAAGAATACTGAAACCAGTGTCTCTGCTCATTTCTTTGTCTTTATAGAAAAAAACTGCTTTCTTACTGAATGACAGATCGAAGGACCAAAAAAACCCAAACTCAAACCCATTGCCGTCGAGTCGATTCCGACTCATAGCAACCCTATAGGGCAGAGTAGAACTGCCTCATAGGGTTTTCAAGGAGTGCCTGTTGGATTCGAACTGCCAACCTTTTGGTTAGCAGCCATAGCACTTAACCACTATGCCACCAGGGTTTCCGATGAAAGGACAAGTACTTATAAATGAATAGAAAATATGGAAAGATATATATGAAAGCGCTCATTAAACTGGAAGATGATATGCAAACACTAGTTGTTATAAGGCTATTAATTTTGTTAACGGTGCCAATAAATGATACAAAGATACACTAATTGAGTTAATAATATATAATTATATTCTTAATGTAGGGGATTTTATGAAGTGAAAAGTTAGATATTTATTTACATTATGATATGACAATCAAGATGTTAATTTAAATTTTAAGTAGGGTCAATATTGCATTCCTCTCTAGCTCCTTATGTCAATTTAGCATGTTAACCACAGTGTTCCAGGTTTCTAACATCCTTCTTTGTACTTCTGGGATAATGGAAGAATAACAATTAGCTAAATAAGAAAACAGTCCATTTTTAACATATATATTTGATTTTTGACATAAGATGATCATGTATTCCAGGTACCTAGATTAGGTATACCCCCCAAAAAAACCCCCACTGCCATCAAGTCGGGTTCGACTCATAGCGACCCTATAAGGATTAGGATTTGCAACATTAATTTTTGGGCATCAATTCAATCCATAACAGCCACTAACAGAAGTAAGGGACTATAAAGTAAGGACTAGATGTGGAGATTGAGTGTATCACACAGGTGATGTTTAAGCCCTTGAGAATGGATATGGTTACCAAAACCAAAAAAACTAAACCCATTGCCGCGGAGTTGATTTTGACTCATAGCGACCCTATAAGACGGAGTAGAACTACTCCATAGAGTTTCCAAGGAGCACCTGGCAGATTGGAACTGCCAACCCTTTGGTTAACAGCCATAGCACTTAACCACTATGCCACTAGGGTTTCCATGGTTATGAAAGGAGAAAGAAAAAAAATAATGGATAACACATTATCTGTCAAAACGGTAAAATAATTGGGAGACAGAAGAGATAAGAGAGGTTGGTAGATATGTAAGGTAAATTAGAATGTGAGTGGCTTCCTTGTCTAATCTTAATTACTTTGACCCACTGGCCCAGGATTTGAAGAAAAACTTTTTTTTTTTTTATAATTTTGATTGTGCTTTAAGCAAAAGTTTACAAATCAAGTCAGTCTCTCACACAAAAACCTATATACACCTTGCTACACACTCCCAATTACTCTCCTTTTTTTTTTGTTTTAATGAGGCAGCCTGCTCTCTCCCTCCACTTTTTCTTTTTGTGTCCATTTCACCAGCTTCTAATCCCCTCCACCCTCTCATCTCCCCTCCAGGCAGGAGATGCCAACATAGTCTCAAGTGTCCACCTGATCCAAGAAGCTCACACCTCACCAGCATCCCTCTCCAACCCAGTGTCCAGTCCAATCCATGTCTGAAGAGTTGGTGAAAAAAAACTTTTTATGGCCCTGTGAATAGTTTAATAGGAAAAAAGGACTTATAATGTATCTTCAATATCTGGACAGTTTTCTTACTCAGTATTTAGGGTTAACTCTTCCATTCCTATTGTTAACAATGTTTCATCCAAGTTCCAAAACATCCATTGCCTGTCTACAATATTCGCATTATTGTCTTTCATTTAGAAACCCATATTTTTTAAAGCATCTTTTATTTGAAAGAAGGTTTTGTTGCTATTGTTTTATGTAGAATAAATGTTACCACATAGATCCAGGTAATCAAACTAATACTCTTATTATAACTAATTTGTTTACGTGAAAGCATAATTAAAAAATTACCTAGACGGTTCAAAGTCTGCCAGCTTCGTAAACATAGTTTGCCCATCTCTGGCACATCATTTGAGTTTTGCTGTATTTCTTTTTAGCTGCATTGCCTTGGGCCAATAATCTGTTAATTGGCTATTACCTTTTGGGGGCTGGTCTGTGTTCAGTGTAAATTAAATTACAGAGAACACCCACTTGATTTGTGAATGTGATTTCTTGATTATGTTTTTCCTGATCTACTTGGTGAATTATAATGTTCATACATAATGAGAAAGAGGGAAGGATCTTTTTGCGTGAGAGTTTCCATTGAATGCTCTGGGGGCATTTCCTTATGGCAGGTGTTCTAAGCAAGGCAGAAATCTTGTTTCCATATTTATGTGTTGGTGGTGTTCTATAAGGTGGATTTAAAAACAAAAACAAAAATCATTTAAGAGGAGAAAAACTAGTTAACCAGGAATAATTGTACAATATCTAAATGAATGTATGTTGCTATCAGGAACTGTGTACCACAACTCATTCTATAGAGTATTTAAAACAATTTTGCTTAGATTAACTTGGAGTTTGTGTGAAGTTTAAGAGAATCGTTCAAAGAGTACAGCTTTTGTAAATGTATTATCATATGCTGAAAATTTGTATGTACGCTTGCTATATACATTTTCAAGACTCTTTAAGTGATGTTGTATTATGTATAGTTTTCCCTCCAAATAATCTCTGTGCTTACGACAGACTTAATTTTTTTTTTTTTGCAGTGAGCATTTTTTTTATGTATCTTTGGTTGTAGTTCTATTTTCTAATATTTTGCATAGTAGTTGAGATGTGAGCAAAAATGATATATTCACTTTTTTTTCTTTGTTGAATTCAGGAGTAAAACCAAAAAACCAAACTTGTTGCCATCTAGTTGATTGTGATTCATAGTAACCCTATGGGACAGAGTAGGACCTGCCCCATAGTGTTTCCAAGAAGCACGTGGTGGATTCAAACTGCCAACCTTTTGGTTAGCAGCCATGGCTCTTAACCGCTACTCCACCAGGAGTATTCATGAGTAGGTGAAACTAAATTCTCTAAAATGAGTTTTCTCATCATTCAGATTTAGTAGGTAAGGCTTTATTATTTAGGTTTAGTAGATAAGACTTTATTTAATTGTCTTTGAACTGAGGATGTGTTAACCATCAGCTGCATTTTGTTAGTCATGCTATGAGTCAGAATTGACTCAACAGCAACAGGTTTTTTTTGTGTGTATGTGTTTCAGAGCCCTGGTGGCACAGTGGTTAAAACACTCAGCAGCAAACCAAAATGTCAGCTGTTTGAACCCACCAGCCATTCTGCAGGAGAAAGATGTGGCCTCCACTTCCATATATAAAGATTTACAGCCTTGGAAACCCTATGGGGCAGTTCTACTCTAGCCTATAGGTTCCCCATGAGTCAGAATTGACAGCAGTGTGTTTAGTTTGTTTGTTTGTTTGTTTGTTCATTTGTCTGTTTAATGGTGTTTTAGGAGAGTATAAAAACATTAAATTGACAGAACTACACTATTTAGCCTTTGATGGTTTTTATTTTTGTTATGCTGATTTATTCTCTTGACTGAGAAGTGAGAGAGATCTTGCAAATGCTATTCGTTTATACAGCATGTCAGTAGACGTTAGGTCAACATGTCTATGGATAGGCATACCTTGGTTATCTTGCACATTTGAAATTGTTTAGATTTTCCCCTAATTTTCATAATGTTTTATATACTGATCCCACTAGGTTGGAAGAAAGGTACAATCATATACTTTGATAATTGTTTTTGTACTCTTTTTCTCCAACATAATGACTCAGGGGAAAAGATCTTATTTCAAGTCATATATCAAAATACTTCTGCTTCTTTTGCATGCTATAATGGAAATTTAAAAAATTCAATCCAGCAAGTACTTATTGAATGTTGTGTGTATGTCTGGCACTGGGTTGGGGGCTGTAGGGGTTACCAAAATAATGGGTGAATAAATACAGAGTGCATCATCAATACCCAGAAGAATACATGGCTTTCATTTTTTAATTAAAGGTTTATTTTTATGTGTGGAATGCCAGCATTAGAAGACACTGAATACAATTTCATCATCTGTTAAGTTTAGATTTGGTAAGGAGCCAGAGTATGAGGTAGCTTGGGGATTCATGGGGAAAAGAGGAATGGGCTTTCTTTGACTTACAGAGCACAGCACCTTGGTAGCCGTGCGTCCGGTGGTATGTGTGTATGGGTGAATTTAAGGCATCCTAGAAGTTTGTAATGCAGCAGTGGGAATAACCATACTGAGATGACCATAATAGTAATACTAGTCAAAAAGATCAGTGTCACAGGTAAGCCATACTGTTTACATTAGAGGAGGGAGTGATTATATCAAATTGGGACCTTCAGAAAATGCACTATGTAGAAGGTTGCATTTGAGAAAGCATTGGAAAAATGGTTAAGATTTTGAGGACTTAAGTATATCTTTGTTTAATGGAAGCTTACAGAGATTATGAGGTATAACGGATAGTGTCACCTGACCTGGCCTACCACTTCAGGTACTGCTTCTAAGTAATGATGTGGTCTTGGACGTATCACTTCGTTTGTCTCTAAGCCTCAGTTTGTAATAGGTAAAATGAAGATTTTGAAGCTGTGTCTTCCTTAATGGCCTTTACAAACTGTAACAGAGTAGTTGTCATAATCAGAGTTAATTTTATAAATAAACTGAGCATCTTCTGTTTGCCTTTCCAGATCCATCCTCCACCCTTTATGTTTCTTGGGAGATTGACCTTTACCAACTACATCTTCTGGCTCCCCTGCTTTTTGACTTCTGGTTGGGCTAGGTCAATCACAGATTTACAGGTGATTAGAGGGTGAGGAGAGAGTGAGATAATGGTACTGGTGCCTTCCCTTGTGTTGCCTTGAATTGGCTGCTTTCCTCTTCCAAAAGTTCCTATCTGGAAACCCTCTCTGTATAACTAACCCTCTCCAGATGCTGGTAATCACTCCCTCCTCTTACCCTTTAGGTTTAACAGTGGTAATGCCTCTTGCTGTTGCTAGACTTCCAGGAATTATGCACTATCTCTGCTCCTTATTCCCTAAGCTCAGCCCACAGCATTGTACATAGTCCCTTAATTAAGCTCTCCTTAAATTACTGAGTTTGAACGTGTCATCTCTTCTCTGCCAGCACCTTGACTGAACATTTTTTATTCTCTCTGTCTTGAGGACTTATTGCCATTAAGAATGTCATGAAGAACCCCTGTGAAATCAAAATATTTCTTTTTTTTTTTATAGTTTTCACTGTGCTTTAAGTGAAAGTTTACAAATCAAGTCAGTCTCTCAAACAAAAACCCATATACACCTTGCTACACACTCCCAATTACTCTCGCCCTAATGAGACAGCCGCTCTCTCCCTCCACTCTCTCTTTTCGTGTCCGTTTCGTCAGCTTCTAACCCGCTCCACCCTCTCATCTCCCCTCCAGGCAGGAGATGCCAATATAGTCTCAAGTGTCTACCTGATCCAAGAAGCTCACACCTCACCAGCATCCCTCTCCAACCCATTGTCCAGTCCAATCCATGTCTGAAGAGTTGGCTTCGGGAATGGTTCCTGTCCTGGGCCAACAGAAGGTCTGTGGGCCGTGACCACTGGGGTCCCTCTAGTCTCAGTCAGACCATTAAGTCTGGTCTTATGAGAATTTGGGGTCTGCATCCCCTTGCCCTCCTGCTCCCTCAGGGGTTCTCTGTTGTGTTTCCTATCAGGGCAGTCATTGGTTGTAGCCGGACACCATCTAGTTCTTCTGGTCTCAGGATGATGTAGTCTCTGGTTCATGTGGCCCTTTCTGTCTTTTGGGCTCGTAATCGCTTTGTGTCTTTGGTGTTCTTCATTCTCCTTTGATCCAGGTGGGTTGAGACCAATTGATGCATCTTAGATGGCTGCTTGCTAGCGTTTAAGACCCGAGAAGCCACTCTTCAAAGTGGGATGCAGAATGTTTTCTTAATAGATTTTATTATGCCAGTTGACTTAGATGTCCCCTGAAACCATAGTCCCCAGACCCCTGACCCTGCTACGCTGGCCTTCGAAGCATTCAGTTTATTCAGGAAACTTCTTTGCTTTTGGTTTAGTCCAATTTTGCTGACCTCCCCTGTATTGTGTGCTG
The DNA here is from genome assembly GCF_030014295.1 of Loxodonta africana. Classification (NCBI taxonomy): domain Eukaryota; kingdom Metazoa; phylum Chordata; class Mammalia; order Proboscidea; family Elephantidae; genus Loxodonta; species Loxodonta africana. The sequence goes on along the minus strand of NC_087348.1, from coordinate 55,422,978 downwards.
CCTTTCCCTTCAGCTAAAGTAGTTCTTATCTACTATCTAATTAGTGAATACCCGTCTCCCACCTTCCCTCCCTCCCCCCTCTCGTAACCACAAAAGAATGTTTTCTTCTCAGTTTAAACTATTTCTCAAGTTCTTATAATAGTGGACTTATACAATATTTGTCCTTTCCCAACTGACTAATTTCACTCAGCATAATGCCTTCCAGTTTCCTCCATGTTATGAAGTGTTTCACAGATTCCTCACTGTTCTTTATCAATGCGTAGTATTCCATTGTGTGAATATACCATAATTTATTTATCCATTCATCCGTTGATGGACACCTTGGTTGCTTCCATCTTTTTGCTGTTGTAAACAGTGCTGCAGTGAACATGGGTGTGCATGTATCTGTTCATGTAAAGGCTCTTATTTCTCTAGGATATATTCCAAGGAGTGGGATTGCTGGATCATATGGTAGTTCTATTTCTAGCTTTTTAAGGAAGCATAAAATATTTCTTGAAGGGACTTCATTTTAAGCTCTCTGGCTAATAATTGTCAATACTCACAATCAGATTGTATGCCACTTGCTTTAAAGATGTGTATGCATTTGCACGTGTATGTATCCCACTTTCTGTGCTTTATAGTCAGTGAGGGCTCAGTCATAGTTGGCTGTTTTTATTTAAGTCATTGTCCTGGCATTATGCTGAAGCCAGATCAAGATGCACGGAGTTTTTTTCTTGTGGCAGTAGGGAACCTTTGAACCTTTTAAGCTAAGCAGTGTCCTGGTTAAGTTTCCGTTTTTTATAGGGTACTCAGATGGCTATATATAGCATAGATTTGTTGACAAGGGGGCTGTTGTTGTATGTGAGATAAAAGGTAATAGATGACCGAATTAAAATTGCGATAGTAACTATGCTAAAGGAAGTAGATGAATTATTAGCAGTTGTAGCAGCGGATGGAAGAAGAAGAGGGAAAAGCCTAAGATTCCTTTCTTTTTTGTGCTAGTGAACAGATGGAGAGTTGTGCTACTATGTGATGTAGAAAATAATAAAGGGAGATCGGGTTTGGGGGATGATGAGAACTTATATTTTGGACTTGTGTATTTGAGGGGCCTAAGGTTTAAGGTACATCTGGAGCCCTGGTGGCAAAGTGGTTAAGAGCTCAGGCTGCTAAACAAAAGGTTGGTGGTTCAAATCTACCAGGCACTCTTTGGAAACCCTATGGGGCAGTTCTGCTCTGTCCAAAGGGTTGCTATGAGTTGGAATCAACTCGATGACACAACAACAACAACGACAAGGGACATCTGGGGTCCCTGGGTAATGAAAATAGTTAATGTGCTCAGCTGCTAAATGAAAAGTGGGAAGTTTGAGTCTACCCAGAAGTGACTCCAAAGAAAGGCCTGATGACCTCCTTCTAAAAAATCAGACATTGAAAACCCTATGGAGCACAGTTCTACTCTGACACACATGAGGGCCACTATGATAGTAAGGGACATATAGGTTTTTCGGTTTAGCAGGCAGTTGACTCAGTCTAAAGCATGACTGAGAAGAACAGATTAGAGATAAGAACTTAAGCACTCACCAACGAGGCAATATCAAAGCCAAAAAGGGGATGGGGTCACTCAGTAATTTTATGTAAAAAGAAAAAAAAAAAATTGTGCACCAAGGACAGGAAGGAACCTAGAGGAAGCTAACGTATTGTGAGTTTGGTGGAGGAAGATGACCTAAGGAAGAAGAGTGGGAAGGAATGGGTAAAGAGCTATGCAGAGGGCCAAGAAACTGTTATGGCATGGAAAGCAAGGAACAGGGCCTCAACAATGGCAAAAACACCAGAGTTTTAGAAAGGTATAGACTGAAAAATATTGCTTGGAGTTGACAACTAAGTGCTTACCTTATGGAGAGCAGTTTTAATGAAGTAGTGAGGGTAGATAATCAGGTTTCTGTATGGAAGGGACAGGAAGAGAGATAAAGTGTAAATTAAAGGCAGTCCCTGGGTTATGAATGAGATTCGTTCCTATGCCTGTCTTTAAGTTGAAATTTGTAGGTAAGTCCGAATAGTGATATACAGTTCTTATTTAGTGTCAGTTAGTCAAAGTTTGTCTTAGTATATGGTATATATTTTACCTTTCCATGCTTGTAAAACACTTAAGAAACATTTCCAAACTGCACAGTGTTTTCATAGGCATTGTAAAGATAAAGTAGCGTGTGCATTCATTATTATGAACATCTGTATGTATTTAACTCAACTTTTTTATGTAATAGGTTTTGTGGCTAGCTGTTCTTAAGTACGAGTTGTCCGTAATTCAGATGTTCATAACTGGGAGACTGCCTGTAGTTTGAGAAAAATTTAGATGAGAAAAGGAGGAGAGAATGGTAGCATGTGAAGGGAGGGTTCTATGTATGTGTGTAGGTAGGTAAAAAAAAAAAAAAAATCGTTTACGTTGAGTCAAGCAGGTAGGTATTTACTTTTGTGAGGATAGGGTGGACAGAGTGGAAGATTGAAGGTAAGGTTCAGGAATGTCTGATGAAGGCTGGAGAGTCTTGGGTTAAGAGCAGTTACAGAGTGATCTGGAACAGAGGAGAGTCGCTTTATCCTTTAGGACTTGAAGTGAGGATGGGTATGATTGAAGTTCATTTTTTAAGTAGTGGATCAGAAAAAATGGAGAGGAATCTAGTCTGACAGCCTCTATTTTCCTGACAGTGTTGTTACAAAGACAGTGTTGTTTGTAAATCTCTGGAGTTGTTTGAGGAGATTATTGAAGTAGGGGTATGAGGAGATGTTGAAAATTTAGCATATTCATGATAAATGGTTGTGTGATTTCTGTCCAAATAGGGGAGGAATTTATGCATTTATTCTAAGATTATGATTGTGCCCTGGGCAGGGAACAATTTCATCATTAATCTGAGATGGTGGATTTGCTGATGAAGAAAGAAAGGCAATAATGAGAAAGTGGTTCTGGTGACCACTACTTGAGGTCTAGGCTGGTTAGGGATGGAAGAGAGTCAGGAGGGGCTCTCTTAGACTTGGAATGCAAGGGAGCATTTTCCTTCCTTTCTGCTATCCTTCCAAGCATTTCTTTCCATCTGAAGACAGGTGGAAATCCCTGATCAGTCCCATTTAAATGTTGCTCTACTTTCTCTCGCCATAGGTAACTGTGTTGCTTAAAAGTGTTATCCTTGAATCTGTACGTTTGCTTGAACATATCCAAATGGGCTAAGATTCAGTAGAATCGGTAAAGATGATCATTGCAGTTAATTCTTCTGCTCAAACTGATAAACTTTTAATAGAGTTTTTTGACCAACTATAAAAGTTTTGTTGATTTGGAAGAGTCATCTCCTTTGCTGCAGTTGACTTCTAGGGATTGTAATGGGTCAGGAGTATCACTTTTAAAAGATTAATGTTATGACATTTAGTCAAGTTAAGCTTTACTAGATATATACTTATTTTTTAAATAGATGAGTTTTGTAATAATGGGACATTTTTCATTTTAAATAAAAATTTAGGATGGTAAAAAGAGTTATTATATAGCCAAGGAATTAAAGCTCTGATGAGGTTTTTAGCTTCATTTGTGAACTAAAATCCCATCCCTGCTAGTGAAGATTAGAAGCAGTTCCTGAAGTGTATATGCCTGTGAAATATATTCCTGCTTCAATCTGTTTCCCAGGGGAAATGCCCATGCCCTAAAAACCACTGTGATTAGCATTAATTGTTATGCTTCTTGGGTCTCCCTGCAGAGAAGCCAGAGTTGTAAAAATGGAAGCTTTTTTGCCCTGTAAAGGTCATAGCAACAGACATGGTTTTGAAATTGAACATTGTAATGGTCACATAAGATTTAAATGCTGTTATGTAATTATATCACAATTAAATGCATGGGTGGCATCTCTGTTAAGTTAACATTTCTTCCATGTTAAAATATGTATCTTTTTATGTGAGAAAAATTAGATATTTCATAAAATCTAATTTGCTCTTGTCCCTTAACCTTAGCTTTAATACATTACTTATTCTGTGTTTTAAACTGGTAAGAAATAATTTGTTCTCTATCTCTTTATCTAATTTGATCATAGGCCCTTAATAACCTTGAAAATAAATCAATTAAATCAGTTATTAAATTACTGTATGTTATAGATTTTGGCTGCTTTTAAGTTCATCCTATGGAGGCAAGTGTTCCCCCATGAGACTATCGTAAGCTATAATAGAGTTTATATTTACCCTAAAGTGAGTTTTCAAACATCTGTCCTTTGAAAATTCACTTTGGTGAGGCATATGGTACATTAGAGAATAATTATTTCTTCAAAATTGATACATGGTATAGTGGTTTGTTGTTATTGTTGCTTCTATAGACAACTTCCTGGAAAGTTCATGAAAATCAAATTTTAAAAATTTATCCTGTTGCCCCTCTGCATATGTTTTATTTGAACTTAGAGTACTGAATACCTACTTATTCCAAAAATTGATAAGAGTTTGAAATGATTAAACATAGACTATCACTTTTCATCTCAGATTTAGAAGTCCACAGACCTTTTGGAATAATGATGCATAAGGAATTGTAGTTTCTAAGTCTTATAAAGTAAAAATTTTAGTTGATGATAATTGTTAAAATATATCATGTCGTAAGGAACAGAATCCTTACTGGGAATATTGCTTATGAACAATCTGATTTAAGAAAAAAGTAAAAGGTGGATCTTAGGTACACACTTCAAATTTTTCTTAAAATATGTAGAAAAATTGATTTAAAGTGTTTCTTGGAGTAGGTGGGCTAGAAATGATGGTTGGATGGTAGTAGGCAGTGTTAAAATGCTTTAAAGGAAGTGTTTTGACTAAAATGATAGGAAATACAGTACTTTGGGAATGGAAGCTGTGACTTAGATTAAGCACAAGACTTCAAAATAATTTCACGCTTACTGTAGTCACTAGTCATTTTAGTCTAGGTGCTGGAGTTTAATGAGGAAGATTAAAAAAAAGAAAAAAACAACACCACACTAGACTAGCCATTCTACAACATAAAAAATAATAATCCTTACTTCTGGTATTCATGCTTTTGTGTAGTTTCCTCCCAAATTGAATTGAGCAGACCTGTGTAACTGATGACACTGCAGCAATGATGATTTTTGGCTTCTGAGACTAGGTCATAAAAGGAATTATGGCTTCTTCCTTGCTGTCTGTTGAACTGGTTACTCTGGGGAGGCTAGCTACCAGGCTATTAGAATGCTCAAGCAGCCCATGGAGAGGTCTACATAGGGTAGAATTAAGGCGCCCTGCCAATAGCCAGTACCAGGTGAGTGAGCCATCTTGGAAGTAGAACTTCCAGCCTCAAACAAGCCTTGACTGACACTTTGACTGCAACCTAGCCAGAGATCCCAGGCCAGAATAACCTGATGAAGCTGCTTTTGAATTCCTGACCTACAGAAACTGTTGTTGTTGTTGTTAGGTGCCGTCGAGCTGATTCCAACTCGTAGTGACCCTATGTACAACACAATGAAACACTCCCTGGTCCAGAGCCACCCTTACAGTTGTTAATGCTTGCGCTCATTGTTGCAGCCACTGTTGTCAATCCACCTCGTTGAGGGTCTTCCTCTTTTCTACTGACCCTGTACTCTGCCAAGCATGATGTCCTTCTCCAGGGACTGATCCCTCCTGACAACATGTCCAAAGTATGTAAGATGCAGTCTTGCCATCCTTGCTTCTAAGGAACATTCTGGTTGTACTTCTCCCAAGACAGATTTGTTCATTCTTTTGGCGGTCCATGGTATATTCAATATTCTTCACCAACACCACAATTCAAAGGCGTCAATTCTTCTTTGGTCTTCCTTATTCATTGTCCAGCTTTCATATGCATATGATGTGATTGGAAATACCATGGCTTGGGTCAGGTGCACCTTAGTCTTCAAGGTGACATCTTTGCTCTTCAACACTTTAAAGAGGTCCTTTGCAGCAGATTTACCCAGTGCAGTGCATCTTTTGATTTCTTGACTGCTGCTTCCATGGCTGTTGATGTGGATCCAAGTAAAATGAAATCCTCGACAGCTTCAATCTTTTCTCCATTTATCGTAATGTTGCTCATTGGTCCAGTTGTGAGGATTTTTGTTTTCTTTATGTTGAGGTGCAATCGATACTGAAGGCTGTGGTCTTTGATCTTCATCAGTAAGTGCTTCAAGTCCTCTTCACTTTCAGCAAGCAAGGTTGTGTCACCTGCGTAACACAGGTTGTTAATGAGTTTTCTTCCAATCCTGATGCCCTGTTCTTCTTCATATAGTCCAGGTTCTCGTACTATTTGTTCAGCATACAGGTTAAATAGGTATGGTGAAAGAATACAACCCTGACGCACACCTTTCCTGACTCTAAACCGATCAGTATCCCCTTGTTTTGTACAAACAACGGCCTCTTGATCTATGTGCAGGCTCCTCATGAGCACAATTAAGTGTTCTGGAATTCCCATTCTTCACAATGTTATCCATAGTTTGTTATGATCCACACAGTCGAATGCCTTTGCATAATCAATAAAACACAGGTAAACATCCTTCTGGTATTCTCTGCTTTCAGCCAGGATCCATCTGACATCAGCAATGATATTCCTGGTTCCACATCCTCTTCTGAAACCAGCCTGAATTTCTGGCAGTTCCCTGTCGATATACTGCTACAACTGTTTTTGAATGATCTTCAGCAAAATTTGCTTGCGTGTAATATTAATGATATTGTTCTATAATTTTCCACATTCGGTTGGATCACCTTTCTTGGGAATAGGCATAAATATGGATCTCTTCCAGTCAGTTGGCCAGGAAGCTGTCTTCCATATTTCTTGGCATAGACGAGTGAGCACCTCCAGCACTACACCTGTTTGTTGAAACATCTCAATTGATATTCCATCAATTCCTGGAGTCTTGTTTTTCACCAGTGCCTTCAGAGCAGCTTGGACTTCTTCCTTTGGTATCCTCAGTTCCTATATTATAATGACATGTGCAAAGATCTGGAGACAGAAAACCAAAAGGGGAGAACACACTCGGCGTTTCTCAGGCTGAAAGAACTGAAGTAAATATTCAAGCCTCAAGTTGCAATAGTGAATGATTCTATGGGGAAAATATTAAACGATGCAGGAAGCATCAAAAGAAGATGGAAGGAGTACACATAGGCATTATACCAAAAAGAATTAGCCAATATTCAACCATTTCAAGAGGTGGCATATGACCAGGAACCGATGGTGCAGAAACTATGACATAATAAATGTCTTAAGCCCCTAATTTTTGAAGTAATTTGTTATGCCAGCTACAGGTTAGTATACATGCAAATAAAAGCAAAATTTGAACTGTGATAAGGCATGCACTGCTATGACAGTGGCTAACAGGTGTATGATTTAGTATGGGGGATTGGGGAACATTTGTGAGCTTAAATTTAAAGAACACTAAAGAACATTCCTGGCAGAACATATGAAATGTCCCTGTTGTGGGAGAAAGCCGGGGCAGTTGAGAAACCAAAAGTTGGTAAGCGTGGCTAAGTATAGATAGCAAAAAGAGATGGTAGAGCTAGGTATGAGGCCATATTAAGGATTCTGGTCTTTATCTTAAAAGCATTGTAAATCCATTGAGAAGTCTTCAATTGAGGATACCAAACCAAACTAAACCTGTTGTCATCGAGTCAATTCCAACTCACAGGAACCCTGTAGGGTCACTATGAGTCAGTAGGCGATGTGGGTGACTAAGTAAAATATGATTTAGTAAAAAACATTCAATCTGCCTTGTGGAGAATAGATTAGAAGTAGTAGGCTGAGGGTAAGCTCTGCAAGAGTGAATGAACGGAGACCAGTCAGAAAGCAATTATATTTGTCCAGAGAGATGATGATGGTTTGGACTAGAGTGGTGGCAGTTTAGATGGAGAGAGGTGGGCAGATTTGAAAGGTTTTGGATGTAAAATAAATAGAATGTGGTGAGAAGTTAGATATAGGAGATGAAGAGAGAGGGAACTTTAAAGGTAGGTGTTTGACTTGGGGGTTGGTTGGATGAGGACCAAATTTTTTTTGCAGAAGACCTTATATTTTGTTTTGGACGTGTTTTGAAATGCTTTTCAGACTGCCAGAATGGAGGCGCAAGAGCCAGTTGGATATTTTGGAGCTCTGATGTTTTGGAGCTTACAAGAGAAGTCTGATTTAAAATTTGTAAGATTTAATTCTTAAGAATTCATAACTTAAGTGATACAGTCCTTGCGGGGTTTTGTGGTCAAAAGAACACAGCCCATGAAAACAATAATTATTTCAACATAATGCAGGTTTGTTATGTATTTCTCAAAACCGTTAAGGGGACTGAGTTTCCAGCACTACTTTCTAATGTTGCTCTCGCTCCCTTTACCATTTTCTTTCTCTATTAGATGCAGCTGCTTCTCCACCCCTTTAAAACTCCTGAAGAAGCTCCCCCTGTAATACCATCCAGCCTAAATTTTATTCTAATTCATCTTTTGGTCTCCACTGCCTTATCATTTGAATTGATTTACTTGTTTATTTCTATTTTGACAATATCGGGTCCTCTTTGGAGTGGAGGGTAGGGAAGGAAATTGGGAACACAAAGTCAGAGTTCCTTCAATGACTTAGGGAGAGAACACTTCTGGGAAGAGCAATACATTTATGATTTTCATCATGTTACTCGGTTATCACCCACCAGAGGCTATTCGGGAGAAAAGACCTGGCAGTCTGCTCCCGTAAAGATTACAGCCTAGGAAACCCTATGGGGCAGTTCTACTATGTAGAACTGGAATCCACTCGATGGCACGCAACAACCCAGTTATCAGCTTATATGTAAAAATTAAAGCCACAGGCTTAGGTGGCTTTGCCTCAGCATTGAGTAGATGAACGGGTGTCCTGATCCATGAGTACTCCATCGTGTCATGCCTGGGATAAGGATGATGAACCCAGAGAAGACTAAGCATCACTGTTGCTTCTGCCTGGAACCTCTGTTCTAACTCCTGCTTCAGGTCTCAGCTTAGGTATTGGTTTCTATGGAACCATAGTTCTGATACTTCATTTCCAGTTTAGATTCTTCTCCAACAGGCTGTTATTATTGCTGAAATAATTTATTTAATTGCATGTGGTCCCCAATGGACTCTAAACTCTGGGAGCCTGGGGTACAAGTTCACCACTGCAACCTCAGTAAATACTATCTTATTTTTTATGTACAGGAACTCAATAAGCACTGGTTTAATTAATTCAGGCCCATAGTCTCATCAGGCTCATTAGATTCCATATGTGTATCTGAACCACACTTACTACTTAGCTTACTGTCAAAGTATATAGAAATGTTCTTAGCAAACAACATAAAATAGCTATACTCCAGATTCTTGTCTTAGATTATGACTTTGAACTCTCTGCCACCTAATACCTATAAAAAGTTTGGGGGAAATAAAATTTATGAAGTACTGCAGTATACTTGGACTGTATCATTTGGCACTCCTAGAACTGGTTTCACTGACTTGTGCTTTGCTGTTACTCCATAGCTTATATTGAAGAACAGTAAAAGTAACACAGCTTTGAAACTCATTATTGTGTTTACTTATTTTTTTTAGGGATAGAGAGGAATGTGATTTCTTTATAAGTACCAACAGGAATTTTTTTTTTTCAATGTGCAATGCTAAGAAAACTTACTTTAAACAACTACTGTTATTGTGTGTATATATATATATATAAAATTATGTATATATGTATATATATAATTATTATATATACAAAATTATATTTTTATTATAATTAATTTTTTAGGAATAGGGTGAATGATGCAACTGCTCAGGATTCTGTCTTAGCAATAGCTTCCAGGAAACTCAGAGCTAACTATTTTAGCCTGTCTTTGTTATAGGAAGTACTTTGTACAATCATGAAGATGGTGCAGGATGGGGCAACGTTTTACTCTGTTATACATAAGGTCCCTATGAGCCAGAGCCAACTCTACAGCACCTAATAACAACAACAGATATTTTATGTCCTGTATTCTGATTAATAATCTTACCACTGATTTTCTTTTTTAATTCCTCTTGTCCTTATCGCCGTCCTCATTCCCTTTCCCATCTCTATTTCTTTACTTTTTTTACTTCCTGTATTAATTTATCTTTGTAAGTCATCTCAAATTTTCTTTGAATCACAGGACATTAAAAAAAAAATTACATGTAGACATCAATAGCACAATGAATCTCTTAGTAATAATATGTTTGGGAACTGATTTAGTGCTAACCTTAACTTCTCTCGCTAGATCTTCTAGACTTTGCAGGGCATTGAAACTGTCTGTGGCAGGTCGAGTGCCCCCTCTTCTAGATTCTGTTTCCTGAATAGAGGATCTTCTTTGTTTTCCGAGGCAGGGAATGGTCTGCCCTTTGGCTTTCTCTGGGCTTCTAACCAGTCTCCCAGAAGCCCACACCATTTCTAAACTATTGCCTAGTTTCTAAACAGTTGCCTATGTTACAACTGGAGCTCTGGTGGTGCAGTGGTTAAGAGCTGTGGTGAGCTACGAATGCTAATCAAAAGGTTGGCAGTTTGAATTCACCAGCTGCTCCTTGGAAACCCTATTGGGCAGTTCCACCCTGTTCTATGGGGTTGCTATGAGTCAGAATTGATTCAACAGCAATGGCATAACTATGATTTAATAAAAAGTTTGAGTTAGGTAGAAGTAAATTTTATAAAAGTGAGCTAGTTAGTTGCTCTCTTTCATATTATGTTTTGTAGTTTTTTGTTTTTAAAGAACCACTTAAAGCATTTAGATTAATTCTAGAAAGGTCAGTAAATTTGGATTACACAAAGGATAAACTAAATCTGAAAAAAATAAAAGAAAGTTCCTGTGGGGTAAATGTATATGATGATTTTAGATATTTGTTCATGTTCCAATTTTGTTTTCAGTGCTATTTTAAGTAGTTAGGAAACAACATATAAATGTGATGAATAGATGAAGTTAATTGAACACTTTAATGTTTGTTATATCTTCTGTATAGTTTATTTTAAAAACAACTAGCATTCTTTATAGATATATTTGCAAAACTGAGTTTAAAGTAATATATTTTCATTGTTTTGTTAACAAATCAAACTTTTGAAACTATTTCTGACTATTAAACCTTTCTGGAAATTTTTTCCATATCCTCCCGGTCATTGAAATTTATCACAGGACTTTAACTGAGAAGGTTGGTGAACCTTCTTTCTTTTTGATCTTGCATCCTGGCTGGTGCTTGGATATTTCTTCTGTAAGAAAAGTTTTGGTAGATGAGTCAGTGCACTGAGTCATAGGCAGCATGAAGCCTCTAGTGTTCTATACTAACTAATTGGAAACAGTTTCAAAATTAATTAAGGCACAGTTGTCAGCTCAGTGTTACTGATTGACATCCCACCGAAGTATTTTGTCTTTTGGCAACTTGCTTAATTGTTCTTTGGTATTTAGGTTTTTGTTTTGCTTTAAGATTTTTTTTTTAACTGCTCTATAGACCTGTAGTTACCATGTTAATTTTTTTAAGTGCTCTTTTATGAACTTTCTGTCATTTGTGTTTAATTTCTCCCTTTCTTGATGCCTTTTTTCTGTTAAAAAATATCCAATACAATCTCTTTTCTTTTTAACTTTTGTTAATTTGTCAATCCACGAGGGAAATCTTTTATGCCACACAGAAACTAGTTCATACAATTAATAGTGTATTGATTTGTCAAATATAGCTCACTCACTCTGCAGCTAAACACTATGGGTTTTATTTAATGAAAACAAAATTAAATGGCTTGTTTAGATCCTTTTACATTGCATTAATTCAACATTAATAAATTCATTAAAAGTGACTTGTTTTTGAAAGTTTGTTTCTTCGTTGTGCTCATATTTGTTTGAAGGAAAATATTTTCACTTATATAAAGAATTTTTCAAGGGGGCTTGATTAGGTATTCTTCATGTTTATAGAATACTGAATGAGAGGAAATCAAGACCAGGGAGATATTTTGGCTGAAGAGAACAAGTATGTTCTGGCAAGATGATAAAACGCCAGGGTGAATTACTGAGGGGAGAAAAAAAGGAGAAGAAGAAACAGAAGAGAAATCACATTTATTAAGCGCCTGCTAGGTTCTAGGAACTTTACCTATATTATTTCTCTAAATCCTCCCAGCATCTCTGTCAGATGAGAATTATTTATCCATAAGCAAATGAGGATCTCGATGTCCAGCAAATTAATAACTTATTCAAAGCCCTCAACAATATCTGTCTAATAAATACTGAAGGGATTCTACAGCAGTGCTTCAGTGTGCTGTCCAGTGTCAGATTCAGGCATCATGCCAAATGAGAATTCAGAAAAAATATTTGATCTAGTTATAAAATAGATAATGTATGGGGCAATAAATTGATTACATACCTTTTAGTCATTCTTCTTGACTATTACTTTAGAAGTTACTGCACTGGTATTGAGGAACACTGTACAATCAATGATGTCATAATTTAATTGGCAGCATTTTCTTTATGGTACATAAATTAATGCTGCATCTTCCAATCGCTATCATTTTAGATTTGATGGTATATAGTATTTGATCTTTGTCTGTCTCAGTCCTTAGAGATCTCTAAAGAATAAGGAAGGCAACCATTTGACCTAATGATTTTGAATTCATTCTCCCTGAGGCTTGTTCTAATGAGATGGTCTTTAAAAATTATGTGGTTAGATAAATTTTAGAAACACAGTATAATCTATCTCTCTCGGAGAGTCTCAGTGTACACTGGCATGTAAGAATTCTTGCATTTAAAACAAAACATTTTTAGCTTTGTTTAACCCATTGTTATATAAACTTATTGACTACAGAATCTTCCCCCCACCCTGCCATCTCTTTCTTATTTATGTTCCTGTTTTTCAAAGAACATTATAAATGTGCTTGAACATTATAAATGTGCTTAATGCTGTGTACATCTAACTCTGGGAAATGCTGGCTTACACAGCCTCTTGTCTAAAAGCGTAGTCCATCCTTCCTGAGAGGGAACAGATATTTTGTTTTCTGCCTTCTTACTCAACTTCATTTTATTTTTAAGTTTTGCTCATGGATTGTTCACAGCCACATTATCAATTTCTTGCCCTTTTTTTTTTTTTTAAAGTTTCTTTAGTCATGGTATATAGTTTTTCCTCATTTACTAGCAAAATTATGATTTTTGAAAGTTATTAACTGGTTGTTTGGAGTTTTGTAAGAATTCTAAATAACCACAGAATTTTTGGTCAAGTATAAACTGCAAAGGAAAAAATTTTTTTTCTGGTATTTTATAACATCTAAAGGTCAGTTTTTATTCTTAAAGGTCAGTGGGCTATAAGAGCCTCATTACCATATGTTATGATCTCTTCACAGGTATAATATTTTTCATCTTCAAGGACTTACTAACAAAAAAAACCAAACCTGTTGCCATCAAGTCAAGTAAATCTTCATTCCCTGGTATTTTTCTTGTTTCCCTCTTCCCTCTTTGGTTCCTCCACCGCCACCCCAAAAGATCTGGACTTAGTTTACTTACCAATCCTGTATTCTGTCAGGATTATGTAATTATTTAATGCTGCAACATTTGATCATGCTCATTATATTCTTCATTTTAATAATGTTGCTTTTGGAGCCCTGCTTTTAGCATTCTGTACAAGAGAGTGTACCTAAGCCTTTGACTTTTTATACCTAAGCTAAAACTAGTTCCTCCTTACCAGTCTTATTTTTGGCCAGTGTATTATCATGTTTCTTCTGTCACCACGGTGTTTAGGTTATATTGATTTCATTGAAACCTTTTCCAATTTCTTTCTTACCTATGGTGTTAGAAGTTATAGCCTATGTGTATGGTGGGCATTGCTACCAACAAATATTCTTGAGTTTGAGTTCTAGCACGGTGGGGGGCATCATTGAGTTTACATATACTATGCTTTTGACCAGTCTATGATTTCAATGAGAAAATAACTCATTAATTAATAACTGCTTTCATAGCATACAAAGGGGGCCCATAGAAGTATAATACTGTGCTAAAGGGTATAGGAAATGATTAGAAATGTGAATTAGTGCCAGACTGTATAGCAGTTTGACTGCCAAGCTAAGACACTGCTAAGCTAAGACAGCTTTTGAGCAAAGGAATGCTTCATTTTCATTTTTCTTATCCTGCCATGTTCTTAACCTAGCGACTTAAACTTATTTCAAGTAACTTGATACTTTGTTACTATCTTAGTTATCTAGTGCTGTTATAACAGAAATACTACAAGTAGATAGCTTTAACAAACAGAAATTTATTTTCTCAGTTTAGGAGGCTAGAAGTTCAAATTCAGAGTGCCAGCTCTAGGGGAAGGCTTTCTCTCTCTGTAGGTTCTGGAGGAAGGTCCTTGTCTCTTCAATTTCTCTTTTCTGGCTCCTTGGAGATCTCCATGTGGGTTGACATCTATCTTCCTTCATCTCTCCTTATTTAATCTGCACCTTTTATGTTTTGTAAGAGACTAACTAACTTAAGACATACCCTACAATCTTGCCTCTTTAGCCTAACAAAGGCAGCCCATTCCCAATGGGATTATAACCACAGGCTTAAAAACAATATAAACCCTTTGCCTTCCAGTAGATTCTGACTCACAGTGACCCCATAAGACAGAGTAACACTGCCCCATAGGGTTTCCAGGGAGCAGCTGGTAGATTCGAACTGCCAACCTTTTCGTTGGCAGCCAAGCTCTTAACCACTGCGCCAACAGGGCTCCATGAAACTATACAATCTGTTCTAGTCTAGCCAGCCTAGTAGAGTATCCAGGCCATTCTTGCAGTTTGCATTCTCTAAACTGGAAATCAGGAGTCTTGGCTTCTGGTCCCAACTCTGAGTGACTTTGCAGATCACCTTACCTTCAAGGCCACAGTGCCTTCATAGATAAGATACAGACTTTAGATTAGGCAGTTACTAAAAGGTGTGATTCTGGATCTAGAATCTATATGATCCTTTGGTGTTGGGCCAGAAGCAGTTGAAGATGACTTCAGGAAAGCATGAGGGTAAGGCCATCTTTTTTCTCTCACTGTACTGTTTCTGATGGATTACCAAAACCAAACTGATGACTGTTCAGAATTCATCTGCTTCCAACAGGAAAAAAAAAAAAAACCTGTTTTAACTGCAAAAAGAACCTACAGCAAAACAGTGCTTAAAGTCCATTTAAAATATACTTGGTATATTTCAAATTGACAGTTAATAAAGAAAATTCTGAGGAAAGAAAATATCTCTGAGGTGCTGTACAACTAGAAGCCACTCATTGAGACAACTGTAGAATTTAGAAAAAGAAGTTGAGTGATATCTGGTATTTCTTTACTCCTGACACACCTTTGGTTAGTGAAGCCTCTTCAGATTTTAAATATACAGACTACAGGCCTGGCATTACTCAGGTCATATCTATTATGTTGACAGCCCTAAACTCTCAACCAGATTAGGTTTGAAAGACTTAACCCCCAACACCTTCCACCTCCCATCTCCCACAATGCTCCTTTATGCCTCATTGTCAACAAAGTGGTGGGACTAGAAGATTTTAAAAATACTGTCCAAATTCCATAATTATACCGTATCAGCATAGAGCTGATCTTTCTTTAGCTTTGCCCATGTTTCACTGTTACTGGTTCTTTTGTCTTCCCTTTCTTGTTCATGCAGGTTTCCCTGTACTTTCTTATTATTTCTGTCTATTTGGGCCATGGCATTGGATTGGATTTGTGTGAGAGATACTGAGGGAACAAACGAATTGAACCAATATCTTCTCACTAACATCTTTTCCACAAACACATACACACAAACTAACTATTTTGGATATGGCTAGGAAGGAGACAGTGAAAAGAAAAACAAAAGTAGGGAAGGTGAGAGTATCAAGTTATGAAGGGTACTTTAGGAATATCTGTACTAGCTTTGAACTGGAGATGATTTTAAAAAATGAAAGAATACCCTCCCCCCACCCACACACACTGTGGCAGGGAGGGGTGGTAAACAAAACCCTAACATTTATGAGATTTCATTCTAAAGGATATTGCTGTCACTTCCAGTTATCAACGGTTTGGAAATCTTGCCCATAAGCGTTAGAATTTAAAAAAAAAAAAAAAAAAAGGGAATCATTGCTGTCTATCCAAGAGAGATGAGACTTCATCCTTACATTCTTATAAGACTTTATTTATCAAAGGTATTCTCAGAAGGTAATGATGTACCTGAAACTGTTCCAGCTTGTGCTGAGACACTCCCACGCTATGTAGTTGGAATAGATTTAAGCACTCTTTGTAAAACCATGCCAGAAAGTTCTTACCATTTGAAGTTTCTGCCCTCAGTTGGATTAAGAAGAGGAATTTCCCATCTGTTCAGACACAGAAGAACAGCGATCAAAAAATAGGTAATAAGAAAATATTCCCTGTTCAAGATGTGCTTTTTGTGGATGAAAGATTTTCCTTGGAAGGAATTGTTTGTTTTCCCATGACAAATATTTGGACCTGATGCTCAAAACAAAATTTTTGACCTGAATTAAAAGCAAACATATAGCCCTAAATATTACACTATATAATTCTACTTGTTTTGGTTGGGATTTGAATTCAAAACCCAGGCTGCATTCATGGTTGCTAAATATTCTCCTCCTTTCTCCCTATAAAACACCACATCACTACCTCCTCATCTCTTCCAGGATGACTGTAAGAACCTCTTAATTGGTCACTTACCTTCAGATACATCTTTCACTTTGCTGTTATAGCGATCTAACTTTAGATGTGATCATATTGCTTTCCAGTTTAATGGTCTTTAAATCCCTGACAAAATGTACAAGTTCTTTTACCACCAGTCCCATTCTACCTTTTCAGCCTCCTTTTCTGCCACATGTCCTACTTACTGTCGACTTCAGACATAATGATGATTCTTTCAGGTGCCTGTGATTTTGCAAATGTTTCTGTCCCTTCTTTGTTCTTCCTTCTGGGATGGTGTTGGCCACACTGTAACTGTGAACTTGCCTGTTTCCTCTTTAAAATTGTGAAGGGATCATGGCTACTTTATATTTTCCCTGCATCTAGTGCAATTCCTTGTTCAATAAATGTTTCTATATCTTGTAAATTTCTGGGTATCTCAGCTAGACAAGAGTTAGAAACCCAAGTAAATTTAAGGCTCTTCCTTAATGCCTGTATTTCCAGAGTTTTCACCTCAAAACCAAAACCAAAAAAAAACAAACCCAGCTGTCGAGTCGATTCCGACTCACAGTGACCCTATAGGACAGGGTAGAACTGCCCCATAGAGTTTCCAAGGAGCACCTGGCAGATTTGAACTGCTGACCCTTTGGTTAGCAGCTGTAACACTTAACCACTATGCCACCAGGGTTTCCTTCACCTCAAAAGGAATCCTTAATTTCTAATTTTTATCCACACCATTATTGGGCCCACCCTCTTCCTTCAGATTTCAGTAATCAGGTATAGTCACTTGCCTATGAAATAGAGAGGGCAGCCCCCAGCACGTGTGTCTGGTTTCTTCATACTATATATCATTGGTTATTGGACCTCGTATTTCTTTTATTACCGAGAGTTTTGGAATTTACTTCTGTACCCTTGGCCACACCTGCTACTTTATGTACATTTTAGTCATGTGGACTGTAGTTTAGAGAAGTGAAGTGAATTGCCCAAGATCACATAGCTAGGAGGTGATAGTTTTATATGGTCTCAAAGCCTACGTGTGCTTTTTTTTGCTACACCACACTGCTAACCTCATAAGCACTATGCCTGAGCTCTTCCTCAGATCATCATCTTCTCTGTCCTTTTTTTGAATTAATCTCTCATTTCCAATGGAATGGCAGGAAGGGAGTGGGGTCCAGGATACAGAATTTCTCTTTCCAGCCAGTTTTTATGAAAGAAATTTGTTTATGTATTTAGTGATAGCCATGTGGTGGTCACAAGGCATCCTCTTTATAGTTTGACAGTTAACAGACAGTAAAAGGGGGAAAAAAAAGTGCTAGGAAATATTTTTTAAAACTTCAGTGCCTTTGGGGACTTTTTTTACTTTGGAAAATAATTTAAAAAATATTCTAATATGAGATTTATACATTCGGGATTGGTTAAATGAATAGAGAGAGAAAGAGAGATGAACTCATGAAAATATTAATCTGTTATTGCTTGTAAGGAGAATAACGAAAGAATAAGAAAACTTCATTTTACTCGTATCCCAAAGTTTTGTCTTAGTGACCCAGTCTACTGAGTGGGCCAGAAAGTGTACTCAGAACATGATGGAACTGGCATTTAGAAAATCCAACAGATAAAATATTACACCCACTGACTCATGAAGCAAACAATTAAGGTCCCAATTTAGAATGATTCTGGACAGAGGCTCTAATTGTTAGACTCATTTAACAAATATCCATGTGGTAGAGCTGGAAGCATGAGCTAAGTGCAGAAATTAGTAGTGCTAGGGAAAGTTGTGGTTTAAAATTTGAACCTCTTTATCTCCATAAATGGACTCATGTACATTTTATATAAATATATAAATATCAGTTAAGATAATGGAACTGTTTCAGTTTTCAAACTAGGGTTTTTATCTGATGTTTCTATTATTCTTTTTTTTTTTTAAATATGTAACTCATAAGTGCAGAGTTTATCTTAATTTTAAACAAGCTTTTTTATTTATTGAGTCTCCAGTAAAGAATTAGGAGATTCAGCTGGTAATTGAAAGGCAGATTCTAGCATAGTGGCTAAGAATACCGGCTGTGGAGCCAGACTGCTTGAGGACAAATCTTTGTTGCCTTTCTTACTTGCTTTATGATCTTAGACAAGCCACTTAACTTTCCTGTGCTTCAGTTTCCTCATTTGTAAAATGTAGATAATAATAATACCTGCCTTATAGGGTAATAACTTCTTGGTATTAACAGTTTTTAGCTTCTGCCCTGCCATTATCTTGTTATGTAATTTTAAGAAGTTATTTATTTTGTAGGTGGAACTAAATAAGGTCCAGTTTCCTTCTAGTTCTAGAATTTATTTTAATAGAGTGAAATAGACATATAGCAGCTTATATAATAATGAAAGTATCTAGATTTTGATATGAAATAGGTGTCTGAATAAATCAGAGTTCTCATCTACTGTATTTCCATGGACACGTTAGTTAAGTGTTAGTGGTTGTTGTTAGGTGCTGTCAAGTGTGTTCCAACTCCTAGCAGCCCTGTGTACAACAGAACAAAACACTGCCAGGTCCTGCACCATCCTCACAATTCTTGCTGTGTTTGAGCCCATCTTTGCAGTCACCGTGTCAGTCCATCTTGTTAAGGGTCTTTCTCCTTTTTGCTGACCCAGGTGGTGCAATGGTTAAGTGTTCTGCTGCTAATCAAAAGGTCAGAAGTTCAAATCCACTAGCTGTTCCTTGGAAACCCTATGGGGCAGTTCTACTCAGTTCTAAAGGGTCTTATGAATCGGAATCGACTTGGCAAAGGATTTGGTTTTGTTTGGTTTTCGGCTTTACCAAGTATAATGTTCTTCTTCAGTGACTGGTCCCTCATGTCCAAAGTACATGAAACAAAGTCTCTCCATCCTCGCTTCTAAGGAGCATTCTGGTGGTACTTCTTCAAAGACAGATTTGTTCATTCTTCTGACAGTCCATAATATACTCAGTTGCTATTGAGTCGATTCCAACTCATAGGAACCCTATAGGACAGAGTAGAACTGCTCCGTAGAGTTTCCAAGGACCGCCTGGTGGATTCAGACAGCCAACCTTTGCCAATGCCATAATTCAAATGCATCAGTTCTTCTTCTGTCTTTCTTATTCATTGTCTAGCTTTTGCATGTATATGAGGGGATTGAAAATACTATGAGTTGAGCCAGGTGCATCTTAGCCCTCAAGATGACATCTTTGCTTTTTAACACTTGAAAGAGGTCTTTTAAAACAGATTTGCCCAGTGCGATATATCTTTTGATTTCTTGACTGCTGCTTCCACGGCTGTTGATTGTGGATCCAAGTAAAGTGAAACCCTTGGCAACTTCAGTCTTTTCCCCATTTATCATGATGTTGCTTACCGGTCCAGTTGTGAGGATTTTTGTTTTCTTTATGTTGGGGTGTAATCCATATTGAAGGCTGTGGTCTTTGATCCTCATCAGCAAGTGCTTCAAGTCCTCTTCACTTCCAGCAAGCAAGGTTGTGTCATCTGCATAACGCAGGTTGTTAATGAGTCTTCCTCTAATCCTGATGCTGCATTCTTCTTTATATAGTTCAGCTTCTTGGATTATTTGTTCAGCATACAGATTGAATAAGTATGGTGAAAGGAAACAACTCTGACACACACTTTTCCTGACTTTAAACCACACAGTATCTTCTTGTTCTGTTTAAAGACTGCCTCTTGGTTTATGTACAGGTTACTCATGAGCACAATTAAGTGTTCTGGGATTTCCATTCTTAAGTGTTATTCATAATTTGTTAGGATCCACACAGTCGAATGCCTTTGCATAGCCAATAAAACACAGATAAACGTCTTTCTTGTATTCTCTGCTTTCAGCCAGGATCTATTCGATATCAACAATGATATCTCTGGTTCCCCATCCTCTTCTGAATACAGTTTGAATTTCTGACAGTTCTCTGTGGATGTACTGCTGCAACTATTTTTGAATGATCTTCAACAGAATTTTACTTGTGTGTGATATTAATGATATTGTTTAATAATTTATGCATTCTGTTGAATCACCTTTCTTTGGAATGAACACCAATATGTATCTCTTCCATTCGGTTGGCCAGGTAGCTATCTTCCAGAATTTCTTGGCATAGACAAATGAGCACTTCCAGCGTTGTATCCACTTGTTGAAACATCAGAACTGGTATTCCATTAATTCCTGGAGTCTTGTTTTTAACCAGTGCCTTCAGTGCAGCTTGGACTTCTTCCCTCAGTACCATCAGTTCTTGATCATACGCTATTTCCTGAAATGGTTGAACTTTAGTAGTCTGCCTTGTAAAATAGGATAATTAGAACTGTTTATCGTGCTGATTTTATTAAATAACATGTGTAAAATACCAATTGTAACGCCTGCCATATAGTACGTAATCAAAATACTAGTGCCCTTTACTCTCTCTTACACAGTCTTTCTGTTTCTCTCCATTCTCTCTCTTAAAGACACCTCAGTCTAATTTGTGCATTTAAATCTGAATCGGTTTTAGTACGGGATGATTTTAGAATATGACTTAAGTTGCCATTTAATTTGTGAAAGAAGGTTGCACAAGTTTTAGGCAGAATGTTGTGGAAGGGAGAATCATGTTATGGCACTGAATGTTAGAAGCTACAACAGATAGAAGCACCTCCTAATGGCATTTAATCTGAGAGCATTAGAACTGGTGCAGGGTAAGGTGGTCCCTAGTTGTCTGCAGAATTAATGCTGTATTTCAGAGGAAAACGCAGAACTTGCCCTTTCTCCTCTAACTCCTTCATTTTGTTGAGGTTTTTCTTTTTGGATCAGTATTGTAGTAATGTACAGTAGTCTTATCGTTACCCATTAATAAGTATTTGTAGAATGTATAGATCTCCAGTAGGAATATGACATTAGTTATTTAACTGGTTTTGACATTACCTTGTTAGGCCTTGATAAAAAATACCCGACTTTCCTAAGTTACACCTTCTTTTTCAGGGTGAATCAGATGACAGAGGAAAGGTTGAACTAGATGATTTAAATATCTTCCAACTGTAAAATTTTATGCTTCCTGAAGTCACTATGAGTCAGAATCAATTCAATGGCAACAGTTTGGGGTTTTTTGGTTGGTTAAGGTTAATCTAAGTGTATCACCTTGCACAGTGCAAAGTAATCAACCTTAGTAAATGCTACCTGCATTCCAAGAGAGTTGACTTGAAAGCTAAATCTTTTTTTTTTTTTTTTTAATTTTTATTGTGTTTTAAGTGAAAGTTTACAAATCAAGTCAGTCTCTCATACAAAATTTGATATACACCTTGCTATATACTCTTGGAAACCTTGGTGGTGTAGTGGTTAAGTGCTACAGCTACAAACCAAAAGGTCGGCAGTTTGAATATGCCAGGCGCTCCTTGGAAACTCTACGGGGCAGTTGTACTCTGTTCTATAGGGTAGCTATAAGTCAGAATCGACTCGACGCAGTGGGTTTGGTATATACTCCTAGTTGCTCTCCCACTAAAAAGACAGCACACTCCTTCTCTCCACTTTCTGTTTTCGTGTCTATTCGTCCAGCTTCTGATCCCCGCTGCCCTCTCATCTCCGCTCCAGACAGGAGCTGCCCACATAGTCTCATGTGTCTGCTTGATCCAAGAAGCTCACTCCTCACCAGTATCATTTTCTGTCCCATAGTCCAGTCCAATCCCTGTCTGAAGTGTTGGCTTTGGAAATGGTTCCTGTCAGGGTAACAGAAGGTCTGGGAACCATGACCTCCAGAGTCCTTCTTGTCTCAGTTAGACCATTAAGTCTGATGTTTTTATGAGAATTTGAGGTATGCATCCCACTGCTCTCCTGTTCCCTCAGGGGTTCTCTGATGTCAGAGTAGTCATCAGTTGTAGCTGGGCACCATCTAGTTCTTCTGGTCTCCAGGCTGATGTAGTCTCTGGTTTACGTGGTCCCTTCTGTCTTTCTGTATAGGGTCCCTATAAGTCAGAATTGACTCGACGGCAGTGGGTTTGGTTTTGGTTTTGTTTTTCTGTCTCTTGGGCTCATAATTACCTTGTATCTTTGCTGTTCTTCATTCTCCTTTGCTCCACGTGGGTTGAGACCAATTGATGCATCTTAGATGGCCACTTGCTAGCATTTAAGACCCCAGATACCACTCTCCAAAGATGTTTTCTTAATAGATTTTATTATGCTAATTGACCTAGATGTCCCCTGAAACCATGGACCCCAAACACCTGCCACTGCCACGCGGGCCTTCAAAGAGTTCAGTTTATTCAGGAAACTCTTTGCTTTTGGTTTAGTCTAGTTGTGCTGACCTGTCCTGTATTGTGTGTTGTTTTTCTCTTCACTTAAAATAGTTTTTGTGTACTACCTAATTAGTGAATACCCCTCTTCCTTCCTCCCTCCCCACTCTGGTAACCATCAAAGAATATTTTCTTCTGTGTTTAAACTATTTCTCGAGTTCTTATAATAGTGGTCTCATACAATATTTGTCATTTTGCAACTGACTGATTTCACTCAGCATAATGCCTTCCAGATTCCTCCATGTCATGAAATGTTTCACGGATTCATCATTGTTCTTTATGAATGGATAGTATTCCACTGTGCCAATATACCATAATTTATCAACTCATCCATTGATGGGAACCTTGGTTGCTTCCATCTTTTTGCTATTGTAAACAGTGCTGCAGTGAACATGGGTGTGCATGTATCTGTTCGTGTAAAGGCCCTTATTTCTCTAGGATATATTCCAAGAAGTGAGATTGCTGGATCCTATGGTAGTTCTATTTCTAGCTTCATAAGGAAGTGCCAAATCGATTTCCAAAGTACTTACACCATTTTACATTCCCACGAGTAGTGTATAAGTGTTCCAGTCTCTCCACAACCTCTCCAGCATTTTTTCTTTTGTGTTTTTTGGTTTAATGCCAGCTTTGTTGGCGTGAAATGGAATCTTATTGTAGTGTTGATTTGCATTTCTCTGATGGGTAATGATCGTGAGCATTTCCTCATGTATCTGTTAGCTACCTGAATGTCTTCTTTAGTGAAGTGCCTGTTCATATCCTTTGCCCGTTTTTTAATTGGGTTATTTGTCTTTTTGTAGTCCTGTAGATTTTAGAGATCAGCCGCTGATCAGAAATCTTTTTACTCTTTTGGAGAAGTCTTCAGGTGAGCATAGGTGTTTGATTTTTAGGCACTCCCAGTTATCTAATTTCTTTTCTGGAGTTTGTGCATGTTAGTAATGTTTTGTATACTGTTTATCCCATGTGTTAGGGCTCCTAGCATTTTCTCTATTTTTTCTCCCATGATCTTTATTGTTTTAGATTTTATATTTAGGTCTTTGATCTATTTTGAGTTCATTTTTGTGCATGGGGTGAGGTGTGGGTCTTGTTTCATTTTTTTGCAGATGGATATACAGTTATGCCAGCGCCATTTGTTAAAGAGACTTGTCTTTTCCCCATTTCACTGACTTTGGGCCTTTGTCAAATATCAGCTGCTCATATGTGGATGGATTTATATCTGGATTCTCAATTCTGTTCCATCGGTCTGTGTATCTGTTGTTGTGCCAGTACCAGGCTGTTTTGACTACTGTGGCAGTATGATAGGTTCTAAAATCAGTAGTGTGAGGCCTTCCACTTTGTTCTTCTTTTTCAGTAATTCTTTACTTATCCAGGGCCTCTTTTCCTTCCATAAGAAATTGGTCATTTGTTTCTCCATCTCATTAAAAAATGTCATAGGAATTTGGATTGGAATTGCATCGTGTCCATAGATTGCTTTTGGTAGAATAGGTATTTTTACAATGTTAAGTGTTCCTATCCATGAGCAAGGTATGTTTTTCCACTTATGTAAGTCTCTTTTGGTTTCCTGTGGTAGTGTCTTGTAGTTTTCTTTGTATAGGTCTTTTACATCTCTGGTAAGATTTATTCCTAAGTATTTTATCTTCTTGGGGGCTGTTGTAAATGGTATTGATTGGCGATTTCCTCTCTGATGTTCTTTTTGTTGGTGTAGAGGAATCCAACTGATTTCCGTGTGCTTATCTTGTATCCTGATACTCTGCTGAATTCTTCTATTGGTTTCAGTAGTTTTCTTGAGGATTCTTTAGGGTTTTCTGTGTATTAGATCATGTCATCTGCAAATAGAGGTACTTTTACTTCTTCCTCACCAACCCGGATGTCCTTTATTTCTCTCTTTAGACTAATTGCTCTGGCTAGGACCTCCAGCACAATGTTGAATAAGAGTGGTGATAAAGGGCATCCTTGTCTTGTTCCCGATCTCAGGGGGAATGCTTTCAGACTCTCTCCATTTAGGATGATGCTGGCTGTTGGCTTTGTATAAATGTCTTTTATGATGTTGAAGAATTTTGCTTCTATTCCTGTTTTCCTGAGGAGAGCTAATTCTTGATTTAAGAACACAAATCTTATTACTTTACAGTCTGAATAATGAATTTTCCTCTCTTAATTTCTAAGTTTATTAGAATTTGCTTTGTTTTTTCCTTTCTTCGTTTGCTGGGATTCTGAATTAAAAGCCCATGGCTCCTCTTCGCAGATATGAGAGGAAGAGGTTAGAGAGGCCATACTGAGTCACTACTGGAGCCACAAATTCCTTGAGGAGCCTCGGAAGAAAAGACAATATAGTGAAGAGGTTAAAAGAATACCATTCAGAGAAAGACTGAGTTCACACCTTGGTTTCCTTGTATGCCTGAATTCCCTTAATTTAATGAGGATAATAACCTGCATAAACCAAACCAAAACCATTGCCTTCAAGTCCATTCCGACTCATAACCACTCTGGAGGACAGAGTCGAACTGCCTTATGGGCTTCCAAGGCTGTAAATTTTTATGGAAGCAGACTGCCACATCTTCCTCCCACAGAGCAGCTGATGGGTTTGAACTGCTGACCTTGTAGTTAGCAAGGAAGGACTTAACCACTGCATCACCAGGGCTCCTTAATAACCTCCTCAAAAACAAAAAAATAACCAAACCCACTGCCATCGAGTTGATTTCGACTCATGGCGACCTGACAGGACAGAGTAGAGATGCCGCATAGAGTTTCCAAGGAGCTCCTGGTGGATTCCAACTGCCAAACTTCCCCCATAGGGCTGTATTAATGAGATTATGCATTTGGTATTGATCTTAAGACAGTGCTTCGTACTTAGTAAGCATTAAATAAATGGTTGCTAGTATTAATAGTTATTATTTTAAAGATTTTTACTAAGTACCTTATAAGGATTGTATCAGGAAGCAGATTGTCCAATCTATGTAATTTTATTTGTATGCTGTTTTGGAGTAAGTGCAACAATTAATAGTATAGGTTTCATTTTGTATCACCCATGTGACTTACCAGAAATTGATACGCCTGACGTCGAAGACTATATGTATACGTGTGTATATATAAAAAATAAATAAATAAATAAATTTTTTTTATACACACACGTATATATATAGAGCCCTGATGGTTCAGTGGTTTAAGCGTTTGGCAGCTGACCAAAAGGTCAGCAGTTTTTTATATATATATGTGTTCTTTTTAAGAATATTTTAAAGAATAATAATCTGCTTGGAAAAATTTGTATGTTCCTATATGTATCTAATAGCATTGTGTTATTACTCTTTAGGGTCTAAAGTATACCTTGAAATAGGAAATTAGATTTTTAAGCGACCTTAGAGAAAATCTGATTTAGCCCTTGTACTTTATAGGAGATAGGATCCTGGGAAGGTACATATTTGGGAAAGAAGGACAAGATGAGGAGTTGAAATTCCTATTAAGACATTTACAATTTGGGAATATTATCTAGCTTTAAAATAGCTTCAATAGCGAGAAATACATCTTTCTATTTGTGTAATATATGTATTTTATGTTTTTGGGATATCAACATTAATAGATTTTAACATGTTAAGAAAGTGTATCTTCAATTCAGAATGCCATAATTCTTCCTGACCATGCATATTCATTACAGTAGAATCTTTGAACCCTTTAAAAATGGCCTTTTTGAACTGATAAATATCTTTGGCTATAAACATTTCTGTCATCACATTGTAGCTGTGTTAAGTCACTCTTAAATTTTTCTTCTGAAGTGTTGAAGGTTATGCTGAGGGGATAAAATAAAACAAGCAAAAACATTTGTACAAAGTCAATTTCCTAAATGAGATACAAACTCTAAAAAATATCATATATTATGAATTTTCAAATTTGTCTACAGACTTGTGAGTGTTTTCACTTAGTATTATAAAATTATATCTATCTACTGAGAAACCTACAAATGAAAGCATGTTGTTGTTAGGTGCTGTCGAGTTGATTTTTGACTTGTAGTGACCCCACAAATATTTTATCATCTGGTAGCTTTAGCCAGCATATCTGATGGCTCTACCCAGAAGATAATGGCCTTTAATTGCCAATAAATGAACCAAAAATGTCCTTGAAATTAAAAGTCTACAATAACAGGTATTTTAATTCGTTTCTGAAAAGCATGGCTGTTTTATCTGTGATAGACATAAGGGAAATGATTTCTAGTACTTATTCCTAAAATCATAAAACCATTTATTTCCTCATTTCGTAAAAGACATGGTGATTCTTGCCTTTAGATCTATTGCAGTAAATTATTGAGGAGAAAATGCTGACAAAATCTTTCTGTTAATATCAGGTCATTACAGTATTTTCAGAATTGCTTAGGAAAGTCAATAAGATTCTGCCATTGGTGACTTGGCTTAAGTTTCAGGCTTAGAATTTGGGTGGTTCTTATTTTGTTTAAGAATGATTTCCTTGATGGTGCCACTCGGTGGACTAGAACCTCCAACCTCTTGGATTAGCAGTGAGGCACATTAACTGTTTGCACCAGCCAGGGACACCCAACATACTATAGACATTTGTGATATATAGGGTTGCTATGAGTCGGAATCGACTCAATGGCAGTGGGTTTGGTTTTGGATTTACGGTAATTATAACAATTTCCATTGACCCATTCCTTATTTTTTAAATGTACTAAATGGCCAAAATAGTAAAATAAATAATCCAATAAAAAAAACATTCCTTCGTTTAATAAACCTAGGAAGGCATTATACCTTATTGATGCAGTTCTTCATTTAGTATATTGATTCTCAATTGTATCAGAGCTGACATCTCTTTTTATATTTTGTAGCACCCCTTTATCACCCTGAAAATGGAACCCAATGTACACAATAAAAAAATCAATAGAATATCCTAACTATGATTTAAAGAAATAAAAGGAAAGATAAAAATAAAAAATCATATTTATTTAGTGAGAGGAGCCCCTGGTGGTGCAGTGGTTAAAGTGCTTAGCTGCTAACCAAAAGTTTGGTGGTTCAAACCCAACAGCCGCTCTGCTGGAGAAAGATGTGTGCGCCTATAAAGATTTACAGCCTCAGAAACCCTATGGGGCATTCTACTCTATCCTATAAGTGACAGTGGGTTTTTTGTGTATTGCTATGTACATGCTTTAAAACAATGATACAGTCAGATGCTTGCGCCTACTTATAAGGTAGACTTGGAGTTAAGACAAGTAGGAAGATCATAAATCATTTTATACAAGTATCTCAGTTATCTAGTGCTGCTATAACAGAAATACCATAAGTGAATGGCTTTAACAAAGAGAAGTTTATTCTCTCACTATTTAGGAGACTGTTAGTCCCTACTCAGGGTGCCAGCTCCAGGGGAAGGTCTGCTGTCTGTAGACTCTGGGGGAAGGTCCTTGTCGTCAACTGAGGAGTTTCTCAGTACAGGGACCATGGATCCAAAGGATCCGCAGGTTTCCTAGCTCTTGTTTCTCCATAGTATGAGGTCACCCTTTCTTTCTGCTTGCTTCTCTCTTTTATATGTCCAAAGAGATCGATTTAAGACACAACCTAATCTTGTAGATTGAGTCCTGCCTCATTAACATAACTGCCTGTAATCCTGCCTCATTAACATCATAGAGGCAGGATTTACAACACATAGAAAAGTACATCAGATGACAAAGGGGTGGATAATCACACAATACTGGAACTCTTGGCCTAGCCAAGTTGATACAGATTTTTGGGGGGACACAATTCAACTCATGACAAAAAGAAAGGTAGGAAGTTGAAATAGCTGATATACAAATGGGCAGTAGAATAAGAGCTGTTGTTAGAATACATAAAACAGATCACATTTTTTAGCTTTTTGCTTAAAAAAAGGGAAATAACGTTAGCCAAAGTAGAAATACCATGAGTAGATAAATCATATCATCTCAAATTGGAGAAAATGAGTTGGCATCATTTTAAGCGTAATATTAAAATAATTGCCTAGGTTATTACATAGGGTGAGATAGTAATGTAATGGAATAGAAAATATGATTCTTATTTTGAAATTCTACCACATGTCAAGATGTAAATTCAGTCTCGTATTTCAGATTTCTTACATGGATATTCAGAATTCATGTGGAATGTGAGAACATTCTTTGTGGCTAAGATTGTCCTACATATTACAGCGTTTCTATATCAGAATGCCACCAACAATGGTGGAGCCAAAAATGTTTCCACGGTTTCTTAATGTGTACCGGAAGGTGGTACTACTGTCATCAAGGACCCCTGATTTGGTGATAATTATCTTACAGCAAGAATATACTTAGAATTTGTTGTCTCTGGAAGAGTTGTAAAAGCAAATTTGTATATTGAGTGAATTCTTGTATAAAAAAAAAAAAATTTTTTTTTTCTAGTCAATAAATCATATTTTGGCAATAGTAATATCATCAGCTTATTTCTGTTGTTACCATAATTTTATTGGATTCTACTAGTTGAATCCACATTTTATAATAAATTTCTGCCAAAATGTGTACTGTTATTGCACTTGCTGGTGCTGTCACCATTAACTATACTAGTATTATGGCCATAATACTACATAATCCATAATGCTACTTAATACATATAACCTTTTGGTTAGCAGCCATGGCTCTTAACCACTACACCACCAGGGTTTCCTACTAGTGTTACGGCCTTGAATAGATCAATTTGAGAACTTATTTCATGCAAAAACACTTTGTCAAGTCCCATGTTGAGACAGCAGGTAAGAAAGGAGGTACGGACTAAGTGTATATACAAAGAGGGATTAGACTGAATCCTACCCTCAGGAATCATAAGGGTAAATAAGCTGACTGTTACACTCGGAAGAAAAAGTGATAAAAGCCTGAAGCGGTACATAGATGAATTCCTGGAGGGATGCTAGGGAAGGGAAGATGACTTTTTGCTCTGAGGTCTTAGGTGGTATTTGAGATGGCTCTTGAATAGTGAGTAGTATCTGATCATAGTATTTTGGAAGAAGATTATTCCATTTGGAGAAATACATTTTGAGCAATAGCATAGATGTCAGAAAACATGGTGTATATACAAGATTTTACACTGATTAAGTTTAGCTGGAATATAAACTTCCCTGAGGAAGAAGGAGCAGGAGAAAATAAGATCTGAAAAGTAAGATGGGCCAGAATACAGGCACTAGTTATTCACAGTTTTTCAGTATGAGCAAATCAGTGCTTTATGAAGTTTAGTCCAGAGTGATATCATAAGTACCTTTCAGTAGAAGAGGTTGTAGCTTATAGGGGCTAGTTAGGAGAGTTTTCTAGAGGTACAAATAAGAGATTTAAATAAGACATAATGAAGCAGTAAATTGGAGAAGTGCAAATGAGAATTAATAGAAATAGGTAAAATTACTATGGGTTTGCTGGTGTTCTATTCTTGGGGCACAAAAGAAAATAAGGAAACAAAGGTGGTTTTGGTTTTGAGTCTGGGTGGAAAGATCATTGAATTAAAAAAGAAATATTGGGGTATGATAATTTTGGGATGTTAATTCATTTGGGGGTCTATTGAATTTGTGTTGTTGATAGGGCCCTCTAATGGAGATGTTTAGTGAGCAGTTGAAAATGAGAAATAGAGTTCCAAAAGAAGGTTACATCAACAAGGTTCAGTTTTGAGGATTATTTACAAAGCACAATTCATTGAAGCTATGAAAATTATGTGATATTACAAACGAAGAGGATAATAAAAATAACAGTTAACATCTTTATGGCAGGCGTTTCTTAGGTTTATTATGTGCCAGGCAGTATACATCTACTTGACATAGATTTTCTAACATATTTCTCACAAAACCCCTATAAATAGGTATCCAACATCTTTTATTACAAATAAAACAACCGATGTGCAGAAAAGTTGCCCAATTCACATAGCCATTAAGTGGCAGAGGGAAGAATTCTTGAGTTCATTTATTTTGGAGTTAGGAGTAACAGGAAAGAAATAGCTGCTCATGAAGAGAATGAACTAGTGTATGCATTAGCATAGAAGGCCAAGGAGAAGAGTGTGGTAGCTCCCAATCACGCACTTAAGAGAACTGTAGAGAGACCGTTAGACTTTGTGATTAGTAAATGTTTTGGAAACAAGTATTAAGTAATGTTGCAAAGCCCAAGAAAATTACCCAAGTATTAGTTGTGTTTTCTTGACATTTTCTAGAAGTTTTCCAGATTTTATTTATTTGTCCATTGCCTACTCTGAACTCTGATATATTCTATCACACTATATTCTGAGCCTTAGCAACCCTGGTGTACGCAATCTTTTCATAAATCCTGGTGTCATTCTCAAATGAAATCTATCAGAAATAAGCAATGTGATATTGGATTTGTTTGGAACAACAGAATTTGTTGAAAATACCAAAAGCTATGATTAGATTAGTTGGACTGCCAGAAGAATGAAAAATCAGTCTTAGATGAAATATAACAAGAATGCTCCTTAGAAGTGAGGATGGCAAGATTTTGGTTAGCCTGCTTTAGATTGGAAGCCCTGGTGGCGTAGTGATTAAGAGCTATGGCTGCTAACCAAAAGGTCGGCCGTTCAGATCCACCAGGTGCTCCTTGGAAACCCTATGGAGCTGTTCTGCTCTGTCCTATAGGGTCACTAAGAATTGGAATCGACCTGACGGCAACAGGTTTGGTTTTTGGTTACTTTGGATATGTCAGTAGGAAAGATCAGTGACTAGAAAAGGATATTATGCTCGATAAAGTTGAGGGTCAGCAAAAATGAGAGAAACCCTCAATGAGATGGATTGGCACAGAAGCCACAACAATGTACTCAAGCATACCAAAAATCATAGAGATGGCACAGGACTGGCAATGTTTCGTTCTGCTATACATAAGGTCACTATGAGTTGGATTCAACTCAACAGCAACTAACAACAACAACAAGATGAAAAGACAACTATTTCAGAGAGACTTAGCATGAAAAGTAAAAAAAAAAAAAATTAAATATGATTTCTACTATATAGTCAAAGAGAAGCAAGTCATCATTCGTGTGTGTGATAATGAGGAGAGAAATATTTATGTGGGTGTTTTGATGATTAATTAGTTGATGTGTATAAAATGCTTGAAGAAAAGAAAAAGTATGGCATAAATTCTAAATATTATTATTGTATTTCGAGAATTCTGTCAGCTTCATGGCTGCATTCCCATGTGGCTATCTTTCTGCACCTGTTGCCAAAACTTCTTTGCACAGCAGTGCTGATTTTGCCTTCATTTGAAATCTGTTCCAGATTTCTCCTGTCATAACTCTGTCCATATGCCATTACGTGGTTATCTAATTTTTATCAATCTTTTTAATAGGATACTTTTTCTTATTAAAAAATACATATGCACGCACATACATATATACATACAAAACATACACACTCAAAAACATTTCCTCACTTTCAGTGACTGAGGTAAAATATCTGTATATATATTTTTTATCGTACTTTAGATGAAGGTTTACAGAACAAACTAGCTTCTCATTAAACGGTTAGTATACATATTGTCTTATATTGGTTAGCAACCCCACGACATGTCAACACTCTCCTTTTTCAACCCTGGTTTCCTATTACCAGCTTTCCTGCCCCCTCCTGGCTTCTAGTCTTTGCTCCTGGGCTGGTGTGCCCCTTTAGTCTTGTTTTGTTTTACAGGCCTGCGTGATCTTTGGCTGAAGGGTGAACCTCGGGAGTGACTTCATTACTGAGCTAAAAGGGGGTTCAGGGGCCATAGCCTCAGGGTTTCTCCAGCCTCTGTCAGGCCACTAAGTCTGGTCTCTTTTTGTGAGTTAGAATTTTTTTCTACATTTTTCTCCAGCTCTGTCCAGGACCCGGTATTGTAACCCCTGTCAGAACAGTCAGTGGTGGTAGCCGGGCACCATCTAGTTGTACTGGACTCAGTGTGGTGGAGGCCGTGGTAGTTGTGGTCCATTAGTCCTCTGGACTAATCTTTCCTTTGTGTCTTTAGTTTTCTTTATTCTGCCTTGCTCTGGAAGGGGTGAAACCAGTGGAGTATCTTAGATGGCCGCTTACAGGCTTTTAAGACCCCAGACACTCCTCACCGAAGTAGAATGTAGAACATTTTCTTTATAAATTCTGTTATGCCAATTGAGCTAGGTGTTCCCCAAGACGAATGTCCCCATAGCCCTCAGTCCAGCAACTCGGTCCTTCAGGGAGTTTGGATGTCTCTATGGAGCTTCCATGCCCTTGCCTTATACAAGGTAAAATAATTTTGCCTATATAATTTTACTCCAGAATCATTTGCCCCAATATGGCTTATTTCCTGAGAACTTAATATGCTTTGTTTTTAATTAAAATTTAGTGGTGGTGGTGTTGTTATTGTTAATACTTTAATGTTCATTTCTTTCTTTTCAGGAAGCCTTTCCTTTTCTATTGAAGAAGGAACCTCAAAATTGAAAATTTGCCAAATCTGAGCATATAGCCTCTCTGTTATTAGAAAGAATTATAATTTTAATAAATTTTCCAAGTTATAGTTTCATCTCTCTTTGGGAGAGGTTTTTTTCTTTGTTTAAGAATGAAATAATTATTTTTTTATTATTTTCAAATTAGCTTAAATTTATTTTTTAAAACAATATGGATTTTAGAGGTGATTATAAAGACTAAGAAAATACAGACTTCAAGATATCACACATGTAGCTCTTTAAACATAAATATTAAGTATCCATGGGGATTCATCATTGAAATGAAATCACTGTATTTCTTTGGTAGGTTAGAATGATGCAAGACCGGGCAGTGTTTCTTTCTGTTGTACATAGGGTCAGTATGAGTTGGAATCCATTTGATGGCACCTAACAACAACACAACAATACATACATATGCACACACACTTGTACATGTACCCTGCCTCATTATTGTGTTTTTCTTTACTGGTCTAAAACGAAAACATGCATTAAAAAAAACTGCTTATCTGTGAACAAAATGACTAAGTTAAAAGGCACATTAGGGGGTATGTTATCACGATCTAATCATTCTCTTGGGAAGTCATAAAGCAAGAAATACTGCACAATTGCCTTCAATCCCGGAGGCAATAACTACCTTGTAACCACTGTTTTAATTCTAGTATTTGTATGGTAGAATGTGTGTATCTGGAGGGAATATGTATGTTTGTGCCTAAAAGATGGTGAACCTAATATTGTGCCATAGTTTAGTTTCTCCCCAAGTTTAGCCACTTATGATTTTCTTTTGCTTTAAAAAAAATTAATAATCATCTCAGTGTTTTCTGAGCCTAGTGCTTAACTATTCTGCATTTTCTCTTTTTCCTCCATTTTTCAACACTGCTTTATGCTGGTCATCTAAATCTCTACCATTAGTGATCTTGGATAATGATATAAGATTAGTCTCTGTGTTCTCAGTGATACTGTGAATTTGTGGTTTAAGATCGTTAGTCTGGAAAGAAAACTAAGTGTACAGGAACTATCTTAGTAAAAGTAGGAAAAGGTACAGAATATACATTTCGTAGTTCGATTTCTCATCTGCATAGCTTTCTTTTTAATTACTCTTTGCTGTCAAGTCGATTCTTAATCATAGAGACCCCAAATCTGATATTGTGAGCTATAATATATAGTTTAAGTCTTCAATTGTAGAGGACTTAAGGTTCTAGTCAAGGATTCAGCAGTAATTTCTGTTTAACTAATTTTAAATGGTTTTGCAATCCTGGGCTGGGGCTTAACAATCCAACAACTGCTTAAAACTAAAAATGTGTACTTCATCTGTTCTTTCCAAACCCCACAGTTCTTAACCTTTTGATTGTGTTAGTTCTTTTTTTTTTTGTCCCCCTCCCTGAATTAACTAGTTATGCTATTGATAGACACAGCCATTAATCATACATCTTTTAAGAACTTTGAGAGATATTTGCTTTTAGAGTCAAGCAACTGGATATGGCTTATTGTCAAGGCAGGAATCAGGGTGGGTGGGTTTTGGTGAGTCTATGAGTCAAGACTGCTGCATGCAGCCAAAACTGACGCTGTCTGTCTCAAGACAGAAAGAAATTTATTGAAGGAGATTGAGTAGCTCTCAGAGTCAGCAGGAATACTGGAGAACCAGGCTCAGAAATGTGCAAGAATCAAAGGAGGTTGCACAATGGCAGACATAACTGGAGTCATGCCACAGAACAGTCCAGACAGGGAATCTGTCACTGGTTCATTGGATTCTCAATCCCATTGCTGCTGCTAGAATCTCAACACTGTTGCCACCACTGGACTCTCATCCCCACTTGGATAACTTTTTAACCTTTCCTGAATCTTAGTATCACTATATGATTCAAAGTCCAGGTAGAAACATCTGGTTACCTGAGTCTAGGTCACTTGCTGCCAGGGAATAACAGCAGAAGGGATGGATCTTCTGCCACTGTGGCTTACATATGAGGAGATGGAGTACTGCTTCTGACCAGGGAAGCCCACACTGGGTGTTTCACTCACCTAGGAAGGGTGTTCTGATGCTGTTAATGACAAATTGAGAACCTACAATCTTTCTAAGATGTTATTTCAATATCTTGTCACTGTGATCTGCTCCTTAGATTCTCTTTTATCCCATATAAATTAACTTTTTAAATGCTTTTATTTCCTTTTCTTAGTCCTTTGACAATACGGAGAATAATTGGCTAACGTAATACTGTACGAAAACCGTTTATATTCTAGAGTATAGTAATGTGGCCAATTAATATTTTAGAATTGAAATGAGTAGAAGATTGAATGAAGCTACTTAATGCCTCTAATATATTTTGCATACATTTGGGGAAGGTTTCTATACTGACATCAATTTTCACTCTTTCCTTTCTTTCCCTTTCCCATCCTCCTTGCTTTTTTTCTTCTCTTTATACAGCCCCCTTTCCCTTTGTCACATAGTTATCAAGCACTTTTATATTCAGTCTTGGATGAATAGAAGAAAAATAAGGCAATGATCCCCCATCCCAATTTACCCCTGAGGAAGTGCGCAGTCTAGTGTAAGATAGCAAATGCAGACATATGTATGTAAACTAATTGCAGCTGATAACTATTATAATTGAAGAATGAGGAAATGCTATAAAAATTTTAGTTATATAGAACAGACAAGGAAGGATGATTACATGGAATAATCTCTGCTTTCACTCTTGCTCTTTTAGACTCAATAGTCCTATTGTTGTTAGGTGCTGTTGAGTCAATTCTGACTCATAGTGACCCTATGTAAACAGAATGGAACAATGCCAGGTTCTACACCCGTCCTCAAAATTGTTGCTATGTTTGAGTCCCTTCTTGCAGCCACTGTGTCCATCTATCTCTTTGAGGGTCTTCCTCTCTTTTGCTGACCCTCTCCCAAGCATGATGTCCTTCTCCAGGGAATGGTCCCTCCTAATAACATGTCCAAAGTATATGAGATGTAGTCTAGCCATCCTTGCTTCTAAGAGGCATTCTGGCTATGCTTCTTCCAGGGCAGATTTGTTCATTCTTCTGGCAGCCCATGGTATATTCAATAT
The DNA here is from genome assembly GCF_030014295.1 of Loxodonta africana. Classification (NCBI taxonomy): domain Eukaryota; kingdom Metazoa; phylum Chordata; class Mammalia; order Proboscidea; family Elephantidae; genus Loxodonta; species Loxodonta africana. The sequence goes on along the minus strand of NC_087348.1, from coordinate 55,386,704 downwards.
TCTTCATCAACACCATAATTCAAGGGCATCAGTTCTTCTGTCTTCCTTATTCATCTTCCAGCTTTTACATGCGTATGAGGCAATTGAATATACCATGGCTTGGGTCAGGCACACCTTAGTCTTCAAGGTGACATCTTTGCTTTTTTACACTTGAAGTCTTTTGCAGCAGATTTGCCTAATGGAATTTGTCTTTTGATTTCTTGACTGCTTTGTTTTTCTTCCATAGGTGTTGATCCAAGTAAAATGAAATCATTGACAACTTCAGTCTTTTCTCCATTTGTCATGATGTTGTTTATTGGTTTAGTTGTGAGGATTTTTGTTTTCTTTATGTTAGGGAGTAACCCATACTGAAGGCTGTGGTCTTTGATTTTCATCAGTAAGTGTTTCAAGTTTTCTTTGCTTTCTGCATGCAAGGTTGTGTCATCTGCATATCACAGATTATTAATGAGTTTTCCTTCAATCCTGATGTCAAGTCCTCTTTGCTCTCTGCAAGCAAGGTTGTGTCATCTGCATATCACAGGTTGTTAATGAATTTTCCTCCAACCCTGATGCTGTGTTCTTCTTCATGCACTCCAGCTCCTTGGATTATTTGCTCAGCATATGCATTGAATAAGTATGGTGAAAGGATACAATCCTGATGTACACCATTCCTGACTTTAAACCACACAGTATCCTCTTGTTCTGTTCGAACAACTGCCTCTTGATCTATGTACAAGTTCCTCACGAGCACTGTCCTGGAATTCCTGTCCTTATCAATGTTTTCCATAATTTGTTATGATCCACACAGTCGAATGCCTTTGCATAGTCAATAAAACACAGGGAAACATCTTTCTGGTATTCTCTGCTTTCAGCCAGGATCCATCTGAAATCAGCAATGATATCCCTGGTTCCATGTCCACTTCTGAATCCAACTTGAATTTCTGGCGGTTCCCTGTTGATATACAGCTGCAGCTGCTTTTGAATGAACTTTAGCAATATTTTGCTTTTGTGTGATATTAACGATATTGTTCAATAATTTCTGCATTTGGTTGGATCACCTTTCTTGGGAATAGGCATAAATATGGTTCTCTTCCAGTCGATTGGCCAGGTAGTTGTCTTCCAAATTTCTTGGCATAGACGAGTGAGCATTTCCAGCACTTCATCTGTGTGTTGGAAAATTTCAATTGATATTCCTTCAATTCCTTGTTTTTCGCCAGTGCCTTCAGTGCAGCTTGGACTTCTTCCTTCAGTACCATTGGTTCCTGATCATGTGCTACCTCCTGAAATAACTGAACATCAACCAATTCTTTTTGGTATAGTGACTCTGTATATGTATTCATTCCATCTTCTTTTGGTGCTTCCTGCGTCTTTTAATAGTTTCCTCATAGAATCCTTCAGTATTGCAACTTGAGTCTTGAATTCTTTCTTCAGCTCTTTCCGCTTGAGAAATGCTTAGCATGTTCTTCGTTTTTGGTTTTCTAACTCCAGGTCTTTGCACATGTCATTAAAATAAACTTTATTTTGTCTTCTCGAGCCTCCCTTTGAAATCTTCTTTCAGCTCTTTTACTTCATTATTTCCTCTGTTTGCTTTAGCTACTTGGACATTCAAGAGCAACTTGCAGACTCTCTTCTGACATCCATTATGGTCTTTTGTTTCTTTCTTGTCTTTTTAATGACCTCTTGATTTCTCCATGTGTGATCCTTGATGTCATTCCTTACCTTATCTGGTCTTTGGTCATTTGTGTTCAACCTGTCAAATCTGTTTTTGAGATGGTCTCTGAATTCAGGTGAGATATGCTCAAGGTTGTACTTTGGTTCTCTTGGACTTGTTTTAATTTTCTTCAGTTTCAACTTGAACTTGCATATGAACAATTGATGGTCTTTTCAACAGTCGGCCCCTGGCCTTGTTCTGACTAATGATATAGAGCTTTTCCATCCTCTTTCCACAGATGTAGTCAATATTATTCCCATGTATTCCATCTGGAGAGGTCCACATGTATAGTTGCTGTTTATGTTGTTGTAAAAAGGTGTTTGCAGTGAAGAATTATTGGTCTTGCACAATTCTATCATGCGATCGCCAGCATCATTTCTGTCACCGAGACAATATTTTCCAACTACCAATCCTTCGTTGTTTCCCGGTTTTGCATTCTAATCACTAGTAATTATCAATGTATCCTGATTGCATGTTTGATCAATTTCAGACTGAAGAACTTGGTAAAAATCTTCCATTTCTTCGTATTTGGCCCTAGTGGTTAGCTCGTAAATTTGAATAATAGTCATATTAAATGATCTTACTTGTAGATGTATGGATATTATCTCTAACAACATTGTATTTCAGGATAGACCTGGATACTTCTTTTTTACATTGAATGCAACGCCGTTTCTGGATAGTCGGCCATATGATTGTCCAATTCAAAATGGCCTATACCAGTCCATGTCAGCTCACTAGTGCCTAGGATGTTGATGTTTATGCGTTCTATTTCATTTTTGATAATTTCCAATTTTCCTAGAGTGATACTTCATACATTCCATGTTCCGGTGATTAATGGATGTTTGTAGCTGTTTCTTCTCATTTTGAGTCATGCCACATCAACAAATGAAGGTTCCAAAAGCTTGACTCCATCCACGTCATTAAAGTCAACTCTACTTTGAGGAGGCAGCTCTTTCTCAGTCGTATTTTGTGTGCCTACCAATGTAAGGGTGTCATCTTCTGGCACTATATCAGACTATGTTCGCCTGCTATTCCTAAGGTTTTCACTGGCAAATTGTTTTCAGAAATAGACTACTGGCTCCTTTGTCCTAGTCTGTCTTAATCTGGGAGCTCAGCTGGAACTCGTCTGCCTTGGGTAACCCTACTGGTCTTTGAATAGTGGTGGCATAGCTTTCAGCATCACAGCAACACTCAAGCCCTGACAGCACAACAAACTGGCAGACGTGTGGGAGAAGATATAACATAGAGCATGTATTCTTAAGGAGTCCTGGTGACACAATGATTAAGTGCTTGGCTGTTAACCGAAAGGTCGCTGTGTGAACCCACCAACTCCTCCACGGGAGAAAAGACCTGGAAATCTGCTGCTGTAAATATTTTAGGCTAGGAAACCCTACGGGAGCTGTTCTACTCTGTCCTGTAGGGCTGCTATGGTTCTGAATCAACTCAAGGGCACACAACAACAGCAACAATAATGGCATGTATTTAATAAAATTATTATATCAACCGTTTTATATCCTTTGTATCTATCGAGTACTTTTGTGATTCCATTTATCTCTCTCTCATAGTTGCTTTAGGGTTTATAGTATACATCTTTAACTTGTTCAAGTAATACACCATTTCTTGTATATTATAAGAATCTTAGAATTGTATATTTCCATTTCCCCCTTTCTTGGCCTTGTGCTGAACCTCAATAAATTTTTTATTGTTTTTGCTTTATACAATCTATTTTTTTTAGTATCTTTTAAAGAGATTTTAAAATTAAGAAAAGTATATAGAAAGTCTAACTTTCTCAGATCATAGACATAGATTAAAATGATTGTTTCCAATTTTTTTTAACTCAGTTTTGATAATCTGCTTTTAATTTAAAGTATACAGGAGATTTTAAAATAAAGCTCATTTAAGTGAACTGGAGCTAATCCATTTTAAGAGAGCATAAATAGATAAGTTCATTTTTCATATCGTTCTAGTAGCTTGTATTATCCAGGGAATGATTAGTTTACTGAATACTGTTTTCTTAATAGAGTGAATGCATTTTATTTAAGGCAGGACACCTTTTTTTTTTTTTAATTAACTTTTATTGAGCTTCAAGTGAACATTCACAAATCAAGTCAGTCTGTCACATATAAGTTTATATACATCTTACTCCGTACTCCCACTTGCTCTCCGCCTATTGAGTCAGCCCTTCCAGTCTCTCCTTTTGTGACAATTTTGCCAGCTTCCAACTCTCTCTATCCTCCCATCCCCCTCCAGACAGGAGATGCCAACACAGTCTCAAGTGTCCACCTGATATAATTAGCTCACTCTTCATCAGCATCTCTCTCCTACCCACTGTCCAGTCCCTTTCATGTCTGATGAGTTGTCTTCGGGGGTGGTTCCTGTCCTGTGCCAACAGAAGGTCTGGGGACCATGACCGCCAGGATTCCTCTAGTCTCAGTCAGACCATTAAGTCTGGTCTTTTTATGAGAATTTGGGGTCTGCATCCCACTGATCTCCTGCTCCCTCAGGGGTTCTCTGTTGTTTTCCCTCTCAGGGCAGTCATCGATTATGGCCGGGCACCAACTAGTTCTTCTGGTCTCAGGATGATGTAGGTCTCTGGTTCATGTGGCCCTTTCTGTCTCTTGGGCTCTTAATTGTCGTGTGACCGTGGTGTTCTTCATTCTCCTTTGCTCCAGGTGGGTTGAGACCAATTGATGCATCTTAGATGGCCGCTTGTTAGCATTTAAGACCCCAGACGCCACATTTCAAAGTGGGATGCAGAATGTTTTCATAATAGAATTATTTTGCCAATTGACTTAGAAGTCCCCTTAAACCATGGTCCCCAAACCCCCGCCCTTGCTCCGCTGACCTTTGAAGCATTCATTTGGGACACCTTTTTCTTATAGCACCAAAAGTATCATGTAAACCGTATTTCAGATCACTAATTTGATGATGAAAACTCACACGTTATTATCTCTTTACTCTTTTTTTGTTGTTGTTGGAAAATGGCTAATTTCCTTTATTCCTTTGCCATTTTCTACTTTGCCACCATTCTAGTAGCTACTATTATTATACCATGTTTCATTATTTTACTAATTGTTTGACATTATTTTTTATACATATTGTTGTAGGCCTTTGAGTTGATTCCGACTCATAGTGACCGTATAGGGTCCAGTAGAACTGCATACTCCCTAAGTGTGTGCTGCTAAGTAACTCTTTCCAGAGAGTACTGAATGGAATCTTTATGGGAATAGATTGCCTGGTCTTTTCTCCCTCAAAGTGGCTGGTGGATTTGAACCGCTGACCTTTCTGTTTCCAGCCGAGCACTGAACCATTCATCACCAGGGCTCCTCCTTTCTACACGTAGTAACCCTGTATTAAATCTCTGTTTTAGAGATGAGAAGACTGATGAGGTTGAGTTAGTTTTTCCATTATCTCAGACATTGTGTTAGGTGCTACTAGCATTTGGAGGGAATTAAACACAGTTCCTGAATTTTGATTGCCTTCTGATGTGAGACCTATATGCATGTCTCAAGGAAGAAGAAACAGAAAATAGCAATGTTGAACTATGACTATGAATGTATCGTTCAGCCCAAGGAAAGAAAAGCAAAATCTGAATGAAGAAAATCTGTCTCTTTGTTGGCTGCTTTTTTCTTTTTTTTGCCGTTGGCATATTATTTTGCTTTACATCTTTCTCATGAGACTGTAGAAATACATGAGTGACTGAGATGGCTGATTTGGACGTGAAAAATCCTAAAGACTTCTTTTCTAAAAAGGTTTGAAACTTAATAACTGATCTCTTTAGCACGGCACTGGGTCACTGGGTTTTCTCTTTAGCACATATTAACTCTTTGTATGGGTATTTAGTTTTCTTTAAGAAAAAACTTTGAAAACCTTTTTACGCAGATTTTATTTTTTAGGACATTTTGAGATTTATAGAAGACTTGAGAAGTTCAAAGAGTTCCCGTATAATCCATACCCAGTTTCTAAATTACTAACATCTTAATTACTAGTTACATCTGTTACAGTTAATGAACTAGTGTTGATATGTTATCATTAACTAAGTCCACCCTTAGTTTTTACCCAATATTCTTTTCCCATTCTAGGATCCCATTTTCACCACGTTGAGGGTACATACTAACAATATGATTTATGACTGTTGAATGTTGACCTTGATCACCTAGAGGTACTATTTTCAGGTTTCTTCTCTGTAAAGCTACTCTTTTTTTTTTTTTTTCTCTTTTCCATTCTGTACCCTTTGGAAGGAAGTTATTTAGCAGCACACACTTAAGGAGTGGGAAGTTATGCTCCTCATCCATGAGGGCACAGTATCTAGTAAATTATTTGGAATTCTTCGTAGGAGATTTGTCTTTTCTCCCCCATTTATTTATTTGTTTCATCATTTATTAATATTCACAAGTACAGGCTTGTGAATATTAATTTTGTATTTTGAGTTATAATCCAGTACTTCTTTATTATGTTGCTCAAGTTGTTTTAGTTTTAGCTATTGGGAACTCTGTCAGTTGACTCCTATCTCTCTATGGCACTCCCTCCCCCCATCAGAGACTCCTGTGTTCCTATGATGCCCACCAATCAGTGTACGTTTGTTTGTATAGCACTTTCTTACTTTCTGGCACACTAAAAATTCTCCGGGCTCATTTTATTTATGTCTTGCCCTAGTCCTAGAATCATTCATTCCTCCAAAGAGCCCTGGTTCTTCTTATTGGAGAATGGTATTAGAAAAAAGATCTGAACACTAAGCGTGGGTATTGCTACTTAGTTCATTGTGCCTATGTCCCCACTCAGCTGACAGAACAGGGAAATAAATATGTGTAACTGTCTGTATAAAATCCGCTCCTTATTTATCAGCATGGTTAGGTTTCAAAGATAAGGTTGTTATGCAAAAAGCAGCATTATGCAAAAATGGAAGATAACCACATCAGATCACAAAATGGAGGATGACTACATCAGAACGTAACTGCCAAATTACATCATTACGTAACTTCCGAACCACTGAGAATCATGGCCCAGCCAGGTTGACATATAACCTTAACCATCACAGCCAATGTTACTCTTGCCTTGCATTTTGGCATTAGTTACTGTAAGACATACATCATTAATACGCAAAATAGTCAGATAGTAGACTTTTTACTATTGTTGTAAATGTGAAGTGTTGGATAATGTTTTTTTTTGCCTTTCCAATCTATATGAAAATCCTCAGCACTCCTTCCTAGGTTCTGTTCTAGAACCCTTTCCTAATTTATACACTTTCTTCTTAGATACCAACTAATATCTTTATTTTAATTTTACTATTTTAATGTAAATGTTTGAATTATACAGTTATTGTAAAAAGCTAATTACCCTTATTGGTAACTTGGTATCTTGGGAACTTATGAAAGCAATTACAAATCTATGTCTTTTTATTATATGTTAGAAAGATTTGGACTTTGTTCATAATGTGAACTGCAAATGTTTTTCTCTGTTTGCCATTTAACATTTGACTTTGCCTAAGGAGGATTGTGTTTTTGTTTTATTGCTTCTGGATTTTAAGTCATAGTTAGCGAGGCATTTCCCATTTATTATAACCAAGTTTTATTTTATATGGCATCTTTTTTTTTTTTTACATATTTTCAATTTATTGTAGTATACCTTATTAAGTATGGGTTCAAATGTTCCAAAATTATATTTATTTTGAAGACCTCTATTTTGAACTTTAAAACATATATCTGTCTCTGTATTGGACATTTTCTTTGGATTTCTTGCATGCACCTATTAAAAATATCCCAGACAACTCACTATTAACTTCCTCAAGTCTGTACTTCTTCTCGGTGAGTGGTATGACCACACAGTTGCCTAAGACAAAAACCCGGGTGTCATTTTTAATTTCTAACCTTCTTTCCGTCTTTACCTAATGCATTGCTAAGCCCTGTTGAACTTATGTCCAGAATAGGTCTCGAATATATTTATTTCAGCCCTGTTCTACTGCCATTGTCCTAATCCAGGCTATTACGTGTTTCCCCTAGATCACTGCAGTAGTATCTTAACTATTCTTGATGAACAGGACAAATTTCTAGTCCTCAAAAAAAAAAAAAGGTCCTCAAGGAGCTCACATATTGGCGGGGAAGATGGAAAATAAATGGATAAACAGTTACACTACACATATAATTTCAGGTTATTATAATATAATCAAAGTTGTGCATTTTGCTGTAGTAAACTTAGTCTTAGTATTGGTTTTATTTATCTGTTTTTGATATTTATACCATTTGTTTCCAGAGGCTCTGCTAAAGTTCTTTTTTCTTTTTATTGAACATTTTATTGTGGTTTGAGTGAAAGTTTACAGAGCAAATTAGTTTCCCATTCAACAATTTGTATACATTTTCTTTCATGACGTTAGTTGCAGTCCCCTCAATGTGACACCACTCTACCCAGTTCCTCCCTGAGTTCCCCGTTTCCATTAGCCCATCTTTCCTGTCCCTTCCTGCCTTCTGAACTTCGTTTTTTGGCGAATACTGTCCTTTTGGTCTCATACGGTTGATTGTTTTGAGTAGCATGTTGCTCGTGGCTGTTATTGTTCACTTTATAGGACTGTCTATTGTTTGGCTGAAAGGTGATCTCCAGGAGTGGGTTCAGTTCCAGGTTTGAAGGGTATCTAAGGATAGTCTCAGGGATTCCACCAGTCACTATCAGACCAGAAAGTCTGGTCTTTTTTATGAATTTGGATTTCATTCCACATTTTTCTCCCACTCAATCCAGGACCTTCTGCCATGATCCTGATTAGAGCAGTAGGTATTGATAGCTGGGCAACATCTAGTTCTTCTGATCTTAGGCTAGTAGAAGCTGTGGTTCTTGTGGTCCATTAGTCCTTTAGACTAAAGGTTTCCTTGAAACTTTGATTTTCTTCATTCATCTTTGCTCCTGATGGGAAGAGTCCAAAAGTTGTATCTTAGATGGCTGCTAGCAAGCTTTTAAGACTCCAGTCACTACTTACCAAAGTAGGATGTAGAACATTATGGACTTTGTCATGCCAATTGATCTAGATGTCCCCTGAGACTATGATCCTAAGCCCTTAAGTCCAGTGACTCTGTCCCTTGAGGTGTTTGATTATGACTAGGAAGTTTTCATAACTGATCTCTTTAGCACATATTGACTCTTTATATTGATATTTACTTTTCTTTAAGAAAAACTTTGAAAACATTTTTAAATAAATCTTATTTTTTAGAACAGCTTGAGATTTACAGAAAACAAATGGATACAGACTGGAAGTGTTCACTCATCTATGCCAAGATATTTGGAAGACAGCTACCTGGCCACCCGACAGGAAGAGATCCGTATTTATCCCTATTCCCAAGAAAGGTAATCCCATGGAATGTGGACATTATCTCACAATTTCATTAATATCACATGCAAGTAAAATTTTGCTGAAGATCATTCGAAAGTGGCTGCAGCAATATATAGACAGGGAACTGCCAGAAATTCAAGTCAGATTCCGAAGAAGATGTGGAATCAGGGATATCGTTGTTGTCAAATGGATCCTGGCTGAAAGCAGAAAATACCAGAAAGATGTTTGCCTGTGTTTTATTGACTATGCAAAGGCATTCAACTGTGTGGATCATAATAAATTATGAATCACATTGTGAAGAATGCGAATTCCAGAACACTGAATTGAACTTATGAGGAACCTGTACGTAGATCAAGAGGCAGTTGTTCAAACAGAACAAGGGGATACTGCTTGGTTTAAAGTAAGGACAGGTGTGTACTAGGATTGTATCCTTTCACCATACTTATTCAATCTGTTTGCTGCGCAAATAATCCAAGGAGCTGGACTATATAAAGAAGAACATGGTATCAGGATTGGAGGAAGACTCATTAACAACCTGCGATATGCAGAGGACACAACCTTGCTTGCTGAAAGTGAAGAGGACTTGAAGCACTTACTGATGAAGATCAAAGGCTACAGCCTTCAGTATGGATTACAACGTATAGAAAACGAAAATCCTCACAGCTGCACCAGTAAGCAACATCATGATAAACAGAGAAAAGATTGAAGCTGTCAGGGATTTCATTTTATTTGGATCCACAATCAACACCCATGGAAGCAGCAGTCAAAAAATCAAAAGATGCATTGCATTAGACAAATCTGCCGCAAACATGTTGAAAAGCAAAGATGTCACCTTGAAGACTAAGGTGCTCCTGACCGAAGCCATTTTGTTTTCAGCTCCCTTATATGCATTTGAAAGCTAGACAATGAATAAGGAAGACCAAAGAAGAATTGATACCTTTGAATTGCAGTGTTGGTGAAGAATATTGAACATACAATGGATTATCAAAAGAATGAACAAATCTATCTCGGAAGAAGTACAACCAGAATGCTTCTTAGAAGCAAGAATGGTGAGACTACGTCTCACATACTTAGGATGTGTTATCAGGAGAGACCAGTCCCTGGAGAAGGACATCATGCTTGGTACAGTAGAGGTCCAGCAAAAAAGAGGAAGACCCTCAACAAGATGGATTGACACAGTGGCTGCAGCAGTGGGCTCAAGTGTAACAATGATTGTGAGGATGGCACAGGACTGGACAATGTTTTGTTCGGTTGTACTTAGGGTTGCTATGAGTCAGAATCTGCTTGATGGCACCTAACAATGACAACAACAGCAACATATTTGCAGCACATACAAATGCAAATGTAGAAATTCCTCTGCCAAATCTATATATGTTCATGCGTGTACTCCAATGTGCCATCCCACACCTGTTCAGCTTACGTATTTACTTATGTATCCACTGGTAATTTATTGTTTGTTATTATTGCAGAATTGTGTATGTAATAATATTTACTGCTGTTGCCTTTTACTCTTGTGCACGTCTCTGTCTTCCTTTGCCTTGGCCTTGTTGTGCTGACTTCTCCCGTATTGTGTATTGTCTTTCCGTTCACCCAAGTTAATACATGTCTGCTTTCTAGTTAGTGATTTCCCCTCCCTTCTCCTCCCATCTCTGGTAACCATCAAAGAATCTTTCTCTGATAGGTATCATAGAATATTTCTTTTTGTGTGTAAACCTTTTCTTGACATTTCTTATTTGAGTTATTTGCACCTTCTCCTTCTTTTCCTTTGGCAATTTAGCCAGTGGCTTGCTGATTTTATTAATCCTTTCAAGGAACTCTTTCTGTTCTTCTGTTTTCCATTTTATGTATTTCTGCTCTAGTCTTTATTATTTCCTTTCTTCTGGTGATTGGGCTCTTTTGCTGCTCTTTTTATATTTGTTGTAGTTCTAGGATTAGGATGTTGATTTTGGCTCTTTTTTTTTCTTTTTTGATGTGTGTGTTTATTGCTATAAATTAACCTCTGCTTTTGCTGTGTCCCAAAAGTTTTGGTATGTAGTGTTTTCATTCTCATTTGATTCAAGGAATATTTTTACTTCTTCTGTTAACCAGTAGTTTTTAAGCAGGATGTTATTAACAGTTCCCATGTATTTTATTTTTTCCCCTTGCTCTTCCTGTTATTGATTTCTAATTTTATAGTGTTGTGATCTAAGAAGATGCTTTGTATTAATTTGCTATTTTTGGATTTATTGAGGCTTACTTTGTGATCTAACATGATCTGTTCTGGAGAATGATCTATGTGTGCTAGAAAAGAATGTGTAGTGTGCTGTTTATGGATGGAGTTTTCTGGATATGTCTATGAGATCAAGTTGGTTGATTGTATTGTTTAGATCTTCTGTATCTTTGTTGAGTATCTTTCTAGTTGCTCTGTCCTTCATCAAAAGTGGAGCATTAAAGTCTCCTTCTGTTATTGTAGAACTGTTTCTCTTTTCAATTCTGTTAGAGTTTGTTGTATGTAATTTGGAAGTCTGTAATTGGGTGCATTCATATTTATTATGTTTTCTTGGTGGATTGACTCTTTTAATCATTATATAATGCCCTTCTTTGTCCATTATAATAGATTTGACTTAAAATCTATCCTATCAGAAATTACTAGTGCTGCCACTACTGCTCTTTTTTGGTGGCTGTTTGCTTGGTATATATATTTTTCCAGCCTTTGATTTTTAGCTTATTTTTATTTTTGTGTAAGGTGTATCTCTTGTAGGCAGTATATTGATGGTTGATGTTTTCTTATCCATTCTGCTACTCATTGTCTCTTGACTGATACTTTTAATGCATTTAATTCAGTGTAATTATCATTAGATATGAATTCGCTGCTGTTACTTTGTTGTGCTTTTTCTTGTGATGTTGATGATTTCTTTGTTCTGAATACTTTTCTGTGCTGAGTTCTTTTTGTTTATGGGTTTTCTTTTTATTTCCTTTGTTTCTTCTGATTTTGTGTTTACTGTGTCTTTACAGTTTCCTTCTTTTTTATTTTGGTGAGAAGGTATATTAGTTTTCTTTGTGGTTACCCTGAACTTTAGTTTTATCTTTCTAAGTTTAAATAGTCTGTTATATGTTGATGTCCCCTTGACTTCCTTTCCATTTGTAAGTTCTGTAACTACATCATTTATTCCTCCTTTTTATTTTGAAGTTGTCATCATTTACAGATTGATGTCTCTGGTTCCCTGTTTTCAGTCTTGTAGCTTTATTTTATTTTTGAAAATTATTTGGGTTGGTATCTGGGTGATGTTGTCATGTATCTTAACCTTATATTCTTGTCTGACGTTGTTGGTTCTCTGTCCGAAGGACTCCCTTTAATATTTCCTGTAAGGTTGGTCTGGTTTTTACAAATTCCCTTAGTTCTGTTTAACTGAAAATGTCCTGATTTCATCATCTTATTTGAGAGACAATTTTACAGGATATATATATATATAATTCTTGGTTGGAAATTTTTTTTCTCTCATGAATTTATATATGTTATCCCATTGCCATCTTGCCAGCATGGTTTCTGCTGAGAAATCAGAATTGATTCTATTGGTTCCCTTTATAGGTGCAGTTCAGTTTTCCCAAGCTGCTTTTAGGATTCTTTCTTTTTCTTTATTTTTGAAAAGTTTATCATATGTCTTGATGACTTTCTTTTGAGATCTATCTTGTATCGGGTTTGTTGAGCTTCTTGCATGTATACCTTCTCATTTTTCATATTAGGGAAGTTTTCTGCCAGCAAATCTTCAAAAATTTTCTCTCTGCTTTTTATTGCCTCCTCTTGTTCTGTTCCAGTCAGGCATAAATTGTTCTTTTGATAGTGTTCCACATAACTCTTAGGCTTTCTTCATTTTTATTCATTCTTTTTTCAGATTGTTTCTCAAATAAATTAGTTTCAAGTGATTTTTCTTCTGTTTCACTGATTCTGTCTTCCATTGATTAAATTCTACTCCTATGTCCTTCCAATTAGTTATCTATTTCTGAAATTTTATTGTTAATCTGTTCAATTTCTAGGTGCTGTTTCGTGTAGTTTATAATTGTCTATTTTGTTATTTTGTTCTTGTATTGTTTTCCTGAATTCTGTAGAGTTTTTTTTGTGTGTGTGTGTGTGTGTGTGTTTTCCTTGATTTCTTTCTTGATCTCGTGGAGGATACTAATGTTTTCTGAATTCCTTATCAGGTAGTTGTATTACCATTTCTTGCTCAGAAAGGTTTTCTGGCTGTTTATTTTGTTCACTTGCTTGAGTCATCTCATCCTACTTCTTTATGTGATTTGACATTGTCTGTAGTTTCCGAGGCATTAAGGTGTTATTATATTTATTGATTGATTGTATATTTGCTGTGTTCTGATTTTTTGTTTTGCTTTGCTATATATGGGCAGATGTGGTGGGCGTGTTATGTTGGTTGCTAGTCTGGCAGCACTGGAATGCTTCCTACCTGGCTCCAGGTGGACGGATTAGTGGCTGGTATTGTGGTTGTGGGTCTCTGTTCTCTGGTGTGTAGGGCAGCTGAAGACAAGTTGGGCAGGCATTGGCACTCACGAATAGGTGTGGCAGCAGGTGTGGTGGGCTGGGGGGGCATGGGACGGTGCTTTCCTCTGCTTTCCTCAGGTGGGCTGGATTGCCAGAGCAGAGGGGTGGATCAGTGGGTGGGTGGAGGTGCCAGGTGGGGTCACGAGAGCAGTCATGCACCATGGAGGTGGGTTGGTAGATGGGGGGCAGGGTCAGATGGGTGGGGTTACCAGAGTGGTCTTATGCCACTCAGCGGGATGGGGTGGTGTGGAGGGGGCAGATTTGGGCAGGTGGCATTGCTGGAGTGGTCCCACACTGCTCAGAGGGTTTGAGATGGTGGGCTAGGCTGAGGGTCAGGAGGGCGGGGGCGCCAGAGCAGTTGTGGGCCTCTCAGAGGGCTGGAGCACAGGTCGGGGAGTGGGGTCAGATGGGCTTGGTCTCTGGGGGGTTCCCGTGCTGCTTGGAGGGGTGGGGATGCAAGTGGGGGTGGGGGTTGTGGTTGGGAATGATGCAACAAGGGGATACTCATTACTTAGTCCTCGGTAGTTGGGCCTGCAGGGATCATGGAGTATTGTGCTGCTGCTCACCAGTAGGGTGGAGAGGGGAGCGTGCTCCTCTGGTCACCGGAGTAGGGTGCCTGGGCTCTTTCCATTGGCTGAAGCCAATAATTGGGACTTATTTCACTCCAGGTATCTCTACACAGTTACTCTGTTTCCTGTTGGGAATTCTGTGAAGTTGCCTTCTCTGCTTCTCACCTGGGATTGCTTCTGACTTTGTCTCAAGATGGCTGCTCTGTGCTGGGCCTGCTGGCAGGACCCTTTCACTCTGTCTCTTCTTGTTCGCTGTTTTCAGTCAGCTTCTTCTTCCAGTCAGTGTTTGACCTAGTTCATTATCCTTTTATCTGATGCTCAGGATTCCGGAATTGTCATCTGTATCTGTTTCACTTGGTTTCTCGAGTCTTTGGTGTAGAGGGATAGCATGCTGTGTCTGACTAAGTCACCATATTGGCTGGACTTAATATTGCTTTTAGAAGGGGGAAGGAAAACTGGTCATGAAGAGGTTAGTTAATGGATAAAAAGTAATGAAGGCTGAAATAATAACCATGGTAGAAAGAGATCACAGATTTTTAAAAACTAATAAAATTATTTGTCATATTTGGTATTTCAAAATAAATAGGCATTAATTTTAGAAAATACAGAGAAGCTTGAAGGCTCTTGGCTGCTAACCAAAGGGTTACCCAGAGGCACCTCTAAGAAAGGTCTGGTGATCTACTTCCAAAAAATCAGCCATTAAAAACTGTGTGGGGCACAGTTCTACTCTGACATACACCATGAGTCAGAATCCACTTAATGGCAACTGTTATTTTTTTTTTCCACTGGATAGCCCTCTGTCAAATATAATCATTGTTAACTCCTTGCTATGTATCTTTCCAAGATATTTTCTGTGTTTATATGATATTTTTTCTCTTTTTGACAGATTTAGAATCATACTATTCCTACTTTTTTGTACTTAGAAACACATTTAATTCTCTTTTCCTATTATATAGTCACGGAAGCCTGACTGTGGACCACAAGTGTCTGGGTCAGAATCATGGCCCTGGAACTGGCTAGCTGTATCCTTCAGTAAGTTACTCCACTCCTCTGTGCATCAGCTTCCTCATGTATAGAATTAGTATATGGTTATAATGAAGGTAAAATGAATGAAGACAGCTACCTGGCCAATCAACAGGAAGAGACCCATATTTGTGCTCATTCTAAAGAAAGGCGATCCAACAGAATGCAGAAATTATCAGATATCATTATACCACAGGCAAGTAAAATTTTGCTGAATATCATTCAAAATCGGTTACAGCAGTACATCGACAGGGAACTGCCAGAAATTCAAGCCAGATTCAGAAGAGGAGGTGGTATGAGGGATATCATTGCCAATGTGAGAGTGATCTTGGCTCAAAGCAGAATATACCAGAAAGATGTTTACCTGAGTTTTTTTGACTATGCAAAAGCCCTTGACTGTGTGGAACATAACAAACTATGGATAACATTGCAAAGAATGGGAATTCCAGAACACTTAATTGTGCTCATGCAGAACCTGTATATAGATCGAAAGGCAATCATTTGAACAGCACAAGGGGATACTGCATGGTTTAAAATCAGGAAAGGTGTGCATCAGGGTTGTATCTTTTCACCACACTTACTCTATATGCTGAGCAAATGATCTGAGAAGCTGGACTGTATGAAGAAGAACATGGCATCAGGATTGGAGGAAGGCTCATATACAACCTGTGATATGCAGATGACACAACCTTCCTTGCTGAACGTGAAGAGGACTTGAAGCACTTACTGATGAAGATCAAAGACTACAGCCTTCAGAATGGATTAGACCTCAACATAGAGAAAACAAGAATCTTCACAGCTGGACCAATAAACAACATCATGATAAACAGAGAAAAGATTGAAGTTGTCAAGGATTTCATTTTTCTTGGCTCTGCAATGAATGCCCACGGACACAGCAGTCAAGAAATCAAATATCATTGCATTGGACAAATCTACTGCAAAAGACCATTTTAAATTGTTCAAAAGCAAAGATGTCACTTGGAGGACTAAGATGTGCCTGACCCAAGTCAGGGTATTTTCCATTGCCTCATATGCATGTGAAAGCTGCCTGATAAATAGGGGAGACCAAGGAAGAAATCGATGTCTCTGAATTATGATGTTGGTGAAGAATACTGAATATACCATGGGCTGCCAGAAGAATCAACATATCTGTCTTGCAAGAAATACAGACAGAATGCTCTTTAGAAGTGAGGATGGTCAGGCTTCGTCTTACTTTGTACATGTTATTAGGAGAGACCAGTCCCTGGAGAAAGACATCATGCTTGGTAAAACAGAGCGTCAGAGAAAGAGAGGAAGATCCTCAATGAGATGGATTGGCATAGTGGCTGCAACAATGGGCTTGAGCATAGCAATGATTGTGAGGATGGTGTGGTACCAGGCAGTGTTTTGTTCTCTTATATATAGGGTCACTATGAGTCTGTACCTACTCAATGGCAACTAACAACAACAAAATGAAATGATATATGGGAAATGTTGAGAACAGTGTATGGCACCTAATACATTCAAATTAATTATTTACTGTTATTAACCTCACACAGGGTTGCTATGAGTGGGAATAGATTCAACAGATGTGAGTTTTTGGGTTTTATTATTATCCATTTTTCTCCTACACTATTAATTTTTATTGATTATATAGTATTACATTATATGGTATCCTGCCATAGGTGGGATCATAGTGATGTGGTCCTTGTAGTCAAGTAGACCGGGCTTGTTCTATCACTTAGTACTTACATGATTTTGAGCAGTTGACCTTATATCTGGAGATTCAGGAACCTTATATGTAAAATGGGGATAGTGGCAATACCGTGTTGAGTTCTTGTAAAGAATATATTAAATCATTCATATGAAAGACCAACACAGCAACATAGTACACACTCAAATATTACTTCTTACTCTTGTCGAAGTGTAATTGCTGGATAAAAAGATATCAAAAATCTTCAGGTTTTAAATAATATTTTCAAAGTTGGGAAGGTATGAATTTGATAAACTTCTTGTTTTTTCTAAATGTAATAATTCTTAGTTGGACATACTAGGAGTAAAACTCTATACAAATGAAAGCTGATTCCCACTGAGATTATTTCTTAGAGTTCTGTGGTATTAATTGAAGGTATTTGATCAGTCATTTTACTAATGAAACACTTTGATAATGTGTGAAAGAACATGTCTAAAAGTTTGGAAATACTTTATATAAACTTTGTGCTGAAACAATAAAACAATATTTGTTTTGTGCAAAGAAAGAATTAGCACCTTTCTAACATTATGTTGTGAATATAGCTTTCCACCAGGGAATAAGGGATCTCCATTGAAAATATTTAGTGGAGTTATTTATTTTTTTAAGTGCTTGGCTTCAATTCAGGAAAAATGGTGGTGTCTACAGAGAAGATTGAAACGAATGTCTTTAAATTTGAAACATTTGCTTGCAAAGCAGATGTTTTATTTGAGGCAAGAGTTTCTGGTTGTGTGAAGACTACAAGTGAAATGTTTTCCATGCATGTAAAAAGCTGTATTTATTACAGAATATGGCAATGTGGGCACAACATTTGGATTGTATGGATTAGGAAAGAAAAAATGATTTTTATTGCGAAAGTCAGAATACACACCCTGGGAAATAGAAAATTACAGTACTCACATGATCAAGGAATTAGGAAAGCATTCGTAGGATACTTTTCTTGTTTAACTTATTGATTTTCTTGGTTTTCTGGGCATCAGTTTCCTCATCTCATGGGATAAGAATAATGCAGTCTATTGGAATTTAGGTATCCGAGAATTCTCTCTGGTTCTGAGAAGCAACATTTAATGTGAAAATCTGAAGAGAGGCATAATTTCAATTTCTTTGGACAGATGGATTGATGGATGGATGGGGATAGATGGATGGATGCCTAGATGGATGGATGGAGGCATGGATGGATGGACGGACGGAGGGACGGACGGACGGACGGATGGATAAAAAATGTTGAACAACCTTTCATGAGTTTATTTTAAGCATATGGGACGGGAATTTAAGACTCATCTTATTGCATCTCTGGTTTGGGGCTTAAGCACTTTGCTGTGAGGAGAAGGAATACTTAGCCTGCTTTTCCTGTTCTACAGAGGTATAAGTGTAAGTGATTTATTGAGTGACTGCTTAATTTGCTTCTGCTATCATTATTTACCCAAACATTCTACTAAGAAAAATCTTTACTGGCAGTCTTTTTGTCTGTTCAGAGTTATGCCATTATGAATGTACACATGCACTCACGTACACATTCATTGCTCTTAAACCAGCATTTTTTACTTGGCAATTTATCATTAACGTCTTTTCATATTAACGAACATAAATAAATGCGGTACATTTACAGCATGGTATTCTGTTGTAAAAGTATATCAAAATTATTTAACTAATTCACTACTAATAGAAATTCACCTTATTAAATAGTTTTTGCTGTTAACCACAGTGTTGCAATGAAAATTATTAATTTGCTTATGTAGTTTTTACATTAGCCTTAATTAGTTGACATAGCCCAAAGGGTCTGCATATTTTATAGTGTTTGGTACATATTACCAAACTGCCCTCCAGAAAATATCTACCTGTTGACATTCTACTAGCTGTTATTATCGGTGTCCCTTTCCTGCAAGGCAGATAGTAATACTCTTTTTTTTTTTTTTTTTTTGTGAAGAGCACTTCCTTGTTATTTCTTTCATTATATGTCAAGTTGAACATATATGTAATGTACATATATCTGTTTGTCTTATTTTTCAGTATGCCCATTTTAAAAAATTCAAGCATTAATCTTTTTGTTGTTCTTTGTTTTGGATCTAGGCAAAATTATTGACATAAACAATTTAAATCACATTCATTGCAAAGATTTGAAATTTTTAAAAAAATTCTTTGTGAATTTTCCTGTGAGTTTGTTGTGTGTGTTTTAGAAATTGTCATTTTTATGAGCTTCAATCTGTTTCTCCTTTATTTGATGAAAATAATGAGTTTGTTATTGTTTTCATGCTAGGATAGACCTCTACTCCAAGACTGTATTTTCTTCTTATACTTTAAATGTTCCTTTTTTTTAAAAAAAAAAAACTAGTTCTGTAATATTATTGGAATTTAATTTTACCCAGTGTGTGATAAAAGAAAATATTTTCCTACTGATTTAAACTCTGTGTGTGTGTGTGTGTGTGTGTGTGTGTGTGTGTGTATGTATGTGTACTTGTTTAAATCCAGTCTGGAAATGTTTTACTTGGAGTATTTAGTTCAATTGCATTTAATATAATCACTGATAATTGTGTTGAAATTTATTATTTTGTTTTTTATATTTAGATCACTTAAATATGTGTTATTAAATTTACCACTTGCTGATTTTTTAGTATACATTTGTTTTTCTAAAAGTTTTTTTAATTAAGTAAAATCTAGCATGCATGCATGAAAATACAGGCATTTTAGGTATACAGTTCTATGAATTTTTACATATGGATACACTCTTATAATTACTTCTCAAATGAAGATGTAGAACATCACTGTACCTTAGAAGGCTGCCTCAAAGGTAACCACTGTTCTTACTTTGTCACCTCCTTTTCTCTGTTTTTGAACTTCTTTTAAATGAAACCATAGAGTGCATACACATTTATGGCTGATTCCTTCAGCCATAATTCAGTTGTCCCTGGGTGGTGCTTATGGTTAATGTGCTCAGGTACTTAACCAAAAGGTTGGCAGTTTGAGTCGATCCAGAGGTAGAATAAAGGCTTGGCAATCCAATTCTGAAAAACTAGCTAAATTGAAAATGCTTTGGAGCACATTTCCATTCTGACACATATGGGGTTGCCATGAGTCGGAATTAACACACTGGCAACTGTTAAAAATGTTAAAAACATGTTTTCCTCATTAATCATGTTTGTCTTCATCGTCTATATTGTTGATAAGATTAGTGGTTCTTTTTTTTTTTTATTACAGGACTATACAACAATTTATTTGTCCATTCTTCTGTTGATGGGCTTTTATATAGTTTCCAGTTTTGCCTATTATAAATAAAACTGATATGAACATTCTTGTATATATCTTGAGGTGGTCATATGCACTCATTTTTCTTGGGTATATACCTAAATGTAGAATGGTGAGTCATACAAATCAAAATCCAAATCCATTGCTGTCTAAGTCAATTCCAACTCATAGCGAACCCACAGGACAGAGTAGAAGTGCCCCATAGCGTTTCCAAGGAGCAGCTGGTGCATTCAAACTGCCAACCTTTTGAATAGCAGCTGAGCTCTTAACCACTATGCCGACAGGGCTCCAGTGAGTCATAGGGTAAATGTATGTTTAGCTTTTTAGTTTGTACTGCCAAATAGTTTTACAAAGTGGTTGAATCTCTTTACACTTCTATCAGCAATGTTTGAGAGTTCTAGTTGATCTACATCCTTCACAATACTTGGTATTGTCAGTGTTTTTAATTTTAGCCATTGTGATATGTGTGTTGTGGTATTTCATTGTGGCTTTAATTTGTATTTCCTTGATGAATAATGATATAGTGCATCCGTGACACACTCAAGTAGTCCCAAATCAGATCCTCTATCTCCTTACCCAATCTCATCCTCTTGCCTTCCATTTTTCAGTTAATAGAGAATAATCCAAATTAGTTGTGTAAACTAGGAGCTTGTGATTTTTTGCATGTGTACTATGGTAGACTATAAGATTCTGCAAGGATATAAATTATGAAGTTTTGTTGTTAATGAATAAATGAGTAAATGAATTATTAATTTCTCCATATCCTTATTTTAAATCAGTGTATTTTGACAAACATTTTTAATGTATTTTCCTTTCTGTTATCACTACTTTTACCTTAATTTTGGCGTGATTCTGGATTCAGCAATAATGAATTAAAAACCAAAAAAAAAAAAAAAAAACAAACCTGTTGCCATCGAGTGTTTTTGCTTTGTTTCCCTTTGGCTCATTTTGTCCAATTAGTGAGAGTTGTTCTTAATGAGTGCGAGAATTAAGATGGGTTTGGCACCTCTGCCATTTAAGAATGCCAGTGTTTATTAGAAGGAGCTCTGATGGCAAAATGGTTAAAGTGCTTGGCTGTTAACCCAAAGGTCAGTGGTTCAGATCCACCTGCAGCTCCTTGGGAGAAAAGACCTGATATTCTAGTCCTGTAAAGATTAAAACCAAAAAACCCATTGCTGTTGATTAGGTTCTGACTCATAGCTACCCTACAGGACAAAGTAGAACTGCCCCATATCGTTTCCAGGGAACAGCTGGTGGACTTGAACTGCCAACTTTTTGATTAGTAACCTGAGCTCTTAACCACTGTGCTACCAGGGCTCCCGCATAAACATTATAGCCTAGAAAACCCTATGGGGCAGTTTTACTGTGTCCTATAGGGACACTGTGAGTTAGAATCTACTGGACAGCATACAACAACAATAGTGTTTATTAGAGACATTTAACATAAATTGTGGCAATCTTCTCTTTGTATTTCTTTTCCCTATGGGGAAATTAGCATGCGATTTCATAAGTAACAGACCTCAGGTGGGCAAAAAGCAAGATACAAACAAGATGATGTTTATATGTAAGCAATAGAAATGAATAGAATAACGTATTTTGAACACCTATTTCTCAAATTCTCAGGTACTTTAATTTTTTTTTTAGGCCCTTTGTTCTATTGATGGTCTCTAGGAGTTGGATAAGAAAAAGGAACTGAGAACTGCTATTGGGTATTTGTTATCAGTTTTCCTTTAGTTATATTTATTGGTAAAGAAGGTAAAAGCATGAATAAATGACATTTCTACACACACTAAATCTTTCATATTTTTCACTAGTTTTCATTTCCTTTCTCTCAACTCTGACAATAGCTACTGGAGGTAATAACATTGATTGATAGAATTTCTTTTTTTTTTTTTTCCTCTCTCTTCTTTCCTGTTTGTTCTTTAGAACCAGAAATGGCCGAAAGGTGGGATAAATAATAAAGAAAATAACCCCCAGGCATGAATAATTAATCTGTTATATTAAGAGATATCAAACATATGTGTAGAAACACACTGGTGAATCATAAACAACTGTAAATAATCTGCTGCTAATAATATTTAAAGATATAAGCATATAATACTTAGGACAGTGCTTGGCTTATAATGCTCAACTAGCATTATCTATTATTATTATTACTGTCACTGCTACCAAAGATTTGCAATATTTTAGTTTTAAATTTTTAAAATTATACCTGACTCAAGTTTATGCCATGGTAATGTCACTTCATGACTTGAATTATGCCCATGTACATCATTATTGAGGAAGAGAAAGGATAAATAATAGATACTACATTAGGAAACATACAGGCTCACAGTTCATCTTATCTTCCCTGCAGGCTCCTAGGAGTATGTGTATGCTG
This sequence comes from Loxodonta africana, assembly GCF_030014295.1. Lineage (NCBI taxonomy): Eukaryota > Metazoa > Chordata > Mammalia > Proboscidea > Elephantidae > Loxodonta > Loxodonta africana. Next base: position 55,364,224 of record NC_087348.1, on the reverse strand, counting down.
TGAAAGTCATCTCCCATCAAATGTGTATAAGAGAAAAACTGTTAAGAATGTTCTGGTAGATAACTGCTCAGTAAAGCAGATTTATTGGTAGTTCATTTTTAACAAGTCTTAACTAATCCACATCTTACTTATTATCCTTAATGTGTTTAATAGGTTTTATAAGGAAAGGGAATACTGCGTTTTTTAAAGTATAAAGTAATTAATTTATACCAAAAAACCAAACCCATTGCCGTTAAGTTGGTTCCAACTCATAGCGACCCTATAGGACAGGGTAGAACTCCCCCATAGAGTTTCCAAGGAGCACCCAGTGAATTCCAACTGCCGACCTTTTGGTTAGTAGCCATAGCGCTTAACCGCTATGCCACCAGGATTCCAATTAGTTTATATATGTCCTTAAAAAAGCAATGAAACCTGTGAGAGCTGGGACTGACTGCCTTGTTTTTCTGGGTCTCCCAAGTTTTCCACTGCTGATGGTTTACATTCTTAGCACTTTTCTGTTGCTCTCTATTAGAGGAAAATATTTGCATTTTCCTCCTATGACAGGTTTCAGCCTTACACAGGTTTCAGCTTTTGCAGGTTTTACTGTATTTCCTGATTTGAAATCAGTCTGGAACATCCATTGAATTACATACAAGTTTCATAAGACCCAGATCCCAGGATCATATTTCTTCTGTATTTCTTTAATATCCTTCGCAGTATGTTAGACATTTTAGCTGTTCACTGATTGTTTGTTGGGTTAAATTGAATCTCATTTAAAATGAGTAGACACTAAAGAAGAAAGACAGAGTACAGATTTCTTTTCAAATCATTGAGTTTATAGTTAGACAGATTTGGGCTCAAATCCCAGCCCCATCTCTTAAAAGCTGGAGCAAGGTGCTTAGTCTTGAGACTTAGTTTCCGCACTTGTCCTTATAAATTATTATATCCATTTGGGAGGATGATAATATCTATCTTTTAGAATTGTTATAAAGCTTAATTATATACAAAGTATCTTGAAAGACAACTAGCACATAATAGCCATTGAGCAATTAGTAACTATCTTCATATTATTAATAGTTCAGGATAAACTTGACTCTGTGAAACAAAAGAAATCCATTGTTCTTACAATGTGCTAAAAAATAAAATAATTTTTAGGTTTAAATTGATGTACATTTTATTTGAAAGCCCAAGGGAAAAACAAATTTAAAAACCAGTTATTCTAATTCTGTATATTATTTATTCACCCAATAAATATAGGACTCCAGCTATGTTTGAGGTACTGTGTATAGCCCTGAGAATACAACAGCTAAGAAGATAATGGCCATGTTTTCATAAAGTCTGTGATCAACTGAGAGAGATATCATTACTACATAATCAAATAAATATACTTAGATCTTTTGTTCAGGTTTATTTAGGATCCATATTTGTGCCCATCCCAAAGAAATGTGACCTAACAGAATGCAGAAGTGATCAAACAATGTCATTAATATCACACAAAGGTATAATTTTGCTGAAGATCATTCAAAGTGGTTGCAGCAGTACATTGACAGGTAGCTGCCAGAAGTTCATGCTGGATTCAGAAGAGGATGTGAAACGAGAGATATCATTGTTGATGTCAGATAGATCTTGGCTGAAAGCAAAGAATACCTGAAAGATGTTTGCTTTTGTTTTACTGACTATGCAAACGCATTTGACTGTGTGAATCATGACGAATTTTGGATAACATTGCATACAACGGGAATTCTAGAACACTTAATTGTCCTCATGAGGAACTTGTACATAGACCAAGAGGCAGTTATCCAAACAGAACAAGGGGATACTGCCTGGCTTAAAGTCAGGAAAGGTGTGCATTAGGGTTGTATTCTTTCACAATAGTTATTCAGTCTGTTTGCTGAACAAATAATCAGAGAAGCTAGACTGTATAAAGAAGAACATGGCATTAGGATTTGAGGAAGACTCAGTAACAGCCTATGATATGCAGATGACACAACCTTGCTTTTAGAAAGTGAAGAGGACCTGAAGCACTTGCTGGTGAGGATCAAAGAATACAGCCTTCCGTATGGATTGCACCTCAACATAAAACAAAAACCGTCGCAGCTGGACAAATAAGCAATATCATGATAAATGGAGAAATGATTGAAGTTGTCAAGGATTTCATTTTGGATCCACAATCAGTGCCCATGGGAGTAGCAGTCATGAAATCAACATATTGCATTGGTCAAATCTGCTGCAAAAGACCTTTTTAGAGTATTGAAAAGCAGAGATGTCACTTTGCAGACTAAGATATGCCTGACTCAAGCCATGATATTTTCAGTCGCCTCATATGCATATAAAACTAGAGAATGAATAAGGAGGACCAAAGAAGAATTCAAGCCTTTAAGTTATGGTGTTGGTGAAGAATATTGAATATACCACGGGCTGGCAGAATAATGAACAAATCTGTCTTGGAAGTACTGCCAGACTGCTCCTTAGAAGCAAGGATGGCAAGACTTCATATCACGTACTTTGGACATGTTATCAGGAGGGACCAGTCCTTGGAGAAGGACATCATACTTGGTAGAGGGTCAGCAAGAAAGAAGACCCTCAATGAGATGTATTGCCACAGTGGCTGCAGCAATGGGCTGAAACATAATAACGATCGTGAGAAGCATTTCCTTCTGTTTTACATACGGTCGCTGTGAGTCGGAACCAATTTGACAGCACCTAACAACAACAAATCGACTCGACGGCAGTGGGTTTAACAACAACAACAGTACGTTTTAGAATCACCACATGTATTTTAGTTTGTTGTACTCTGGTGGCTTGCATGTTGCTGTGATGCCACTGGTATTTTAAGTGGCGCAGAGTTGCCCATGGTGGATGGGTTTTAGTGGAGCTTTTGGACTAAAAAACCAGAAAAAAAGGCCTGGCTGTCTACTTCCAAAAATTAGCCAGTGAAAACCGTATGGAACACAGAAGAACATTATCTCGTTTGCTTACTTTGGACACATCATCATGAGGGCTCATTCCCTACTTCATGTTTGGTGAAGTAGAGGCCAGTAAGAGCAAGGGAGAACCTGGTTAGTATGGTTTGGCACAATGACCAAAACAGACTCAGACATATGGGGAACAACAAGGATGACACAGGATAGGGCAACATTTTGTTCTGGTGTACATAAGGTCACCGTGAGTCAGAGTCAACTCAAGGCAGCTATCTCTATGTATCTCTACCTTTGAGAAAGTCATTTGTAGCATGGTTATTTCTGTAATTTCAACAAAGTTGATATAAATAATATAGGTGCCAGTTCCTCTCTGTTACCTTCTCTTTTTACACCGGGGAGTGTCATTACTATCTTTGGTATAAAATAGTAACATTTATTTCCTAATGAAAACTGTACTGTTCATATAAAGTATGTAAACTTGTTTCTTAGCAATTCTTTCATCTTAGTTTCTTTTTACTGTTTACATTTGTGAAATATCACTTACCATAATCTGCTTAATGTGTAATTTTATTTCCTAGAACACATTTGAATTTCCAATAAAACATAGCATATAGGTAATATTATAAACTGACTGAAATACTGCACCAGTAAATATATTCCTGAATTTTTATTTCAGAACCCCACAAAAAATGTTAAATTATTTAATGTTGATTCATACTTCCAAGGTTCATTCCATTGTTTAACATACTACTTTTAATTTTGAGGATGTAAAAATTCCTACAAAGTCACTAATAATTTGAACTATAAAACAAAATTTTGTGTTCGACTTAATGACATTCTGTCTTGTGTATCTTTATTTTTTATTTCCCAAAGAAAGAAATAAAGCTTCCAGAATTTAATAATAGATAAATATAAGATTATGTCTAAAGTCAATATCCAATATTATTTTTGAAGAAAGAGGCTATGAATTGCCTCCAAGGATTTTTCCTAAAGCTCTGATTTGAATTCTGCAGTTTTCTTTATAAACTCCTTATATCTGTTCCTGGAGTTCTGATAAATACAAACAAATCTGGATTGATTTACTAAGTCTCAATTATCCATCTAATAAGTGGTAGAAAATCACAGAGACCAATGTGAATTCAGTTTGAAAACCTCCTCACTTCATCAGTATTCCATCGGTTGAAGTGTGTAACTGGTGAACAGTTAAAGGAGTAAGCATCCATGAGTGAATCGTTTCCATTTCATGACTCTCTGTGGTGATTAGCTAGTCAGTACAGTAGACCTGACATTTTATGAAATATCACTGGATGCCATACAAGAGTATTTTATGATTTGTTCAAATAACACTGTAATGGAAATTTCAATAAAATGAAAGACTCCCAAATTGATCACTATCAGCTGTGTTTTCATTGCAACAGCACTAAGTTATGAAGCCATTATTACAGAGTCCTTTGAAACAGATTTCATATATATTTGCACTGCTATTGATTTATAATTTCTCTTTTCAGGGCTCCTGCTAGAGCCCACTACAGTGCTTTGTAGTTTGAGGTAATGCCGTTGATCTGTTCTTAAATGTTGATTATACTTTATTGACTGCTTTAATTTTTTTTGATCAATAGTTATTCAAAAGTTGGTTTAATGCTGTTTATTACTGACGATTTTAAGATTACTTATAAAGAGAAACCTCTGGCTTCTTGTTTTACTTGTGACCATAACCATTTGTTTTAAAAAATAAAATATGCTGTCTTTTTAGCATATATCCTAGGACATAGATAAAAGCACCTCTTCACAGAACCTATTTTGGCTAATGATAAAAGTGAGAATTTATATTTTTGTAAATTACAAATTATGGATAAAGGTCAAATATTATTTTCAGAAATTGTAAAAAGAATCATCATTTCAAACATTTACCAATCTTTGATTACTCACTCTTTGGACTTAAATTTCCAATTCACTTGACATGATGTGAAGTTATAATACAGTTATTTCAGGTCCACTGAAGCTATTAAAAATGCAAGGAAGACTTCTCTTAGTTGATAGTCAGATATGTTTTCATCCTGTTTATTTTAGAATTACAGAATACTTGAAGACATCACCTTGTTTAATCTGTTTGCTTTATCACTGGGAAAATTACGGTAAATTGGAAGACTTGCCTGAAGTCATTGACCATATTTTTTATATAAAGAGTTTACCGGATGCTTGTTCATGAAGTGTTCGATGATTATCTGTTGAATTGGATGCATATCAAAACCTGGGTAAATAATCAAGACCGAAGAAGGAGAGTTAATGTTAACATCAGGTAGAATTATAACACGAGTTAATATAAATTATAAAATCTATTAACAAAATCAATTTTTTTCCATTTGTAGTGACGGAATAAGGCAATTTTTGTGATACTTACTTTGCTTAATTACTTGATTTGCAACTTTTTCATCCAAAGTAATAGATGTGGATGGGCACTAATGAGACTTATCCTGGGTGTCATTTACATTATGCTGTATAATGAAATTATAGCACTGAGCCTACTAATAACTTTGCTTGATGACAGAGATACTATGTGTATCCCAGAAGGAAAGTGATGCTGTTTTCATATGATTGTAATAATAGGGCTTATATTTTAAATTATCTTTGAAATTTTAAATTGTTTTGTAGAATTGTATTGGCATGAATGCTTTTGTGCTTAGCTGTAGGGTTTTAATATTGGTGATAGTAATTAAATTTTGACTGAAATTTTGCACATGTACTCTCTGTATATATTGATGAAGTTTATTAAAGTTTTCTTATAATCTCTTTGTCTAGTTTGAGTATCAGGGTAATTTAAATTGCTTTTACTTTTTCCTTTTATAGTTTTTAGATTTATAGTTTTTTTTTTTTTTTTTGCTCTTTTATTGTATTTTTGAGAATTCAATAATTAACTAAAATTAGAAGACCTAGAGAAAACCTGGAACAGAGATTGACTGATCTGAGTTTATGTGTGAGAAGGCTTTGTTATGTAAACTTAGAGAAATTTACCTTTAAGGACTGTATTATTTCCTAAACATTTTTTTTCCCCAGAACAACACTTAGGCAATAGTTACTTAATATTTTTTACAAAAATAGTGTATGAATGTAAATCTGTGGTATATTTCATGTTTTGTGGGTAGTATTCTAGTGTCTTTGGACTGAAGGCCAGACGAATTGTAGAATGACATCAAGGATGTCATACATGAAGACAGCAAGAAGCCATTAAAAAGACAGGAAAGAAAGAAAATGCCAAAATGGATGTCAGAAGAGACTCTGAAACTTTCTTTTAAACATCAAGTAGCTAACACAAACCAAAAGGGAAAAATACACTTGGCATTTCTCAAGCTGAAAGAACTGAAGAAAAAAACCTCAAACCTTGAGTTGCAATAGTGAAGGATTCTGTGGGCAAAATACTGAACGATGCAGGAAACATCGAAAGAAGATGGAAGGAATATACAAAGTCATTGTACCAGAAAGAGTTTGTCACCATTCAACCATTTCAGGAGGTACCATATGATCAGGAACCAATGGTACTGAAGGAAGAAGTTCAAGCTGCACTGAAGGCATTGGCGAGAAACAAAGTTCCAGGAATTGACAGAATACCAACTGAGATGTTTCAACAAATGGATGTATCACTGGAAGTGCTCATTCGTCTATGCCAAGAAATTTGGAAGACAGCTACCTGGCCAACCAACTGGAAAAGATCCATATTTATGCCTATTCCAAAAAAAGGTGAACTAACCAAATGTGGAAATTATCGAACAATATCATTAATATCAAACACAGGTAAAATTTTGTTGAATATTATTCAGAAGTGGTTGCAGCAGTATATTCACAGGAAACTGCCAGAAATTCATGCCAGATTCAGAAGAGGACATGGAACCAGAAATATCATCGCTGATGTCAGATGGATCCTGGTTGCAAGCAGAGAATACCAGAAAGATGTTTACCTGTGTTTTATTAACTATGCAAAGGCTTTCCACTGTGTGGATTGTAACAAATTATGGATAATGTTGCAAAGAATGGAAATTCCAGAACACTTAACCGTGCTCATGAGGAACCTGTACACAGACCAAGAGGCAGTTGTTCGAACAAAACAAGGGGATACTGCATGATTTAAAGTCAGGGAAGATGTGCATCGGGGTTGCATCCTTTCACCGTACCTATGCAATCTGTATGCTGAGCAAATAATCTGAGAAACTGGATTATATGAAGAAGAACGGGGCATCAGGATTGGAGGAAGACTCATGAACCAACCTCTGATATGCAGATGACACAACCTTGCTTGCTGAAAGCAAAGAGGACTTGCAGCACTTACTGACGAAGAGCAAAGACTACAGTTTACCATATGGATTATGCCTCAACATAAAGAAAACAAAAATCCTCACAACTGTGCCAATAAGCAACAACACGATAAATGGAGAAAAGATTGAAGTTGTCAAGGATTTCATTTTATTTGGTCTCTTTGTTAAAGCCATTCACTTGTGATATTTCTGTTATAGCAGCACTAGATAACTAAGAATTTGGTACTGAGAGTGTGCTGCTCTAACAGATATCTGAAATGTGGAAGCAGTTTTGAAACTGAATGGATAGAGGACTCAGAAGGAAGTGAGGAGAACTGTTAGCTTGGGAGACAGCACAGGTGGTGAGAAGTGGCAGAGGACCAGCAGCAGCAGAGGACTGGCAGCAGCAGAGGACTGGAAGCAGCAGTACTAGGAAATCAGCGTGAGACAGCATTGGTGCGACCCATGGAATGAGAGAGCTGAGTGCTTGTGCACAGGAGGCTTTCTAGTGGAGTGGGGTGCCTCCGGGCAGTTATCGGTGTAGCTAGGCTTGCAGACCCACTGAATAGAGCTGAGCGCCTTCCTGCTGATGTTTTTTTGGCAAGTAGGGCACCTCCACGCACTAAGTGGTGGAGCTACAGAGGTTTGGAACACTTGCCCCAGAAGGGCAGATGCAGATGATGAGGCCTGAGGGCTGAGAGGCCAAGGAACCAGGAAGCAGAAGCTGAAGAGACAAGGAATACAAGAAGCAGAGCTGCCTCAGTCTCAAAGGGTATGGCCACAACCTCTAGGGTCTCAAAGGGTGGAGCCATGGCCTCTGGCATTTCTAAGGGTGGAGTCGCCATTCAGATGGACTAGGAGAATGTTGCGCCTAGAGGTGAGGGAGCAGAGTTGCTGTTCCAGTGAGCCTGCAGGGCGAATCTTTAGACCAAAGCCAAGGGGCCGCCACTCAGAATCCAAAGAGTATGACCAATACCTAGAGTCTGGGGGGCAGGGCCATTATGTTAATGGTCTCAGAGAACAGTTTTATATGTGGCAAGGACGTGAGTTTTTGGCAACCAAAGGGTGGAATGTCATGGATTGGGTCGTGACCCCCCAAAATTGTGTGATTGTCCAGCATTTTGTCATCTGATGTGATTTTCACATATGTTGTAGGTCCTATCACTGTGATGTTGATGAGATGGATTAGTGACAGTCATGTTGATGAGATCTGCAGGATTGGATTGTGTCTTGAGCCAATCTCTTTTGAGGTGTAGAAAGAGGTGAACAGTGAAACATGAGGATCTCATACTACCAAGAAACAAGAGCCAAGAGAAGATCACATCTTTTGGACTGGGGTTCCCTGTGCAGAGAACTTCTTTGTCCAGGGGAAGATTGATAACAAGGACCGTACTCCAGAGCTGACAGAGAGAGGAACCTTTCCACTGGAGCTGACACCCTGAATTTGGACTTTTAGCCTACTAGACTGTGAGAGAATAAAGTTCTCTTTGTTAAAGACATCTGCTTCTGGTATTTATTTTGTAGCAGCACTAGATAACTAAGACACTTGGATCCATTCAGTCCAAACCCTGGGTATTCCAATCAATATCCATGGAAGCAGCGGTAAGGAAATCAAAAGACACATTGCATTGGGCAAATCTGTTGCAAGAGACCTCTATAAAGTGTTAAAAAGTGAAGATATCACCTTCGAGGCTAAGGTGCACCTGACCGAAGCAATGGTGTTTTCAGTTGCCTTATATGCCTGCGAAAGCTGAGCAGTGAATAAAGATGACCGAAGGAGAACTGTTGCCTTTGAATTACGGTATTTGCGAAGACTATAGAATACACCGTGGACTGCCAAAAGAACTAACAAATCTGTCTTGGAAGAAATACAGGTAGAATGTCCACAGAAGCAAAGATGGAGAGAATATGTCTCACATACTTTGGGCATGTTATCAGAAGGGATCAGTCCCTGGAGAAGGACATCATGTTTGGTAGAGGGTCAGTGAAAAATAAGATGGATTGACACATGGCTGCAACAGTGAGCTCAAGCATAACAATGAATGTGAGGATGGCGCAGGACTGGGCAGAGTTTTGATCTGATGGTACCTAACAACAACAATTCTTGTGTCTAACTATGAATTCCGAGTATACATAAGCAAGTGGTGATATAGAAAAGTTCTTTTGGCACAGACATATTTTAAGAAGTAGCAATAATTACATGTCTGAAATTAGATAAACTCCTAAAAGGAGAGTTGATTTATTTTTTAAGCATATTATGAATAATAATATTCAGAAAATAGCTTAGCATTATGTTCTGACAGCAAAATACTGTAAGTAATTAACAGAAATTAACAATAATTAACAGAAATTTTACCTAATTTTCCCTTTCTAAGCAGACTAACCACCACTCATCCGTCAGTTTGTCATACTCTGGTGGCTTGTGTGTTGCTGTGATGCTGGAACCTATGTCACTGGTATTTCAAATACCAGCAGTATCACCCGTGGTGCACAAGTTTCAGCAGACGGAATACCAATTGAGATGTTTCAACAAAAGGATGCAGTGCTGGAGGTGCTCACTTCCATGCCAAGAAATTTGGAAGTCAGCTACCTGGCAAACCAACTGGAAGAGATCAATATTTGTGCCCATTCCACAGAAAGGAGATCCATCAGAATGCAGTAATTATTGAATAGTATCATTAGTGTCACATGCAGATAAAGTATTGCTGAAGATCATTCAAAAGTGGTTGCAGTAGTACACCAACAGGGAACTGCCAGAAAAAGCCAGATTCAGAAGAGGACCTTGAACTAGGGATATCATTGTTGATGTCAGCTGGATCTTGGCTGAAAGCAGAGAATACCAGAAAGATGTTTGCCTGTGTTTTATTGACTGTGCAAAGGAATTTGACCTTGTGGATCATAAAAAAATTATGGGTGACATTGTGAAGAATGGGATTTCCGGAGCACTTAATTGTGCTCATGAGGAACTTGTACATGGACCAAGAGGCAGTTGTTGGAGCAGAACAAGGGGATACTGTGTGGTTTAAAATCAGGAATGGTGTGTGTCCACGTTGTATCCTTTCACCATACTTATTCAACCTGTATGCTGAGCAAATAATCTGAAAAGCTGGACTGTATAAAGAAAAATGCAGCAACAGGATTGGGGGAAGAGTCATTTACAACCTGCATTATGCAGATGACACAACCTTGCTTGCTGAAAGTGAAGAAGACTTGAAGCACTTACTGATGAAGATCAAAGACTGCAGGCTTCAGTATGGATTACACCTCAACATAAAGAAAACAAAAATCCTCACAACTGGATCAGTAAGCAACATCATGATAAGTGGAGAAAACATTGAAATTGTCAAAGATTGCATTTTTCTTGAATCTACAATCAACACCTTATGTAAGCAACAGTCAGGAAATCAAACAACATTTTTGCATTGGGCAAATCTGCTGGAAAAGACATCTTTAAAGTGTTGAAAAGCAAAGATGTCACTTTAAGGACTTAGGTGCACCTGACCCAAGCCATGGTGTTTTCAGTTGCTTCATATGCATGTGAAAACTGGACAGTGAATAAGGAAGGCAGAAGAACAGTTGATGCCTTTGTATTATGGTGCTGGCAAAGAATATATTGAATATACCATGGACTGCCAAAAGAAGTAACAAATCTGTCTTGGATCTCAGTCCCTGGAGAAGGACATCATGCTTGGTAATACAGATAGTGAAAAAGAAGAAGACCCTCAATGAGATGGAATGGCACAGTTGCTGCAACAATGGGCTCGAGCATAGCAACAATTGTCAGGATGGTGCAGGACTGGACCATCCTGACAATTCGTTCTTTTGTGCGTAGGGTCACTATGAGTCGGAATGGACTTGACAGGATCTAGCAACAACTTCTACATGGAAGGCAAGAATTCTACCACTTAACCATAAATATGCAATCGTTAATGCACTCAGCTGCTAAGTGAAAGATTGGAGGTTTGAATCGACCCTGAGGTGCCTCATAACAAAGGCCTGGTGATCTACCATATTTTTACACAAATAACATGTGCCCTCTACATTTATTTGCCAACCATGCCCCCCCCCACGAGTTATTTTTGTAAGTGTGCTATGCTAATTTTTTTTTACGGTAACAAGTTAAAAAAATTGGCATAACGGTGCTTATGAAAATACCTCATTGGGGGAGGGCGCAGTTGGCAAAGAAACGCAGAAGGCATGTGTTATTTGCACAAATATATATTACTTCTGAAAAATCAGCCATTGAAAACCCTTTGGAATGTCCACTCTGACACACATGGGGTCACCGTGAATTGGAATCACTTTGAGGGCAACGGGTTATATTAACGTTTAACTTCTTTGTAGTTCTGTACTGTACGTATTTCTTGTCACCAAAGTAGTCTTCACCAAAGGAGGGTGGGCGAAAATGGAAGCTTTCATAATATAGCCATAGCATTTTTTACACTTATTGGATCCACAATCAATGCCCTTGAAGCAGCAGTCACGAAATCAAACGGTGCATTGCATTGGGCAAATCTGCAGATTTAAAAAGCAAAAATATTCACTTTGAGGACTAACGTGCACCTGACTCAAGCCATAGTATTTTCAGTCACCTCATAGCATGCGAAAACTGGACAGTGAATAGGGAAGATAGAAGAAACATTGATGCCTTTGAATTACAGTGTTAGCAAAGAATATTGACTATACCATGGACTGCCAGAAGAAAGAACAAATTTGACTTGGAAGGACAGCCAGAATTCTCCTTAGAAGTGAGGATGACGAGACTTCATCTCACTTACTTTGGATATGTCATGAGAAGGGACCAGTCCCTGGAGAAGGACATCATGCTTGGTAAAGTAGAGGGTCAGTGAAAGAGATGAAGACCCTCAACAAGATGATTTAACATAGTGGATGCAATGATGGACTCAAGCGTAGCAACGGTTGTGAGGATGGCACAGGACCAGACAGTGTTTTGTTCCCTTATACGTAGAGTCGCTGTGAGTCAGAACTTATGGTACCTAACAACAACATTGTTTAGAGAACCTAACTGTTCCTGCAGTAATGCTCTCACCTATCATTTAAGTACCTTTGTAACTCTGAGATATTTATATTTATTTATTTATATTAAGTAGGCAGATTGCTTCAAGTATCCCAAATAGGCTAGTTGGGTTTTGAGGTGTGGGTCATAGGGGAAGGATAAGAAGCCCACAACAAGGGATTTAATAAACTGTCCTAGAACAAGAACCATGATCTATACTTTTCAGATTCCAAATGCAGTCAAGCTCTACAGATAGTAGATCTGTTATAGTGTGACTTTCATGCTTTTTAATTATTCTTCATAGGCAATAAATAATTTTGACTGTCAGACTTAATGTTCTGGTTTTTTGATCTATGGTATTTCTAAATACACGAGATGGAATTAGATGTCATGCTATTTTTGTCACTACCAGATGTTTAATGGCAATAATATTTCTGTAGTGGTCTATGGTAAACAAAACATTTTCATATGAATTATCTCTTTACACAATAGTTTTAAGACTCAGCTTTGTTAAATGAATTTTCCAAGGTCATATGAAGTGGAGATGTGAACCCACATTTGTAACTCCATTTTCAGTGTACTTCAGGGCACCCGTATGATTTTCTAGCATTGAATCAGTTGTGTGGAGAATTACACCTAATACTAATACCTGAAGTAAAGAATACTTAAAAGATGCCAGGATGGAATCTAAGATCTGAACCAAAGAAAATTATTAAAGCTGATTCAGGTTATCTTCAATTAATTCCTTACTAAGTAAACAAGATCTTCATTTAATACCAGTCTAAGAGCCTTTGTTGAGCAATGGTTAAGGCTGTGCTACTAATTAATAGGTCAGTGGTTTGAACCCACCAGCCACTTAGTGAGAGAAAAGGCCTGGTGATCTACTTGTAAAGATTACAGCCTAGGGAGCCCTGTGGGGCAGTTCTAGTCTGTCACATGGGGTCGCAATGAGTCAGTATCAACTCAATGGCACGCGACAGCAACAATGTACATAGCATTGCTAGAAGTCTACTTTTGGAGTTTATGTTTTGGCTTACTTATTTGTTCAGACATTTAGGCAATAGTGTTTATTTGAAAAGTTAACTATAATTGCATCCCTCAATATGAATATGATGAAGTTTACCCATGGAGATAGTTTTTAAAGCCTGCTACTAGAAGAGATGTGTAAATCCTGGCTATTACCTAAAATACCTTCGAATCAAATAGGCCAAGTTCACACCTTGGCTGCATTACTTACTTGAGTGTGATTTGGGAAAAGCTACTTAATCTCTGAGTATGTTTTACTGTTCTATAAAATAAGATGGTATCAATCTAACTGGAGAATAAAATGAGTATTTAGTGACTTAATGTATGCGAAGTACCTGGTGGCATAGTGGTTGGGTCTACGGCTGCTAGCCAAAAGATCAGCAGTTCGAATCCACCAGGATTCCATGGAAACTCTATGGGGCAGTTATACTCTGTCCTATGGGGTTGCTGTAGGGTCACTATGAGTCGGAATGGATTCGACGACAGCAGGTTTGTTTTTTATGGTTTTGGTTAAGTACCTAGTAGACTTTTTGGTATATATTATATGCTTAATAAATATTAGTACATTTTCTCTTTTCACCTTTATTCTCTCTCTCTTTTTTTTATAAATAGCATTATTGAATTCACATACCAGATAATTGACTCATTTTAAAGTGTGCCATTAAATGGTTTTTAGCATATTCACAGAATAGACTTGCGCAAGTACTGCACTGTCTTGATTACCATTGCTTTATAGTTAGTTTTGAAACTGAAAAGCATGAGCCCTCTTACTTTAGTCATTTCAGAATTGTTCTGGCTATTCTGGATCCCTTCAAATTCCATATGAAGTTTAAAATCAGTTTGTCAATTTCTACAAAGAAGTCAGTTGAGATTATGGTAGGGATTGTGTTGTATCTGTAGATAGGTTTAGGGAGTATTTCCATTTTAGCAATGTTAAGTCTTCCAAATGATGGATGTGGGATGTTTTTCCATTATTTAGATCTTCTTCATTCCAGAAATGTTTTGGAGATCTCGGAGTTTAATTTCGTACTTACTTGGTGAAATTTATTCACAAGTACTTTTTTCTTTTTGATAGTATTGTGAGTGGAATTTTTTAATTTAATTTTTTGGGTTGGTCATTGCAAGTATATACAAATAAAATTGATTTATAGATAATGATCTTGTATTCTGCAATCTTGCTGAGCTCATTTATTAGTACTGATATTTTTTAATGGATTCCTTAGAAATCTTTATATACAAGTCATGTCATCTGCATGAACTTCTTCCTTTTCAGTTTGAATGTATTTTATTTCTTTTTCTTACCTTATTGCCCTGGCCAGACCTCCAGTATATGTTGAATACAAGTGGCGAGAGCAGACATTCTTGTCTTGTTTCTGATCTTAGAGGAAAAGTGTTCAATTTTCCACCATTAAGTATGATGTTAGACGTGCGTTTTTCATACATGCCCTTTATCAGGTTGTGAATATTCCCTGTTATTCCTAATATGTTGAGTGATTTTTGTCATGAAAGGGTATTGGATTTTCTGAAATGCTCTTTCTGTATCTATTTAGGTGATTTCGTTTTTTTACTCTATTGTTATGATGAACTGATTTTTGGATGTTAAGCCAGCCTTGCTTCCCTGCGATAAATCATATATGGTCCCATTTTCATCATTATGTTTATATTTTGCTGGATTTGGTTTGTTAGTATTTTGTTTAGGATTTACATTTTTAAAAATATGTTTTTAAAGAGTACATATTTAAAAGAGCAACTTGTAAACTCTTATTTTTCTATTTGGGCTTGAATGAAAAGTTAATTCAAAGGTGTTTTCTTAGTTTTTAGGATATAGCAAATATGGACTAATTATAAAATTGTCTTATTTCAGATATGCCATTGTTTTAAAAAAACTAATTGAATTTAAAATTCTATAAAATTTCTCCCTCTGGAAGTGTATTATTGAAAGTTTCCTTTTGAAGACCATCTGCCAGTTGAAGGCCCTGTTAGTGTTTCTTCAAATTCACAAGCTGTGGAACTTTTTGTGCTATTATTGCATTTAGTATAAATTATTGTGTCATTTACAGCCTTTTTAATAATTGATTTCTTAATTAAAATACATTTTATTAGTGATATATAGTTTGTCCAGAATATGTTATATGGATTTCATGATGCTATAAAATTATTTTTCTTATTAAAAAAATGCTGCCATATTGGCATTATCCTGGCTGGAGTCCACTGTGAAACTGACTTTATGGAGACCACTCAGGCCATATTATTTTTAGCTATTTGTGTTAATCCAACTGCAATTATGTGAAAGCAGATCAAGTGGGTATTCCATTGTCCATGATTCGGACTTATGTTTGATATTCACCCTGTGTTACAGATGAGTTAAAGCTACTCATTGCAAAGAAGGATGCTCATTCAAATTATTTAATTTAGTTGAGGAATATACCTTAAAAAAGAAAAGAGAAAAAATAAGTTGTGTTTGACAAAGTTTTTTTTTTTGTGAAAAAGAATTGAAGCTATAAGATGAAATGTTTTCAGAATTTAGGCAGAATGAGTCATCGTAGTAATGTCAATATTCTTGATGAAATGGAAAAATAGATAAATTTATTGCAATGCATTGACTGTTTTCTTTGTGGTATAATTTTATGTCCTTTTACATAAGCCCATATAATAGTTACAAATAAAACAAAATAAGCACTTAGCAGACAAATTCTCAAAAGAGCTTGAAAAGACAATAATAAATCAAGGAGTTTGGTAGAGAAAAAATGTTCAAATCATTAGCTGACTATAAAGTTGGCGTTCTATGTTCACAGGTATGTGTTCTAATTTATTTCAGGTCTAGAAATGCATTGGTGTGACAAATGTCTACCTGTCAACAGATAAGACAGAAAACATAGGTAAATCCTAAGAGAAATCAGTGATAGTCCCAAGTGATTTAGCACACAACGGTAGAACAATAGCTTTCCTTAGCAAATACAGAGTATCAGTGACATTATATAGGATATAGCCCCTTCTAATGATTTATTTATTTATTTATTTATAGTCAGAATATCCATATAACCTCATCAGATTAGCTCATCTCTTTCTTAACATTTGTATCATTAATTGTATCACAGGGCTTCTCTCTGTTGCCTTCAGGAAACAAGTGCCAGGTAAACTCTCTTGGGGGTGTGTGGGGTGGGCACAGTATTCCCAAAGGCTTTATAGTACAATTTGGATACATAATATAAGCAATTTATCTTAGTTTTTCTTTTTTCTTGTATCAGTATTTTTTATTAGGCTGATCTTTAAAAATATAATCAGAACACAGTGTTCTTTAAGCATAATTGGAAACCAAACCCCTTGATCTTTCTATGTAATGATGCTGTTGTGATTGGCCCTGCTACATTTGTTGATTTCAATCTTTTTAAAATCATTCTTTTAAAATGTCTACTCAGCACTGCCTCTCAATTGACTGTTGCAAAGAATTGTTCTGTTCCCACATGAAATTCTTAAACCTGTTTGTTTTTTTCCCAGTTAAGATACCTGTATCTTGTCTCATACTTAGAATATCTCTTTTGCTCCTCAGCCTTTGTAATAACGCTAATTTTAAGTCAGGGCATAGAGAGATTGGGGCGAGGATTGCAGAGGTGAGAATGCTACCTTTATTTCTGCCTCTGTCTCTAATTATACCACCAGCTCGTGTTTCCTTAATAGCCCCAATATACTCATCTGTAAAATGGAATTATTGTATCTACCTGAAGGGCTGTTAAAAAAAAAAAAAACAAACCCATTGCTGTCGAGTCAGTTCTGACTCATAGTGACTCTATAGGACAGAGCAGAACTGCCCCATAGGGTTTCCAACTAGCACCTGGTGGATTCGAACTGCTGACCTTAGCTCTTAATCACTACACCATCAGGGTTTCTGAAGGGCTGTTATAACAATTAGTTAAACTATTTAAAGTGTGTAGCATAGTGAGTGCTGGCATATAGTATCTGCATAATAAATGGTGTCACTTATGCTCGTAGTGACCCAAATAACATGCCTTGGGATCGTTTTTTTGATTCCTGTCACTTCTCCATTCCCCACATCTAATTAGTCTATTCCGCCTATATAATGGAGTCCCTGGGTGGTTGTAGGAAACCCTGGTAGTGTAGTGGTTAAGTGCTACAGCTGCTAACCAAAAGGTTGGAAGTTCAGATCCAGCAGGTGCTCCTTGGAAACTAAAGGGCAGTTCTACTCCGTCCTATAGGGTTGCTATGAGTCGGAATCAACCTGACGGCAACAGGTTTGGGTTTTGGGTGGTCGTAAAATGAAACTGGTAGTAATGCTAGTAGTAGTGGTAGCATCATCAGAACCTGTCTGACCTTATGGGATATAATGAGCAGAATCAAAATCAACCCAAGGCTGATCCCTATGAGGTGGTAGTCAGTCATACCTCCACTCTCCAAACTTTTTACCAGTTGTGACGCCAGCCGTTCCTCCCACAGCACTCTCTACTTCTCTCCTGGGTTTGATAATCTGTTGCAATGGCTGCACAGAACTTAGAGACCATACCTACAGTAAAGTGGTTTATGAAGGAAGAGGGTACAACTGGGGAACAGGATCAGGAACACCTTTCTCCTGTGGAGTGGCTGTGGGTTCCAAGCGCCAGCCTTTCAGTTAGCAGGCAAGCACTTAACCACTGCGCCAGCAGGGCTCCTTCAAGCAGGGGAAGATTAACCAGTAAGGAAGTTACGCACAGGCTTATATTAAACATGATATACCCAGGTTTATTTGTATTTATTTACTAACCTGTAGTACACAATTTCACATGAGTTTCAACACATGAAATTGTGCACTACAGATTAGTAAGTGCAAGTAAGCCCATGCATACCTTGCTTATTGGGTTTTCTGTTCCTGGGACTCTGTCCCTGGAACCCCTTGGCACATACATAACCCCCCAAAAACCCACTGCCATCAAGTGAATTCTTACTCACAGTGACTCTGTAAGACAGAACAGAACTGCCCTGTAGGGTTTCCAAGGTTATATATCTTTACAGAAGCAGAGTGCCACATCTTTCTCCCCTGGGGCAGCTGGTGGGTTCAAACCTCTGTCCTTTCAGTTCCAGCTCAGTGCTTAACCACTGTGTCACCAGGCCTCCTTGCATGTACATGAAGGTTGTTAATTTCTCCTTGTTTCTCTTTTCTCCCTTTTTCTTCTTTCCACTCTCTTCTTTTTTAAAATTCCTCAATTCTAGTCAAACTTGTTTTCCCTTTACATGACACATCCTATCCTATGTGTATGACTTTGCTAAGGGGTAATTCCTTTTGTTTTTATTCATTTATTTATTCAGCACACATTTATTGATTATACCCCTTGTACCATGTACTGTTTGACATTGCAGACACAAATATCTAGGGCACTTTCCAGAGGCATATTCTAGAAAAAAAAGAGCTATATATTAAGGATATCAAGATCTTGAGACTGAAAACTATACGAGAGCAGGGACCATGTCTATTTCAGCCTACTGTTGCATGTCCAGCTCTTAGAATATTTCTTTGGACATATTAGACTCATAACTGTTTAAGGATAAAATATGAGAGAGATTGAACGGGGGAAAAATGGAGAAAAGGCAGGCAACAGGATGGCATGTTTAACAACTGCGTGTTCTTCTGTAAAGCTAGAGAATATGTGGTAAAATTTATGTCTGAGAGTAGTCGTATATGATATTGGAAAGAAATGTAGGGGCCAGAACAAGAAGAATATTTTTCATTATGCCTAGAAGTTTGAACTCTATCCTGTAGGCTTTGGAGGGCCATTGAGGGGTTTAAAATAGGGATGTTGCGTGCTACGGTTTTACTTTAGCAAGGATATCCTGCTAACAGTATAACAAGAAGAAGTGAGAGTAGAGGCATGGATATCAGCTTTGAGCAATAAAAGCAGGCTGGAAAGATTCAGGACATATTTGTATGACAAAATCAACAGGACTTGGTAACTGCCCTGCCCAGCCTTCAAGGCTCAGATGAATTGTAAACTCCGATTTAGTCAACCTTGCTACCAGTTAAAATAAATTTCTCGTCTTTGACTCCCTGTAGAACTTCATGTATGCGTTCCTTATATTGTTGATTTTTGGTTACTAATATAATACTGGTTACTAATAGTTATTTTTGTGGAGGTCTAAATTTCCTCAGCAGACTGTAAGGCTCATAACTTATTATCTTTGTATTATCTTTATGCCTTATCTATACTAAATGCTCAATAAACATAACAGATTATTATTTTATTTTTTAATAACCTCTTGAAAAAACTAGAAATTTTATTTTATCTCCTGGAGAAAATCTAGAAATTTAAGTATATGTCTGAGAAATTTCAGCACTTCAAAATGAAACAAGTTATAAACTGGTGAAGTTTAAAATTCTTTTGAAAGCAATTTTATTCCAAAAATTAGTAAATTGCCAGAAAAGGAAATATTCACTGGAAGAAATTTTAAAGTGAAGTAAGGCTGTATTTCCAAATTCAGATGCTAACTTACTATTAAAAATCTTGCACAGATTGGAAATGACTAATCAACATTAGGAAAATGAAATTGGAAAATCTGCCCTAGTACTGTTTATGGCTAAAAATGTTTTCATGACCAATTTTAACAGTGTTGTTTAAGTGTGAAAATTTCAATGATTAGAACTTTGGGATTGGAAAAAACAATAAATAATTTAATTATCTAGTCTGTGCAAGATGATCTTGGGCAAATTCCTTGATTTCTGTCGGTTTCCACCTTCAGACAGGAGCCTGAGCTGAATGGTGTCGTTGTGTGCCGCCAAGTCAATTTCAACTCATAGCAACCCTATATAGGACAGAGTAGAACTGAGTGTTAAAGGTTATCAAATTGGAGAGATAGAAAAGTGTTGGGATAGGTATATTCTAGAAGGGTGGAGCAGTATGTACAAAAAAAAAAGATTAAACTTGCTCTCCTATGGATCCTTCTAGCTCTATAATTCTGTTTTAATTTTAAAAATTTCAAGGTGAATTTGTAAACTGTAACCTGTCAAGAAGTCAGTCTTTGCCAGTGGCTATTACAGATAATGGGCAGACGTTTATACAGCACAACGTGTACAATATATTGTATTTGGGGTTTAATTCAATTGGAGCAAAGTTCCAACGTGTATCAGTCTTCATATTAAGAAAAAATAAAACTTTTTCAGATAATTTTTTTTTAATTTCAATGTGATTATACAATTCCAATGGGAGAGTATTAGGAAATGAAGTGAAAAGAGCACAAGATTGGGGTTTCAGTATTAGCTTTGCCTTCAGCTAGCTACCAGATAACCTTTGCCGGTCTCGGTCCCTTCATAAGTAAAATGAGGGGGTGGAATAGTGTATTATGTCCCTCTGAGCTCTGAAATTGTGTCTGTACTCTGTCCATATCTGATCCACAGCTATAGCTCAACTGTTGAAGTATGACTCATCTTGGAGGAAGTAAGTGGAACCTAGTCGTTTAGGGATAAAATGTCACTTAGTTGGATTTGATTAAGAACAACCAACCTAAAATAAAAAACCCAAAATAAGAAATGTTTATTTTCTTACTTCACGTGTAAAGGAGACTGATCAGCAAATAAAAATATGGTTATAGAATTATATAGTACAATTGATTCCAGATCATTATTGATGTCCTGGAAGAGTTCTGCTCATTAATGGATCAATTTGTAATACTGAGAATACATTGATGAGTAAATGACTCCGAAAATTTGGATATCATGGGCTGGACGAACACACATACGTTTATTAGTCCCATGACTATTTTATGTTGTCCTATTATGGTACTGAATCTTATATTTTAAGGAGTAATTCTGGACTCATATGCACAAATGAGCATTGTCATCTTCAACATAAATACTTTGGGGGGCTGAGCTCCTTTTTTCATATCATATCTCTAAATATATCTTGCTTAGAAGTGAGGATGGCGAGACTTTGTACTTTGGACATGTTATGAGGAGGGACCAGTCCTTGGAGAATATCACGCTTGATAGAGGGTCAGCAAAAAAGTGGAAGACCCTCAGTAAGATGGATTGACACAGTGGCTGCAACAATGGGCTCAAACATACCAATGATTGCGAGGATGGCGCAGGACCAAGCAGTGTTTTGTTGTACATAGGGTTGCTATGAGTCTGAACCCACTTGATGTCACCTAACAACAATAAACAACAACAAATATATATACTAAGCATTTACTACTGTGCACTGATGCTATCATATTAAATTGTAGGCAGTGTTAGAAGATGTAGTTATAAGTCTTCCTCCTCAGACACTAGTTTTAGTTTTTTTACGCCACCTTCCTTCTGAGTTTCCAATCTTCCTGTTCTGAGAAGCCACTGATCTATGTCATTACCTGCCCATCCAGAGGTATGCAGAGACCTGATATCTTTTTAGTCACCTCATGCCTCACTTGGCTTCTCCTTAGATGCCTTTTGTTCTAAACTATGTGGACCCACTAGGATCAAAGGTCCTGCTGCATCTGTGCCACAGAGAGGCATGGAAATCTCTGGTGACCCTGGAAACCCAGTGCTGGAAAGCCCATCCTCCCTCATTTCACCATCCAGCCAGCCGCTCTGAGATTTCATCACCTGTCAGTCACTTCAATGGTACTGTACCTTCCTGGGATTTACCCATCTTTTGTATCTCTTATCTACCAAATTCAGAGAAATCTCTCTCCCTTCCTTAAGAACACTACCTACCAATGATAATTAGCATTCTCTTTCTGAGCTTTGCATTTTTACTAAAAGATAGGAAAGTGGTTGTCTTGATAGTTTTTTACTTTTTGCCATGCAGAAATCTCCAAGGAACGTATATACTGTAGCTCTAGATACATAGACACCTACCTGAAAGAGGAAAAAAAAAAAAAAGAGAGGATGAGTGCTTGTGCATATTAGCACAAAACACACATGTATATCCAAAGTTATCCTGCCACACAAAGAAAAACATTTAAATTCCAGTGGGGATGACTGATCTATAAAAAACTAAGCTTGTATCATTATTCAGAAACCATCTCTACCATGTTCCTTATGCTGTCTTCTTTCTTCCGTTCTTCCTGTCCTTCGCTCCTTACTTTATTCTCTCACTTTCTTTGAAAGAATGCAGAATTTAGAGTTGATGAGTCCTGGTTTAGTGTTCTCTTCTTACTTACTGTTAATATAACCTTAAGTCACATTATTTCTGTGCACCTGAGTTTTTTCTTTTGTGAAAATGGGGATAATCCCACTTGTCCATACTCTCACAGGGCTTTCGTTAGACCAAGCAGGAAAATACTAATGCTTGGTACACCATACAGCAGTGTGCAAATATAAACTTTACTGATTTAATATGTAGGCAGAGTGATGCAAGAAAGAACACAGGTTTTAAACCCAGATACACCTAGATTCAGTGCCTGCCTTTGCCACTTAACTAGCTGAGTGAAACCTTAGTTTCTATGTATTTAAAACACTAGCAATAACACCTGTTCATGATTGTAAGGAGGAAATAAATGAATCTTTATACATTTCTGTGAAGTAAACAGGTACATTTTATCCTCACTTCTTAGGTAAGGCTATTGAAGCTCAGAGTTAAAATGATTTGGTTAGGGCTATATAGGCAGTACCCTGGTGGCACAGTGGTTAAGTGCTACGGCTGCTAACCGAACGGTGGGCAGTTCAAATCTACCAGGCCCTCTTTGGAAACTATGGGACAGTTCTACTCTGATCTGTAGGGTTGCGATGAGTCAGAATTGACTCAAGGGCAATGGGTTTGTTTTTTTTTATATATAGATAGTAAAGGAACCCTGGTGATACAGTGGTTTAGCACTTGGCTGCTAATTGAAAATTTGGCAGTTTGAACCCACCAGCCACTCTGTGGGAAGAGGATGTGGCAGGCAACTTCAGTAAAGATTTACAGCCTTGGATACCCTATGGGGCAGTTCTACTCTGTCCTGTAGGGTCGCTATGAGTCAAAATCAACATTACAAGAACTTTTTTTTTTTTAAATAGGTAGTAAATGAAATAATAGAATAAACTCTCAGTAGTAAATATGAGTTTGGTGTTTTTAGGCAAATTATATGAGGTAATTTCAAAGAAAGAGTTCCATATATGTAGTATCAGACATACATTTGAAACACTTATATAAATGAGATCCAGAGAAGGATTACGATGTATTTCAGCTATTTAGTGCTGCTATAAGAGAAATACCACAAGTGGATGGCTTTAATGAAGAGAAATTTATTTTCTCACAGTCTAGTAGAAGTCCAAATTAAGGGCGTCAGCTCCAGGGGAAGGCTTTTTCTCTCTGCCAGCTCTAGAGGAAGATCCTTGTCATCAATCTTCCCCTGGACTAAGAGCTTTTCCACGCAGAAACCCTGGGTCCAAAGGACACACTCTGCTCCCAGCACTGTTTTCTTGGTGGTATGAGATTCCCCACTCTGCTTGCTACCCTTTCCTTTTATCTCTTGTAAGATAATAGGTGGTGCAGGCCACACCCCAGGGAAACTCCCTTTATATTAGATCAGGGATGTGACCTGAGCAACGGTGTTACATCCCACCCTAATCGTTTTTAACCACAGGCAGAGATTATGATATAACTTTTCTGAGGACTGGACTTCAGCATGGTAGCTGGGAGCAAAAAAGTCAAAGCATAATTGTGCCCTGTTTCTGACCACTCTCCTTAAAAGATGTTGTAACGTTGAGAGCAAACATTGAAATCCATTACACGAATTCTCCTTTCTTCTGAAATGTACATGTGAACTTTTTTTATAAGTTAAATGTTTAATAAGTATATTTAAAAATCTGGCTGATAGTGTAGGTTATTTGTCATTGTATTCAATATTATCAGACTAATTGTCTTCTTTTCCTAACACCGGTGAAGCTTTTTGAAGGGCCATAGTGAACTAACAGAATAACTATAAGAGGATGTCCTGAAAGTGTCTTGACTTCCAAACCAGCCACAATCAACTAACTTGTACACACATATGTTTCTTATGGCCCAGGTATGGTTTCTTGCCCAACTGTGACCTGACTGTTCTGCTTGGAGTTGGCCAAATAAAATAGCCAAGAGTTAGATTCAGTTAATTTTACTGTGTTTCTGGAATGAACCAAACATTTAAAGACATGCACTCAAGTACCTTATATCCTGTTGTACTGGTGGGAATTATTATTGGCAGACCTTTTTCCCTTAAAAGGATCTTGGTTTAGATGAGAAATTATGTATCACTTTACCAATTAGGTAGGGGGGATAGTATCTTCTTTTTTTCTTTTTCATTATAGACACTGAAAAGCCTAAAGATAATGGAATTTTAAGTGACTTTCCCAAAGACAGCTACTTAGTTTCAAAACTAGAATCTATCCCGGGTGTTTTGACTTAAAAAGCCTTGGGGGCTTTTTCCAGGTCAGATCTTCATGATTTTTAAGATTTGTCCTATGACTATTTATTGTTAGATGTTCTCTCTGTCTCTTTTAATGTTCTTGAATATCTTTACTTTTTATATTAAGCATTTAGAGATATTAAGATAAAGTGTACCACACTAATTGTCAGCCATCTCCAAATGAAGATAAATCATTGGAAATGTCATTTCCAGCTGAGTGCTGGAAAGCGTTAAAAATCTAGCAGCACAATATCGTGGTCATGCTGACCTTATTGAGGAAAATTTCAGTTTGTCTTGAACTGACCACCTAATGCCAAGAATAATCAGTTTACTCATACTCTGACCAGTTTTGTTGGACTGATCACTCTTAATTGAGCCGGAGCACATGCATAACAAGTTGAACTCTAGGAAAAAGATTCTAATTGTTTTTCTATTTGCTATCAACTCTGAAAATTATTATGTGATTCTAGAAATTGAGGTAATTATTTGGGAGGAATAGCTCTTGTTCATGTTAAGTGGTAATTTTGATTTCCTCTGTTGGCTAGATTTTTCTAGATATGACATTTGGTTCGGGAGGACACACAAGAGCCATTCTACACAAGGAGTCAGATATTACTGTGTATGCTCTAGACAGAGACCCTACAGCTTATGCAATAGCTGAACAACTTTCAGAATCATATCCGTAAGTAATATTTTTGTGTATTTATTTAATTTTAGTTCTGAGTTTTACGGAGCTTGATTTACCACCTTGAAATTTTGTTCTCCCTTCTATGATTTCGTGCCTCACGTTACTGTATATTTCCCTTTTTTTCCCATAAGAATTAAGGTAAATGGTGTTTTTAGTAGCACACTTAAAATAATATTACTGCATTCATCCTGTTGGAATCTATAAGAATAAGTTAAAAAATGACTTCTGGCTATAACATTGAAGATATGTTGAAACTCATCCATGAATAATATTTTGGCAAATAACCTATAATTAAGAAATAATTTTTAAAGATTTCATAAATTACGGTTTTCACAAATTTAGTGGAGTAAATAAGTATGTGCAAATTCTGCAGGACTTGCATACATCAAAATAATAAATTTGTTTTCTCAAAATTCGTTCTGAAATTCACAAGCATTGGAATGATCTATTAGTCAGAATAGGTCAGAATTAGTGAGCTTTCAATGTAGAACTTTTAAAAATATAAATTAAAGAGTTAAATCTATATGTTGTATTGTTTAAAAGCCATTGTTCTAAAAAAGAAAATTATCTTGGAGCTAAGATGGCCATATCCAAATATGTGAAAGGGATGTTTTCTTGGATGAGGAATTCTCTCATGCTACAGAGATGGAATTAAGAAAATACATGGAAGTTCCAGAGGTAAATTTTCTCAGTGTAAACTAGAGTTTTTACTAGTTTAGCTGTTCAACAGTGAAATGGTCTCTTTGGTGAGGTACCAAAAGTATGACCGTGGAAAAGTTCAGTCAGAGGCTAGGGGTAAAAAAATGGGATTAATAATTTAGAATAGTCTTTTTCAACCTCTTTCAGGTCTCAAACTCTTTGCAAATCAAATGAATGTGATTGACTTTCCCAATAAGGAGGTAAATAAATATACATAGACTTTTCTTTGCAAGATTAAGGAGTTTCTAGAATCCCTGAAATCCACCATTTGACCCCAGGCTATTTCTTTCTAAGCATAAGATGAGGTTGTGGTTTAACAACAAGATACTTTTTTTTTTTCTTAATGAAACAAATTTTTTTAATCATTCTCACTCATTCTGCAATGTAGCTTTAACCTATATGTACCTTTTTAAGAGGATCTTATACTAGAGCATTCATGTTTGTTAAATATTTAATAAATTCACTTATGCCCTGAAATTTCATGAAGTATTCTTACCTTATCAGTTGCTGTCAAATTGACTCCAACTCATGGCGACCCCATGTATATCAGAGTAGAACAGTGGTCCATAGGATTTTCAGTGGCAGATTTTTTGGAAGTATATTACCAGGTCATTCTTTCCAGTCTGTCTTAGTCTGGAAGCTTCCATGAAACCTGTCTACCATGGGTGACACTGCTGGTATGTGAAATACCAGTAGCACAGCTTCCAGTCCCATTGCAACACACAAGCCACCACAGTATGACAAACTGACAGACGGGTGGTGGTAAAAAAAGAAAAAATAAGATGATGTAATAATAATGAGTTGGTTGGGTAAACATTAAAAAAAAAAAAAAAACTCAAGAGGTAAGTATGTAGAGAGTGCAAATAGGGAAAAATTCCATTTACAAAGGCACCAAAACCTATATAAAGTATTTAGGAATAAATTTAACAAGAAATTTTTAGTTTACAAATAAAAAGCATAAAATTCTATAGTTTTATTGAAGAACATAAACTTGCCTTCCCAGATATCATATGATACTATAAAATCACTGTAATAAAGTCAGTATGATATTGGCGTAAGAATAGACATATAAGTTAGTGAAAGAGAGAATCCAGAAATAGACTCTGCTATATATAAAAGAATTGACTAGAAGATATTTTATTTTTGTGCTTTAGGAAAAAGTTTACAGCTTAAGTTAATTTCTCATTCAAAAATTTATGAATATATTGATTTATGACATTGGTTGCAATCCCCACAATATGACAAGCTACACCTTTTTACCCTGGGTTCCCTGTGTACATTTGACCAGTTCCTGTCCCTTCCTGCCTTCTTGTCCTGCTTTTGGATGGAAGTTGCCGATTTGGTCTTGTATGTTTTATTGAACTAAGAAGCGCGTTCCTCACGTGTGTTATTTTTTGTTTTATAGGTCTGTCTAGTCTAAGTCTGAAAAATGGGCGACTGGAATGGTTTCAGTTCTGGGTTAGCAGAGGGTCCGGTGGCCATAGTTTTGGGGATTTCCAAGTCTCTGTCAGACCAGTAGGTCTGGTCTTTTTTCATGAATTTGAATTCTGTCCTGCAATTTTTTCCCGCTCTAGGACTCTCTCTTGTGATCCCTGTTGGAACCGTCATTGGTGGTAGTTGAGCACCATCTAGTTCTTCTGGTCTCAGGCTGGTGGAGTCTGTGGTTCATGTGGTCCTTTAGTCCTTTGGGCTAATATTTTCCTTGTTTCTTTTTGTTTTAGAACACAAAGCTATTTTAACTCATTGAGAAAATAATGCGTTATTAAATAAATGGTGTTGATACAATTGTCAAGAAGAAAATAAAATAGACCCCTATTTTAAATCATATTAAAAAAAAAAGATAAAGGAAAAATTATGAAAAATTGAAAATAAAATTTCTATGAGAAAATTAAAGAGATTACGTCTAAAATAGGAGCCAGTAAACTTCTGCAATCAAGACTCCAAACCATAACTCTATAAAATAAGCTGTAGAAATACCTGATTAGATCATTTAAAAGATTAAATATTGGAAAATATGACAGCATTTCCAATCAGCTAATTTCAAAAAGAAATATTAGTAGTACCGAGAGTAGAAAAAGGATTAATATCTACCATATAGGAAGAGTTTTTACAAAATTGATAGGAAGGCTATAAAATCCAATTTGTAAAAGAGCCAAAATATATTATAGAAGATTAAGCTTGAAAAGATATTCCATCTCAATAGCAGTCAGGAAAATGAAATTAAAATAATAATGGTATAATACTATACACTTGAACTGGAAAAAACCTAACAGTTCTTGCTTTTGGGGATATGAGGAAAAGGATATTCTCATTCACTTTTGGTGAATATCTTTTAATATTAAAAAATACGTAACCTACTTAGAATTTATTCATCTAAACAAAATAATCCATATGTAAGGAAACATTTGTATGTGACTGTTTACTACATCATCAATACTAGTAGCAGAAAGCTAGAAATAATATGAAGGTCCATCAATAGCAGAATTGTTAAATACGATATGTAACCTTTAAATAGTGAGCACTTTCAGGTCATTGACCTGGAGCAAAATCCAGGAGCCAGAATTAAAAAAATCAAGGTGCAGTGAAATACATATAATCTAATCCCATTTTGTAAAACAAAGTCCCTCTATAACTGCCTTAGTCATCTAGTGCTGCTCTAAAAGAAACACCATGAGTGGATGGCTTCAACGAAGAGAAATTTATTTCTTCACAGTAAAGTAGGCTAAAAGTCCAGATTCAGAGTGTCAGCTCCAGGGGAAAGCTTTCTGACTCTGTCTCCTTCTCATCAATCTTCCCCTGGACTAGGAGGTTCTCTAGTCAGGGACCCCGGGTCTGAAGGGAAACACTCTGCTCCAAGCACTGGTTTCTTGGTGGTATGAGGTTCCCCTCCCTGCTGGCTTCCCTTTCCTTTTTATCTCTTGAGGGATAAAAGGTGGTTCGGGGCACACCCCAGGGAAACTCCTTTACATTGGAGTGATCAGGATGTGACCTGGGTAAGGGTATTACAATTTCACCTTAATCCTCTTTAACATTAAATTAAAATCACAAAATGGAGGACAACCACACAATACACATGCTCATGGCCTAACCAAGTTGATACACATTTTTGGGGGGAAAATAATTCAATCAATGACAATAACCTTATTTAAACTTTATTACACACTTTGTGCATGCATTGTTTATATATGTAATCATGAAGAAAATGAGAAAAAAGGGATTAATGATATAAGGAGAGGTGAAGGGAATGAAGTAAAAAAAAAAAGCAAAGACTATATGACCACTTCTCTCTTTCTTTAATATATATGTCTTAAATGCAAAGCTGTGCTATATATTATTCTGCTATATATTATTCATGAATACATACATATTTAGTAATAATATAAAAAATATGCATGAGAAAGAAAAGTACAAATTCAGGCTGGGGTTATTTTTGAAGATAACTGATGGTTGGTTGGTTGGATGGACAGAAACCCTATTGGTGTAGTGGTTAAGTGCTATGGCTGCTAACCAAGAGCTTGGCGGTTCAGACCAGCCAGGTGCTCCCTGGAAACTCTATGGGGCAGCTCTACTCTGTCCTATAAGCTCGCTGTGAGTTGGATGGGTAGAAGGATTAGATAATCTACTTAGAAATACATATATAATTATAATTTGTAGCAATGTACACTATAAAGGAAACATTTCTCATTTCACTGTGAAGTTCTTTTGAGGAAATACGGTAACTTAAATCTCTTTATTTTGCTGTTACTGTAAAAGGGGAGTTTATACTCCTCAAAAATCCCATGTTCTTTACTCTGTCAAACTAAGTCAGAAATAGAAACTAGTATTTTCACATTATACTAAGCAATTCATAGGAAGGCTGAATTTTAGGCCAGCCCATTTTAGCTCTTTCAGAAAAGATGACATGTCAGATCATCTGATGTTTGAAAACGGAACTTTTCTTCATTGTCTCTGAAGACTGTGCGAGAGGAAACACATTTAAATTGGAGCAGTGGGGTGTTGGCTGACTTTTACCATAGTGGAAGATGGATGCTAGAATATAGCTTTTAAAGACAATGTGTTTTCTCCCCTGAATTTAGGAGTGATATATACCCTTTATACTGAATTTGGAGAATACAGCCATATATACACACACAAAAAAAAGTCATAATTGATGATTTGACTGTAATTTTAAGCATCATAAAAAAGTGATAAGCTGTTATTTGCAAATGTTTATAAAGATAGACATGCTTACTGGGGTAAATTTATAATATACAGAAAAATTGAAGAAAAAATTAAACGTACTCATAATTTCACTCTTAATGAGTGTTGATGATAATGATTTTGTGTATTTTATTCCATCTATTTAATTGTCAGTATTTCATCATATCGTATGTACTATTTTTTTTTTTTTTTTTTGCTTGTTTGAACTTTCTTAGATACTTTTGCTTTTTATACATTTATTTTAACATTCTAGAATTTTAGAAGATCCTGGTCAAGTTTAAAATACCATTTTGATCAATTGTATTAAATACATAATTAGTTTAGAAAGGATTGACACCTTTATTCTGCATCATCATTTATTCCTGTATTTTGTGTTTCTCAGTGAAAATGTTTTCAAATCAAAATTATAAAATTCAGAAAACTAACAAAAAGAAAATTAAAATAATTCATAATCTCAGCACAAGGTTTAGCAATTTGATATGTTTTCTTAATCATTTTGGTTATATCTGTATATGCATTCTTATACACATACCCAGCCCTGGTGGCACAGTGGTTAAGAACTTGGGCCTTAAAAAAAAAAGAAACTGTTGCTGTGGAGTCGATTCTGACTCGTAATGACTCTACAGTACAGAGTAGAACTGCCCCATAGAGTTTCCAAGGAGCGCCTGGTGTATTCCAACTGCTGCCCTTTCAGTTGGTAGCCATAGCACTTAGCCACTACCAAAAAGTAGCAATCTGAATCCATCAGCCACTCCTTGAAAACCCTGTGAGTCAGTTCTACTGTGTCCTGTAGGTTCTCTATGAGTTAGAATCCACTTGACGACAAGTTTTTTTTTTTATATACACATATACATTTTACAAAATTTATTCTATTATACATTGTCAGCACATTCATATTTCATTAAATTATCTTAAAATACATAATTTTATTAGTCGTAGAGTATTTGCATCAGATATTGTTATTGTTAAAATTGTTAGGCGCCATCAAATTTGTTCAACTCATAGTGACTGTATGTACATCAGAACAAAACACTGTCCGGCCCTGCAACCGTCCTCACAGTCATTGCTATGTTTGAACCCATTGTTGAAGCCACTGTGTCAAACCATCTCACTAAGGTCCTTCCTTTTTTTTACTACTCTCTACTTTACCAAGTAGGATGTCCTTCTCCAGAGACTGGTCCCTTCTGATAACATGTCCAAAGTATGTGAGATGAAGTCTCGCAGTCTTGGATGTACTTTTTCCAAGACAGACTTGTTCATTCTTCTGGCAGTCCATGGTATATTCAATATTCTTAGCCAACATTATAATTCAAAGGCATTAATTCTTCTTTGGTCTTCCTTATTCATTGTCCAGTTTTCACATGCATGTGAAGCATTTGAAAATACCATGGCTTGGGTCAGGTGCACCTTAGTCCTCAAAGTGACATCTTTGCTTTTTTAACACTTTAAAGAGGTCTTTTGCAGCAGATTTGCCCAATGCAATAATACATCATTTGATTTCTTGATTGCTGCTTCTATGGGTGTTGATTGTGGATCCATGTAAAATGAAATCCTGGACAACTTCAGTATTTTCCCAGTTTATTATGGTGTTGTGTATTGATCCAACTGTGACGATTTTTGTTTTCTTTATGTTGAGGTGTAGTCCATCATGTAGTTATAACTTAATTGATTCTAATTCTAATATAGTATTATCTATATCCATATTTTGATATTTTAAATCTTACTGTTCGATATTATTTTAGACAAATATAAGCAACAAATACAAGATATATTTAGTGTAAACAAATCTGAGTATCTTTTCTTTAAGAGGGTAGTTACATCAGGATAGACTTGTTCTTCCTCTGTTGTCTTGTTTTATGTATCCTAATGTTATGCTTGGTTGAAGTTTTCTTTGACTGTTAAAATTTCTTATGTTTATTGTATATATGTATTTGGTTTTGCCATTTCTTTACTAATTTTGATGACACATCCTTTTTTTTTTTAATTTACTATTCACTGACTTTAGGATTTTCTTTTTTATAAAAAGCATTTCAGCATTTTTTATTACATGTACAGAATAAAACAATATTTGTTGACCGTCCACCCCTACTTAAGGTGAGAACTTAATACTCATTTATTTTTATTTTCAACCCCATTTCCTTAAATATTTACCTTGGATTCTACACATTAATATCTTCTCATGGTAATTATTAATTAACACATACATTGTCAATCATATATAAAATATTTTACTTAAACCCATTTCTTTTCAATGAACCCCACTAGCCCTTTTATAATAGGTTAAACCTCCATTTTGAGTTCTTTATGTGGATTAATTTCTAAATTGATTGCATCTTTAAGTATTTTTTATGTAAGTATGGAAAGGGGAAATATTAGAGCATTTTTCTACTTTATGCTGTATCATTCACGCCACCTCACAACAACTTGATTTAATATGTAATTTTGGGAATTTTATAAATATCACTTTTTTTTCTTCTGGAGTGTAGTATTGTGGTCTGAGCTCAACCCAGTTTGCTTTGTCCTTTCCTAGGTAACCTGTTCCCTACCCCTTCTCCCACCCTCAGCCTGGATGTTTATTGGATTCCCCCCTCCCCACTTTGGTGAATATTTTATGTTCATAAATTCCATTAAGAAATATCACTGATTGGTCTCTTTTCAGTAATTTTCTATGTACTCTGGAAGCAATTTTGGGGTCAGGTCTTTCCTCTACAAAGAAAAGGTTTTGTTTCAATCACACACACACACCCCTTCTTTTTTTTTTTTTCCCCTTTTTCTGACCTGGGAGCACTTATTGTCTGTTGGTTGGATTCACATTTTCTGCCCTGCAATCTTATTCCCTCCCTTAGTGTTTTCAGCTATTTTCAGTTTACCTCAGTATTCAGGGAAATCTCTTCAAGGTTATTTTATATATTACAAATTTCATTTTTCTACAGTGTTGGTTATGGTTTTTCAGTGCCACTGGTTCAGATTTTAATTCATGTATTAGAAGTTATCTTTTCTTGTAATTTTTTTCTTATTTAACTTGTTGACCTACCCTTTTCTGCCAATTTCTTTTTGTTCTCTTATCTCATTTTCATGTTCTGTTTCACAGTCAGTAGAATATATGTAAATTCAGATCTTTTTGAAATTTACAGAATCCAAGTATATGCCTTCTAAACTTTGCTCCTTGTTGTAATAAACCTTTTCAAAAGTAAGCTTTTCCTCTATATCTTGAGTACAGAGTCCTCCTATTCACCTCCAAAATCTTTTCATAGGTTCTGTCTTGGTTTTATGTTAATGTGTATAGTTTTTACTATTTGGATACATTCTTCTTTGACCTGCTCATTGTTCACTCATGTATGGCTGGAATCTTCCCTTCAGATTTTAAGCTAGAAAATTACTTGAGTATTTTGGAGTCATTTGTCTAGGATATGTCAAAGGGAGGAGGCTTCCCCTATATTTTTATTCTTGTTAGAGAATGCAATTCATCAAAGCTACTACTCCTATAATGTATTACTTTTTTGGCCTTTCTAGCCTTTTCAGTTTAGGGAGAGTCTTCACACTCAGGGTGTATTTTGACAGCACCTGTCTATTTCTGCTCTTGATGTCATTGCATTATATGAATTGTAATCCCTAAGTGACTAAGAGGGATACTGCATGGGTTGAAGTCAGGAAAGTTGTGCATCAGGGTTATATCCTTTCAAGATTCTAATTCAGCCTGTATGCTGAGCACATAATCTGAGAAGCTGGAGGAAAAAAAAAAAATATATATATATATATATATACACACACACATATATATATACACACACATATATATGAAGGAGAACGGGGCATCAGGATTGGAGGACACTCATTAACAATCTGAGAAATGCAGATGACACAGCCTTGCTTGCTGAAAGTGAAAAGGACTTGAAGCACTTACTGATGAAGACCAAAGACCACAGTCTTTAGTATGGATTACACCTCAACATAAAGAAAGCAAAAATCCTCACAACTCAACCAATGAGCAACATCATGATAAACGGAGAAAAGATTGAAGTTGTCAAGGATTTCATTTTACTTGGATCCACAATCAACACCCATGGAAGCAGCAGTTAGGAAGTCAGAAGATGCGTTGCATTGGGCAAATCTGCTGTAAGTAATCTCTTTTAAAGTGTTAAAAAAAACAAAGATGTTACCTTGAGGACTAAGGTGTGCCTGACCCCAGCCATAGTGTTTTCAGTTGCCTCATATGCATGCAGAAGCTGGATAATGAATATGGAAAATCAAAGAAGAATTGATGCCTTTGAATTATGGTGCTGGCAAAGAATATTGAATATGCCATGGACTGCCAAAAGAACAAACAAATCTGTCTTGGTACCTAAAATTTAGACTGCCAGGATAAGATATGAGATACAGCTGCTAGTAATCTTACTACCCATAGGAGGTCAGTCCTGCTATGCATCATCAAAAGAATTTTCATAACTATAAACAAGTATGGAAAAAGACAACTTGGAAAAATTAACTGGACTGTTTTGAACTATTGATGGTCTGTCACCTTTTCACTATTTTTGGTAACATGAATATTACTAAAACAAGATGTTGTACTTTTGAATATTATTAAATATAAGCTTTGTCGAAGGGATATCAGCCCCCTTTTTTGATGAAGTGAAAGTGCTTGACTCTATGGTTTACTAAATAATTCCTTTCAAGGCTTGAGAAAGATGTGTTCATTCTATATATATATATATATATATATATATATATATTGTTCCCAGGCAAGGTGCTAATTCTTAGGGTTCCAGACGCATTAAGACAAAAAGTTCATGTTTTCACAGAGCTTATATGTAAACAGAAAATAGATAGGAAACAGATAATTTCACAATTAATTATTTAATTACAATTGTGATCATGGCTAAGAATGAGTACTGTATGTTTGAAGAGCAATATGACATTGGGATTCAGTCCACTCTAGAACATCAAGACTTAAAGGATGAGTGATTGTTAGCTAGGTGATGGAGGGGAAGATGATGGAGCCAGAGAACATTTGCAGTAGTGGGAACAAGTTAACGAAGGTCTTTTTAACAGAAAAGGAAATGACATATTGGAGGAACTGTGAAATGAGCAGTGTGAATGGATTATAAAGAGGAAGAGGAGGAGTGTCTAGAGAGGTAAGCTAGAGCATGATCACACAAAATCTTGTTGAGAATTTTGGACTTTATCCTTAGAACAATGGGAGACCATCAAAGTGTTTGTAATGTGAAATTGGCATGATAGTTTTTGCATTTTTAAAAGATTATTCTGCCTCCTATATGAAGAATGGGTGGGCAGAGGGCAAAATTAGAAAGAATTCATTGAGACCAGGTCAAAGGCTGTGAAAGCTGGTGGTAGCTGGGCCTAGAAGAGAAAC
This sequence comes from Loxodonta africana, assembly GCF_030014295.1. Classification (NCBI taxonomy): domain Eukaryota; kingdom Metazoa; phylum Chordata; class Mammalia; order Proboscidea; family Elephantidae; genus Loxodonta; species Loxodonta africana. The sequence continues at coordinate 55,328,712 of NC_087348.1, read as the reverse complement.
TTTTCTTCTAATCATTGTTTTAGAAGTTCTACTTTGCTTTAATAGTCTCTGGCTTCCAATTTTAATGGGATTCCAAACAGTTAAAATAATTCTTTTCAGGTAAAATTATATTCTATGTTTATAAGTGAAATTGAAGTTAATCCTGTAATACCAAATTTTGAAAGACTCTTTAAGAATTCCCACTGGCCTCTTCTGACTTGCCAATATAAGGAAGGAGAAAGGAATAACTAAGCTCAGTCCTGCCATGTTCCTTTGTCTTAGAGAGTTTTCACGTTTTCCCTGAAGCCTGTTAGTCTTTCCTCCAGAATATGTTCCACCTTTTGTTTTCCCTCTCTGGGTGAATGGCACCACCTGGGAAACAAACATTCAGTCATTAGGTGAATAAGGCCCTACCACACATCACACACTAGTCTTACTTTACCATTTCCTTTCCTTCACGCTTTGTGTTTAATCAACAATAAGTATCTTCCAGTTTTGCCTCAAGAGGTCTTATCAACTTTAATTGTGCTTTAGGTGAAAGTTTACAGTTCAAGTTAATTTCTCATTTAAAAATTTATACATGTATTGTTTTGCCACATTAGTTGCAATCCCCACAATGTGACAGCACATTCCCTCTTTCCACCCCGGGTTCCCTGTGCCCATTTCGTCCAATTTCTGTCCCCTCCCGCCTTCTCATCTTGCTTTTGGACAGGGGTTGCCCATTTGATCTTGTATATTTGATTGAACTAACAAGCACATCCCTCACTTGTGTTATTTTTGTTTTATAGGCCTATGTAATCTTTGTCTGAAAAGTGGGCTTTGGGAATGGCTTCATTTCTGGGTTAGCAGAGTGTCTGGGGCCACAGTTTCAGGGATTTCCTCCAGCCTCTGTCAGACCAGTAAGTCTGGTCTTTTTTCATGAATTTGAATTCTGTTTTTCTCCTGCTCTGTCCAGGGCTCTCTGTTGTGATCCCTGTCAGAGCTGTCAGTGGTAGCTCCTTTTTTTGAATTACTGCTCTGCCATTTACTCACTATAGATGAGTAGTAAGTTACTTAACCTCTCTGTTCCTTAGTTTCCTCATCTTTAAAATGGGGATAATAACAATACTCACCTCTTTGGAAAGTTGTGAGGATTAAACTTAGAACAATGTCTAGCATACCCTATTAGTTATGAAATCAGGTTTTTGGGTCCTGATTAGCATTTCATGGAATAGAATAGGGAATATTATAGTACATCATAGGAAGTATAATTAAGTATGGTTTCCAATGAAGCAATACATATATGTACATATATTTGTGAGTATATGGGATTCCAATTAAACTATGTTTCTGACTATGTATCCTGATCAAACTTTTTTGAAAATCACAGTCATACTACATTATGCATTTGTTTAAATTGGGTACTAAAGGTTCATTGAATACAGAAAGTATGTCTAATGCGTGTCCACATCCCTGAAACAAGCTCTTTGCTTGGAATATATATGAAAGTTACCGAATGTTTATTTATGTCTCAAACAAAACAGAAATCAATGATCTTGATGGAAATTATACTTTCTAGGATCCTGTCACCTGAAAACCTGAATTTGCCTGGAGGATTAGAACCCTTAAAGCTGCCATTGCTTAATAGATACTTAGCTTAACAGTCTTGCAATGAATTAGATAGAATGTGAAATATAGACACTGGCTATTAAGAAAGGGCATATCGCTGGGGAGTGGAATAGAGTTCCAAAATAAAGGATAAAAGACTCAATGCCTGTACTCAAAACATTTACAGTATATAGCACAGAGAATAATTATCTTTGCTGCTGATTTGGGACTATGATATTAGCTTAGAGAAGGGATGATGAACAGGCTGAGAAAGTTACCTTATCCCAAGTGAATTGCTTTTCTCAGCTTTCTAAGCAGACGCTTACTTTTCTGAATTCCTACCAGGTATCCTAGACAGTCTTCATTTGTCCCTAAATCCTTCCTTCACCTTTGTCACACTGATCTGTACCCCTAGAAGATGATTTTTATGGATATATCAACAGGCTTCCTTTTCTTCTGGCTTCTGGTTGGGTTCAGCAAATGGGAGGCACTGGTAGGGAATCAGAAGGCAGAAGAGAGTGAGGTCAGATTGTGTGTTAGCAGTGACCACAGTTCTAAAACAACTGTTCACAGCCTCCTCCCAGATGCAGCTCTGGGTCTTTAGGGTTCCAGTCACTGTTCCTTCCCCTTGCTTCTTTAGTAGCTTCTTAGTCCTTTCCTTAAACTTTCCTCAGTTACCCTGCTTAGATGTGTTATCTACTTCCTGTCAGAAGGTTGGCAGATTCACCAGGTCTCTGAACTTTGTCTTTAACTGGATCCTTCTTCTTCGGACTTATCTGGAATTGGCTTATTTCAAATATCCATCCCCCCAGGTAGGAAAGCAATCTAGATTTTGAAATCAGACAGTCTTGGTCTGGAGTCTTAGTTCTGCCTCTTCCTAGCTGTGGTATTTTGGACAACAGACTTACCTTTCTGAATTTGTGTTCTCATCTCTAAAATGAGGTACTATTAATACCTGCCTCTTGGTGTGTTATGAAGATTAAGTAAGATTATATAATAAAATGCTTAATAAATATTAGCTATCATTGCTTTGTTATGAAAATTATTGTATAATACATAGTTATATTGTTTATTATTATTATTCTAAGAGTTTAGAAAGTTTCATTGGGATATACCAAGATGGTAACTGGCCATTATTTCCTGTCCTTACCTGCTTGGTTTTTTAACATACACAGATCAGAGTTGTTCTAAGATTTGGGGTATAGGGTACTATATCCAACTCCTCTCACCTTGCAAATTGTTCTGGCATCTGCCTTTTGTTATAGGCTCTCTTTCCCATTGTCCATGTAAATCTTGAAGACTGTGCCTGTCACCCACTACCCTTTTGTCAGTTTGTCATACTATGGTGGCTTGCATGTTGATATGATGCTGAAAGTTATGCCACTGGTATTTCAAATACCAGCAGGGTCACCTGTGGTAGACAGGTTTTAGCAGAGCTTCTGGACTAAGACAGACTAGGAAGAAAGGCCTGGCATTCTACATGCAAAAATTAGCCAATGAAAACCCTATGGATCACAGCAGAATATTGCTCAATAGAGTGCTAGAAGATGAATTCGCTAGTTGGAAGGCACTCAAAATACACAGTAGTCTAACAATGGACTCAAGCATACCAATGATCATGAAGATGGTGCAGGAACAAGCAACATTTATTCTGTTGTACGTGGGGTTGGTGGGTACGTGGGGTTACCATGAGTTAGAGGTGACTCCATAGCAGCTAATAACTATGCCTGTCACGTTTCTAATCACCACTCCACTGAGATGGACCATTGTTTTCCTTCCCCACCCACCCAGATTTACATTGTTTTTATCCTTTGTAATTTCTCCATTAAATCTTGTCTTCAGATCAAAATAACTAATATCTTATGAATGCAATCAGCCAATCAGAAGCTGCTTTCCTTTGTGTCTCCTACTTTTTGGCGCTTTCTTTCTACGTTCATATGCTTCTGACTTCCAAGAAGATGCCTCTTCCTCAATAAAGTTGAAGGTTTTCCTGGGTTTTGTTTTCAGCCCCATCTTGCCCCAAAGCCTGAAAATTCATTACCTGTAGATTTAAGTTCTTATTGTTGATCATTTAACTTATTATTGGTAGGAGGAGACAGTCCGCACATGTTTATTTCAAATAAGCTTTTTGTTTTTTCCTTTATGACGAAAAACAAATTTAACTATACCCATTGCTGTCAAGTTGATTCCAACTCATAGCGACCTTATGCAACAGAGTAGAACCACCTCACAGGGTCTCCAAGACTGTAAATCTTTACAGAAGCAGGCTGCCATGTCTTTCTCCTGTGGTGCAACCTTTCTATTAGCAGTCAGTCTCTTAACCACTGCACCACCAGGGCTCCTTAGCTGTAGACCTGTATAATTGGCACTTTTGTACCCATTCCCAAATAGTGTTATAGATTTATTTCTACTCTTAGAGTTTTTGGCCTAGAGGTTTAAAAAATTGATTCATGGAAGTCAACATACATATTTGAAATGCAAATATATTTCATATTATGATAACTATGAGAAATGAATTACCTTTTCACAAACTTGAGATAATCCATTTTTACTGCCTACGTCATTTGAACATATCCATATGGCACCAGGATAAGAATAGCAGCTTGTTCAGCACAAGAATGACTATACCTAGAAAGATTTTATTTTATCTTGGGACAAACAGTACATATTTAGAGACATGTTTTATTACATATGAGAAAATTTTAGTAGGACTCTTTATGTTTGGGCTTCTGAGTTATTAAAAGAATGAAAACAATAGTTGTATTTTCTCTAACATCATAAACTAATTAAATCAAAATGAGTTTGCTGTAATTACATGCATAATCCTCCTTCTCTTTACACCCCCACTTTTGCCTGATATTTAAAATAAATCTGAGACAAACAGCTGTTGGATTGCATTATCTACTTTAGTATTTTATTCTTGCTTTCTGAGAGATTGCAATCTAAATTGAATGCACAATTCGGCATTCCTTTTAATTCCTGCTGCATAGAGGAAATAGGCTTGGCGTGAGAGATGTTCCAAAGTCTAGGATAAGGTCTCTGTACCAAAAGAGACAGCTCATTATCTAATAGACAGGCAAACCACTAACATAATCAGTAGTAAATCTAGAAGGAAAAATGCCAAACATGTTCTAAACCAAAACTTACATTATTTTTGGAATATCTATTCATATTTTTTATGTTAACATCATTTGTTACTCATTTAATTCAATTTAAGAGGCCCTATTTGGGAAAGATACTAAACTACAGTCTGGGGATATGGCTGGAAAAAAAGACCAAAATAATCCCTTCCCAGTTTATCAGGAAAGGCAGATATTAAACAGGTGGTTACAACAGAGGGTTAATGAAAGTCAGAACCCAGAAATATTAGATATTATGCAGATACCCTCTTAATGCATGGAAGAGCTGACTCTATGCTATTTAAATAAAATACCATTGCAACAAATACTTAACAGAGAAGGAAGAGTACTCATTGCACAGCACATTTCATGGACCTTTCATAGGACAATTAAAATATAATAACAGGATATCAGTGATCAAATTAAATGAGCTACTGTACGGTTGCTGAGCCAGAATCAACTCGACGGCAGTGGGTTTGGTTTTTTGTTTGGTTTTATTCAAATAATACTCCTATGCAACAGGCTTTGTTCAATGGTAAAATTTTTATAGTTTTTCAATGATGCACAATTGCTTTCAGGATAATGTTAAAACTTTTCAGCTTATCACATGAGGCTATTGAGGCTCTAGCAGATGTCTTTCTGTAGATTTTTCACCTATCACTCTACACCAGTCTCCTCATATGCTCCATGAAATAAAAAATACTGTTACATAAACTCCTCATGTTGTAGCATACCTCTCTCCATGCTGTTCCTTTACCTAAGGCACTGTTTGCCCTGCTTATCTTTCAAGACTAAGTATTACTTCCTCTGATGCTCCCAGTTTGATTTAAGTATGTTTTCTCTGTTCACCATCACACCCTGTGCACTTTATCGAAGTTCTTAACACACTGTTCTGTTGACTTACTTCCATTCACTATAGTCTCCTTGAGGTGTGGCTGTGTCTTACGTGACTTTGTATCTACCAAACCTTGTTCAGTCCTTGGTGTAGAGTAGATACTCAGTTAATGTCATATGGATGGACAGATGGATGATAATTTTCCATTGTCTACATCAGATGGATAGAAGAAATTAGATGTACTGTGCTGTTTATCTTGCTTTCTATTTCATAATGTAAATGTAATCCTTTTAAATCTCCAAGCTACCCTTTAAAATAAAGTTCTAAGTCTAGATGTAGGTCTTAGAATTAAGAGGCTCATTGAAGATTCAATTCCTCATTAAATATTTATTAAGAAATATTTGGTGATAAATTCTAGTTAGATATAGTATACCTTCCAATGATCTCAAAAATCCTTATCACTAAATTTTACTATAGAGAGAGTTGGTATCAATTCTGTTTTCACTTGAGGTCATGTACCATGGGAACCTGTGACAGATAGGTAGATAGATAGATGGATAGGTGGATAGGTAGGTAGGTAGATAAATTTTCCCATTACAAGAAGGTGTTTAGATGCCCTGTGCTACAAAAGAACTTTTTTTTTTTTTCAATCTCTAATAATGCTAACCTCTTTTCTTTCCACTGAAATTGAAAAGTTCAGATTTGGTATGTCAAATTCACTCCTACAGGTAAAATTAATCATTTCTTTGAAAGAAAAAAAAAAAGTCAATACAATTTGACATTAAATTGTGTTGTAATAATTAAAGATATCAAAATGTCTGGAATAATTTAGAAAGTACTTCTTATACTAACACCCTTACTTATTTTGTATCTTGGAGCATTATATTTAATACCAGCAAGTATTTTTAAAAAAGCATATTGTGTGCAATGTGTAGGCTTAGCGTAGGATCTTCTGGTTAATTGCTAGATTTCGGGCACCTTTCTAACCCTTTTTTTAGTGGGTATGAAAGGGTTTACTTGTAAGAGATATCGCTATTGACAGAATTTTATCTATTTCTCCTGGAATCTCAACAGCAATTCCCATGTTAGAGGCATCCCCAGAAAGCTCTTTAAAGGATTTCCACCCACACTCTGAATATCTAACAGGACTTGACCCATTTTTTCCCTTATTAAGGTAACAGCATACGCATCATGGGAAAAATAGAATAAGAGCTAGTCTGAGCTTGGAATTTAAAAAAATTATCTACCTCTATGCAGAGAATTGAAGTGGAAACCAAAATTAGTCTTTATTTCTTCTTATGCCATTAATTACAATGTGAATTTCTCATATTAAGGGATTACATCTGATTTCATGAATATAGTTGCATTTTGAGTGGCTTAAAATGTATGTTTATATTATGAAATGGAACAAATGTCAATGCTGAAAATGGAACACACTGCAAGTCAAAAATTCTTTGTACCTCATTTTTAGGGCACAAAATATTTGCTTTAGAGGTTAAATAACACAGGTAATAATTAAATATTAAACCAGTGAATAGAATACGAGTAGAGTTCTTTAGAAGTAATAAAATAATTTTAATTCGGGGAATATGTAAAGATATATTTAAAATAAATTTGGTTATGTAAATTGTTATGTTTTGGTATTAAATTTACTCATCTGTATTAGTTTCTTAGGACTGTGGTAACAAATTTGCATGAAGTGGGTGGCTTAAAATGACAGAAATTTGTCTGACAGTTCTGGAGGCTGGAAGTTCAAATTCATGGTGTTGACAGGGCCCTGCTCTCTCAGAAAGCTCTAGGAGAAGATACTTTCTTAACATGTCCAGCTTCTAGTAGCCTCAAGCATTCCTTGGCTTGCAGCTGCAGCATAATTCCAGTCTCTGCCTCCATCCTCCTGTGGTCATCTTCTCTGTTTCTCTGTCTGTGTCTCCTTTCCAACTTTTTTTTTTTTCTTAATACTCGTGTGTATGTGTGTGTGTGTGCGCACGCTTTAGATGGAAGTTCACAGCGTAAATTAGTCTCTCATTCAAAAACTTTTACACAGTTTGTTTTGTGACATTGGTTACAGTCACCTCAATGTGTCAGCACTCTCCTTCTTTCCATTTACACCGAGGTTCCCTGTGTTCATTCATCCAGTTTTCTTGACCTTATCTTCTTTCCTTTTGAGCAGGTGCTGCCCATTTGGTCTTTTATTCTTGATTGAACTAAGAAGCATATTCCTCATGTGTGTTGTTTGTTTTATACACCTGTCTGATCTTTGGCTGAAAGGTGGACTTTAGGAGCAGCTTCTGTTCTGAGTTAGCAGGGTGTCTGGGGGCCATGGTCTTGAGGGTTTCTCCTGTTTTTGTCAGACTAGTTAGTCTGGTCTTTTTTTATCAATTTAAATTGTGTTCTATATTTTTCTCCCACGTTCTTCTAGACCGTCTGTTGTGATCCCTGTCAGAGTGGTCCGTGGTGGTAGCCAAGCACCATCTAGTTCTTCTGGGCTCAGGATGGTGGAGGCTGTGGTTCATGTGGTCCATTAGTCCTTTAGACTAATATTTTCCTTGTGTCTTTGGTTTTCTTCATTTTCCTTTGCTTCTGGGTAGGATGGGACCGATAGATGTATATTAGACGTCCACTCGCAAGCTTTTAAGACTCCAGATGTTACTCACCAAGGTAGGATGTAGAACATTTTCTTTATGAACTATATTATGCCAATTGACCTAGATGTCCCCCGAGACCACAGTCCCAGCTCTGAGCCCCAGTAATTCGGTCCCTCAGAGTGTTTGCATGTGTCTAGGAAGCTTCTGTGACTTTGCCTTAGTCAAGTTGTGCTGACTTCCCCTGTATAGTGTGCTGTCTTTCCTTCACCACAATTAACACTTTTACTATCTAGTTAGTGATTTCCCCTCCCCAATACTCCTCTTCCTGAAAACCATCAAAGATTTTTTTTTTCTATGTCTAATCCTTTTCTTGCGTTTATATAATAGCAGTCTTAGGCAATATTTGTCCTTTCGTGATTAACTTATTTCACTCACCATAATGCCCTCTAGATTCATCCATGTTGTGAGATGTTTCACGGATTCATCATTGTTCTTCATCGTTGCATAGTATTGCATTATGGGTATGTATCATAATTTGTTTATCTAGTCATCTGTTGATGGGCACTTAGGTTGTTTCTATCTTTTTGCTATTGTGAATAATGCTGCACTGAACATGGATGCGCATATGTCTATTTCTGTGATGGCTCTTATTTCTCTAGGATATATTCCTAGCAGTGGGATTGTTGGATCATATGGTATTTCTATTTCTAGCTTTTTAAGGAGGTGCTATATTGTTTTCCATAGTGTTTGTACCATTTTACATTCCCACCAGCAGTACATAAGAGTTCCAATCTCCCCATAACCTCTCCAACATTTGTAATTTTGTGTTTGAATGTGTGTGTGGTTTTATTTATTGTATATAGAACAAACCAGTTTCTTATCAAACAGTTAGTACACACATTATTGCATGACATTGGTTAACAACCCCACGACATGTCAGCACTCTCCTTTCTCAACCCTGGGTTCCCTATTACCAGCTTACCTATTCTTTCCTAGCTTCCAGTCCCTGCCCCAGGGCTGGTATTCCCCTTTAGTCTTGTTTTGTTCCATGGGCCTGTTCAATCTTTGGCTGAAGGGTGAACCTCAGGAGTGACCTCATTACTGAGCTGAAAGGGTGCCTAGGGGTCATACTCTCAGGGTTTCTCCAGTCTCCGTCAGGCCAGCAAGTCCAGTCTTTCTTTTTGAGTTAAAATTTTGTTCTACATTCTTCTCCAGCTCTGTCCAGGATGGGACCCTCTATTGTGATCCCTGTCAGAGCAGACAGTGGTGGTAGCTGGGCACCATCTAGTTTTACTGGACTCAGTCTGGGTCTTTAGTTTTCTTCATTCTTCCTTGTTCCCAAAGGGGTGAGACCTGTGAAGTATCCTAGATGGCCGCTCACAGGCTTTTAAGACCCCAGAGTCTACTCACTGAAGTAGAATGTAGAGCAGATTGTTTATAAATTCTGTTATGCCAGTTGAGCTAGATGTTCCCTGAGACCATGGTCCCCACAGCCCTCAGCCCAGCAATTCGGTCCCTCAGGGAGTTTGGATGTGTCTATGGAACTCCCGTGGCCTTGCCTTGTACGGGTGGTTTTGGCTTCCCCAGTATTGTGTACTGTCTTACCCTTCACCAAAGTTACCACTTATCTATTGTCTATTAAGTGTTTTTCCATCCACATCCCTCCCCTCCCTCGTAACCATCAAATATTGTTTCTTTTTGTATGTAAACCTTTTCATGAGTTTTTACATTAGTGGTCTCATACAATATTTGTCCTTTTTATGATTAACTTATTTCACTCAGCATAATGCCCTCCAGATTAATCCATGTTATGAAATGCTTCACAGATTCATCCTTGTTCTTTAGTGTTGCATAATACTCTGTTGTGTGTATGTACCACAGTTTGCTTATCCATTCATCTGTTGACGGGCATCTAGGTTGTTTCCATCTTCCACTCTGTGTCTCTTTATGGGTGCATTTAGGCCATTTACATTCAGTGTAATTATTGATAGGTGTGAGTTTATTGCTGTCATTTTGTAGTGCTTTTGTTGTGGTGCTAATGTTTTCTTTGTTCCTCTCACTCACCTGTGCTGAGTTCCTTTCGTTTGTTGGTTTCTTTTTCATTTCTTTTGTTTTCATAGATTTTGTTTTTATTGAGACTGTGTTTTTCTTCTTTATTTTGATGAATGGGTTTGTTAACTTCCTTTGTGTTTACGTTGAAATTTACCCTTATCTTCCTAAGTTTGAACCAGTCTGTTATTACTTGGTATTGCCTTGCCTTCCTCTCCATTAGAAAGTTCTGCACCTATACCTTTTATTCTCTCTTTTATTGTTCTGACATTGTTATCATTTACAAATTAATCTCTCTGGTTCCCTGTTGCAATTGTTTTGGTTTTGGGTAGTCCTTGAGAGTTCATTTCCTACATTGGTATCTTGCTAGTACAACCCTGCATCCTAGATTTAGACTGTGGTCTGATGCCTGTTCTCAGACCGAAGGACTCCCTTTAATAATTCTTGTAAGTTTGGTTTGGTTTTCACATATTTCTTTAATTTCTGTTTATCTGGAAATGTCCTAATTTCATCATCATATTTGAATGAAAGTTTTACAGGATATATTATTCTTGGTTGGCAATTTTTTTTTTCTTTCAAGGTTTTATATATGTCATCCCATTGCTTTCTTTCTTGCATGTTTTCTGCCAGATAATCAGAGATTAGTCTTATTGTTTCTCCTCTGTATGTGACTTTTCGTTTTTCTCGAGCTGCTCGCAGGATTTTTTCTTTGTCTTTGATTTTAGTGAGTGTGATTATGACATACCTTGGTGTTTTTCTTTTGGGGTCTATCCTATAAGAGGTTTGTTGAGCTACTTGGATGGTCAGCTTTTCATTACTTATGATATCAGGGAAGTTTTCTGTCAGCAGCTCTTCAATGATCTTCTCTCTGTTTTCCATTTTCTCTCCCTGTTCTGGAACTCTGATCACCCACAAATTTTTGCTTTTGATTATATCCCACATAATTCTCAGGGTTTCTTCATTTTTCTTCATTCTTTTTTCTGATTTTTCCTCAGAGTTGTATCTAAGTGTTTGTCTCCAGTTTCGCTGATTTCATATTCCATTGTTTCAAACCTGCTCCTCAGCCCTTCTATGACACTGTCCATTTCTTAAATCTTGTTATCTTTTGGATTTCTAATTGTCATTTTTGAAGGATTTCTAGTTGTGAATTTATTTTGGCATTTTGTTCCTGTATTACTTTCCTGCATTGTTCCATTTTTTTGTCTGTATTTTCCATGAATTTGTCTCCCTTTTCCATAAATTTGTCTGTTTGTTCCTCATTTTTATCTGCTGTTTGCTTCAACTCTTGGATTGCTCTGAATATTAGACATTTGAATTCCCTGTCAGGTAGTTCTAGTGCCTTTTCTTCTTCTGGAAAGTCATCTGGTGTTTTATTTTGGATGCCTACTGGAACCATCCTGTCCTGTTTTTTTATATATTTTGATATTGTCTGCTATCTTCAGGATATTCCATAGTTATTTTCTTCATTTCTTGATTGTAGATTTGTTTGTTTTGTCCTGCTTTTTTTATTTGGTTATATCTGAGCAGGCAGGCTATGTGTTCTTTGTTGTTTGCTCGTTTGTAGTCACAATACTTTTCCTTCTTGTCCAATGGGCAGGGCCAGTCATTCAGCTATGGTGCAGCAGGACAGGTCCAACTGAAGTGGAGGTGCTGGGATGGGTTTGTGGCATGTACTAGGGCCAGAAGGGTGGGCCAGGAATCAGTGCTGGGTGGGTTCCAGTACACTGTGCCCGTGCTGCTTGGGGGCGTGATGCTCAGTGCACAGTGTAGGTAGGCAGGAAAGAGGCGGGGGAGGTTGTGATGTATGGAGGTAATAGGGGTACGGGAAAGAGGAGAGAGAGAAGAGAGAAACAGGAGTCAAAAACAAAGAAAGAAAGAAAGAAAGAAAAAAGAGTTCTAAGGGAGCTTGCTGTTGGAGTGGATAGATGAGAAACTGAGAAATGAAGAAAAGAAAAAGGGAAAAATAAAGAAAATATAAATAGATAAAAATCTGGAAAAGAAAAAAAAAATCCCCCAGAAGTCCTGGAGTCCCACCAGTGGGAGTGCTAAGACAGGGAGGTGGCTTCCAGGCTGTGCAGTATAGCCTGGCTAGAGAGGGGGACAGATGTCACACAGCACCAGATATTCAGGAGACGGAAGAAGAAGGTAAGTGTAGAGAGATGAGAACTGAGAAATGAAGTAAGACAGAAAGGGAAAAAGAGAGAGAAAAGAAAAAAAGAAAAAGAAATGCCCCCAGGGATGCCACCTACACAGCTGTGCAGATTGGGGGTGTGGCTCTGAAGCTGTGCAGTGCACCCTGGCTAGATGGGGCTCCCAAGCTGCAAAATTAAAAAGAAAACAAAACAAATTAGAACAAAGCAAAACAAGGGAAAAAAGTCTCCAGGGATCCCACCAGTGTGGTGTCATGGGCTGGTGGAATGGTTCCCCAGTTGAGCATGGCTTCACAGCCTTTCAAGAAGAGGCAAAGATGGCACACTGAGCCAGATGTTCCAGAGAAAGGAGGGGGAGGTGGCAGGAGGCACAGAGGAAACCAAAAGAGACAGAAAGTACTAACACCAGCTCAGGGGCCCAGCCAGTGTGGGCAGGGCGAATCCAAGCAGCCTGAAGCCAAACCAGTTGCCTCCCCGCCAAGAGACTGTGGCTAGCGGGAAGCAGAGGAAGCCGAAGGGTGGGGGTAGGGGGTTAGGAAAGTGTATATCGCTTGTTACTGGGTGCTCTGTCTCCTGCTGGGAACTTCATGAAGCTGCTTTCCCACGCTCCCTGTCTGCCAGTCCCCAACAGGAGTCCAAGATGGCGGGTCCACACTGCGCGTTAGCTGATGGGGCCTTTTGCACATATCTCTCCTAGCTGTCTGTCTTCTGTCAGTTTCTTATTCCATTCAGTGCTTGACTGAGCTCTTTATCTCTTCACTTGAACTTTCAGGTTCCAGGGATGATGTTTGTTCTGTTTTACTTAGTTTTTCAGGTCTTTGCTGTGGAGGGATGGCTCAGTGCTTCTGCCTACAGCACCATGTTGGCCAGAAGTCTATTTTGTGTTTTTTTGATTAGTGCCAGTAATGTCAGGGTGAGCTGGTATCTAATTATAGTTTTGATTTGCATTTCTCTAGTGGCTAATGAGGTTGGCAGTTCAAATTCACCAGCCACTTATTGGAAACCCTATGGCACAGTTCTGCTTTGTCCAGTAGGTTCACTACCAATCAGAATTACTTGATGACAATGGGTATGTGTGAATGGGTAATGATCGTGAGCATTTCCTTATGTGGCTCTTAGCTTCCTGAATGTCTTTTTTGATGAAATGTCTGCTTATAACCTTGGCCCATTTTTTAAATTGGATTGTTTATGTTTTTGTTTTTGAGATTTTGAACTATTCTATATATTTTAGAGATTAGACCCTTGTCGGGTATGTCGAAGCCAAAAATAGCTTCCCAGTCTGTAGGTTCTCTTCTCAGTCTTTTGTTGAAGTCTTTTGATCAGCATAAGTGTTTAATTTTTAGTAGGTCCCCTTTATCTAGTTCATCTTCTGCTGTCTGTGTAGTTTTAGTAATTTTTGGTATTCTATTTATGCCATATATTAGGACCCCTAGCACTGTCCCTATTTTTTCTTCCGGGATCTTTATTGTTTTAGGTTTTATATTTAGGTCTTTGATCCATTTTTGAGTTAGTTTTTTCTGTATGGTGTGAGATATGGGTCTGTTTTATTTTTTACAGATGGACAACCAGTTTTGCCAGCACCATTTGTTAAAAAGACTGTCTTTTACCCATTTAATGGACTTTGGTCCTTTTTCAAAGATCAGCTGACCTTCAGTGAATGGATTTACATCTGGATTCTCTATTCTGTTCCATTGATCTATGTGTCTGTTGTTGTAACAGCACCAGGCTGTTTTGACTACTGTGACTGTATAGTAGGTTCTGAGATCAGGTAGTATGAGGTCTTCCACTTTGTTCTTTTTATTCAGTAATGCTCTGCTTATCCAGGGCCCCTTTCCTCTCTAGGTAAAGTTGGTTATTAGTTTTTCCATCTTGTTAATGGTAAAGTAGAGGGTAAGTGAAAAAGAGGAAGACCCTTAATGAGATGGGTTGACACAGTGGCGGCAACAGTGGGCTAAAGCATAACAACAATTGTGAGGATGCTGCAGGACCGAGCAGTGTTTTGTTCTGTTGTACATAGGGTCACTATGAATTGAAACCGACTCGATGGCACCTACCAACAACAAAAAAAAGCCAAACCAAACCCAGTGCCATCAAGTCGATTCCGACTCATAGCGACCCTATAGGACAGAGTAGAACTGCCCCATAGAGTTTCCAAGGAGCGCCTGGCAGGTTTGAACTGCCAGCCCTTGGGTTAGCAGCTGTAGCACTTAACCACTATGCCACCAGGGTTTCCAGCCAACAACAACAGCTTGTTAAAGAATGCTGTCGGTATTTGGATCGGAATTGCATTATATCTGTAGATAGCTTTGGGTAGAACTGACATTTTCAAAACACTGGGTCTTCCTGTCTATAACCATGGTATGTTTTTCTATTTATATAGGTCTCTTTTGGTTTCGTGCAATAGTGTTTTGTAGTTTTCTTTTTTATATGTCTTTTGCTTTCCTGGTTAGATTTATTCCTAAATACTTTATCTTTTTAGGGGCTATTATAAATAGTATTGTTTTTCTTTTCACAGTTCTCATTTTTGATGTATAGGAATCCGACTGATTTTTGTGTGTTGATCTTTTGTCCTGCTACTCTGCTGACTCCTTCTGTTAGTTCCAGTAGTTTTTCCTCTCTTTTATAAGGATACCATTCATGATATTAGGACTCTCTCTACTGCAAAATGACCTAATATTAATTTACATGATAACATCTTTAAGGACCCTATTTCCAAACAAGATCATGTTCATAGGTACCAGGAGTTAGGACTTCAAGGTATAATTTTGGAGGACACAAATCAATCCATGATACCATCTAAATCATGAAATAATTTTATATATGTATGTATATATTTTTTTCTTTTCTTTTCCTTATGGCATCCAAATACTGATATATAGACTGGCTGATTTTCTTTCTTTTAACTAAAAAGGTAAAAGTCTTCTTGGACTACAAGACTACCTTCAGTTTTCTCTCTTATTAATTGTCTAACTTTGGGCAAGTTACTCTATGCCTCAGTCATCTCATCTCATCTTCTTCATGATGAGTAAGGTATATCCTAGTGAGAAAATAATATTTAGTTATTTAAATAAATAATTATCGTTACCATAGCAGTTACTTCTTCCATTGTTATTAATTTGGAGTCAGTCGCTCATCTAACATCCAATTACAGATACATGAATAGTGAGGAATGCTTCTGTCTTATAGTCAGTCCATCATCTGTCTATACTCACTGTCTTGATTTCCTCTCCTTCCATTCTTTCTTGGACTCAGTCAGATGAAGCTTCTAATCCCTGCTCATCTCCATCAAAGCTTCTCCTGTGGAAGACACCAGTGACCTCCGCATTGCCACATTCAATGATCACTTCTCATCCCTGATCATTCTTGAACTCTCAGTATCATGTCCTGTAGTTGACCATTTCCTACTTCTCCAAACTATTTTATTTGTATCCTCTTCATTTTCCTCTTGCCTGTTAGCTCTTTCTCAAACTCCCTTACAGTTTCCTTTTGAAACATTATTTTTTTAATTAAAAAACTGGGGAGGGGGGTACTCTGTCTTTTTTATATGCTACAACAATTTTGTCTGAACATCCTATTGAGTCTGCTTTCAAATTACATACTGAACCTGACCTCTTCATACTACTTTAGCACTGCCACCCTTGTCCAAGGCACCATCATCTCCTACCTGGATTTTTGCCTTGTAACTGGTCTCCTGCTTTTGCCATTGTAGTACCTCTACAGTCTGTTCTAGGCACCAGGACAAGTTACCTTTTTTAAAAGCAAGTTAATCATGTCTCCTCTGCTTTACCATGCCTCCCTTCCCCATTTACTCTATTTGGGCTTCATCAGCCTTCTAGCTATTCTTTGAATATTCCAGGCATGTTAGCACCTCAGGGCCATTTCCTCTTCCCAGAAGCTCTGTGGCTCATTCGTTTACTTCCTTCAGGTCTATGCCTAATCATCTCCCAGACTTTTTTTTTTAATGTAAAGTAGAAACTTTCCACCTCCACCCCAGTATTTTATACTCCTTTTCCTGCTTTTTCTCTGTAGCCCAGTCACCTTGTGACATACTACGTAATTAATATTAATAATAATTACTTGTTTATTGCCTATTTCCCCAACCAGAATGTAAGTACCATGAGAGCAGGATTTTTTTTTTTTCTTCACTTATATAGATCCAGTATGTATAATAATGCCTGGCACGCTGTAGGGTATCAATAAATATTTGCTGAAGGAATAAGGGAATCCATCAGTCAGGCAACAAACAGAGGAAATGAGATAGAAGAGATGCTTATGATCTGTGGTAATAGAAATAATACAAATACTCTTTAAATAAAGCTGCCCAGGATTACTTGACTTTTCACAGGCTTTACTTCAATTTCATGAAAAATAAGTAAATCATACATTCATTCATTCAAGAATTGTTAATTAAGTATTACGCAAAGAACATGTAGAACTTTGTTTCTAAACATTTAAAAGTGTATACTTTGTTTTCAATAATATGAAGTTATATAATACATTCTATAAAAATTTCTGATTAATAGGGTTTTAATACAGATTTCTCTGATGCAGTTTGAATTTGACTTTGAAACTATCACTGTAAGAATAATAGCTCTTTTTTTAAAATCAAAACTCAACAATTTTTAAAGTGCTTTCATATCCATTTATTTCATTTGATCATCACAGAAATCAAATGGAAATGTGAGATTAGTATCCCTATACCAATTTTTGAGATGAAGACACAGAGATCCATGGTCATGCAAGGAATAACTTGTTCTGCTGGAATTCAAACCCTAGAGTTAAGCTTAAGAGCCTAATTAATGTTCACTTAACTGCAATATGCTGCTGCTTTTAAAAGATTGTTCTGTTTTGATGCATTGAAATACGCTGTAACTTGTCCTGTCGTTGTTGTTAGCTGCCGTCAACTCCTGGTGACCCCATGCACAACACTGCCAAGTCTTGCACCATCCCCATGATCGGTTATAGATTGAACCTTTGTGATCTGTAGGGTTTTCACTGGCTGATTTTCGGAAGTAGATCACCAGGCTTTTCTTCCTAGAAACACAATTTTCTAACTGAACTTATTCTTCCTTGTGTTAGTTTCCTAGGACTGTTGTAACAAGCTGCCAAACAGTGGGTGGTTTTAAGCAACAGAAATTGTCTCCCAGTTCTGGGGGCTAGAAGTCCAAATATAAGGTGTCAACAGGACCTTGCTCTTTTGGAAGACTCTAGGGGAAGATCCTTTCTTGTTTCTTCCAGCAAACTGCACTATAAAAGGATCAAGGTGGGCAAACCCCACCTTTATCACAGCCTGGCAAAGATCAAAATGAATCAAATTCCCACCTGGAAATAGATTCAGGCTTTGCCTTCTCACATTTCCATTCTTGTTGTCCATCACTTCCATGGCAAAAACTCTCTTTCAGACCCTAACCACCCAGAGTTAGATTAGATCTCATCCCTAGGTATTCTGAGCTTGGTCAAAATATCCCTGGCCACTCAAGGCCAGATACATGGGGAGCAGCTGTAGGCTCAGGAGTCCTCACAGCTCCTTGCACTTCAGACCAGCTGGCCTCTCTCTCTCTCTCTCTCTCATCCCTTTCTTAATCCCCTGAGACTAGGTCACAAGCTAGAAGGACCCTATCCTTTTTCAACACCTGTCTGTGCAGTCTTTCTCTATCACCCAGCAACTTAGAGTTAGGTCTACAGAAATCAACTGTGTTGCCAGCCCCTGCTGGCTCATTGCCCCTGTTAATTCTCTAGAATGGCTCACAAAATTTTTAGAGACTATTGCCTACACTTACAGTTACTCAAATATTATAACCAGAAAGGATACAAGCATAGAGATGCTTTAGGCAAGGTCTGGGAGAGATCCTTGCACAAGGCTTCCATTGTCCCCAGGCACTTGCAGCACCCTCTCCCATGATTGCTGTTCTTACCAATCTTGGAAGTCTCAAAAGAAGGAGCTCCAAGGTCCAGAGTCCCCTAGAGGTTGGGACTTCAGCGAATATGCAGGCATTGATGAATATGCATGATTGACTGCATCATGACCCCTCCCTTCCTGAAGTTGGTTTGCAGCTGTGGCATCTGTGTAGCCCTTACTTACCTGGCTGTTTTAGAAAGACAAGGAGCACCATAATTGCTCAGGTTATTTTCAAAAACCAGATACAAAGGGCTAAATCTTGTTCTTTGTCCACACCCAGCTTCTTGTAGCCTCTTTGGCTTGCAGCTGCAGCATAACTCCAATCTCTGCCTCCGTCTCCACAGTGCCTTCTTCCTTCTGTGTGTCCATCTGTTTCTCTTATCCTCTTTTATAAGACACTGCTATGGTTTAGGACCCACCCTACTCTGGCCTTTGGTATCTTCAAACGCCCTTCAAAGGTCATGTTCAGAGGTACCAGGGATTAGGACTTCAACATATCTTTTTGGAGAACACAATTCAATCCATAACACTCCTTACCCAATTTTTAATCAGGAATTAGAATATTAAAAAAGATGGGAAACACAGATGAAAGAGGAAGGGAATAGCCAAGTTTTTGGAATAGAGAGAGAGAGAGCTATGGATGAAAAGATAGTTGGATGGGAAATTGGGTAATAGAGAACCTTGACAATATTCTGATGAGTTCCAAATTACCAAAAAAAAAAAAAAAAAGGCCAAATAGAATTATTTAGCAAGATTTGATTGTCAGAAAATAAAAGATGTATTTTGAGGAGCTTATCCGACTTCTCAAAATACTGAACTACTCTGGAAACATTTTCTTAAAATAATGTTTTTGTCCAGGGACAAGATTATTTGTTCAATGTTGAACACCTACAATGTGCCAGGCATTTTTCTAGGTGCCTGGGATAAATCAGTGAACAAATCAGACAAAGAAACTTGTCGCCCATGAGATTCAGTCCTAGCAACACAGAGCCCATAATAAACATAGTAAATAAGTAACTTGTCAAGTATGTGCGAAAATGATACATACTATGGAAAATAACCAGAGCAGAACAAAAGAGATCGGGTATGTTTGCTGTGGAGACAAAGCAAGTGACAATTTTCAGTAGGGTGAATAAGGTCAACCTCATTAAGAATGATACATTTGGGCCAAGACCTAGAGGAGGTGAGGAGTTAGCATGTGGATGAATCTAAGGGACGAACATTCAGGCAGAGGAGCAGTCAGGGCAGGGTAAAGGCATGAAGGTTATACCACACATGCCTGGTGTGTTCAAGGAAAAGCAAAGAGGCCCGTGTGTGTCCAGCAGATAATGAGCAAGCTGGAGAGTAGTAAGATGATGTCAGAAAGATAACGTGGGACGGGAGAGGAGGGTAGTGCTCAGATGACAGAGCATGTAGAACTTTTTAGGCCATTGAAAGGATTTTGGCTTTTATTCTGAGTGAAATGGGAAGTTATTGCAGAATTTTGAGCAGAGGAATGAGTGACATAGCCTGACATGTTTTAAAAGCATCACTCTTCCTGCTATGCTGAGAGCAGTCCCAAGGGACCAAGAAGCAGGGAAGCTGGAAAAAGGGGACCATGGAAATAATATCAATACAACTCATTCTTTAAGATTATAATCTTGACTAGAATTTTGAGAATGTCAGAAGTAGGTATTTGATAAGAGAGTTATACATATGTTTGCGTGTTATTAGCATACACTTATTTGTCAGCCGTTCTTAAGTATTCATGTTAAAATTGTTCTGTTACTATACTTAGTTTTACTGATTACCTCTTTAGCTTTGCCTCATCTCTGCTCTGGAGTATGAAGTCCTCAAAGACAGAAATAGTATCTTATTCATCTCTGTATTCTCGGTGCTCAAAAAATTTTTTTTCCTCATTAAAATAGAACAGCCCAAATACACTGATAGTATACAAAAATTATCCTAGAAAGAGAATGAGAGAACAAGTTCCAAATAGTAAACTTTAGTCAATGATAAATTAGACAGCATCATTCCTGAGTTGTCTAAAATAATAAAAAAAATGAAGACCACAGATCTAGCCCAACTTCCAGCAACAAGTGGTTAGTGACAGAGAACAGACCTTCTTACATTGTTTTCCAGACATGATAATTTTAATATCATGAGTATCTGTAATTGATTTAGTAGTTATTCTTTTGAAAGTGGATAATATGGATTAAACTTTATACTCAACACTGGCCATATTTATATAATCTCCTTAATACTGAGAAACATTATTGAGGAAAAAAAATGTAATTCTGCATCATAATTTAAGAATAACCAAAAAAGATTTGCATTGGGAAAATCTGCTACAAAAGACCTCTTTAAAGTGTTAAAATATTAAAAAATAAAGATGTCACTTTGAGGACTAAGTTGTGCCTGTCCCATGTCATAATATTTTCAATCACCTCATATGCATGTGAAAGCTGGACAATGAATAAGGAAGACCAATGAAGAATTGATGCTTTCAAATTATGGTGTTGGCAAAAAATATTGAATATACTATGAACTGCCAGAAAAACAAACAAATCTGTCTTGGAAGAAGTACAGCCAGAATGTTCCTTAGAAGTGAGGATGGCGAGACTTAGTCTCACATACTTTGGACATGCTATCAGGAGGGACTGGTCCCTGGAGAAGGACATCCTACTTGATAAAGTAGAGAGTAGTGAAAAAAAGGAAGGCCCTCAGTGAGATGAATTGACACAGTGGCTGCTACAATGGCCTAAAACATAGCAATGATCATTAGGATGGCACAGGAATGGGCAATGTTTTGTTCTGTTGTACATAGGGTTGCTATGATGGTACCTAACAACAACAACAAAAAATAATGTAGCAGTAAAAGTAGTATATTTTAAAACTGGCATTCTAGATGGACATTTAGATGATTTTGAAGATAAATACCAAAGGGACTGTTCAGGTAAATGCTAAACTATATGGAGTTTTGGTGTCATCATTGGTGTAACTCAGCCTCCCAGAGGACTACCCGAATCAGAGTATTCAGTTAGCTGTGGAATGTTGGTATGGTTAGAATTAGTCTCCTGACTTCCTTTGGCCACATTTTTTCTGTCTCATCAACAGAAGTTTACGTGACATGGTATTTGGTGCAGCTGACGTAGCTCAAGGGGGACAGAATACCAAAAAATATATAAACAGATGTGTTTGTTCCCTTGGCTTTCTGTCACTGGAGATCCTTTTTATCTTTCTCCCTGGTTTAATAAAATGGTATATATCATAACTACTAGCATTTCAGCTACTTTTTGGAGAGGAAAACTGTTTTATTCTATTTTTCTCCTGTTTGCCAATGTTATAGCATTGAATCACCACCTGTCTGTCACTTTGACATATTTTAATGGGGTTATGTGTTGCAGTGATGCTGGCAGCCATGCTACTACTATTTCAAATACCAGCAGGGTTTCTCGTGGTAGAAAGTTTTCCGCGGAGCTTCTAGACTAAGACTGACTAGGAAGAAGGACCTGGTAGTCTACTTGCTACCCCCCCCCCCCAAAAAAAATAGCCAGTGGAACATTGTCTGATATAGTACTGGAAGACGACCCCTCAGATTGGAAGGCACTCAAAATACATCTGGGTATTAGCTGCCTCCTCAAAGTAGAGTAGACCTTAATGATGTATGTGCAGTAAAGCTCTCGGGACCCATATTTGCTGTTGTGTCACAACTAAAATGAGAAGAAACATATGCAAACATACATTAGTAAAAAATAAAAAGAAAAAAATTAAAGAAAAAAAAAACCTCATTGCCATTGAGTTGATTCTGACTCATAGCTACCCTATAGGACAGAGTAGAACTGCGTCGTAGGGTTTCCAAGGAGTGGCTGGTGGATTCCAACTGCCGACCTTTTGCTTAGCAGCCAAACTCTTAACCACTGTTTCATTAAGGCCCTATTAGTACCAGAAACATGGAAGGTACAAAATATGAATCAAAGAAATATGGACATCATCAAAAGTGAAATGAGATATTTGAAAACCAATATTCTAGGCATTAGTGAGCTGAAATGGACTGGTATTGGCCATTTTGAATCAGACAATCGTATAGTTTACTATACTGGGAATGACAAATTGAAGAGGAACAGTGTCCCGTTCATTGTCAAAAAGAACATCTCAAGATCTGTCCTGAAGTACAACACTATCATTGATAGGTTAACATCCCTTCACCCACAAGGAAGACCAGTTAATACAACTGTTATTCAAATATACACACCAACCACTAATGCCAAAGATGATATTGAAGATTTTTACCAACTTATACAGTCTGAAATTGACCAAAAATACAATCAAGATGCAATGTTAATTACTAGTGTTGGGATATGAAAGTTAGTAACCAAGAAGAAGGATCAGTAACTGAAAAATATGGCCTTGATGATAGAAAAGACTCTGGAGATCATTTGATAAACTTCTGCAATACCAATGACTTATTCATTGGAAATACCATTTTACAACAGCATATATGATAACTATATAAAAGGACCTCGCCGGATAGAATACACAGGAATCTAATAGACTACATCTGTGGAAAGAGACGATGGAGAAGCTCAATATCGTCAGTCAGAACAAGGCCAGGGGCTGACTGCAGAACAGACCATCAATTGCTTATATGCAAGTTCAAGTTGAAATTGAAGAAAATTTTTAAAAAGTCCATGAGAGCCAAAGTATGACCATGAAGATATCCCTCCTGAATTTAGAAAGAATAGATTTGACACATTAAACACTAATGACTGAAGAACAGAAGAGTTGTGGGATGACATCATATATGAAGAAAGCAAAAAGTCATTAAAAAGACAAAAGAAAGAAAAGTCCAAAATGGATGTCAGATGAAACCCTGAAACTTGCTATTGAACATAGGGTAGGTAAAGTGATCAAAAGAAATGATAAAGTAAAAGAACTGAACAGAACATTTCAAAGGGCAGCTTGAGAAGACAAAGTAGAGTATTATAATAAAATGTGCAAAGACCAGGAGGTAGAAAACCAAAAGGGAAGAACACGTAGCTAGGTAGCTATCTTCCAAATTTCTTGGCATAGACAAGTGAGTACTTATACTGTTGCATCCATTTATTGAAGCATCTCAGTTGATATTCTGTTAATTCCTGGAACCTTGTTTTTTGCCAAGGCCTTCAGGACAACTTGGATATTTTCCTTCACTACCATTTTTTTTTTTAATCATATCCTTCCTCCTGAAATGATTGAATATCAACAAATTCATTTTGGTACAGTGACTCTGTGTATTCCTTCCATCATCTTTTGATGATTCCCGTGTCGTTCAATTTTTTGCCCATAGAATCCTTCAAATTGCAAATTGAGGCACAATTTATTCTTCGTTCTTTCAGCTTTAGAAATGCCGAAAAGTATTTACCTGTGTTTTATTGACTACACAATGGTATTTGACTGTGTGGATCATAACAAATTCTGGATAACATTGTGAAGAATGGGAATTCTAGCACACTTAATTGTGCTTTTGCAGAACCTGTACGTAGACCAAGAGACAGTTGTCCAAACAGAACAAGGGGATATGTGTGGTTTAAAATGGGAAATGGTGTGCGTTAGGGTTGTATCCTTTCACCATGTTAATTCAATCTGTGGAAACTCTGGTGGCATAGTGGTTAAGAGCTATGGCTGCTAACCAAAAGGTCGGTAGTATGAATCCACCAGGCATTCCTTGGAAACCATATGGGGCAGTTACACTCTATAGGGTCGCTATGAATCGGAATTGACAGCAATGGGCTTGGTTTCATTCAATCTGTAGGATGAGCAGATAACTCTAGAAGCTGGAATATATGAAGAAGAATGCAGCACCAGGATGGGAGGAAGACCATTCACAACCTGCAATATTGCAGATAACACAATCTTGCTTGCTGAAAGCAAAGAGGACTTGAAGCACTTACTGATGAAGATCAAAGACTACAGCCCTCAGTATGGATTATGCCTCAACATCTCAACATAAAGAAAACAAAAATTCTCATAATTGGGCTAATAGGCAACATCATGATAAACCAAGAAAAGATTGCAGTTGTCAAGGACTTCATTTTACTTGGATCCACAATCAATGCTCACAGAAGCAGCAGTCAAGAAACCAAACAATGCATTTGCTTTGGGCAAATCTGCTGAAAAAGACCTCTTTAAAGTGTTAAAAAGAAAAGCTATTGTGTCAAGGACTACAGTGTGCCTGACCCAAGCTGTGGTATTTTCAATCGCCTCATATACATGTGAAAGCCAGACAATGAATAAGGAAGACTGAAGAAGAATTCATGGTTTTGAATTATGGTGTTGGGGAAGAATATTGAATATAATATACTATGGACTTCCAGAAGAATGAACAAATGTGTCTTGGAAGAAGTACAGCCAGGCTGCTCCTTACAAGCGAGAATGACTAGATTTCTCTCCCTTACTTTGGGCATGTTAACAGGAAGGACAAGTGCCTGGAGAAGGACATTATGCTTGGTAAAGTAGAGGGTCAGTAAAAAAGAGGAAGACCCTCAACAGGATGGAATGACACAGTAGCTGCAACAACAGGCTCAAAAGTAGCAATGATTTTGAGGATGAGACAGGATCGGGCAACATTTCATTCTGTAGTTCGTAGGGTTGCTGTGTGTTGAAACCCTCTCAAAGCCACCTCACAACAGCAACAACACAGTGTTCAGATAATTAAGCAAAGATACTAGCATTGAAGTTTAATTCAGTTTAAGAATAGCATTCCAGAATCTCCAAATGGGATATGATGGCAGTATAAACGGGACAAATTATCAATTTTACTAATAAATAAATTTTAAATGGAGCTCACTCTAGGTCAGAAATTGTATGTTTCTGAGAAGACTATTTCCTCATCAGTATTCTCCAGGCAAATGTTATAATCAAAGAACAAAGAATTTTATAGTAAAACCTTATTTTAGTTATCTATTGATGGTTAATAAACCACCACAAAACTTAATGATATAAAACAACAACCATTTTATTATAGTCATAATTTTGTGAGTCAAAAACTCATGCGGGATGCATGCAGGTATTTCATCTCTACTCTGTGGAGCCTCAGGTAGGTGGCTTAAATGGTTAGAGATGGCTAGGATGGCCATCATAGACCTATGGATTTTAAAGTGCAAAATCAGGCAAAACTAATAATACTATTTAGAGATACATTCATAGCTTGCAAAAAAACTATAAAGAAAAGCAAGGAGATAATTAACTCAGAATTCAGGATCTTGGTTATCTGAATGTTAGGCAAGGAAATCAGACTGCAGAGAGTAAGGCAATTTACTATTTCTTGGCTTGGCAAGTGCATGCATGGGTATTCTTTTTGCTATTATTCTTTAATATTGAAAAAATCATTTCCATGACTGTGGATTTTTTTCTTCTTTTTTTGGATTTTTTTTTTCAACTCTGCCTGAATTTTTAACATAACATCATTTATGTAAGTCAATTTAACAATCATTTTGTATATGCTATGGATTTATGGATTTGCCGGTGCTACAGAATTTAAGTAGTTTCAATTCTGGCTACCTGATAATTATTGTGGTGGTTTTTTATTTTGTTTGTTTGCTTGTTTCCCCCTCCTCCCAGTATAAACTTCTGTGTTCTGACTCCTAATTTTCTGATTCAGATTGTCTTCGGTATGGCTGAGGAATCTGCATATCTAAAAGCTCCTTCTGGTTATTTTGCTGTGTATCCAGGTTTGAAATCTAATGCATATATCTTTCAATCCTTACACTTATTAGGAAAAGCATTAACATATGTTAGTAGCATTCTGGGACAACAGGTTGCTTTCTGAGTGAGGGGATTTGTACACAGTGGTTTAAGAACTGAGAAGCAAAATGGGGAGGAGCTACCCAGAGATTAGCGCATCCAGTAGCCACTATCAACCCTAGGAGCAGGTAATACTAAGGCTCAACAACTTGAATCCACTGGCAGAAACTAAAGCTATAGAACTAAAGCTGAGAAAAGATAGCAGAAGTATCCTGACTTCTGTTTTCCTTCTGCCTTCTGATCTTTGCCAGTGTCTCTATTGGCTCAGCGCATCTGAAAGCATCCTAGGAAGTGCAACCTCCAGAGGCCAGTTCCCCTGAAAACAGAGCAAAAGATAGGAAGGAGAGGGATCTGAAGACAAGCAAGTCCAGGACCTGCACAGGTGTTCAGCTAGATGGGGGATGATATGGCTTCTTAATAACTTCAGCTTTTCATACTTTGGGCTGTATCATTGAAAATCAGAAATGCAGGTACTTAAAAAATGGCAAGTGGTCAAAAATCACAGACCTTGCCGTGAGACTTTGGGCAAGTTATTTAAACTCTGCCTGTTTCCCCGTCTGTAAAACGGTGACAGTAATTATGTACCGCATTGGTTCTCTATCTGTGCGCAAACTCACGTGGCCACAAAAGGCTATTTTAAATTTTCAAGGGAAACACATTGATACTTGACACCTGTTATACATAGCACAAACTACTAGTTCAAGGTAGTTCACAGCTACAAAATTAGATCACACATTATTTTTTTCAGTGATATCCTATTCTTTGCAAAGCTGGATTTCCAGTGGTTGTTATGATAAAAAAAAAAAAAAAAAAAACCACATAAAAATCAATGTGGAACAGGAAATGAGGGTGGTAGTCTATCTGATATCAAGATCTGAAAAGCTGTGCAGGGTCTAACTGGCATACGTATCCTTTTAGTAAGTAATTGTGATTATTTAAGAATAAAATAATATATTTTTTCAAATGCATATTTCAAGTAGTTACTTCAAATTGTTAAGACATAAATATTTATTAAGTTGTTTGACTCTAATTACTGAATAAATTGAACTCTTAGGTATTTCTTTTGGCCTGGGAGTATTATGAAAAAATTACTGACAAATTAAGGGTGCAGTGAACCAACCAACTTCTCACCTATCTCATAGCATTTTTAGGAAAATTAATTGAGCTAATAAAAGTCAAATGATTAGAAAAGTGCCTAACAAGTAATAAGTGCATTACAGTGTCACCTACTATATGTCAGAAGACATGACAAATAGAATTCCAGCTGTAGCCACTACTACTGTCATGAAAACTGGAGACACTATTCAATACTTAAGCTTACATCTCCTACTAGGATATATTAGTGATGATCATAGTCGATATCTGTGAACAAAGGTGACCACCTTCAAGAACTGAACTGTACAGTGTAGTAACCACTAGCCATATTCAGCAGCTAATTGAGCACTTGATAGATGGCTCATGTGACTGAAGAAGTGAATTTTTAATTTTAATTTAAAAACTGATACTTGATTTAGTTATTGGAAAAATTTTGAGTGTTTTTAAAACAACTTGGGCATGCGAATCTACTTTTGAACTGTATATTTAATGAAATCGAAATATATATCAAATATTTCTGATGAAAATTTAGCGTCTGAGTTAAAATGTGCTGTAAATGTAAAATGCACACTGAATTTCAGTATGCATGAAAAAAGAAAGTGTAAAATGTCTAATTAATAATTTTTGGATTGATTAGAATGTTCCATGATGGTCATACTCATGCATACAACTTTGTACCTTTCTATAATTTCTAAGAAAAATTACTAAAAATGAAACATGTGAATTAAAAAGTATGCCTATTTCAAGTTATGGTAAATATTGTCAAAACTGTACAATTTATAATAAATAACAATTTTAATTCTGTTTTATGACTGATTTTCTTAGGACATTAATTTTGTTAAACAAAAGGAACTTTTCAAAAAAAGTTGGTTTATCTATGCATACCTTTCATTGGCTTATGAATTGTTTCATACTTTCATGCCATAAATATCAATCAGTTGGCCACTTCTGTAGTATGACCCACATATCAAGCCTTATATAAGGCCAGAAACTAAGCATTTTAAGATTAATTGGTAATTTGAACAGAGCTTCCTGGGGCAAAAGAAGTACAATGCTACAAATCTGGAACTAAAAACTCATTCTGTCCTTACTGGGTTACTGATGTCTTTGTACCTAATCAACTTTTAGAGGTACAGCAGTTGGCTTAAACGTAAAGTGAGTTAATGATAATACTTTATAAGATTTTTTGAGTCACTTTTTCTTTTCAAATCATGTACTAAGATAAAAATCACTCAAGGGCTTGGGGTCAACCAGAAAAATAAACAAAGGAAAGCTGTTGAACAGTTTAACTATTAATGGCTGGTTAAAAGAAGTTGAAATAAGGTAACTGTAGCATGGATTTAAAAATTTTTAACTTGTCGAAATAATAATTTCTATGAAATTCTTGGAACTCGTACCTCGGCAATGACAGCGATAAGAGTATTTGAAAGAGAGAATGCTATTGGTTTAGCCTACAGATCTAATCAGATTATTAACTGGTTTAAAAACCTCCAGTGGTTTCTCATACTTTTCAGGATGAAATCCAAATTCCTTAGTCATAGGTTAAAAACCGTTTATGATGTGATCCCTGTCTACCACTCCATCCTTTTCTCCTATCCTCCTTTTACGCCAGTCTGCAGTCTTGTTCACTCTACCTACAACACCTTTCTTTCTTGTTTACCTGATAAACTCTTCTTGCTCTAGCGAACCTCCCTTGATTTCCCAAATCTAGATTAGGTGTCTTGTTTGTGTTCCCTTAGCATCTGTTTATCTTTATCACGTTGTCATCTTGTCATCCTCAGGTGCCCTCGAGTCAATTCCAACTCCTGGTATGTACAGCAGAAGGAAACACTGCCCAGTGCTGTGCCACCCTCACAGTTGTTTTTTTCTTTGAGCCCTTTGTTGCAGCCACTGTGTCAATCCATCTCGTTGAGGGTCTTCCTCTTTTTCAGTGACACCCCTACTTTACCAAGCATAATATCCTTCTCTAGGACTGGTCCCTTCTGATAACATATATCTATGATCAATTCTTTCTCTTGGCATTTTGAGGGTGAATAACAAATATTGGAGAAAACCAATATTGACTTTATTTTATACTCCACAAATTGCAAGTTACTTTTTAATATTTTTATGATTTATTTCAATTAATCCTCATAACAAACTTACATGGTAAAAACCCTAAAAAACCTAAGGTAAGTATTTTTATTTTTCCCATTTTATTTTTTTTTTAAAGTGCAGGATTAACAAGGTTATAAGTAACATTCTCGTGGCAAAGCCAGGACTCATCTTGCCCACAAAATCACTTCAATACCACTAAACTAAGCTTGAATGCAAATAATATTTTGATATCCTCTCTTTTGTTCAGACTGGTACATTTATCTCCACCCCTTCTCTGTTTTCTTCTTTTTCTTGTATCAGTTACACCCTGTTAATCTCACCTGTGAAGCCATTTTCTATCAGAAAAGGAGCCATCTTTTCCCAGAACTCTTTTAACAATTATTATTTGACCAGACAAATGAGACAATATGAGGTAATAGTCAAGAATTAAACATGGGCTCTGGAATTAGACTGGCTCTCTTATAGCATCTTGTGAGGAAATCTTAGGGAACCTTAGGTAATTTATTTAATCTCTTCAAACTTCAGTTTACCCACCTGAGAAATTAAAAGTAGTAATACTGCCTGTCTTCATAAACATCTTCTGAGATTTGGTGCATAGTACGTGCTCAACAAATTCTTCTTAAGATAATGATGATTATCACTGCTACTTCTACCACTGTTAGACACTTAGCTAAAAATTTGAATAGCCTTCTGATTCACCACCCAGTACAACATTTTAATATGTAAGTGTATTATCTCTTAAATTAGGATTTATTTTCTCTGGGGGCAGAATTTATGTTTCTTAAATCATGATATTTTCTTGGTGCTTTGCATTTTGTAGGGAACTCAGTAACTGTTCATTAATGGATAAGTCTTCTTTACATCATTAAACAGGTAATGCTCATCATTATGTACATTATCATATGTAATTTAGCTTTCTTGCCCTTTTAAACAGATAATATTATTTTGTGATGTTGCACTAATTTGGTACTACACCAAGGAAATACTTTCTAACTGACTTTCCTTTTTAAAGACATCTTTCTCCTATGTCATTTGCTCCTTTCCCATAAAAGTAGGGACAGAGGAGACTAACTATGTAACTTTCTGCACTGTATGTATGGCTGATTCAGCAAAATTAATTATTGATTCAGAGGCCAAACTAACCTCCTCTTAGTTGGATTTCTTGTCAAGAAAATCACCTTAGATTCTATCTTTCACATGCCAGAAAAAGCATCTTCTCTCTTGTTATCAGTGACCTTTGACTTGTCAGTACCATTCAAAACATTGTTAGTTCTGCATCACTAATAAAATGTATCAGGTCAACCACCTTGTCAATTTCAGAGCTTCACTTTTCTGTCCCACTTGCATTATTTGTGGTTGGGAGTGTAAGAAAGGAGTTTCAGGGATTTCTGCAGATATTTTTGGGAAAGGGTGATTCTGGAATCAAAACTCAGAGATCTGAATTTTTCTTTTATCATTTCAAACAAAGCCCTCACTAAGTTGCAACCAAAATATAACTTGTTCTTTTAGACTCTCTGACTTTCTAACTACCTATTCACATCTAAGCAGGGCAGGTCACTGGTAGTCCTACTAATTCTACAAATATTTGAAGCAAATTCAAAGATACGACAAATTCTTCCCTTATACCACATTCCCACCCCGTCATATCTACTATTCTCTAGCAAAGGAATGAATGGGAATCATCCACTTTTGGCCCAACCTTCCGTTACTAAATTTAAAATTTCCTATTTTGGACAGAATTTTCCTTCACTTTTTTTTTTTTTGTCACAAACAACCCTCTCAGCAGTAAATTTTATAATTAATAAGGCTTACAGCTTTCAGGTGATCAAGCCTTTCAAGAACTAACTCGTAAACCTCTGTATTGTAAATCCTTACAGGCCAATTTTATTCTTACTAGGTCATCAGTTTTGTCATACAGGGCTCTGAGATTCCATGCCATCCAGAAGTAGTAAAATGCTGTAATAGCTTTTTCTTGTAATAACTCATGAATCCCTAGAGAGTCATATATATTAGGTATCAGTTGCTCCAGGAACCAATGTTAGGAATACATCACTAACCAGTCTCCCTATGTGAATTTCATTCAACAACCTAGTCTCTAATTTCCTCACTTTCTATAACTCTAGTAAAATTTTCTTCTATTCCACCTCACCCATTCACTTACATGATCATATTCTAGATCTTGTCATCATCAATAACTACATCTCCTCTGAAATTCCAATTTCAAATGTTTACTCTCTGACCATTACAATCTGTACTTCTAGACCCCTGCTTGAACAATCCCACTGTCATTCAGTCCCTTGGGGACCTCCAACCTCCAGTCAGTTTACAATTACTTGAATTCTTTTTCACTATTCATCACTCCTTTCGTGTCTTTACTTGTCTGCCTCAAAAAAAAAAGTAAAACATCAATCAAAAGAAAACAAATTGTATCCAGAAGCTTTCTGTTTTGTATATGGTAGTTATTTAAAATACTTTAAAATAGCATTTTATGGAAAGTCTCTATTTTTTCTTGAGAGTCACTGTCTTTGAGCTCATCACTTAAGGGATGGGTATTTCATATTACCACCTCTAAGATAACTGTTTCACTTTTGAAAGCATTGCCTACAACTCTTAACACTTATTGTAGGCCTTCTAGAGGCAGGAGTCAAAAATATTTGACATTATAATTAGGTATATTCATTCCCTAACCTGAGCCAATTGACCAACTTAAGGGTTCTACCATCAACTGCCAGAAATGTTATAATTATTAGAGTTCTAGAACTGTGTTCTACTCTGAGTTCAGACCTTATCACTCATTTTATCCATCCTGTCTCGGGATCTTAAGTGAATGTAATTCTTTTCACATGGAATAATGGTATATACTAAATGAGCACAGAGAATTAAATGCCAGACCAACAAACCAAAATCCCGAAATTGTAAATCTTTCATAGCTTTCAACTCAACTTAAAAAGAGTGTTAAGTTTGTAAAACCCATCAGAAACAAGTTATTC
Organism: Loxodonta africana; assembly: GCF_030014295.1. Lineage (NCBI taxonomy): Eukaryota > Metazoa > Chordata > Mammalia > Proboscidea > Elephantidae > Loxodonta > Loxodonta africana. The sequence continues at coordinate 55,296,563 of NC_087348.1, read as the reverse complement.
CAGCCCTCTCTTACAGGGCATTTTGAAACCCGACACTTCTCTTATATGCCACTTTCTAGCTCAGGAAATATAGCCTTATGAGGATGAAAGGAGGGATGGATGGATAGAGGGGTAGATGAAGATATATATAAACCAAAAAAAAAAAAAAAAAAAAACACTGCCATTGAGTCAATTCCAACTCATAGTGAACCTATAGGACAGAGTAAAGCTGCCCTATAGGATTTTCAAGGAGTGGCTAGTGAATTCAAACTGCTGACCTTTGGATTAGCAGCTGAGCCCCACCTAAGGTAGATCTCAAAAGAAAGTCACCAAGACGTATTATAATCAAACTTACCAAAACCAAAGATAAAGAATTTTAAGAGTGGCTAGGGATAAACAAAAAGTCACCTACAAACAAAAATCAATAAGCTCGGACTACTCAGCAGAAACCATGCAGGCAAGAAGGTAATGGGGTGACGTATATAAGCATTGAAGGAAAAAAAATTGCCAGCCAAGAATCATATATCTAGCAAAACTGTCTTCTCAAATATGAAGGCAAAATTAGGACATTTCCAGATAAACAGAAGTTTAGGTAGGAAATCCATAAAAACAAAAACAAAACTGCAAGAAATACTAAAGGGAGTTCTCTGGTTAGAAAATCAAGAATATTAGGAAATCACCAAATCAAAATCATTTACACTAGCCCCCAAGAAGATTAAATACTTAGGAATAAATCTTACCAGAGACGTAAAAGACCTATACAAAGAAAACTACAAGACGCTACTTCAAGAAACCAAAAGTGACCTACGTAAGTGGGAAAACATACCTTGCTCATAAATAGGAAGACTTAACATTGTAAAAATGTCTATTCTACCAAAAGCCATCTATAGATACAATGCAGTTCTGATACAAATTGCAATGACATTTTTTTAATGACATGGAGAAACGAATCACCAACTTCATATGGAAGAGAAAGAGGCCCTGGATAAGTAAAAAAAAAAAAAAAGCAGTACTGAAAAAGAAGAACCAAGTAGGAGGCTTCACTCTACCTGATTTTAGAGCCTATTATACCACCACAGTAGTCAAAACAGCCTGGTACTGGTACAGCAACAGATACATAGACCGATTGAACAGAATTGAGAATCCAGACATAAATCCATCCCCATATGAGCAGCTGATATTTGACAAAGGCCCCAAAAGTGTTAAATGGGGGAAAAGACAGCCTTTTTAACAAATGGTGCTGGCATAACTGTATATCCATCTGCAAAAAAATGAAATGAGCCATACCTCACTCCATGCACAAAACCTAACTCAAAATGGATCAAAGACCTTAGTATAAAATCTAAAACAATAAAGATCATGGAAGAAAAAATAGGGACCACACTTGGAGCCCTAATACGTAGCATAAACAGTATACAAAACATTACTAACAATGCATAAACACCAGAAGAGAAACTAGATAACTGAGAGTTCCTTAAAATCCAAAGACTTCACCGAAAGAGTAAAAAGATTACCTACAGACTGGGAAAAAGTTTTTAGCTATGACATTTCCAATCAGCACCTGATCTCTAAAATCTACATGATACAGCAAAAACTCAACAAGAAAAAGACAAATAACCCAATTAAAAAATGGGCAAAGGATATGAACAGGCACTTCACCAAAAACTCAACAAGAAAAAGACAAATAATCCAATTAAAAAATGGGCAAAGGATATGAACAGGCACTTCGCTAAAGAAGACATTCAGGTAGCTAACAGATACATGAGGAAATGCTCACAGTCATTAGCCATTACCCAGCCCAGTGCCATTAGAGAAATGCAAATCAAAACTAAAATGAAATTCTGTCTCATTCCCACAAGGCTGGCATTAATCCAAAAAGCACAAAATAATAAATGTTGGAGAGGTTGTGAGAGACTGGAACACTTATACACTGCTGGTGGGAATGTAAAATGGCACAACCACTTTGGAAATCAATTTGGCACTTCCTTAAAAAGCTAGAAATAGAACTACCATAGGATCCAGCAATACCGCTCTTTGGAATATATCCTAGAGAAATAATTGCCTTTACACGAACAGGTATATGCACACCCATGTTCATTGCAGCACTGTTTACAATAGCAAAAAGATGGAAGCAACCAAGGTGCCCATCAACAGATGACTGGATAAAAAAACTATGGTATATTCACACAATGGAATACTGCACATCGATAAAGAACAATGATGACTCTGTGAAGCATTTCATAACATGGAGGAATCTGGAAGGCATTATGTGGAGTAAAATTAGTTGCAAAAGGAGACATATTGTATGAAACCACTATTATAAGAACTGAAGAAATAGTTTAAACATGGAAGAAAATATTCTTTGATGGTTACAAGGGTGGGGAGGGGGGAGGGAGAGGGGTGTTCACTAGTTAGATAGTAGACAAGAACTATTTTAGGTGAAGGGAAAGACAACACACAATACAGGGGAGGTCAGCACAAGTAGACTAAACCAAAAGCAAGGAAGTTTCCTGAATAAACCAAATACTTCAAAGGCCAGAGTACCAGTGGCGGGGGTCTGGGGACCATGGTTTCAGGGGACATCTAGTTCAATTGGCATAATAAAATCTATTAAGAAAACATTCAGCATCACGCTTTGGTGAGTGGCGTCTGGGGTCTTAAACAGTAGCAAGCGGCCATCTAAGATGCATCAATTGGTCTCAACCCACCCAGAGCAAAGGAGAATGAAGAACACCAAGGACTCAAGGTAATTATGAGCTCGAGAGAGAAATGGCCACGTAAATCAGAGACTACATCAGCCTGATACCAGAAGAACTAGATGGTGCCCAGCTACAACCCGTAATTGCCCTGACAGGGAACACAACAGAGAACCCCTGAAGGAGCAGGAGAGCAGTGAGACGCATACCTCAAATTCTCGAAAAAGACCAGACTTAATGGTCTGAATGAAACTAGAAGGACTGCAGTGGTCATGGTTCCCAGAACTTCTGTCAGCCCAAGACTGGAACCATCCCTAAAGTCAACTCTTCAGATGGATTGGACTGGACTATAAGATAGAAAATGATACTGGTGAGGAGTGAGCTTCTTGGCTCAAGTAAACACATGAGACTGTGTGGGCAGGTCCTATCTAGAGGGGAGATGAGAAAGCAGAGGGGTATAGAAGCTGGCTGAATATAAGCAGGGAATACAGGGTGGAGAGGAGTGTGCTGTCTCACTGGGGGAGAGCAAGTAAGAGCATGAGAGACTTACTTGATTTGTAAACTTTCACTTAAAGCACAATAAAAAAATAAAAAAGAAAGATAAACAGAAAAGATTGAAGTTGTAAAGGATTTCATTTTATTTGGATGCACAACCAACACCCATGGAAGCAGCAGTCGAGAAATCAAACAACACATTTCATTGGGAAAATCTGTTGCAAAAGACCTCTTTAAAGTGTTCAAAATATAGATGTCACCTTGAAGACTAAGGTGCGCCTGACCCAAGCCTGACCCAATCGCCTTATATGCATTTGAAAGCTGGGCATTGAATAAGGAAGACTGAAAAAGAATTGACCCCTTTGAATTATGGTTTTGGTGAAGAATATTAAATATACCACGGACTGTGAAAACAAGGAACAAATCTGCCTTGGAAGAAGTACAACTAGAATGTTCCTTAGAAGCAAGGATGGCAGGACTTGTCTCCCATAATTTGGACATGTTATCAAAAGGGATCAGTCCCTGGAGAAGGACATCGTCTTTGGTGAAGTAGAGGGTCCGTGAAAAATAAGACCCTCAACAAGATGGATTGACATAGTGGCTACAACAGTGGGGTCAAGCATAACAATTGTGAGGATGGTGCAGGACAGGGAAGTGTTTCATTCTGTTGTACATGGGGTTGCTATGAGTCAGAATCGACTCAGCTAACAACAGCAACACCAGTGGTATTTGTAGTTTATTAAGGAAGCACACTATCCTTGTCCAAAGTGGTCGTATCATTTTACATTCCTACCAGCGTTGCATAAGACTTCCAATCTCCCCACAACCTCTGTTGTTTTGTATTTTTTGGATTAATGCCAGTATTATCGGGGTGAGATGGTATCTCAATGTAGTTTTGATTTTCATTTTTCTAATGGCTAATGAGAGTCCTGGTGGCACAAAGCTTGAGAGATCAGGCTACTAACCAAGAGGTCAGCAGTTCAGATCCACCAGCTGCTCCGTGGAAACCATATGGGGCAGTACTACCCTGTCCTATAATGTTGCTATGAGTCAGAATTGACTGGACAACAACAGGTTTGGTTTAGCTTTTCATGGGTAATGAACGTGAGCATTTCCTCATGTGCCTGTTATCCGCCTGAATGTCTTCTTTGGTGAAGTACCTGTTCATACCCTTTGCCCATTTTTTAATTGGGTTATTTGTCTTTTTCTTATTGAAAGATTGAAGTATTCTGTGGATTTAGGAGTTTAGACCCTTGTTGTATGTGTCCTAACCAATAATTTTTTCCCAGTGTGTAAGTTCCCTTTTTTCTCTTTTGGTGAAGTCTTTTAATGGGTGTAAGTGTTTAATTTTTAGGAGCTACCACTTATCATAAAAAAAAAAAAAACCACTTATCTTGTTTCTCTTCTGGTGTTTGTGTATTGTTAGTTATGATTTGTATCCTATTTATGCCATATTAGTGTTGTCCCTGTTTTTTCTTCCATGATCTTTATCGTTTTAGAGTTTATGTTTACATATTTGATCCATTTTGAGTTAGTTTTTGTGTATGGTCTGAGGCATGGCTCTTCTTTCATTTTTTTATGGATGGACATCGATTTATGCCGGCACTATTTGTTAAAGAGACTGTCTTTTCCCCATTTTATGGACTTCAGTCCTTTGTCAAAGATCAGCTGACTCAGATTTATGTCTGGGTTCTGGATTCTTTTCCATTGGTCTATGTATTTGTTGTTGCATTGGTACCAAGCTGTTTTGACTATAGCGGCTGTATAATAGGTTCTAAAATCAGGTAGTGTGAGGCCTCCCACTTTGTTGTTCTTAAGTAATGCTTTATGTATCTGGGGGCTCTTCCCTTTCGATATAAAGTTGGTGATTTGTTTCTCCATTTCATTAAAGAATGCTGTTGAAATTTGGATCAGGGTTGCATTGTATCTGTAGATCGCTTTGCATAGAATCAACATTTTTACAGTGTTGAGTCTTCCTGTACATGAGCATGGTATGTTTTTTCACTTATGTATGTCTCTTTTGGTTTCATGCAGTAGTGTTTCTTAGTTTTCTTTGTATGGGTCTTTTACATTCCTAGTTAGATTTGTTCCTAAGTACTTTATCTTTTGGGGAGCTATTGTAAATGGTATTGATTTGATTTGATGATTTCCTTTTTGAAATTCTCTTTGTTGGTGTAGTGGAATCCAACTGATTTTTTTATGTTAATTGTGTATTGTGCTACTTTGCTGAAATCTTGTATTAGTTACAGTAGCTTTCTTGTTGATTTTTTAGGGTTTTCAGTGTATAAGATCATATCATCTGCAAATAGGGATAGTTGTACCTCTTTACCAATTTGGATGCCCTTTGTTTCTTATTCGTCCCTAGCTAGGACTTCCAGCACAGCGTTGAATGAAAGTGGCTATAAAGGGCATCCTTGTCTGTTTCCCGTTCTCAAGGGGAATGCTTTCAGTTTCTCTTCATTTAGAATGATGTTAGCTGTTGGCTTTGTATTAAAAAAAAAAAAACTCACTGCCATCAAGTCGATTCCAACTCATAGCAACCCCACAGTGTTTCCAAGGCTGTAAATCTCTACAGAAGCAGACTGCCAGATGGCACAGTGGTTAAAGCGATCAACTGCTAACCGAAAGCATCTCCACAGGAGAAAGATGTGGGTTGGCTTTGTACAAATGCCCTTTACCATGTCAAGGAATTTCCCTTCTCTTCCTATTTTGCGGAGAGTTTTTTATCAGGAATGCGTGTTAGACTTTGTGAAGTGCCTTTTCTGCATTCATTGATAGGATCATGTGGTTCTTTTGTTTTATTATGTAGTAGATTATATTGATTGATTTTCTAATGTTGAACCATCCCTGTGTACTTGGTATGAATCCCTCTTAGTCATGATGTATGATTTTTTTGATATGCTGTTGAATTCTATTGGCTAGAATTTTGTTGAGATTTTTTGCATCTGTGTTCATAAGGGATATTGGTCTGTAGTTTTCTCTTTTTTTTTTTTTTTTGTGGTGCCTTTGCCTGGCTTTGGTATCAGGGTTCTGCTGGCTTCATAGAATGAGTTCGGGGATATTCCTTCCTTTTCTATGCTCCGAAATAGCTTATTTAGCATTGGTGTTACCGTTTCTCTGAAAGTTTGGTAGAATTCTCCAGTGAAGTTGTCTGGACCAGGGTTTTTTTCTGTTGAGAGTTTGTTTTTTTTTTTATATTACCTCGTCACTCTCTTCTGTTATGGATCTGTTTCGTTTTTCTACCTCAGTTTGTGTTAGTTAAGTAGGTGGTACGTTCCTAGCATTTTGTCCATTACCTCTAGGTTTTCAAATCTGTTTGAGTAAATTTTTCATTGTATTCTGTTATGATCCTATTTCATTTGGGTTTATTGTAATATCACCTGTCTCATTTCTTATTTGGGTTATTTGCTTCCTCTCCTGTTTTTCCTTTGTCAGTTTGCCAGTGGTTTGTTGATCTTTGGTCTCGTTGATTCCTTTAGTTGTTTTTCTATTCTCTGTTTCATTTATTTCTGCTCTAATCTTTATTATTTCCTTTCTTCTGGTGCCTGAGGGGTTCTTTTGTAGCTCTTTCTATTTGTTCGAGTTGTAGGGTTAATGTTTTGATTTTGACCCTTTTTTTTTTTTATATTTATTGCTATAATTGTCCTCTAAGCACTGCTTTTGCTATATTCCAAAGGTTTTGGTAAGATGTGTTTTCATTCTCATTCCATTCTTGATTTCTTCTATTACACAGTAGTTTTTAAGCAAGTTATTGTTCAGTTTCCATGTATTTGGTTTTTTTTTTCCTTGCTGTTTCTCTTATTGATTTCTACTTTTATGGCATTGTGAACAGAGAAGATGCTTTGTATTATTTCGATGTTTTGGATTTTGTTAAGGCTTCAGTTGTGACTTAAAATGTGGTCTATTCTGGAGAGAGTTCCATGTGCATTGGAAAAGAATGTATACTTTGTTGCTGTTGGGTCGAGTGTTCTGTATATGTCTATGTGATCAAGTTTGTTGATTGTGGCATTTAGGTCTTCTATATCTTCACTGAGTTTCTTTCTAGATATTTTGACCTTCACTGGAAGTGGTATGTGGAAGTCTCCTATTATTGTGGAAGTGTCTATTTCCCTTTTCAATGCTGTTAGAGTTTGTTTTATGTATTTTGGAGCCCTGTCATTGGATGTATATATATTTATTGAGGTTATGTCCTCCTGGCGTAGTGACCCTTTAATCACTAGGTAGTGTTCTTCCTTATCCTTTATAGTGAATTTTGCTTTAAAGTCAATTTTTTGGTTATTAATATCACCACTCCTGCTCTTTTTTGGTTATTATTTGCTTGATATATTTTTTTTCCATTCTTTGAGTTTTAGTTGTTTATGCATTTGCATCTAAGGTGTGTCTCTTGTAGACAGCATATCAATGGATCTTGTTTTTATATCCATTCTGTCATTCTCTGTCTCTTTGCTGGTTCATTTAGGCCATTTACATTCAGTGTAATTATTAATAGGTATGAGTTTTTGTTTTTATTATTATTTTTTTGAGTTTACTGCTGTCATATGGATGTATTGTTTTCTATGGTGTTGACGGTTTCTTTGTTTTGGTTAATTTTCTGTGTTTAGTTCTTTTTTTAATGTATTTTCTTTTCATCTGTTTCATTATTGTTGATTTTGTGTATGCTGAGTTTTTATATTTTTCTTCTATTTTATTTTGACTGGTGGATTTGTTAGCTTCCTTTGTGGTTACCTTGAAATTTACTTTCATTGTTCTCAGTTTAACCCTATCTTTTATTTCTTGATTTCACCTTGACTTCCTTTCCACATGGAAGTTTTATGACTACACCATTTGTTCCTCTTTTTTGTTTTGAAGTTGTCACTGTTTCCATATTGATGTCTCTGGTTCCCTGTTTTCAGTCTCTTAACTTCAATTTGTTTTTGTGAATTCTCTATCTTGGTTGATACCTGGTTGATTTGTCCTGTGTCCTAGCCTTGGATTTTTTTCTGATGTTATTGGTTCTCTAACCTGAGGACTCTCTTTAATATTTCTTGTAATTTTGATCTGGTTTTTACAAATCCCCTTTATTTCTGTTTGTCTGGAAATGATCTAATTTTGCCAGCATATTTGAGAGACAGTTTTGATGGGTATTCGAGAGACAGTTTTGATGGGTATATAATTCTTGGCTGGCAGTTTTGTTCCTTCAAGGCTTTATATGTGTCATCCTGTTGCCTTTTTGCCTGAATGGTTTCTGGAGTAATCTGAGCTTAGTCTTATTGACTCATCTTTGTAGGTGACTTTTGGTTACCCCTAGCTGCTCTCAGGATTCTTTCTGTGTCTTTGGTTTTAGAAACTTTGATTATGATATGTCTTGGTGTCTCCTTTTGGGGTCTATCTTATATGAGGTTCATTGAACTTCTTGGATAGATATCATCTTGTCTTTCATGATATTACAAAGTTTTCTACCAGCAAATCTTCAACAATTCTCTCTGTGTTTTCCTTTATCCACCCTCCGCCCCACCGTCCCCCCCATTCTTGGACTCTACTCATTTGTAAGTTTTTCCTTTTGACAGTATCCTACATAATTCTTAGGCTTTCTTCTTCTTCTTCTTCTTTTTTTTTCTCCTGATTTTTCCTTAAACAAATTGGTATCACGGGATTTATCTTCAGCCTCACTAATTCTGAGTTCCAGTGTCTCAGCTCTGCTCCTGTGACCTTTTTTTGAGTTGTCTAATTCTTAAATTTTATTGTTAATCTTTTGGATTTCTAGTTGCTGTTTCTGTATAGTTTCTAAAAAATAGTTTCTAGCAGCCTGTTAATTTTGTCATTTTGTCCTTGAATTATTTTCCTGAATTCTTCTATTGCTTTATCTGTGTGTTCCTTGGTTTGGTCTGTGTTTTGCCTGATCTTCCTGATTTCTTAGAGAACTGTGTATATTAGTCTTTTGAATTCTTTATCAGGTACTTCCATTGGAAGGTTTTCTGGTTCCTTATTTTGATTGCTTGCTGGATCCATCTTGTCCTGCTTCTTTATATGATTTGATATTGACTGCTCTCTCCAAGGCATCACTAAGTTATTACATTTATTTATAGTATTTTTGTTTGCTGTTTCCTGTATTTTTGTTTTGTTTTGATATGTTCAAGTAGGCTGGGCATGTGTACTACTCTGGTTGGCATCATTGAAGCTCCCACCTCCTTTCTCCAGGTGGTCAGTGCAGCTACTAGGTATGTGAGCCCATGAATCTGTTCACTCTTCTTGCAGGGGTGTGGTTGTTTGGGGTGCAAGTGTCTGGGTCATTGGCCACCTAGTGTGTGGTGTGGAGACACTCAGCTGTAGTCCTAGGCGTGCAGGGCTGCATGGAGGTGTCTGGAGAATGCACAGGTCTTTGGTTGCAGTGGGGAGCAAAATCTAGGGCAAGACGGGGCTGTCACCTGCTCCCAAGTGCTTACATGAAGGGCGTGTCCCTGTCTGCTAGAGCGCGTAGTCATGGGGGTAGAACAGCTTGTCCTTGGGTGCCCAGTGCCCTTGGCTGAAGGGTTTGGGAGTTACCACTAATTCTCAGACCCCTGTTCTGGGCAGCTAGATGAAGTAGGCAATACCTCAGGTCCTCAGTGTGGGTGGGTGAGGTCCCTTCTTATGGAGTAGGGTGATGTCGAATGTCACAAGTCCGCTTGGCTGCTGTAGGTCAAAATGGCCTTCAACAGCATGCCCTGCCCATTTTTGTCCTAATGAGGGCATGTGGTGTTGAATCAGCCTGCAAGGCACTGGGAAGGAATGAAGGGCAGGCATGAAGAGTCCTGTAATCCATAGACCCCCTACGCCAGTGGCTGGGTGATTGAACGGGTACCTCCAAACCCAGCCGTGAGTTCCCAGCTTACTGCGGGTAGCATTGTTGAATGTGATGAGACTGGTGTCAGAGCGGGGTGGGAAATGGGTGAGGGGAAGGGAGTGCTCCTCGGCTGTGGGGCAAGGGTTATGGTGCCAGTACAGACAGTGCACACAGTGTCGGGAGCTTGCACTTAACTTTCCCAGGCCTTGTGTTGCTCTTGTTTGTTCTGGAGGTGTGTGCAGAATCACTACTGCTTGGCTGGGCCAGATGGGGTGGGTTTCAGCTTGGGACATTGCTGCTTAGTTCAGCCTGTGTGTGCTGTACAGAGTCAGCTAGCAGGATGCCAATGACTTTGCAATCCATAATTCCCCATTTCAATAGTTTTTGAACTGCCTTTCTTTCTACCTGCTGCTCATTCTAATTCTTGAATAGGGTTCCTAGGTTGTCATATATATTTGATTCACTTGTTTTGGGGTCTTTTTTGTAAGAGAGACAACACAAAGCTTCTGACTATTCTACCATGTTGGCCCGACTTGTAAGTCAAGGTCTTGCCACACTTGCTTCTAAGGAGCATACTGGTTGTATTTCTTTTAAGGCTTATCTATTCATCCTTTTGGCAGCCCACAGTATATTCAGTATTCTTCACCAGCACCAACATTCGAATGCATCAATTCTTTTGTCATCCTTTTTCATTTTCCTACTTCCACATGAGGCAATTGAAAAGAACATGGCTTGAGTCAGATGCACCTTAGTCAGCAAAGTGACATTTTTGGTCTTTTTAAAACTTGAAACAGGTCTTTTGCAGCACATTTACCCAATGCAATATGTGTTTGATTTCTTGACTGCTTCCATGGACGTTGATTGTTGATTCAAGTAGAGTGAAATCATTGACAACTTCAGTTCCTTCTTCATTTATCATGATGACGTTTATTGGTCCAGTTGTGAGAATTTTTATTTTTTCACATTCAGGCATAATCCATACTAAAAGGCTGTAGTCTTTGACCTTCATCAGTAAATGATTTAAGTCGTTTTCATTTTCAGCGAGCAAGTCTATGTCTTTTGCATATCTCAGGTTGTTAATGAGCCTTCCTCCAATCCTCATGCTGCATTCTTCCTATAGTCGGTGTGTTTGATTATTTGTTCATCATACGGATTGAATAAGTAAGATGAAATGATGCAACCCTACTGCATGCCCTTCTCATTTCTGAACCACACAGTCTCCCTTTGTTCTGTTTGAATGACAATCTTTTGATCTATGTGCAGCTTCCACATGAACACAATTAAGTGTTCTGAAATTCCCATTCTTATCAATACTATTCATAACTTCTCATTTTGAGTTTTGCCACATCAGCAAATGAAGATTCTGAAGGCTTTACTCTGTGGATATAATTAAGATTGTCTTTACTTTGAGAAGGCAGCTCTTTCCTAGTCACATTTTCAGTGTCCTCCAAACTGGTAGGCTTATCTTCCAGCACTGTACTGGGCAATATTCTGTTGTGATACACAGAGTTTTTATTGGCTAATTTTTGGAAGTAGATTTCTGGGCATTTCTTCCTAGTCTATCTTAGTCTGGAAGCTCTGCTGAAACCTGTCCACCATGGTTGCCCCTGCTGGTATTTGACATACCAGCAGTATAAGGCATAACTTCCAGCATCTTAGCAATACGCAAGCCGCCACAGTATGACAAAATGACAGACAGGTGGTAGGAGTTATAACATGTTACCTTTAATCAGCCATAACCATATGTCAACCCATATCTGTATGGCAACCCTTTTTTCAATACTTTGCAAAAGTAGCTAATTTACAAAGAATGAAGAACTCCCACGGCCATATAGTATCCATCCACCTCATTACCTCTCTGCCCCTTGGTTGCTTTATTCTGGCCACTCTGGCTTCTTTGCTATTCCTCAAAATTGCCAGGCATGGATTTTAATTAGGCCATTAAAGTAGCTGTTTCCTCGACCTGGAATGTTCCCCCATTATCCTTTTAACCCTTTAAGTCTTGACTCAAACATCACCTTCTCAATGAGGCCTACCTTAAACCAAAGTCACACTCATTGCCACTGAGTTGATTCTAGCTCACAGTGACCCTACAGGACAGAGTAGGAATGCCCCATAGTATTTCCATGGCTGTAACTCTTTATGGAAGCAAACTGTCACATCTTTCTCCCACAGAGCAGCTGGTAGGTTCAAACTGCTGACCTTTTAGTTAGCAGCTGAGTGCTTGACCACCGCACAACCAGGACTTATGACCCCAGCACTTCCGATCAGCCTTACTTTTCCACTTTGCTTTACTTTATCTTTTTCAATATTTACTTATAACCAGTTAAATATAATTTACTTGTTTATTATAATTCCCCACCCCTACTTGGATATAAGGTCCATGAGGGCAGAGCTCTCTGATTTGTTTGTTGGTGATTCTCAGTAGTCTAGAACAGTACCTAGAACACTGCAAGCACTCAATAAATATTTGTTAAAAGTTTTTTTTCTAGTTAAAATATGTGACAGGCGGGAGGCGGGGCCAAGATGGCGGACTAGGTGGACGCTACCGCGGATCCCTCTTGCAACAAAGACTCGGAAAAACAAGTGAATCAATCACATACATAACAATCTACGAACTCTGAACAACAAGCACAGACTTAGAGACGGAAAACGAACAAATACAGGCAGACAGTGACCGTTTTCAGAACTAGGAGCCAGCGTACCAGGCAGGTGACCTTCGGAGCCTGATCTGGGGCAGAGCCCAGGGGGGCAGACGGCACAGACAAGGGGCCCAGCCCTACCCCCCCGAATCCATCCCGGGAGGGAGTCTAGCTGGTTGGCGCGGGCGGCGTAGCGGCGCAGCTGGAGGGAGAAGCACCCGGGAGGCAGTGACTGATCTTGGAGCGGGAAGAGCAGCATCCCAGCCGGGGAACCATCCCGCCGGGAGTTTGGCGGGAAGCGGGTGGGGCGCGAGCGGGGGGGGTCAGCTATATTTCCCTAAAGCGACCCCGGGATGGGGCCCACATGTTCGTGCGGGGGGACGCCCACCCAGTTCACGCGTGTGGTGCGGCGCACCAGAGAAAGAAGTCCCCGGGAGGAAGTGACTGGTCTTGGAGCGGGGACAGCAGCGTCCCAGATGGGGAGCCGTCCCGCTGGGATTTTGGCGAAAGCGGGCGGGGCGTAAGCGCGGGGTCCAATTATATTCCCCTGAATTGACCCCGGGGGCGGGCCCACTTGGTCGTGCAGGTGACGCCCACCCAGTTCGTGCAAGCGGTGCGGCGCATCAGAGGGAGAAGTCCCCGGGAGGAAGTGACTGGTCTCGGAGCAGGGAAAGCAGCGTCCCAGCCGGGGGAGCCGTCCTGCTGGGATTTTGGTGAAAGCGGGCGGGGCGTGAGCACGGGGTCCAATTATATTCTCCTGAATAGACCCTGGGGGCGGGCCCACCCGTTCCTGCGGGAGACGCCCACCCAGTTCGCGCGAGCGGTGTCGCGCACCGGAGGGAGAAGTCCCCGGGAGGAAGTGACTGGTCTCGGAGCGGGGAGAGTAGCGTCCCAACCGGGGAGCCGTCCCCCCCGGATTTTGGCAGACAGGGGCGGAGCGTGAACGCGGGGATCAGCTCTATATTCTGTGGTGCTACACTCCTAGATCTCTGATCCCTCCCCCACCCTCCCCAGGCGGCTCCGTTAACATCCGAATACCCGGAGCCAGAGGGAGAATTCAGATAGGGATCTGACTGCATTTTTTTTTTAGCTGATTACCTGGAAAATCTAGTTTCCCAATGATGGCTCGGAGACAGCAGTCCATATCAAACCACATAAAGAAACAGACCATGACAGCTTCTCCAACCCACCAAACAAAAGAATCAAAATCTTTCCCAAATGAAGATACAATCCTGGAATTATCAGATACAGAGTATAAAAAACTAATTTACAGAATGCTTAAAGATATCACAAATGAAATTAGGACAAATGCAGAAAAAGCCAAGGAACGCACTGATAAAACTGTTGAAGAACTCAAAAAGATTATTCAAGAACATAGTGGAAAAATTAATAAGTTGCAAGAATCCATAGAGAGACAGCATGTAGAAATCCAAAAGATTAACAATAAAATTACAGAATTAGACAACGCAATAGAAAGTCAGAGGAGCAGACCCGAGGAATTAGAATGTAGACTGGGACTTCTTGAGGACCAGGGAAACAACACCAACATAGCTGAAAAAAAATCAGATAAAAGGATTTAAAAAAATGAAGAAAACCTAAGAATCATGTGGGACTCTATCAAGAAGGATAACTTACGAGTGATTGGAGTCCCAGAACAGGGAGGGGGGACAGAAAACACAGAGAAAATAGTTGAAGAACTCCTGACACAAAACTTCCCTGACATCATGAAAGATGAAAGGATATCTATCCACGATGCCCATCGAATCCCATTTAAGATTGATCCAAAAACAAAAACACCAAGACATATTATCATCAAACTTGCCAAAACCAAAGACAAACAGAAAATTTTAAAAGCAGCCAGGGAGAAAAGAAAGGTTTCCTTCAAGGGAGAATCAATAAGAATAAGTTCAGACTACTCAGCAGAAACCATGCAGGCAAGAAGGGAATGGGACGACGTATACAGAGCACTGATGGAGAAAAACTGCTAGCCAAGGATCATATATCCAGCAAAACTCTCTCTGAAATATGAAGGCGAAATTAAGATATTTACAGACAAACACAAGTTTAGAGAATTTGCAAAAACTAAACCAAGACTGCAAGAAATGCTAAAGGAGGTTGTTTGGCCTGATGACCAATAATATCAGATACCAGCACAATACAAGGTCACAAAACAGAACTTCCTGATATCAACGCAACTCAAATAGGGAAAGCACAAAAACAAACAAATTAAGATTAATTCTAAAAAGTAAATAAACAAAATAATACACATAACAGGAAATCATGGAAATCAATAGATAAACGATCACAATAATCAAAAAGAGGGACTAAATATAGGAGGCATTGAACTGCCAGATGGAGAGTGATACAAGGCGATATAGAAGGATACAAGTTAGGTTTTTACTTAGAAAAATAGGGGTAAATAATAAGGTAACCACAAAAAGGAATATCAATTCCATAACTCAAGAAAAAAGCCAAGAAAAATGTAACGACTCAACAAACACAAAGTTAAACATTATGAAAATGAGGATCTCACAAGCTACTAAGAAAAACGTCTCAGCACAAAAAAGCATGTGGAAAAATGAAATGGCCAACAACACACATGAAAAGGCATCAAAATGACAGCACTAAAAACTTATTTATCTATAATTACGCTGAATGTAAATGGACTAAATGCACCAGTAAAGAGACAGAGAGTCACGGACTGGATAAAGAAACACGATCCATCTATATGCTGCCTACAAGAGACACACCTTAGACTTAGAGACACAAACAAACTAAAACTCAAAGGATGGAAAAAATATATCAAGCAAACAATAAGCAAAAAAGAAGAGGAGTAGCAATATTAATTTCTGACAAAATAGACTTTAGACTTAAATCCGCCACAAAGGATAAAGAAGGACAGCATATAATGATAAAAGGGACAATTGATCAGGAAGACATAACTATATTAAATATTTATGCACCCAATGACAGGGCTGCAAGATACATAAATCAAATTTTAACAGAATTGAAAAGTGAGATAGATACCTCCACAATTATAGTAGGAGACTTCAACACACCACTTTCGGAGAAGGACAGGACATCCAGTAAGAAGCTCAATAGAGACACGGAAGACCTACTTACAACAATCAACCAACTTGACCTCATTGACTTATACAGAACTCTCCACCCAACTGCTGCAAAATATACTTTTTTTTCTAGTGCACATGGAACATTCTCTAGAATAGACCACATATTAGGTCATAAAACAAATCTTTGCAGAATCCAAAACATTGAAATATTACAAAGCATCTTCTCAGACCACAAGGCAATGAAGCTAGGAATCAATAACAGAAAAACTAGGGAAAAGAAATCAAATACTTGGAAAATGAACAATACCCTCCTGAAAAAAGACTGGGTTATAGAAGACATCAAGGAGGGAATAAGGAAATTCTTAGAAAGCAACGAGAATGAAAATACTTCCTATCAAAACCTCTGGGACACAGGAAAAGCAGTGCTCAGAGGCCAATTTATATCGATAAATGCACACATACAAAAAGAAGAAAGAGCCAAAATCAGAGAACTGTCCTGACAACTTGAACAAATAGAAAGTGAGCAACAAAAGAACCCATCAGGCACCAGAAGAAAACAAATAATAAAAATTAGAGCTGAACTAAATGAATTAGAGAACAGAAAAACAATTGAAAGAATTAACAAAGCCAAAAGCTGGTTCTTTGAAAAAATTAACAAAATTGATAAACCATTGGCTAGACTGACTAAAGAAATACAGGAAAGGAAAAAAATAACCCGAATAAGAAACGAGAAGGACCACATCACAACAGAGCCAAATGAAATTAAAAGAATCATTTCAGATTACTGCGTAAAATTGTACTCTAACAAACTTGAAAACCTAGAAGAAATGGATAAATTCTTGGAACAATACTACCTACCTAAACTAACACATTCAGAAGTAGAACAACTAAATAGACCCATAACAAAAAAAGAGATTGAAACGGTAATTAAAAAACTTCCAACAAAAAAAAATCCTGGCCCAGACGGCTTCACTGCAGAGTTCTACCAAACCTTCAGAGAAGACTTAACACCATTACTATTGAAGGTATTTCAAAGCATAGAAAAAGACGGAATACTACCCAACTCATTCTATGAAGCTACCGTCTCCCTGATACCAAAACCAGGTAAAGACATTACAAAAAAAGAAAATTATAGACCTATATCCCTCGTGAACATAGATGCAAAAATCCTCAACAAAATTCTAGCCAATAGAATCCAACAACACATCAAAAAAATAATTCACCCTGATCAAGTGGGATTTATACCAGGTATGCAAGGCTGGTTTAATATCAGAAAAACCATTAATGTAATCCATCACATAAATAAAACAAAAGATAAAAACCACATGATCTTATCAATAGATGCAGAAAAGGCATTTGACAAAGTTCAACACCCATTTATGATAAAAACTCTTACCAAAATAGGAATTGAAGGAAAATTCCTCAACATAATAAAGGGCATCTATGCAAAGCCAACAGCCAATATCACTCTAAATGGAGAGAACCTGAAAGCATTTCCCTTGAGAACGGGAACCAGACAAGGATGCCCTTTATTACCGCTCTTATTCAACATCGTACTTGAAGTCCTAGGCAGGGCAATTAGGCTAGACAAAGAAATAAAGGGTATCCAGATTGGTAAGGAGGAAGTAAAGTTATCACTATTTGCAGATGACATGATCGTATACATGGAAAACCCTAAGGAATCCTCCAGAAAACTACTGAAACTAATAGAAGAGTTTGGCAGAGTCTCAGGTTATAAAATAAACATACAAAAATCACTTGGATTCCTCTACATCAACAAAAAGAACACCGAAGAGGAAATAACCAAATCAATACCATTCACAGAAGCCCCCAAGAAGATAAAATACTTAGGAATAAATCTTACCAAGGATGTAAAAGACCTATACAAAGAAAACTATAAAACTCTGCTACAAGAAATTCAAAAGGACATACTTAAGTGGAAAAACATACCCTGCTCATGGATAGGAAGACTTAACATAGTAAAAATGTCTATTCTACCAAAAGCCATCTATACATATAACGCACTTCCAATCTCAATACCAATATCATATTTTAAGGGGATAGAGAAACAAATCACTAATTTCATATGGAAGGGAAAGAACCCCCGGATAAGCAAAGCATTACTGAAAAAGAAGAAGAAAGTGGGAGGCCTCACTCTACCTGATTTCAGAACCTATTATACAGCTACAGTAGTCAAAACAGCCTGGTATTGGTACAACAACAGGCACATAGACCAATGGAACAGAATTGAGAACCCAGATATAAATCCATCCACGTATGAGCAGCTGATATTTGACAAAGGACCAGTGTCAGTCAATTGGGGAAATGATAGTCTTTTTAACAAATGGTGCTGGTATAACTGGATATCCATTTGCAAAAGAATGAAACAGGACCCATACCTCACACCAAGCACAAAAACTAACTCCAAGTGGATCAAAGACCTAAACATAAAGACTAAAACGATAAAGATCATGGAAGAAAAAATAGGATCAACCCTAGGAGCCCTAATACAGGGCATAAACAGAATACAAAACATTACCAAAAATGATGAAGAGAAACCCGATAACTGGGAGCTCCTAAAAATCAAACACCTATGCTCATCTAAAGACTTCACCAAAAGAGTAAAAAGACCACCTACAGACTGGGAAAGAATATTCAGCTATGACATCTCAGACCAGCGCCTGATCTCTAAAATCTACATGATTCTGTCAAAACTCAACCACAAAAAGACAAACAACCCAATCAAGAAGTGGGCAAAGGATATGAACACACATTTCACTAAAGAAGATATTCAGGCAGCCAACAGATATATGAGGAAATGCTCTCGATCATTAGCCATTAGAGAAATGCAAATTAAAACTACGATGAGATTCCATCTCACACCAACTAGACTGGCATTAATCCAAAAAACACAAAATAATAAATGTTGGAGAGGCTGCGGAGAGATTGGAACTCTCATACACTGCTGGTGGGATTGTAAAATGGTACAACCACTTTGGAAATCCATCTGGCGTTATCTTAAACAGTTAGAAATAGAACTACCATACATCCCAGAAATCCCACTCCTGGGAATATACCCTAGAGATACAAGAGCCTTCACACAAACAGATATATGCACACCCATGTTTATTGCAGCTCTGTTTACAATAGCAAAAAGCTGGAAGCAACCAAGATGTCCGTCAATGGATGAATGGGTAAATAAATTGTGGTATATTCACACAATGGAATACTACGCATCGATAAAGAACAGTGACGAATCTCTGAAACATTTCATAACATGGAGGAATCTGGAAGGCATTATGCTGAGCGAAATGAGTCAGTTGCAAAAGGATAAATATTGTATAAGACCACTATTATAAGATCTTGAGAAATAGAAAAAAAGGAGAAGAACACATACTTTTGTGGTTACAGAGGGGGGAGGGAGGGAGGGAGGGAGGGAGGGAGAGGGCTTTTTATTGATCAATCAGTAGATAAGAACTGCTTTGGGTGAAGGGAAAGACAACACTCAATACAAGGAAGGTCAGCCTAATTGGACTGGACTAAAAGCAAAGAGCTTTCCGGGATAAAATGAAAGCTTCAAAGGTCAGCGGAGCAGGGGCTGGGATCTGGGGAACTTGGTTTGAGGGGACTTCTAAGTCAATTGGCAAAATAATTCTATTATGAAAACATTCTGCATCCCACTGTGAATTGTGGCGCCTGGGGTCCTAAATGCCAACAAGCGGCCATCTAAGATACATCAATTGGTCTCAACCCACCTGGAGCAAAGGCAAAGGAAGAACACCAAGGTCACACGACAACTAAGAACCGAAGAGACAGGGCCACATGAACCAGAGACCTACATGATCCTGAGACCAGAAGAACTAGTTGGTGCCCGGCCACAATCGATGTCTGCGCTGTCAGGGAGCACAATAGACAACTCCTGAGGGAGCAGGAGACCAATGGGATACAGACCCCAAATTCACATAAAAAGACCATACCTAAGGGTATGACTGCGACTAGAGGAATCCCAGAGACAATGCTCCCCAGAACTTCTGATGGCACAGGACAGGAACCATCCCTGAAGACAAATCATCAGGCATGAAAAGAACTGATCAGTGGGGGGGAGAGAGATGCTGATGAAGAGTGAGCTAATTAAATCAGGTGGACACTGGAGAGTGTGTTGGCAACTCTTGACTGGAGAGGGGATGGGAAGATAGAGAGAGAGGGAAGATGGCAAAATTGTCAGGAAACGAGAGACTGAAAGGGCTGACTCAATAGGGGGAGAGCAAGTGGGAGACGGGAGTAAGATGTATGTAAACCTACATGTGACAGACTGATTGGAATGGTAAATGTTCACTTGAAATCTTAATAAAAATTAATTAAAAAAAAAAAAAAGATATGTGACAGGCACTGTTCTAGAAACTTTGTATTCGTTATTTCATTTAATTGTCATCTCTATGTTTCCAGATTCCCAGTTAGGTAACTGATAGAGGTTACCTAACTCTGACGGCAGTGGGTTTTTTTTTGTTTTTAACTTGGTTGAGGTCAAAATATTGTAAATAGTAGAGCTGAGATTTGTCTGTCTTAAATTCCTGCTTCTTGCCTCCCTTACACAAAGTATTAGAAGACAAGAGAAGAGAATAAATACATATATATCTATGTGCTTATGTTTTATTTCATGATTTAAAAAACTTATGTAAATGTTTATATATAAGACTAAAATATTTTCTATTTTAATATAGAAATAAAAATAATTGAGTAATATTAGCATTTAAATATCTTCTTACACATAAATTGCTGTGTTCAGTAACTTAAAAATACAGATATTTCTTTGTTTTGATATTATTTCAGGAAATATTGTTGCTGAAACAAATACTTCTATTTTCCTCTCTCTCCTATTTTTTTTCCTATACCAATATATCCTCTATGCAGTTGATAACAAGATACTGGCATAGAGAAACTGTTTACATTCTCATTGAGCATTCTGCCTGATGGATTGTTCAAGCCTTACAATATTGCATTTGTACTCATTTTAAAATGAATTTGACTGTCAATTAGCATCTTTTCATTATTAAATATAATAGATGGATTACAGCACACCTTATAGGGGTTTTCCACCTTAGTTTTCAAGTCTAGTTCTAGGGTAAGGTGTTATAATTTGCTGTATCTTGATTGTAAATTTCTACATTTATTTGAGCAATATCCTTTCTGAAAAATGAATTGTCTTCTTATATGAACTAACATAATAATCTTTTTTTGCATTCTGTAGACTCATCGTTCCTTATTGCTCCATGTCCCTAGTTAGAATGTTATTATATCCAGCAAAGGCGATTTATCGGTGTATGAATCACTTTGTCTTTGGGATATGCAAATATTTGTAATTTGATACATGTGTTAACAGTGGATAACTAACTCAGTTGTATAGCACTTTAGGACAAGGCAGAGTAAAATATAACATTTTTCCCTCTGAAATTTAAGAAGCTGAGCATCCTAAACCACCAGGTATAATCTATCACCTGTGTTAGCATTTTATTGGATATAAATCATATCATATCAGGTTGCATAGCGACAATATGGTTCTCCAGGCTTTCTATTTTTATAACTTTATTTAAAACTGACATGTAACTTGCTGTACTTGAAACCCCAAGTGAGCCAGTTATTGGAGTGTAACAAAGTTTTGACGTCAGAGTAGCTATTTATTCCACTGAAAACCATTAGCGATGCATTACCCTTTGGCACTGCTGTTTTTTTGCAGAAACATGGTTAAAATTTTATGACTGATTTTGACCAATTAGATTTCTTTCTCTCTTTGAAATAAGAAAACATATATAATACACAAATATATGTGCATGTGTGTATATAAATATGCATATGCTTTATATTCTTAAGATGTGGAATATATATTTAAATATGTATGTTTATATATGTGTGTGTATACAAACATATATATTAACATTATACTTAGAGAACCTTTTAAAAGTTTCTTCTCAAAAGCCAAGTACTATAGTTATATTTTTCTTAACTTCAAAACTGATTACTGTTTTATGAAGGAGTTTTGACTGCATGTTATTATTGTTGTTGTTATTTATTACTGTGGGTATGGATGCTAATTACCTGCATAGTACTACCATGTCTGTTGGTTTTATTACTATTACTCTTATTTTAAAAGGACCCCTTAGCATTTAATTTGTTTACTACCAGAGTTTTTTTCTTTTTTTTTTTTAAATGATGGGGTAATACCATTTTGACAAATGTAATACAATCAGTTACAGACAGGTTTTCCTTCTGCTTAAATTTGACTGTTTTTCTCACAAAGGTCCTAAAATATCTGCTGTGCATCCATGCATGAAGTTAAAGTCCCTTGATTCCTCAGACAGCCTAGCGCCAGCTTACATGCTGAGCTTTGTCAGTGAATTTCAAATTGGATCTGAAGGACCACCATTTGGAATTGAGGGGAGAAAAAGATTTGTTTTTGTTTTTCATTGACCTAAGCTGCTCTTAAAATCCTGCAAAAATACTGCCAGACTGTGCCTGTGGAATAACTCAGTTGTGTCTGCCACAAAGATGCCTGTACTTAATTTGAGAAGAGAAAGTTAATTCTCTTAAACTCAAGTGTGAGACTTCAAATTCAGCAATTATTATTACCATTAATTTTAATGTATTATCTACTTATTAATGCTCACATATTAGTGAATTGTTCTTCCTTAGAAAATTCTAATGCATATATATGAATTTATTAGAAGAGCTCCATATTGATTACTCTTCAGCTTATGATCATTTAATCCAAATATATTTTCCCCCCATACACCATCAAAAGTCTTTTGAGGTATGAAATATGTAGGATGAGTTTCAACTTCAAAGTAGTGCATTTCTTATAAAGCATTTACTGCACAGTAATTAAGAGGTTAAGTGTTGGAATCAGAGTATCCACAGTTAGACAGTCAGCCTGCCACTATGTGTGACAGAAGGTGGACTACTTCAGCTCTCTGAGACAGTTTTCTGTAAAGTGGTTATAATAACTAACTTAAAAATTATAGTTTTTTTGAGGATTAAATGAAAAAACAAGCACAAAGACCATACTTCAATGTCCAGCACATAGTAATAACTCAACGTGGACTATCATTTGTGTTGTTGAGCTCAGTATCTCTTGTCTGCAGAGGCAGTATGGTAGACTGGTTAATAACATGGGCTTTAGAACTAGATTGGTTTAGAATCTCAGCCTTATTGTTTGCTTAAACCTTAAAGAAGTTATGTAACCATCTGCCTCAGTTTCCCCAAGTGTAAACGGGAGAATATAACAGTACCTACTACTTCATAGTTGCATATGCAAATTATATGTATTAGTTCAATGGAAGTTTATGGCACATAGTACCCTAAACTTTAGGTTAGCAGCGGAGTGCTTAACCACTGTACCACCAGGGTTCCTTCCTGGTATTTTAGAGGTTGTGTTATGATTAAATAGGCTCAGGGACAGAAATGATTTGCCCAAAGGCACATAGCATTGCTAGACATTCTGATATCCAGCCTAGCAATCCTGCAAATGTTTTTAGGTGCCCTTGAGCCAGTTCCAACTCATAGAGACCCTATGTTCAATGGAACAAAACACTGCCCGGTCCTGCGCCATCCTCACAATCATTGCTATGCTTGAGTCCATCATTGTAGCCCCTGTGTCAATCCATCTCGTTGAGGGTTTTCCTTTCTTTCACTGACCCTCTACTTTACCAAGCATGTTGTCATTTTTCAGGGACTGGTCACTCCTGATAAAATGTCTAAAGTACTTGAGATGAAGTCTCGCCATCCTCGCTTCTGTGGAGCCTTCTGGCTGTACTTCTTCCAAGACAGATGTGTTCATTTTTCTGGAAGTACATGGTATGTTCAGTATTCTTCACCAGCACTGTAATTCAAAGACAGTAATTCTTCTTCAGTCTTCCTTATTCATTGTCCAGCTTTCACATGCATATGAAGCAATTGAAAATACTATGGCTTGGTTCAGGCACACCTTAGTTCTCAAAGTGAACGTCTTTACTTTTTAACACTTGAAAGAGGTCTTTTGCAGCGAATTTGCCCAATGCAATACATCATTTCATTTCGTGACTGCTGCTTCCACTGGAATTGATTGTGAATCCAAGTAAAATGAAATCTTTGACAACTTCAAGTGTTTTCTCTGTTTTTCATGATGGTACTTACTGTTCCAGTTGTGAGGATTTTTGTTTTCTTTATGTTGAGGTGTAATCCATACTGAAGGCTCTAGTCTTTGATCTTCGTCAGTAAGTGCTTCAAGTCTTCTTTGCTTTCAGCAAGCAAGGTTATGTCATATGCATATCACAGGTTGTAAATGAGTCTTCCTCCAATCCTGATGCCGCATTCTTCTTCATATAGTTTAGCTTCTTGGATTATTTGCTCAGCATACAGATTGAATAAGTATGGTTAAAGGATACAACCCTGACATAAACATTTCCTGATTTCCAAAACAAATAGCCTTTTAGTAAATATTTACTGTAACTCATTAAAATGCAAATGACATAATCCAAATAATTGACACCGAAATCTGAGTGATTCATTTTAGTGCTTCTTATAAAATTACAAAATTATGTTATTTCAGGATTTATTGTTGTTGCTCTCTCTGAGAATTTTAGTCTCAGCTAGGAAACTTAGATGTGTTGGTTAAGGCTACCCTGGTTAATTCTTACTCAGGATTGTTATTTGTATTGTTCCTGTTCCAAGCACACTGTAAGGTTTGCTATCAGGCCGATGACTTCTGTCTGATAATACCTACCAATGACTTAACCATCCACGTTGGTGACATACATGCTGTTTTTAGATGCTGTCAAATCGTTTCTGAGTCATAGTGACCCTATGTACAACAGAACAGAACACTGCCTGATCCTGCGCCATCCTCACTAACATTGTTATGCCTGAGCCCACTGTTGCAGCTACTGTGTCATTCCATCTCGTTGAGGGTCGTCTTCTTTTTTACTGACCCTCTACTTTACCAAGCGTGATGCCCTTCTTCAGGAACGGATCCCTCGTGATAACATGTCCAAAATATGTGAGACATACATACTAGATCTCTATAATTCCGTATCTTTGCTGTCCCCTCCCCCCACCAAGGGCAGATGCTAAAACTAGGGTGATGAATAGTCTTTTTCTCCTGGCGTGCCATGCTACCTTTTTAAAAATATATATATTCATTGCTCAAGAATTACTATATTGGGAAGTTGTTGAAATAGTTTTATCAGAGAGGTGTGCAAACAGACATCCTGAATCAACCTCTCCAAGCTATCTATAGTAATACTTTGACATCTTGGTCTTGAAATTGACTTAAGTTTAATTCTTAGCCTTATCACTACTATCTGTGTGACCTTGAGCAATTTTTTTATTCATTTATTATCAAATATTTATTGAGCACTCATTCTGTTCCCTGTTGGTGTGCTGGGTAATCGTATAGAAAGATAGATAAGAAAAATATTCTCTAAGCCCAAGTTTCTATAACTAAAAACAGGATTTAAAAAGAGAATAAAAGTGTTTACATTATATAATTTATAGGACTGTGATGAATGAAGGTCAAAATGTGATCATCTAAGTTAAAACATTCTGTAAATCATAAAATTGTGTACTACTATTAATTGGAGCTCTGGTGCCCTAGTTGTTAAGAGCTCAGCTCCTAATCAAAAGGTCGGCAGTTCAGATCTACCAAGCACTTCTTGGAAACTCTGTGGGGCAGTTCTACCCTGCCCTATAGGGGTGCTATAACTCGGAACTGACTTGGAAGGAACAGGTTACTATTAATTACTTTGAAATCTCTTAGGATAGGGACTATGTCTTACCTTTGTTTCCTCAATATCTAATGTAGTACCTGATAGAACTATTTAGAAAATGTCTATTAAATAAGTCATTTTCCAAATAGAAGACTGATTTTCTTAAAAATCTCAAAAGCATCTACCTTTGTATAGAATATATTAGCACTTCAAAATTTAATTTAAATTTCAAATTCCAGATGATTTATTCTTTTGATTGTCTAACTATATTCTACATGCACTCAGAATTATGTGGAACCCCTCAATGG